>NC_088103.1:33822215-34432528 GCF_036370855.1 Dromaius novaehollandiae | reverse complement strand
AGCCCTGATTGTTCAAGAAAGAAGAATTTTGCCCCCAAAATGGCACACTTTTCCCTTCATGTATGTTAGCTGTCCCTGTTCTCTTGGATCTCGAGGCCTGAGCATGATCAGAGTGCTTTATAAAAGACAGCATGGGGGCACTGGATGTGCTCAGCTTAGCAAAAGGCATCCCAAAGCCTGTCAGGGGTTTTCATCAGAAGCGTTCATGCTCTGTGAAAATTAGACATAATCTTCAAGGCTCGAGATTTCTTAAATGCTGCAGAAAGTGATTGGATTTCACTTTCAAAAAAGACACTTTTTCCAGCTGAAGAAATCTTGATGGGCAACCTGTCAGAATACAGTCAAAACTCATTTCAGACTGAAAACTAACCGCAAAGTATTGAAGATAAACTTCACAGAGCATGTGAAACAAGTGGCATTCAGATTGAATGCAACCGAGAAGACGACTTCAAAATAGAGTCCAGGGACAGTCAAGCAGTGAGCAAGTGGGAAGGAAAAACCCACCTTCACCTGCGGAAGCAGAGGAGAGAGGATCTAGGTGTTGGTGGTAGAGGTGAGCGAGTCCTGCAGGCGAATTACAGTGAAAAGAATGGACAGGGCAAAACTTCACACTGTGAAAGGTGAAAAGGCTTTCAAAATATCCTGTTGCGATACATTATCAAAAGAGGCTGACAAAGAGCACTTTATCTATCAGGTGGCCCTACTGTAAATGCATTTAAAAGGACTCTGGGAAGGAAGGAAAAGAAACCACTTGTGCATGTGGGGAACACAAGGGAAGCCCTGCCCTGGGGATATGCACATGGTATATAGAAAACCTCTAGCCCTGAAAAAGTATGTACGTGTCTGTTTGAAAACTAGATGGTTACCAGTAGCATAGAGAGAAAAAAAATCAACTGTGAGCTGAATCCTCATAAGCTTGCCTGCTTTTTGAGTTGGTCCCATATTTTGGGGAATTATGACAGTGAAATACAGAAAGGATTGGTGTAACTAATTACACTGATCATTTTACTTTATTACTAAAGTTCAAAAGGAGAACAACAAATTCTACACAAACAATTCTACCACAACACACACTAGGCTTTGCAAATGAATTCTTGAAAGCACACTTCAAGATACAGTTTTCTAAAAATAACTATTAGCTTAACACCAATGGAAACACTAAAGGGGTTCCAAATCTCACATGCAGCCCAACCCAGGGCACTGTGCACAGGAGACAGAGAACTGGAAATTAATGTAAATGAAAAACGAGGGTTTCTTTATTGTTTTTTGCAAACACGTTTGCTGTTCTTGAAAGAATAAGTAATCACGTATCTCCAGTCTACACCCAACTCTCCCTCCACCTACTACTATGATAATGGCCCTACTTAGATTGCTGCCACCATCAGCTACCAATCTTCTCCTTACAAGGTGGCCAGGACACAAAGCTGTGCTCTTCCACAATGAAAAACTATAGCTTTGCAGGTGTAAGGGTGTGCAGTGATAGAAATGCAAAGGGTTAATTCTGGAGTATTAAATCCCCACTACCTGAAATTATGGAGCATTTTGGGTTAAACTTTAGTCAATTAGGGACTTATCTACGAGGTGGAGCTGAGCCAGCAGGTCAGATCTAGCATTCCCATCCAAGACTCCAAAACAAGTCAATGCCAAAATGTAACTTATTTTCATCTGTGCTATTTTAGCACTGAGGAGATGTCTCAAGAGAGTAGGTTCACACATAGTGTAAGATTTTCCACTTAAATTGCAAACTCAGAGACAAGAGACAGGTGCAGACCACATGTACATGAAAGGAGATAATATTAGCTGGGGTGGGGTTTGGATTTTTTTTTTTTTTTTTTTTTTTTAAGACAGACGTGTTTAAAGGAACAGATTTGAAAAACAACAAGGTAGCTTCACAGACATCTATGAGAAGGCCTTCCCAATGTAAAAAGTGGCCATCGGAAGCCGAGTTGACTGCAGGATGAGCCAAAATGGATCCATCTTTCAACACTGAACGATGGATGGCAGGGCATGGTTTGGCTGTGAGGAGCCTTAAAAGTGAAGGAGCTTGTTTTTCATTTCATAGAGCAAATAACACTGATAAAAGCGGTGTAAAAAGTGGCAGTAAGAACGGAAGGCAGAAAAACAGGTAAAAGAGCTGAAATCTGGAATAAATGCAAGCAAGGTAAGACTTTGCCAACGGCAGAAGAGATGGAAATTTGAGGTTTGCAGATGGTCGGGAAAGGCTAAGTCCTGAATATGAGATGCAGGCAGAATCTGCAAGACTGAGGACACTGATGTCTGCAAGTGGATTTAGCAAGATGGGCTCAAATAGCAAGACACTCCCATTTCCGCCATTGTCTTTCTGCTGTATTGGGATGCGCATTTGATCTCCAGCCTGTGCAGTGCAGTAGCTGCGGAGCGGATCTCCATCCTGCTCAGCCACTCCTCGTGCAGACGCAGTAACCTCTGGAAGAGGGCCAGGCAACAACCTGGGTGTGGAGAGGTTTTTTTTTTTTTTTTTAAGCAACCTCAGCTGAATCCAGGGAGTTACAAGTCCTTGGCTACAGTCTGGACGCAAGGCTTTATGAGGGCTTGCTTGAAGATGATGCTGAAGTTATGAGTATTAGTAAGAGGGCAGGACGGCGGTGATTTTTATAGAAGGTAAAAAAGGTGGTAAAAGAGCATAGGAGAGACAGGAGAATAAGAACTCTGCAGTTATATTAAGCCTGACTTGTTAGTAATGCTTTATTCTCCCCCCCCCCCAAAAAAAAACAAAAAAAACAAACAAAGAAACAAAGAAACCAAAATTTAGTTGGACCAAAACCAACTAAAGCATTGTAGAGGAGAGCTGAATCCGTGAGTTGTCTGCAGGGAGGTTATGCCTGAATTTGTGTTTCTGGCTGAAATTACCCAGAAATAAGGTGCAGAGACAAATGAGAAGAGGCTGCTGGGCAGAGCCCAGTGGAGCCTCTGCCAGAAGAGAGGAGGAAGGTGAGGAAGACCCTCAAAATGCTGGAGAGGTAAGAGAAGAGGAGAGCAGGGCAGGACCGCACTCAGGAAGCGTCCCCTCATGCACACACCACATCCAGCAAGCACAGCACAACTTACTGCACTGCAAGCACTTAAAATACCACGCACAGTGAGGATGGTTATTGTGCTCTTTCTCTGTGAAGAAAACATGGTATCAGAAGAGAGAGGTGTGAATATATATATTTCTATAGGCATATAAAGCTAAAATAAATGCTTAGAAGAAAACCCTTCCCTTTATAAATTAATTTTTAAACTTGACCTCTCCAGTAATGATGCCATGCAATCATTAACCGTCTCCTGCTCACCAATGAGGCGCTGTTTACTCAGGATCTCTCTCAGGCATTCGCTGCAATCCAGCCAACAGCGTGGCACGCCATGGCCGGCAGCTGCCGTCCTTGGTGGGGGGGGAGGCCGCAAGCGCTGCAGGATCCTTCCTTCGCCTCTCCCTGGGCAAATCCCCCACCGCCCGCTCCCGGGGCAGGCGCAGGTCCCACGGTACCATAAGTGCACTAAGTATATAAGCACAGCAAGTGCATAAGTAAGTGGCCATATGGTCCCATCTGCTGTGCAAGGAGAGGGGGGACAAGCAGTCCCCCCGGGAGGTGGCCGGCAGGAACGGGATGAACTGCCCGGGAACCGCAGCCCCCAGGGTCCAGCCAGGTCCTGGGACCCATGGAAAAGAGACCGGCAGCACAGGCTGCGCAGACCCGGCTGGCAGCAGCAGCCGCCTCTCCCCACGCTATTTTCTGGCAGCTCCCCTGAGCCATGCAGGCTGCAGGCGGGGGGGACTTGCATGTGCCATGCACTTATTTATTTTTGAGAGCAGCAAGGCACCTATCTCTTCTCTTTAGATCCTGGTGATTCTTTACTATCAGCAGCAAGGCACTGTAAGCTAGATGCAGTGAGTAGGCCATATGAAGATCAAAGGAAAAGAATTGTGCTCTGAAAGCATCCAAGATCCCTTTCTTGATTCTACAGGATTTTTGCTTTGCTGTGATCAGGTCAGGTCTGTCAGCAGTCTAATGAGAGATGTAAAAATGTATTTATGTTCCTAACAACAACAAAAAAAACCCCCACAAGATTAAGTCCAGTTCAGTTTAAGATCTACGGATGTTTTAAAAATTCTGTTTATCCTTCTCTCGTGGATGCATAGCACATTCAGACTTTATAAGACTACTGGTACCTCAGCTCAGAAATCTTATCCTTTGCTAATATCTGATGCTTCAGAGAAGGAAGAACAATTTGCATAGGATGAACGGCTAATCTGTCAGTGCTGTGGATGGAGGGAAAGAAGGAAGGAAAAATAAACTTTCCATGCTACCTCCTCAGTCCCCAGAGTCTGAGATCTGATAATCCTTATCTTCTCAAAGGGAAGTAGATACACTATTGGTCATAAGATTATGTATACTTTATAAAATAAGCTCAGAGTTATCTTTGCTTCTCTGACCTGCTCTGTTAATGAATTGCAGAGGCTGATCTGCAATCATCTATATGTAACAGTATTTCCCCTTATTTGTCCCAACTTTTCAGATTGGGAGTTTATCAGGGGGTGAGACCTTGTTCCCTTTATTAGTCACCTTCCATAACTTCTTTTCCAGGAATTGGTCACGTATCATAGTCTACCAGGGACAATGCAGTGAAATGTCCCATCTATCATAATTCCAGTTACTCATTTTCTTTGTATAGATCAGAACTATGCATAGGATACTAATCACATTTTACACGTGTTATTACCAAGTTCCTCCCAAGTTATAATAATGTAAATTAAGCCCAATTAGATATCACAGATACTTAACTAAAAACAGTGCTGCCAAGATTAGGGCCAATGGCACCTCTCTCTACGCTTTCTAAGAGCACCCATTCTCTAATGAACAGGGTAAGAGCAGCTTCTGCTCTCATCCGTGTCCTCTTGTGTGACTGTCAGCAACAGAGAGGAAGCCAAACGACAGCTCCTCATATGTTGCCCGAATAGCACATCCTTTAGCCACTGCCCAGCAGGAGCCCGGGCTGGATGGACCACCAGCCCGACCCAGGGGACACTGCTTACACTGTTCTGGTTGAAAGAAGAGTGTGAGTCACATACCTGATCATCAGTAATATCTCAGCAATTGCAGAGATGCTGTACAAATTCTCTAGGGGTCATGTTACATGCTTCACACAGCCGAAAGACACTTTTTTTCCAAGCACAAACATCACATCGGTTTTGGACCAACATTTCACCTCCACAAGTCTAGTATTTTCACTGTAGTCCTAACTGCACACGGTTTTTTCTCTTCCTCTCCTGCAATGCTGGGCACAGCTGTGATGAACGGCAAAACTGCTGCCCCAGAGGTAGCTGCATTTCATTGCCCAGTCAGCATTCAGCAGAGCAGTCCCTCTCAGAGGGTTAATGACAGTTCACGCTGCAAAAAGTAGCTACATAAAAGCAGAACCCACTGCAAATATTTTATGGCCATGTAGTATTTCCACGGACTACAAATCAATGTAAAAGATGTTTTCTTCAAGGGGCCTCATATAGACTGTGTTTTTAAAATGCATTCCCTCTGCTAAATATAAATCAGCAAGAGTTTTTGTTCTTCCAAAAGATTAACTAGTCTCAGTATTTTGGGATCTAATTCTGGAATACTTGTAGATGTGCCAGCATTCTCTTCCAATTTAAATACAGTTTAATGGAAAGTCTATCCTGGGCACATTTTCCATGTACAGTGAAATAGTTTGGAAGTCAAAATATTGAGAGTTCACCAAAAACAGGAGTTATCTATCAAAAGAGTAACCTATCAAGGATAAACTTCAGGTATTTGTCAGGAAGAGAGGGAAGGTGGAAGCAATGGAGACCGGGGGGGGGGGGGAAGCAAAACAAGCATGGCAGACACATGAAAACAGACATGTAGAACCAAATTCCAAGATATGGTAGGGAATGGTGTAATATGCATACTAAGCCATGGAAAGAAAATGCAAGACAGAAGCCAGCATTCTGAATTCAGGCCTCTGAGTTAATTCTGAATTACCCCTCTGTAAAATCAAAGATTTGCCTCTAGACTCAAGATGCTGAATTAAGCCCACAGCAGGCTATTGACACTGCATACTTACAATATAATGAGCTAAATCAGGATGCTATTCTTTAAAAACCCCCTCTATCACCAGTGGAAAGAGAGAGGGTTTTAAGAGGATAGTGAAGAGCACCCTGGAATTAGGCTTCTCCCAGTCACTAGCTGGAGAACCCTCTCCCACTTGCTGCCTCTCTTCCCAATGCACAAGAACATACATTAGGGAAGCAGAACATGGTGGCCAAAAATCTCCTGTTGTTTCTCACCTCAAAGACCCTAGGTGTCTTGTTCAGCACAGCTCTTTAGTCAGACACCACTTCTCTCAGGGAAGGACACAAGTCCCAGACCGCAAACACCTTCCTGCTTTGCTCTCTTTATATGTTTTGGTGCTGCCGAGTGTCTCTCCAGCAAGAAAAGTGAGCAATAACAGTTTGGAATAACACAGGCTCCCCAACATGGGCGAAAAAGCAGGAGTATCTCTGCAGGCACAAAATTTGCAGGAATGTGGTATGGATACTGAGCTTTTAAAGCTTGTTTGAAACTCTGGGGCAGAGAACAGAGGCTGCTGGCTGCCTTTAGAAAGAGCCTGAAAAACACCCTGAAAAACACCCCAAGAGAGGAAGGGCACCAACTCGACTCAGAGCCCAGCAAATGCTACAGCTGCACTAGCTGCAATATCCCTAAGATTATAGTGATTTAATCCTCAAATGCCATCAGTTCCTCAAGGCCACAAAAGGTTTAGAGACCAACCTGCTAGGTGATCTTCAGATCACAGCAAACCACACCTCCTTCCTCAAAGACCTCACTGGCTCAAACGTGCAGGGAATTCACCATTCAAACATGCTTGTTGGTGCCATCTCGCTGTGCTGACACACCTCAGTTATCCATCTCTGTGCCCAGCACAGATATGCCAGCACAGCCCCGATGTGCTCCTGCCTTACAACAGAAGATGCTCATAAGACACAATATTCCTCTTTCAATTCAGAAATATCTGTGACAGCTTTGGACTGAAGATGTGAAGTCTCAGGAGCCTTCACAGCCTTTTCTGCATTTTGCTGTTTGAATTTATTGCAAGAGTGATGTGTTAATGCCCTCACTGTAATTTAGCAACCTGATGGGCCAGAATAAATCTCAGAGCCTATTCTTTTACTTCTCCTCTAACCCACATGTACAGCATATATTATGTTTATCATTCAACACCACATACCATGAAGTTTTAAACTGTAATGCCATCTCTAAAGAATCTCAGGAAACAGTTTTTCTTCCTCTGTCATAGAAGACATTTGCACTTGGAGTGTTCCTTTTTTTCCTCTCCATTTAGAGTCACTTTGAGGTGCTGTGAAGTTGGGTCCTTTCTGTGTGTTAGTCTTGTTTAAAAAGGTAGTGCTCGAGTCATATTTATTGCACACACTTCCTCCTGAAATTTGCTATTTGCAGGGTTCTGGCGAGCATGCAGGCTCGAAGCAGCTCCTTACCCCATCCGTATTCAAAACTTAATGAGCACTTCTAAGATGTTGTGATTATTTTTCCAGAGCCCAAGCAGTGCTTCACACAGAGGTTCCCGTTCCACTGCTTTCGGTGTTTTACATGCTCCTCCTAAGCTGCTGCCTGCCCACAAGCATTTGAGAAAGCATTCAAAACCAAGAGCCAGAGCTGTTCTTCGTGCAGAGCAGCACCTGGTTGCACAGGGGACACTGCGAGGTGATGGGGTGGGAGAAGGACAGTGCCCAGACTGCCAAGGCTTCCCGCGATGGAGATCTTCGACCCCTCAGAGGAGACACCAAGACTGCTGCAATGCCTGTTCTGCAGCTGCATTTCTCTCATCCATCACAGCTCAGGGTCATCCTGCCTTATCCCCCAGAAGCCGCTTGAGCAAGCACTTAATTGTGTCTGTCTAAGGATAATGTTGATTAGCTACCTGAATGGGCCTGAGAGTCTTTTGCAAAAACCTTCTGGCGCTGATGTCTTAATATACAGATCGTTGCCTTTTGCTTTCTACAGCTTGGTGAAAAGAAACTGTCATGCAGTCTTTTATAGCTTTAATGTCTTTTTTTGGCCTCAGTTTTCTTTCCTTTCTGATCAACTGAAAACTCCCTTCTTCACCACAAGAAAATTGCACCGTTCACATTGCTGTTAGTCACTATAGCCTCAAAACTTTACATCCAGACTGGTCCCCCAAGAGATTTTCATTCAATATAAAGTTCAAAACAACCTTAAAGGGAGGTCCTTTATACATATACCTGCTACGGCTCTTCTGGCTGCAGAGTTTACACCTTTGCCTGTGAAGTGGAACCTGGCATCTCGTCACTAGCATACACAGAAAAAATGCACCTGAATTTTTGAAGTCTTGCTATAGTGTGTAGCACTGACATTGATTCCAGTGGCTTTTTTCCTGACTATGTGGGCAACAAATAAACACTTACAAATAAGTATAAGGTTATTACAGTTAACAACTTAGTGGGTACATGAAAATGTGCCTTTACTATTTGGCCACGTTCAACACCCTCTTAAATGTTTCAGGATTACAGAAACAATGTACTTCCTTAAAGTCCTCATCCACAATTTCAAAATGCAAATCCTCCTTTCTTCTGTCTCTCACCTCTCCCTCTGTCCATGAGCTCATCCAATTTTCCTTTAAGAAAATGCACAGAATACATGACCTTCCACTTTGCTTGGTTTGCCATCCCTTTCTCTCTGAAGTATCGTTATCATCCTACCTTGCCACAAGTATTAAAGTTTCTCAGGCACTTCCCTCACCTTATCCCAACACTAGATCTCTCTCACTTAATTTTACTCCCTTTTTAATTTCTCACACTCAAAATGGACATGTTTCATTTCTTCTAATTTGAGGAAAGAAAAGAAGAAGAAAGACAAAGAAAAGAAGAAGAAAGACAAAGAAAAGAAGAAAGAGAAAAGAAAAACACCCTCTCCTCAAACATAACAGGTCCTGGTGAGTAACTGAGGCTCCTCAACATCACGAAGTTATAAGCAGACGGTTGTATTTTGGTGGCACCCGCTAGTTAATCTGTAAAGCATTCCTGCAAAGTAACTTGCCCTGGGTACTAAGTGACGTTATACCATTTGATCACGGTTGGTCACCACAAATGGCATTTTTGAGACAAGTCACTTCAGGTACATAGCTGGGATTAAAAACACAGCAGCTCCAGCTCTGACTCCCACAGTCTAGCTATTCAACTTCCAGACTGTCTGATAGAGCTGGAAAGAGAGCAGAGAAATAAAACTGCCAATGGGACACAAACCCTGCCATCCAGCAACATCTTGCAATACAAACAGAAATGCTAACAGAGCACTTTTGTCCAGACCAGACAGCTCTCCAATAGCACTTAAAGTGTTAATCCACCACACGTGATTAAAATATTACTTCTTTCAGGCAACTGATTTAAGTACTGCTGAGACAAAACCAGGAGAATGGGCAACATTTCTCCCTTTGCACCAATGGATGGCCAAATTCTTGTGTATTCATTAATCTGTAATTTCTGTACTAAAATCATAATTGGTATTTAAATTACTAATGTTCACCTCTGTCTGCAGCATGTAACTTACACCAGATTAAACACCCTCTACCAGTACTTAGCCTTCTTTATTTTGCAAATCACCATCTAAATCTGGCCCATTCAATTCAAATATTAAGTTTAAGCAGGGAACTCCCACACAGCGAACAAAGCTACAGGGGGGAGGGAGATTCCTGTGTTTAGCTTAGCTCAAAATCTAAGCGGAACAAACAAATCTTGTAACAAAGATAAACAGCATCCCCGGCAGTTATTCCAAAGAAAAAGCATGAGTACTATTCCACCATCCTTCTTAGCAACTCCGATGCCAGACCCACAAAAGTTATTACTTAATGTTTTGCTATAAATAGCTGTTGGAGTAATCCATGCAGGAACTTGTTTTTCTTGGCGTCTTCTACAACAGGTCATCTAGTAAATGATCAAGGATGTTGAAACCTTATTGCCTAAGGACAAAGAGCATGTAAGATGATTTATTTCTTTAAAAGCGATCCTACCTGCTAGCCACTCCTGTGAGCTAAAGCTCACATAGAAGGAAGAGATGGTTCTTGTCCCAAACTGTTTACAATCTGCATATAAGAGAAGAAACAGTAAAGGGAGCAGAAGAGCAGGAAGAGAGGACTTTGGGGAAAGAGCAAGCAATGTTTATAAGCAAGACTAAGTTTTATATCAATTTCAGTTGCTTTGAAAGAATCTGTGAGGATATGTGCTATTTGACACACACAGCCGACCCGATTCCTCGCAGCAGAAGGCAGCAGGAGGTGACTCCAAATCCAAGCACTTCTCCCAGCACATGAAACTGCCCCAGTCCTGTGATTTGCATAGGCAAAAATACACTTCAAACTAGAAGCTCAAAATACTTTCATTTAAAGCCCTCAGAGAACACCTATAAACTTTCATGGTCATTTTCTTATGACTTGGTAACAGAGTTGACCTCGCAAGTCTTTGTAGAGGAGGTTACCCCAGTATTTCTTGTGGGAGGGCGTCCAAGAAGCCTTAGCTTGAGAACTGTGTTAACACCAACATGAGCAAGGTCTGCAGAAGTGACTAAATCTCCAGCAGTCTCATATTGCTGCTGCAAACTTACTCACGTGACTGTTCCTTACTCAGATGACTGATTAGCATTTACTCAGTTGGGTAACTTACAGCAGGTGACTTGGGATGAAAATCATGAAGACAGACAACTGCATTTCTAACTAGCTGAAGAAAGAGAAAAGCAAGCCAGCTTGGAATAGGAGCAACACACTGCTTGAAAATTCATGCAAAAAGACATTTTTACATATTGGGGTATTGATAAGAGTGGGAAGAGGAAGAAATGCGTTGTCATGTGCTTCAGAGCATTGTTCCAGATATAGCCACATTCGTGGCGTGACTGTCTTAAGGGACTTGGGTGAATAGGAAACAGATCTGAAACGCTTAGGCAGGTTATTCTCTTGGTGGAAGGACACATACAGTATTTCAGAAGAGAAAGGAGCATTTAGTGTGGAGCCCAATTCATTCATCCATTTTCCCCACTTTTTGTAAAGGTAAAAATTGTAGAAAATCCTTTAGTTCTTGTCCAGATAAGATGCATTTCTTCTGACAACAAAGACCACTGGGTATTTTTTTAGTACATAATTGTACCTGTTTTATAAGCCACAACTCTGAAGTTGCATAAATTCAAAACTGCTCTCAATCTTTATTTTTTCCAAGCATATGCACTGCGAAAGCACATCTCTTGCAAACTGAAGTTATTCTCCAGGTATCATGCTCATATTTACATTCTGTTACAGCTACCCTCATGATACTATACACCCACTCCTGGACCAGCTGAACGAGTAGTGCCAGGCATGCAGGTGCCAGAAAACTATTTCTGCCACACACAAAAGACCAAGCGGATGAAGTCTGCCCGTGAGGGTTCAGCCACAGATTTCCAGAAATGCAGGATTAAGAGAGGATGCAGTGTGTAGAGCGTCATGTACATACAGCCACTGAATCTCAAAAGATTACAATTATCATATGCTAAATAACTTCTCAATCTCCTTCAGGTAATTGCCTGAACACTGGAAAGTTTGAAGTCGTGATCAGCTCAGGATGGGGCGCGAGCTGTGAGTCCCCAGCGAGCAGCAACTGCAGTACTGCTTTGCTGAAGGAGGAGCCAGATCGGGAAGGTCTCAAACTGTGAAATACCTCATAAATGGGTAGAGAGAGCTCCGGGCGGTCACATTACAGATAATGGTATAGATACATCTTCCAGCGAAATGGCTGGGGTTACTTGAGCTCTGGTGAAAAGCATTTTAAGAACTACAGTCATCTCTTGCTGACATGCTGAGTGACTTTAGCACCCTTTCAAACTATTTGCATAACATTTGGAGGATATTTCTGTATATCATCCTTTTTACCATGGGAACAGATAGCCTGACTACTTTGTCCTTTGTATGTTAAATGCCAACGCACATCTCTTATCCCCTGGTGTGGGGGGAGACCTCTCTCCCTAGGGAGGATACAGGGAGCTGGAGTTGCTGGATCTCCATAACCACTTACAGCAGAAAATGGAAGGTGTCCTTTAGATCACTTTATACAGGTAGAAAACCACCTTAAGTGGGGGCATGGTGGTCTGCCATTAGGGCTTTCAGATCTTCCTGCTGAAGAGATAACTACTCAAAACACCATCTTAAATACTAAATTTATCAGGAATTGCACCTTTCTCTGTGCCAGGTGGGGAACTCATGACAGGCACTGAACCTAGATGAAGGTCTCACAACAGCATCAAACACAGAAAGGAGACAAAAATTATCCAGGAGCCTTGCCTCAGCCATGCCACTTGATCAAGGTCTCTTTGGTCGATTATGCAAAACTTCTGAGGAACAGAGGGATTGAAATCAGAAGGACAGTAACTTCTACCATGTAGGACCATGTACAATGCTACCACGTAGCAACTCCTACAATGCAATATGGACCAGTGTCCATCAGGACTCCTGCAACTGCACTCCCTTTAAATATATACCTTCACTCAGAACAGGAAAATAAAATGCAGCACGAATGATAGTATTTACAATGATTTCCTTCCCTTGGGAGCTGAAGAATGAGACAGCAGCTTTGAACTTGTTTAGGATAACCAGAAAATAAATTGAGCAAATTCCCTTTTCCAAGTTGCATGAAATTTACAGCATCAATCATGCCTTTGTAAAAGAAATTAGATTCTTAAGGCTCTATTTTATATTTGATAATCTGATTCTATTTGATGCGCAATAGCAGAAGTCATTTTGATCTAGGATGCTTCAGCATGTTGTGGGCACCTATTTATTTCTATTTTCTAGACAGCCTATTTTTTTCTTTTAACTTTTCTTAATCTCAGTCTCTTTATAAGCTAGCATCTTTTAACCTTTGAAAACGTCAATTCTTAACAATCCTTATGTCTTCAATCAGTCTCCCAACAGCCCTAAAGAAAAGTAAGTTTTTTTTTTTTAAAGTACTTTCAGTCAAGTCAGGGAATATTTAAGATGGACAGATCAGAGCTGAAACGGTGGCTTCCAAAAATAGCCCCCAAAAGCCCTTCCCTTCTGTCTCTTTATCCCCAAAAGCAAAGCCAGAGCCAATAGCACATTTCTGTATGTCTTCTGACCTGAAAGCCTGACCTGTGTCACAGAAATTGAAGTCAGGGTTCATTTCATTCCATAAGCTGTACTCCAAATGCCCATGCAACCTAGTTGCCATCTGGCAAGTTTTTAAACATTTAGGTTGTCCAAACAAGAAAAAGTAAAATCATGGAGACATTTTCCTTAAGCAAAGGAGTCTTCTTATTTTAAAGCAGCAACCAAGCCACTGCGTGTCGCATTTATGCCAGAGCTGTGATGAATGCCTGTTGAGCTGCAGCACACTAGCCACTTGCATTTTAAAAAGGAGATTGTCAAGCAACGTTAATTATTTGGGAGGTTTACGCTCCTAGAAACATAAACATTTCTTTTTTATACTGATCACATACTTTTTTTTCCACATGGTGCTTCCAGTGGAGGCTGAAATTAAAACGGCTTCTTTATGCGTCACAGTGTTGTTTATGGCTTAACACCCCCTCTACGCTTGCAAGCAGAAGGCAGCATCACACCGGGGCTCTGCACAGCATTTCCCCCATCCTAGCTTTGCAGTGCTCTCCCAGAAACCTCCCCTCACT
Source organism: Dromaius novaehollandiae (assembly GCF_036370855.1). NCBI lineage: Eukaryota > Metazoa > Chordata > Aves > Casuariiformes > Dromaiidae > Dromaius > Dromaius novaehollandiae. The sequence continues at coordinate 34,418,795 of NC_088103.1, read as the reverse complement.
GGGTGAGGTAGCTCTTTGGGGCTAAACCCCCCTCCTTGAGCCTTGGCTGATAACACAGGTCTAGGACTCGTTAAAGCCTGAGAATCACTTGAACTTGGTAAAGCAAGCAAAGAGCTCAGTTGCTAGGAGGCACCGCAGGGAACAGAAAAAGAATAGACTCCTGCAGGAGTCCGGGTTGAAGAAAACAGTCCCGCTAAGGGGCACCTCAGACCTGGGGCACGCGCTGCCCTCAGATGCCCCCAGGCTCCACGGATGCCACTGCTGAGGTTGCAGCCTTGAATCCTTAGCTCAGCCTAAGCCAGGCTACAAGCTTTACTGTTCCCGGAAAAACCCGTTGTCAGTCCTGGTCAGGTATCTCGCAACAGGTTCTGCTTTGACTGGCAAGTTTATTGACCAAAAACTTCTAACGCCACATTGGCGCAGTGCCACTTGGCTGCGATGTCAAGGTGTATCAGAAAGAAAATATGCAGCTGTTGTGCCTCTTTCTCCAGTGGGAAACCCCCTGGCTGAGGAGATAGTTGGTTTGCTCAAGACGACACAGCGGAGGCAGAAGCGTGCCAGCCCACCGGGTCACGTTGCCAACGACCAGCTCCAGAGAGCCGGCAGAGAACAGCAACATCCTCTTTCGGTTCACAGAAACGGCTGCTTCACAGTGAGAAACAATACTAAACTGTGCTGTTCCAAAACAGCGCCAAGGGTGATCTGTTCTGAATGGTACCCATGGACGGTGTCAGCTAGAGAAGGTTTCATGCAACTGCAGCAAAGCAACCAAAGGCTTTATTTGCAGTGACCCTAAGGCTGGCGTTTCTAGAAGCCACATTTAGCTCTCTGCACGTTGGTTCTGTGTGCCTTCTCATCAGGGCTCTGTGTGCTTTCCTCCCTAAGAATTTCTCTCCAAAGGCAGTCAAAGAAAGGAACAGCCCCTGCTATCCAGGCAATTTTTATATTTATTTTATATTTATATCCATCCTGGCTGGGTCAGGTGGTGGGTCCCTTTTTCTTCTCTGGCCTTCGTGTACAAAGTCTACTGTGAGCAACTTCTTGAGCCCTGGTGGCTCAAGTGAATGAGGCCTCTTCATCAAAGCACACAGCAGCAGTGCTTTTAGCACAGCAGCACGTAAAACAGTGTGCCTAGGAAGGTCTATCCTGCTTGGACCAGCCTCACACAGCCAGGCTATGCACAACTGCTTTATTATGAACAACGTGACTTGTAAGGTGGGACAGATTCAGACCTTGGATACTTAGCACTACTTGACCTCTGACGTTTCCCCTCTGTATTAGGGTCCACTCACTAGTGTAGGCAGAAAAGGATGTAAATTGTCCCACAAAAAGAAGCTGACTTTTATAGCAAGTGACCTTGGTTTATCCTGAAAGTTTCTCTTACAAAAATGATTTTAACATAAAGGAAAGAGGGCCAGAACTCCAGATTTCTGCTGACACAGGCCGTTTGGAGGGAAGGCAAACAGGATCACACAATTTACAGTCTATATAACATTAGCTAATGAATATGCTTTTGACCTTTTTTACTACTTCCCCCTTTTCTTTAAAATAAAAGCACCGTCAGCGTTTTCAGGGGGAAAAAGAAGATGTTCATGCTTCTGATCAATTATGTCCCTCTCTGAGCCCACCCCTCTTTGCTGTGCCATCAGACACATGGTAGACTAGCTCAGATAGATAAACCGAAGAAGCCCCATCAACTGTAGTCATCCTGAATGTTATTTTTAATGCCAACGAATTAGTGTCCCTTCGAGAGGCAATCAAGGATAAAGTCACGGAACAGAAACACCAGCAAGACTAACTTGACGAGCTACAGAGAAGGCGGCTCTGACTCATCTTGGACCAGCTTCTCTCAAATAAATTTTGCTTTCAAAGCAAATGCTGTGATTTGGAGGAGGAGAAAAACAAATGGACAGCGACACTAATGGAGATCAACCCTAGAGCAAAATACACTTATAGGCAGGACTGTAGCATATGCTCAGATCACGGGTGCACATATCATGAGGCTCGTGGCTGGCAGGCGCTCCGTTCATTTAGCCGCTATAGGTCAGGACTGAGCCTAAGAGACAAGATCTCTCTTGACCTTCAGCTCAGCATCCTGCTGTGCAAACAGCAACCCATGCTGGTTCCCTAGGGCAGTCAACCAGGATCAATTCTTTGCTTTGCTTTCACTTTCCAAGAAACTCCCCTTTCTTTATGGCTATTTTTTTTTTTTAGACAGATCTAAATTCTGCCCTCAGTACATATGGACCTCATTAATGTGAAATATTTTACTAAAATAAAAACAGGTCTATCAATTTTGAGAGTATACCTCTAAATATCTTCTCCCCTAATCCCTGCTAGATATCAGCAACAGTAAAAGTATTCGTTTCACAAATTTGATTTTATGTCTTAATGACATGAATCTTCCGCTCTGGGAGTAGTTTTGATTAAGCATGCAAATGCCTCCCTAGAACACATCAGGTGACCCTCAAAATCATCCTGAAGGGACATCTGCTACCCCAAGATTAATGGAATGACAGCAAAATATATCATCAATAATTCTTAACAAAATAGGAATTAAGTAAGAAGCAGGTATCAGAAAGATCACTTTCATGTAGGACGGGAGAATGAGTCGAAGAGGAGACAAGTCACACAAAATCTGAACAACGACATTCAGTCCCTAGGTCCCATCAGAACAGAGTATCAAAAGGACATGGAAAACATAATTGTGAGAGTGCCATGAAAGCAAAGGACAAAATTAGGAGAGAGATGCTCTTTGCTCTCACCACTTACAGCACGACCCTTACCTTACAGTCAAATATTGCCACACCTAATGAACGAAACCCACTTGTTTTTCAAAATAAATACACAGTTTCAAATACAAATATTTTACCCATAAGGACTATATATATGTATATATACACACATACATATGGAGGTAGTACACACATTTTCAAAAGTATTGTCAACAGTCAACAGTTTACCACCAGCCACCTCAGGACATTTGAATGAGACCCACAGGTCAGAGGCATGAACTGAAATAATCTCTGGGAGCCCCACTTTTAGCAAATGCCAACACTGCTTTGGCACTATGCCCAGGGTCTTCTGCACCAGTTAATCCAACCCTGAGCAGGATTAGAGCCACACACACACTTGCATGCGCGCGCACACACACACTCACTCTTCAGGGCTATTACCAACCCTGCTGAAAGGGGGGTGAGTTTAGAAAAAGCTTTTTCTCCCCAGTCACGTACTGGGTCTCAATGAGCAACTGTGTAGCAGAACATGGGAAAAGCTATATTCTTCCCCTAGGGAAGCTGATCTAACTATCAGTCACTTCATCAAGTGTGAAAGCCAGGTAAGTCACCCCAAAACTTTGACAATGATTTAGAGATACACAAATACAAAATTATACTAATCTGTAAAGAAATCTCCCCAACAATTGCTGTTGTCTCCATTTTTCATTATTGCTTTTTCTTATTTCTTCTGGGATATTTGCAATTTTAGTTAGTTATAAGAAGCCGGAAATTCCTAAACTTGAAGATGTGTATAAGAGTGTGCATTGGAGTATAATTCTGTTAAGTGGTATTAACTGCAAGGGTGAACTGCAATAGCCAGGTTACTGTAGTATTGGCAATGAATATACAGAGCAGAAAACAAAGCATGGGGCCGACTGATGAATTTGCATGTAGATACACCATTCACTATGCTACAAGGAATTAAGAGAAAGATAAAAACAGAGCTCTATTGTGCAAAGCAAGAATAAATGAAGTGGCATACTGTAGCTGTTTTACATTAGCGAAATGGCCCCCACCCTCTCCTGTCCCCCAAAGCCTAGCAGCAACAGCTCAGCAGCTCCAGCTGGGGCTGGTGCCTTCCCCTCACCACCCACGTATCCTGCACCTCTCGGGCAGCACCTGCAAGCGAGGGCCACAAACCGTCCCGCGAAAGCAAAACGCGGAAAAAGGACAACACCGCCTTTCACGCCTGCTTTGCATAGGCATAAGTGACCAGCCAGGTGCAGGCAAAACTATGGAAAAATAAGATCCCGAGGACATGGAAAAGGCAACCAGACCACTAGCCAAAACTCTTCATTACCCCACAGCGTCGATGGAGCGCTGCTACACAAAACCTCCGGCTTCCTACTCCCTTCACACAGCACAACTACGGCTGTACTGCACAGCGGGACTTACACATGTGCAGTAAGGGGAAAACCTGGCCCCACACAATACTTGTGCATAGCTGTAGACGCACCACACACAGACACAAGAGCCGTTATTTATACTGCATCCACAACTTACAGAGCACCTTTCACTGCAAGAAGCTTAAGATCTCACCTGCTCAAACTGGAAATTACAGCTGTCAATCACTACTGCTTCCCAGGCAAAAGAGCCAGTGCATTCTCACTAGGGACTTTTTTGCAATTACATCAATGCCATACAATTACAGTTTGGAAAACGTGACACAAGACCCCTTTTTCTCCTGCTCCTCGCAGAAATTATTCCATTGTGTAACACTGATAAATGCCTGTGACATGTGAGTAATTAAACAAAAATAAAGCAAAGCCCTGCAATGAGGGACCTATTAGCGACTATGGCTTATAAGTGGAAAGGCATTGAGCAAATGCGCAGGCATGCACACACGCACATCCCCTGCACATGATTTCATCTACTATAGACACTCAGAGTGCTTTTGGCTAGCTAGAAGAGATGCATACATGTTAATCACTAACCTCTGCACATATCCATACACTGAATTCCTTTCTCAGCACAGCACAGTGGGGTAGCTTCCTTGGCTAAAGCGTGGCTTTTTGTTAGTGTTATTGTGAGTAAAAGAGGAAAAAAAATAGAGTTTTGGCGTGTTTTTCCTGGCCAAGAACTCCTGGATTTGGCCCCTAAAACTAAGAAATCAGCATTTCACTCATAGCCAAAAGGAAGAATTAAAAAGGAAAATAGCAAGTAACAGTTGAACCAACTACATAATAAGACTGTACTTATGATGAGATAGGTATCTATGAGAGATAAGTTTCCTGCATGAGTAGTTAGCAAGTACTGTTTGATGTGAATTTTTAGTACGTCCTGCGTGTTACAGCAATACCATAGTATGGAGTCATTCTCAAAGAAGCTAGCCTGAGCGAGCCACATGCCAAATCTCCAATCATACGAACATTTCCTGTTTAAAATACTGTTAAAATAAACATAGATGTGACTTTTCACGCAGCATGTAAACATCCTGTCTATCAAGGTTGCGTTACCTTTGAACTTCCTACTTCGACTTGCCTTCCCCTTGCCCAGAGGGAACTGAAAAGCACACCAAGGACTTTTGTGCATGTGGGTTGGAAAAGGGAAGAGAAACGGAGACCGTCCCGCTGCCCCGGAGCGTGCAGGGCGCCTGATGGGAGCTGCGTGCGGACGCCTGGGCAATGCACAGCATCGCGCAGAGAAGCAGAGTGACCGGCTCGCGTGTCCCCCACGTGGCACAAGCACTTTGGGATTCGTTTGCTAGTGAGGAACTAAGTCAGATGTCTCTTCTGGGGAGCTCGGGCTACTCCTGCTTTGCTGCCTCCAGCTCACAGCCCCTTTCTCCTCCAAGTCCCACCGGGCAGGAAACTTCCCTGCAGGAGACCCTGGGCACCGGTCAGCCCCGGCCAACTTTGTCACTGGGACATGCTAGCACGGCTTCTCCTCCTGCCCTGTCAACATATCAGTGCGAAAGCAGCGTTTCCAGCCAAAATCCTCCCTAGCCTCCCAGGAGGAGCCTGTGCACGCCAGTGTGCATGCATCTTCCCAAGTGACTCAAATACTGTATCTGCAGAGTCTTTTTGCCCAGTCAGCAGCACAGGTGCTGGGATATTCCTCTTCCCTCAGTCACAGGCAGAGCACCCTCGAGCGTGACATCTCTCCCGGCCTCAGCTTTTCCCAGCGCACAGTGGGATGCTATGACTTCTCTGCCCCACGGGAGCGTTACGCAGCTCACTTCGCCGTTTGCAAGCAGATTTGTGCATAGAAGAGGTTAAAACGAAGCCAGGTGCTCTTCATCAGGACAGTCTGTATGTGATTGCACTTGACTATTACAAACCTCTGCCCTCGCTTCAGGGCACCCCCAGCTGTCGAACATCCCTGTGCTGCCTTTCTGCTTTTTGAAAGGGCTCCTCCATCATTAGCCTGTTCGGAAGCTTTTATCTGATGTACTTTTTGGACCCAGCCAAGGTCGGCATCGGCTGCATGTCCCCCATCGTGCCCTGTCGGCCAGCCCTGGGACAGGACACGGGGACTCAGCCTCCCCGCTCAGGCCAGGCACCGCGGGGAAACACGCCCCCGCGTTACCCGGGGTGGCCGATGCCCCTGCACCAGCTCAGCAAAAGTGACAAAGGCACAAGCCAATGCAGTTTCCCCCCACCTTTAAGATAATTTTCAATGAGGTTAAATTATTGAGGTGCTTTTGAAAATCCCAGCCCAGCCTTTCAACGCAGAGAGGACACGGGAAATACCAGCCTGGAGGAAACTCATTTGTGCTTTACCTGTGCTTTCTGCAAACAAAGGACATCAGCCCCCAGGGCTGTCAGCACAACTCCTTTCGTTATCATTACATTCATTCTTAATTATCCTTCAGAGAAATGGATAAGGTTTCAGTTCTCTTTTCTCAGTTATTTTGGGACACCTCCGAAATAGAAGTATGCAACAGAAAGATGGAACTAAAGGAACGGTAGCCACAGAGAAACCACAAGTGCAGATGCAGTCTACTTTTGCTAAGTGTTCTTGGTTGCATGACTTTTTATTATTTATTTTTAAATATAATGCTTGCCCATTTTTTTAAAAAGCATTGCTGTGCTAAGCACAGCCGCGTATCACCTTTGATTAAACACAGCCTGTAGCCCTAGCTCTATATAAAGAGGTAAATTAGACAGAGATAATTACTCACATCTCCTCATTAGTTTCCATCTCCTAACAAAATAAAATTAGGAAGAACTGCGTTCACTGGAGTAGAATCGCAGAAAGGCAGAACTTGCAGGACTACGGCATAGTGCAGCGTTGGCTGCAGACAGGAGAAATCAGTAGGAGTGCCAAGTCCCTGGCACACACAGGGAACACACACAGCTATTATTTTTTCCCACCCAGGTTTTTCAAATTCATTCAGGGAATGCTTGACCAAAGAGAAAGTTCAAAGGGAAAAGGGCACCTATAAGGACAAGGCAACAGCCAAAACATCTCTTTTCTTATGTTGAACCAAGAGAGTTGTTATTCTGCATATTGAACTTGTATTGTGAGATTAGCAAAGAAATAATAAGGTCAGCCCAGGGGTGAAACTTCAGAATATGAATGATGAAGAAATAAAGATCTCTATAGAGACATCCTTGCTACATACAGTTAGAGAGAGATTCACCTAAATATATGTACTTCCTATGTCCACTTGTCCCTTAAATTACGGGGTTTGGACTTGGTGAAAAAGATGACAAAAATCAGGAACACACAAATGCTCACAGCCAAAGCGTACACCTCCTGTACCTCTATTCAGAGAAAGCATGCGAGATACTCCATGCTCACATAATGCTTTAGCTGCATATTTCATACCCGTGTTTACTGTGGTAACAAGGAAGTGTCTCTTGAAATGACATTCAAGCTGCTCTGAACATGCAGAACATTTACTATGTCCAAAGCTAAACTGAACCTGCCCAAGCGACAGGCAATTATTAATTATTATATTATTTTATTAATATTATATTAATTATTATATATATTAATATATAATATTAATGAGTGCAATATTCTCACAGAAGTACTTATGGCTTGAGGTTTAGGCACATGAAGACATGGCTCGTTTTATATATTATCTATAGACCCTAATTTTGCTTTAATGCTGGTCTGTGCAAGATTTTCCAGTGCAAGATTTTCCAGTGTCTTTCCAACCCCCCCCCCACACACACACCTTTAACACCACCCAGCCAAGGCATACAGCACGCAGTACCTAACGGATTTAGCTTAGTCTAAAAATCAGGCAACTCAAGCCAACATTCATTTCAAACGGTATCGATTTTAAAACGAAATACAACAGAATTTACGTTGAAGAGAAACTGATGGTTGAAAGAAAAAAATAACAAGGCAATTGCTCCAGAGCCTTAGGAAGCTCCCTTGCACTAAAACCTTTATCAGCGTTTATCGGCTTTTTCCTGGTAGCAGCTGACAGCCGTCGGCGCGCAGTTACTTTCTGTTTGCCCGTGACATCCTGCAGCGCTGGCCAGCGCTGCCCGGCTGTTTGTCCCCTAGTCCGCGCTGGGTAGCGAGGGGGCGTGCGGAACCGGACAGGACACGCACACCCCAGACCTTAAGGATCATCCCTCAAAACGCGCTTTTGCAAGGAACCAAGGAGCAGGGAAAAAAGCCAAATGCGAGGGGAGACTGCAGCGCCTGGGGCTGCACCCCCCTTCCCGGCCGCCCCGCCGCCCCCTTACCGTGCCGCGCGCTCCTCGCCACCTGGCCGCCCATGGCACCCACGCGCCCCCCGGCACCGCGTCCGCGCAGGAGCCGCTGCCCCGCGCAGGCAGCGCCCGCCCGCTCCGCCCGCCGCACCGGCAGCGGGATCTGTCATGTTTATTTACATAAGAAGGAGGAGACTGCGCGGGGGCCCGAAACAGCTCGCGACGCGCTCGGAGATGCGGCGTGTCCCCCCCGCACGCACCCTCCGCACACGCTGCCCACGACCTGCGGAAGCGCGGCCCCGCGGAGCAAAACGCAGGGCACAAAGGTTTCTTTTTTAATCATCATTTTCTCAGCGGCGAGTCCTTTTGCCGCCTGCGCAGCGGTTCCGCTGCAGATCAACCTCGCGGAAGCGCGTGCAACGCTACGGTAGCGTTGTGCTGGTGAAGGGGGCCGTTTGCCTGGCTGCAAACCCAGCGGTACCCTGCTTCTAAGCAACCTCCAGAACAAAGCACGAGGTATTGCCAACTTCGCTGCAAACTGCAAGAACTTATTTATAAATCAAACTGCTTTGGCCACTGCAAACTTTGGCTACACAGTGCTTTGGTCTCCTAGGGCAAAGCCCTGGAATGGCAAAAAAGTGGGAAAAAAAAGGCGGGGGGGGGGTGAAATTGTCACCAGACATCGCTGCACCAGAGTCTTCCACCAGCCTCTGCTGGTTAATTATTAATTATTTAATTGCAAAGAAGAAGTGCTTGAAATGCAGAGTGGTTCTCCCCAGACTGTAATAATAAAACCATTACCCCCCGTAAACTCTTTTGTGAGCGGCTCGCCTGCGCAGCTCGGACGCAATGCTTCCTGCTCTCCAGTCCATTACCCCGGCTGATGGATGAGGGCGAGCGCGGGGCTGCGGAGGGAGGCGTGGGGCGTGCGGGGAGGGCACCGCTCGGCCGGCCCGCTACGCGCCTCGCCAGGGCGCTCTCCCTCCGCGCTGTGCCCCGCGCCGCGCACCCCTTCCCGCCCTGTGGCTCCCTGTCCGCTGCTCTAAAGGTAAATTAACTCGCGCCAGGGGTCTCCAGCCTTGCTGGGTCACAACTCGCTCATGCATCTTAACGCTACGCCGCAGCCGCTCTGCAGAGGAGCGGGAGTCAAGCACATCCAGCCTCGAGCCCAGCTCTGCCGCCCAACTCTTACCATGGCGATGGGCAATTCCTGCCATCTCACTGCCTCGATTCTCTCACCTGGGAACCGGCAAGCAAGGTTTCTCTCACCAGTGTGGTGAGGGTTATTGCTTAGGAGGGTTGGGCACTGAGGGAGCTCAGCGCTTCTGGAGGAGAAAAAAAACACCCAAAAAACAAAACAAGAAAACACACACACAATGGCAAAAAAGCCCCAAACCAAAAAGCACGGTCAGTATGTTTGTACTACAGCTGTGAAAATGAGAAACGCTGTGCCCCGAGCAGTTCAAGCTTGCTAGAAGAGCGCCTCCCAAGCCTACGGATTGGTAGCCAGACGCCACCGCAGATGTTCTCCGTTAGCAGAGGCCCCACTCACGCCCGGCCTCCTCTGCCCATCCGAGGTGACACTCACAGCCGGCCCCGGCGCCAAAAAAGAAGCTTTTCCCTAGATAAGCAGCACACCAGCAGCCCTGAGCTCCTCCCTGCTCAAAGTCACACTCTGCAGATCTTACGGCAGCTTCTTGGCAGAAGAATCCTTTTCTCTTCTTTTTTTTCCCTCCTTTCCCTCCCAGCTGATGCTGCATTTCTGGCAGCAGCGCGGGAGCAGGCCCACAGCAGCGGGGCTGTGCTGGGGCAGATGGGCCCGAGGGCGCTCGACCCAGGCGCTGCACCGCGCCGGCTCGTCACGGCACCCAACCCTGCCCAAACCCTTGGGAGCCTACGACAGCCGCAAGGACGTTTCTGGTTCAACTCCTCACCGTTTGGGCCGATGGCAAAGGGACCACTTACTCCACAAACACAGTCACACCGAGGAACGAAGCCTTATGTAGACATTCAACCTGCAATTTTCTCCCTCACCTTCTCATCTCCATTCTGCTTCCCATCCTTACCATCATTTTGCTACAGCTCTGTGAATAATTGACTTGTTGGTTCACTGCCTCAAACAAGAGATTGCTAGGGAAAAAGATATACCATTTCGTGTTGGCCCAAAATGAACGTTCTGTGCGCCTCACTGAACAAAACGTTTCTTTAACTCAAAACGAAGCATTTCAGAGTTATTTTTAACCTCATTTTTTCAAGTTGTGGTCATTGAATCCAGCTCTGAAGTGATGTCTCAAAAAAAAAATTAAGCACTTTGTTTTGAATATACTGAGAGGAAAATTTTGATTTTTTTTTTAAAGATTATTTTATTGTTTGTAACTTATTGGCTTTGTTTGTTTGTTTGAGGGGGAGGACGGAGAAGGCAGATTGCCAGAATGAATCATCCAGCCTGGCAGGAAATTGTAAACAATTTCAGTTGATTTAAAAATTGCATTTTTGGGGGGCGGGGGGGGGGGAACTAGCCCTCCCCTTGAAATTTCACTCAGTGCAGTGGAATAATTGCTGAGGGATGTACCCCCAAGGAGCCACCGTGGTTAAATGGTCTATCTGCCCTCTTCTGTGATAACTCCTCAAGGATCATTTGACATGTGGCAGATCTTTCCTTTGCAGCCACATCACGCTGGAACTTCTTTCTGATTTGCTCTTATCACCTTCAAGTCTCATTCGGATGTTGCCATTTTCCAAATTTCTCTTCAGTCTTTGTGTTTCCGATTCTCTAGACATAGAGAAAAACCCATCTCCAACCCTGTTCCTATCTCATAGCTTCTATGCTGATACCCTCCAGGTCCCCTTGGATTATTTCTCCGTCCTTGCTGATACCGGCAAGGTCCATTTTGGCATCAGGTACAAACATCAATAACATCACCATTTTCTCTTCCTTCTAAATTATTGACGAAGGTACTAAGGCTGGCCCCAACAGAAACCCAGCCCCTAAATCCATACCTGTCCGGCAACAGCATCCAGCAGACTCTCAGGCCGAGCAGCAACACTGCTCTCCAAGCAGATATGAATCCGCTGCAGGAGTATTTTGAGACAACGTCCTATCTTGCTAAATATATTTGTTTGGGTTGGTGTGGCCGCAGACAAGCGCTGCAGAAAAATGGTCCTGGGGCTACTGCGTTAGACTGAACCCTGGGAGAGCTCTCGTCTTTTCCAGGCTTTCGGCAGCGTTGCACGGCCGAGGTCGGTCCCACAGGCACAACCCCAGCAGCACACTTGGGTGCCGGCACTCATGGAAGTGCCCGGCGCCGCAGCCCGGCCAGGACAACCCACCAGCACGGACGTGGCTCCGACACAGAGCGGGCTCGTGCACCGTCCCGCAGGGAGCCCCACTGCCTCGCTCATGCGCTTCGTCCGCTGGATTTTGTCTGTTCAACAACCAACCAGTCGATTTAGCTAACAGCAACATAACACAGCAGCGTTACTGACTGCGAAAGGGAAGAAACAAGGTCTGAGGCAATGCTCCTTGTGCAGGAGCAAAGCAGAAAGGGACACAGAGAGATGGAAGAGGAGGAGGGGATGAGCAAGCCACCCCAGGGAGATGGCAGATTATACATACGGGCCAGGGCAGGAAACCCAGTTCCAGTCCATGCGAGTTGCACACAACTAAAACTCTTTGGGCATTGGATTTGGCTCTATGGAGACCAGAAGTTTACTCTTCCTAAGCAAGGAACAAAACCTCCCTCAATGGGGGTTTAACCCAGTTTAATGGCGCTGCACATGGAGACGTCTCTACAGCAAGTGGCCTAAAAGGTCTCCCTGAACATTAGTATGGGGAGAGGAGGAGATGGCTGAACTTCATCTGATATCTGCCAGGGACAGGGAATTTTCCTGTAATGATTTTTATGTTTAAAAAGGTGCCAGCAACTTCTCTATTACCACTTGCACTGACTTCATGGTGAGAAACAGCTTGACTAAAAATTGTCCCTTTTCTCTCAACATAGTAGCTCTGTGCAAGCAGCTGAAGATCATCTAGGAAGCTGGGAGAACTTGGGCAAATATATTCTCAGGTCTTTTTTTTTCCAGCATGACTCTGACTGCAATTAGGGAATAAACTTCACCTGTACAGAAAACAGGCTTCCTCCAGGAAATGCTGCCACTGTAACTGTAGAAGGAAAACCATGTTCTCAACAGGAAAGGATCAAACAGCAAAATTTCTCGCTAGCATGCGCTAGTGCACAGAGTGCAGGGACCAGAGGTGGGAAATCTTATATTCTAAGCAGCCTTTTAACATTAATTTTCTTGTGGTTAATGGAGGTGGCTTAGCCCAAAGATGTCTGCCTGCTTTTGTTTCTCTATCTGTCATACAAAGATACAGATACTGCCCTAATCTAACAAAAAATACTCCTTTTAGTTGATGTTTATGCAGCCATTTGAGAAAACAATGAGTTATATAATTATTAAATATTATTATCCAGAACTGCAGCTTTATGAAAGCCTAGTCTTGATGTGTAACTTGAGGGAAAATTCAAAATCCTGGCTGAAATGCTTAAAAATAAAGGTTACTACTTGTACCTACAAACTACAGGGCCGCAACTGTCAGCCTAGCTGCTCATTTATCACACAGTACAGATCTCTCCGTGCCCGGCAGGATGGGGACTTTAAGGGTGAGATCTTTACGCTGAGTATGCTCCTCACCTTTGTACTGGACCTAAGTGAGACATCGGTCTCATCTGCTTCTGTGACAGGAGCCATGGCGGCTCAGCAGCACGCGCTGCCTCTCTGCAGCGCAACGAAGACATCAGCAAAGTATTTTTAACGTGCACCCAGGATGCAGACTGACTCGACTGCAGAGCCGCTGCCCCTAGGAAAGACTAAGGCTTCATGTAATGGCAAGTTCAGCAGGATCAGAGGGTGCTTTCGACAGCCTGGCGGTACACAGTACAGTATGTATTACTGTATTTAGGCTGTTTTCATCTGTGCTTCTTACAGCAGCAGCTCCCCACGTGGGGTGGTGGTCGCCTGCGCCAGCCCCATGCTGGGAGGCACCCAGCCACCCGCACTTATGTGAAGCCAGAGCTGCAACGAGCCTCCACCAGTGACTCAATATATATGAAAGGTATCAGAAAAGAAATTAATGCCACAAAAGCCAAAAGTGCCGCCTCCTCCTCGAATGGTTTTGCACTATCGGGGCTGATATGGTTAAGAAAACCCCATGCAACAATACAAGGCAGCAGAGCCTGGAAACGGTAACGTTCAACATGAGATATGCCTTGTAATACAGCATTGCCTGGGGCTAGCCAGTATTGCCAAAAAATAATTTTTAGACCATACAGAAAACCTGTGTATGGTCTGGGGCAAATATCACTTGGAGTTTGACAAAAGCTCACTCCTCAAGCAAAAATACCTTGCTGTACATGATACCTACTCTGCCTCCAAATGCTCTAGTTCTCACTTTTTTTTTTTTAAGATGCTAAATGAATATTAATTTGTTAGCCTCTCACTGTCATTTCCAAATACCTTTTCAAGAACTACTCTTGAAAAGAATCTTACACCTATCCAAGTGCAATAAAAAAAAGAAGATAAAGGCAAGCGACTCACCAGAAGAAAGGCCATAATTTAAAAAAGAAAGAAACAGTGATTTATAACATTCACCTAATGAAGCTGACTTTTGCTTTGAGAGCAAACATAGGAAACTTCAGTCTCCTTTGCAGTTCTATATTCAAGCAAAGATTTTCTTTAAGTCTCATTTGAATATCCTCATTTTGGCTCTGATGATGGACATGGTATAATGACAGCATGGCAAGACTGAGAAATCTGCTAATAGCCATAGAACTGGGCTCAAAATAACTGTTTTGAAACTTAAGACATTCCTTGTGATACTGCATATGATAATCTTTAGTGGCACAAACATGTAATTTTTCCACACAGAGCTACAGGGAATATTTATGCAATATATTTATACATTATACAAAGTAGCTCATTCACAGACAACATCCAAACTCTGCACGGAAAAACTGAATCATCACCTGAAGTTATCATCTGAAGCTATCAGCATTTTTATGGTGCTTTCATTGTAATATGTGGATGTTGAGCAAACAATACATTTGTTCTCACAATATTCCTCTAAGAGGTGGCATCTCCATCTGAGCTAGAGCAGCAGAGTTCAATGGTTTTTTGCAAAGAATTAAACAGGGATCTTGCAAACAACAGGTTAATTCCCTGTAACGATCCTAGAGCGATGCCCTGGTTGGCTGGAAAGAGCACAGGCAGGATCTCCGTGAGAAACAGTGCAAGGGATAAATCAGGCCATCAAAAAGCAGCGGCACTCGGGTGCAAATGAAGGTTAGACAGACACCTTCGGCTCTGGCAGCTTCAGAGCTTGGCTTTAGAAGCTTAATAATGGTCTCTGGGTGTAGATATGTAATTTCTAAAGGTTTTTCCCCCCAGGAAACGCTGTGATGGGAGAGAATAACCTCTGTGCTTTCTGTTCCACCCTTTCCAAGAAAAGCCTCTCGCTTACACACGCCGATGTTTGTGACCAAACCAAAGCACCGGCTGTTTGTGGTGTCAATATTAGCCCAGCAGAGAAACACCTTTTTATTACCTGCAGCCATTACCCTGCTGAAAGTCCTTCAGCGAGGGAGGCGAAGGACAGCAGGCTGCCAAAGAAACTCCCCGGGCTGGAGAGACAGGCGAGCGGGACCACATTTCCACAGGACAATGTGTCCCCCCCGGGCACGTCCCAGCCCAAATTCACAGTGGAAAAGCAACATTTCGACCTCAGGACCCAAGCCGAGGCTCGCTGAGCCCTCGCCCCGCTGCGGCGTTCGCCCTCCTGCTGCCGGGGCCAGACCCTGGCGCAGCCCCACTCGCTGCGTGCCCTCCCACCCCACACTGCCCTGCCTCCCAGGGCAGGGCCATCCCGGAAGAAACACAATTTCTTCTCTTGTTATACCTTTTAACTCCTTTCTTCTGCTACTGAAATGGAATCAAATTTTGCATATAACTCAATCTTGCAAAAATATTGTGAAATTCATGAGCCAGAGACAGTAGATCCGGGGCAGCTATTACTGGAATGAGAAATGAGTTTTGGTTCTTCAGCTTAGCAACACAAGATTTAATCAGGACAAAACCAGAGCTTTACCTTCACTAAATGCCACTTGTTTAGGACCTAATTCGGCAGAGCACTCAGCAGATGAGCAGAAAATGTAAATACTCTGCTGAGCAGAGCAATGGTTACGTCCCCCCCAGTCACTCCTCCATCTGACATCCCAATTTCCAATCGGAGGGATCAGAATTCAGTAGGACAAATGCACAAAGATATCTATATGCCTATGTTTTAAAACATGCAGATATGTTCACCACTACAGCACCTAGACTGAGCGTCTCTGACCTACCACAGCTTCTTCTGATCTGCAAACTTCTGCAGACCAAAACAGCTCCGACTCTGCCATTGCTTTCTCTTCCTCCCATGTACCATGCCTTCACTCCAAAGGTCTTTTTCACTTCTCTTTCCTCCCTCCCCCGTTCTTTGTCTCAGCATCCTCTTCTGTGCCGCCCACACACTTGGAGGGAAAAGAGCAGACCAATCTGGCAGGCTTAAATAATAATAAAATATAAGAAAAAGGGGGGAAAAAAAAGAATTCTGGCCTAAAAGACTCCTTTGTATTTTTATCTGGAGGGAGCGATCAAATCTCTTTTCCCTTCCCCAAGAATCCCATGGAAAGGAGATATCTCCCAAGGTCTCGTATTCTCACAAATCAGCCCAGACAAAAAGGATGGGGAAGGGCAAGTCGCATTTCCCTCTGACACACACACACCCCTTCAAACAGAAGCACTGAACTTGTTTTTAACAGTGCCTTCTTCCAGGACCAAGCGCCAGCTAAAAACACCCATTTTACAAGGTGGGGTTCGATTAGTCAGTTTTCTTGTTCGCTTTTCTTGAAAAGGGCTGAGGAGAAGCCCTGTTGCCTCGAGGCTCATCAGCCAGCCAGGCGTTTATTGGCGCCCGAGGGCCGGCCGCTCCGGCCGGGCACGCAGCTGCCACGGGAAACGGCGTCACGCGCCAGCAGCACAAGGAGGGCGGCCGGATGGGTGCGCATGTCCGCGGGCGGCATGCGCCTCGGCGACGCCAAAGCCGCGTTCGCAGCAGCTACCCATTAAGGTCCCAATCCTGCGAGCTCATCGGCATTGCGCAAAAATCCGCTCTGACGTAGAGCATTTAATGACATTAATGGCACAGAGCACAGCGATACAGTCCAGGCATGTGGAAATAATCACAGGCCCAGAACCCAGAGTGACTGACTTTTTCCCATTCAACATATGTTTTACTTAGATGCCTGCTTCTTACCACTCTTCTTTCTCTCTGTCTCCCAAACTATTACTTGTTCTTGGTGGAAAACAGGAAAATAGCTTTAATACAGGCACATTAGAGGTTAAATCAAACCTATCTGGCAAACAAAAAACAGTTAGCCAGGATATAAACAGATGTTATTAAATTCACATATTCCTAACAATAGCCAGAATCTGATCCCTCCACAATTAGTAACTAAACAGATAAAATACATCTGAACTCTTCTTCTCTGCCTGGGACTCAAAAAGTAACATTTGAGATTCCTAAATAAATTAGAACCGAAGAGGTTGAGTTTCAATGAAGGTACAAAGTATGCTCCATGGGATGATTCAGAGCCTCTATAGCTATTTGCCTCCTTAAGATGAGCTGAGAGCCATATCCCAGGCTAGTAAAGTTAGCAATGACTTCAGCAGAGTTGCAACATCAACCTAACCAGCATCTCTCCCTCTGTGTCAAGTGACCTTAACTGTGCTGTTTTTATGGTCTGGAGATGTTTCAGGCCTTACCTACACGAAAGCATTTCACCTGTACAGCTACATCTATATGGGACTCAAAAACACCATGCCTCTCTTCTGGCACAGCTACACCAGCAAAAATCTTTGATAAAAATCACAGCTATAAAATGATGATTTTTGTCACTGTGGCTTTGAAAGGCAAGGTAGCCACACAGACAAAATGGCCATTTTCAAAGGTTTTATTAACACAGTTATAGCAACAGAGACACCATAATGCAGATGCAGTCTTTAGCTAAGCTTAGACCACGTATCCAACTGACAGTTCTGTTGAAAGCAAACATTCATGTTTCTCTTTAGAAGCGGGAAATCAGCCATGCTCTTTGCCATGTTTCTGACCTATTATAGACAAAAGTGGAAGCTTTCCCATGACTCCTTTTGCTTCATTACTTCAGGAGCCAGTACAAAATCCTTCGTGGCAGCAGCATGCCCTCACCCTTGGGAGACTGTTGCTCTTCCCCAGCGTAATCCCCATTTAACTCTTACCCAGCCTTCACCTCCAAAGAAAAAACCTTTGACACTGACAGCTGATGCTCACTGTTCCTCATCTTCAACCAGACCATCAAATTACGCTGTGACTCACTCCTGATTCACATACAATGTACTGACATTTCCAAGACCTCATTAGAAGTATAACTGTGGTCTCACTCCCACTTTAGAGACTATTTCCCCTGTGGCCAACGGAGTTTGTCTGGAGCACAGGAGAACAGAACATTGTTCATTAATACATAGCAGCCTAGAAGTATAAATCTTGTTCCTGTCTTAATTTAGAAGCAAGGAATATTAGACATGGGGCATGAAAAGATTAGTATCTCTGGATGTTTAATGTTAACCGGGTAGGTCTGTGTGTTACAGAGATGTGATGCTATTTCAGGTGATGGCCCTTTTAACAGGTAGAAGTCTACTCAACATCCATATGTTATGCAGTTTATGATCTCCTCAGATAGAAGTTTTTGCTTCCAGATTGACCCCACTGAAACCTGTCAAGGCAGAGGTTTAACAAAATATGTATGAGATGTGGGCAATTGATACCATAATGGCCCAAACGATCACCCTCTCAGTCAGCTGTTCTTGTGGTGGGGAGCAGTCTGGCTCCAAGACCACAAGGTTTCTTTCCTGGACCTTCCTTCTCAGTATAGTTGAGGCAAACCCCAAAATCAGTAGCTTGTGCTTCTTTCCATACAACCCTTACAGCATAATATTGATCCCCTTTAGCTATCTGCTGCTTTCCAAGTTTGGAAAATGCGTAACCACCTCATCTCAAAACTCAAGCAACATTGAAAAGCATCTTTATTCAATACCTCATTTCAGATTCCAGCAAACAGAAGCAATGTCTCTACCGCACAGTTGGGACATGGTCTTACACTTACGTGAGTAAGACCATAGTCTGGGCCAACGCTTGTCTGGATTTAGACAGCTTGAGTTGAGAAAGGAGACTTGGAAGACATTGGGGGGGGGGGGGAAGTGAGTGGGACACTTGTGCAGGGACATACTAAAATATTTAAGGGAGATGAGCACAATAAAGAGTAAAAAGGCATTTTTGCTGGCTCGTGAAAATGAAACATATGCAGCGCTTAATCTGCTACGAGTGAAATCAATGAGAATTTTGCCAGTGAAGCAAAAGCAGAAATGGAAACAACATCTGACAATTGCAACATTAGACCCATACAAATTGCTTTAGTTAATAGCCTGTGCGCTGGGTAGATAATACACCATAGGCAGTGGATGATTTTAAGCTTCCATTTTCACAGTATCAGGGTGTCATGATCTGGGGGGTTTTGAGGCTTGTAAAGGCTGCTTGTGCCGAGTCATAGTTGGAAAAAGATTTTCCATTTAGATAGTCATGCTAAATCTATAAAGACAAATAAAAGAACATGTGAGAGGAAAGAAAGGTAAAAATACAACATAGAGATTAAGTTATATGCTCAAGAATAGAAAAGAATTTGGATAAAGTCTTCTGTAAATAATTTATTGTTCAAGTAGCCCTCACAAACTTAAGTTTTTGGAATGTAAATTAAAAGTATTTTTGCAAATTATTAGTGTTGGGAACTGATTATATAAATCCCAGAGGTCAACTTCTTAGCTGGTATAAATCAAAGCATCTGGCCTTGTATCTTTAAGATCATAATGAGATGGCTGCAGAGCAGTCAATATGGAAAGCATAGTATTTAGAAACTAATATCTCTCTGGCTACAGAACACATAATGAAGATAAGACTGAACAGCAAAACAGGACTTGACTGCCATATCAAAATCCAGGGATACTCAGTGGATTAGTTGTGCAGGCAGCAGACCCACTCTGGGAGACAGCAGCAGAACAGCATAATGCAGAGAGAAATCTGTGTAGCAGCCCAGAAGCAAGAAGGGGAACAAGAAATAAAAGAAAAAATAAAGGGGTATGGGCACATTTCAGAAAGCTCTCAGCTCCCATTTAGCTGACAAACAAAGAGGTCAGATTTTCTAAAGAGCTCAGCAAGCCAGGCACCACCCTTTTTCCCAGGCAGATGTGCAGATATAGAACTACTAGAAGCATGGCAGATCCTTGCAAATGTGGCCCTCCAAGCCCCACTCCCACCAAGGACACTCTTTAGAAATCAGAGATTTTGCTCAATGCCTTTTAAGCACAGATTCCTACTGAGCAATGTTTTGTGCATCTTTATTTTGGAAAGACCCTCATTCTAATGAATCTGAGTTTGAACTAGTCTGCACCTTCATATGGGTTTTTCCAGCCTTTCATATCTCACCGTTGGCAGCAATGGTGGTTCATCTGGCACATGCACAGACCAAGCTCTGGGCCAAAGAGGCTGTCAGATGCACGACCCCAAGGGCTGCAGTTTCACAGATGCATGGGAAACACCTAACAACCATAGAAGGAAAGAGCCTGTACAAGTCCTCATCTCTCTCACCATGCAGTACTTTAGAAGCCTCCAGAGGCAGGACTGAAGATACTCAGCAATGTGTTAGTCCCTAGACATATTTATTTTGTCACTATTCAAAGTCCAATTTAGAAGTCTCAAAACTGAGAACTGCACAACTATATAATGATTGATATTCCTAAAAATGATATATCTTTCCTGAGTTTTCACTTACGAGGAAATTTAGCTGACTCTGAAGGCCACACAACTACCACTTACACTAGCATGAAAGCTGACAGAAACATTTAACAAACAGAGGTAACCTCATGGCAAAAGAATATGCGGTATTGCTGAGACTTGAAGATATCATCACACGCTTAGCACAAACTCAGCATATCTCCAATAATAATGAGCACAGGTAGTAAACAAAGCTTTGGTTTTGGCCAGCAGCACAGGATCTACTCATGCAACTCCTCTCCCTGGGGGCTGTGGGAGGGAGGCAACTGCAAACAAGTCTCTGTTGATAACAGGGACAACCCATCAAGTTCAAATTCCCCAGCCAGGAGGAGAAAGACAAGCTTCAAAACAAAGAAAGTATTTTCCAAGAGTCACGTAGTAAAGACAGGTAATTCAAAAGGGAGCAAAGAAGCAGGATAATAGGAAAGGTGTGTCACCTTCCAAGGTCACTCATTCAGATGCTGCCACTGAAATGACATCTAATAACCTTTATCCATGTGGCATTTATATCATCACGATACAGTTCCACTACAGTGAAATCTCTACAGAGTTGCAAAGATTGACTGGAACAAGAAAACCAAATTATGTAATTGCTGCACCACTACTTTTTCCACAATAAAATTCCAGACTGTTTGGCAGACCACATTGCTCTCCACTTGCTGTCCTTTCAGATGTCCACACCGTATGGGTTCACTGAGGTCTTCAAGGCTCTAGGTTCTTCATCTGAATTATCCTCCACTCACCCTGAACCAACCCACCCATGAGCAAGCAGCAGAGCAGTATCAAGCCACAACAGCTAGATTCAGGTCTAGAAATTCAGGGCAGCCAAATCTGGGGTTAGGTCCTGCTCTAGGAACTGCATTGTTATAGGTGTTCCCACAGTTTACAACACTTGGATGCAACAGGCTCCGATATCATCATTTGCTAAATATTATCTGCATAGCAGATGTTGTGTGTGCACCACCCCTCAAACCTCTGCCATCTGTTTCCTACCTAATAAGTCAGGTGTTCATGTTGTTTTATTCAATAGAATAAAATGTGTGTGGGGGGGGGAGGTTATCTTCAGTTAGTTTCTGTACTCTTACTTTCTCAGTGCAAAATGTTTGAAATTTCCCCCAAAATTTCTGAAGCAGTAAGTGGAATGATTTCCCCTTACTCATGTGTGAAAAATTACACAGTAGTGATAAGAGGGTGAATTGGCAGCACATACCATGGAGACGGACACTATGTGACTTTTTTCTTCTTAAAAGGAACATGAAAAGTCCCAACTGAGGGGCAGAAAGCTCGACACCAGAAAGGGTGTGGAGGAGGGAGCAGTAATGCTGGGTGAATGCTAACATCTGAACAAGGCTAGCAGAGCCAGGGAGGCAACAGAAGGGTCTGAAGCCTGTGCCTTTGAGGACCTCAGAGAGCCGTCCCTGACAGCACACTGCCAAAAAGCAAACAACATGTTAATGGACCATCGCTGGTGACGGACCAGCTGTGCCTTTTGGCAAGTTCCTCATTGCCAACCCCAGGGAACAGGCAGTCATTGCAAATCTCATGTGGTTCAGCTCAGCATCTTTCCTGAACACTGTTTATGTTCTGGAAGTTTCCCTGCAGCAGCAGGTTCTCTTGCAATTTCTTCACATCAGGATAGTATTTATAGCACTTAAAATTTTTTCAAGTATGGTTTTAAAACTACCTTAAACTTAAAAGATGCAAAAAATCGAACAGCCTGTATTCCTCTCTTCAATGACCAAGCCATACAACATGGCCATGACACTGCAATTCTCCCTCAACCAGACCATAGTAAATAGCTTTGCAGTGTCTTCAAATACTCAGAGAAACATTACTGGTAACATAAACCCACCATACTTGGAATTCAGTTTTATTCACCACTGATAGTTGCCCAGACAGGCAAAACTGTGCTAATAGGAATATTTGGAGAAAGTATATTACCCATCCAAAAACAGACGGCTACAATCATCCAGCCAGTAAGTAGAAACGATATCCTGAAGAGATTCCTCACACGCCTGGGGAGGCGAGCAGCAAATGAATACTCATGATTAACAGGTCAGAAGCAGTTAACTGTTTATCAGGAGCATCCACCAAACAGCTTCAGATAACAAACACGTACATAAACATGTCAGATTGCTCATAGGCAATTACAAAACAGAAAATGGGGTAACTCAATCAAATAAACTGTTTACTGCAAACAATTCATCCAGTCACAGCTGCAGTTGCAAGCCACAGGGAAACCTGTAGTGGTTCCCAAGCTACGTGGGCAACCTTCTGCAAGGCCGTCAGCGTCCTTGGCTTCTCTGCTTATGCTCTTAGTGAAATGACAATTTCAAGGGTCATTTTTCTCATCTGTGATGTGAAAATGGAACCGGATCAAGAGTACCTCTTTTCCTCGGGGTCACCCACACAGCAACTTTGGCCAGCACATGCTCTCTCCAGCACCCAGGGGAGCTCTGAAGGATGAGCAACTGTCAACAGCAATGAAGTCTTCCAAACACAGCTGTAAGCCCTGGTAAGAGTTACGAGGCTTGCTCCATGCCCAGCCCACAGAAGATGCACATCTGCTACAGCACCAACTAGAACAGCACCTCACGCTTTTCGCTGTGCTTCCACCATCACCTGATGGCAAATATGACTAACGTACTTTCTTGTTTTGAAGCTTAAGAAAAGAGATCTTTCAGGATAGAACATGCACTGGTGGGTACCAGAGCCAGACCAGGGCTGTGGAGGGAGGCTGGGATCTCACAGTTCATTCACTGCTCCTCTCTCCACATATAGCAGTCCCTTCACATGCCCACATTTCCCACAGTCAGGAGTCTGCCTTCCTTCTCTGTCTCTAAACCAGCCTTTCCCCACTGCTCTGTGGGTCAGACAGAGATGCACAAGGTCATTCCTACCAATAGTCTATCCAAAAGGGAGCCAAAGAAAAGTCCTGGAGAGAAGGGCTTTCTCCTCCTAACATTAGGAGAGTTGGCAGTGGGGCAGCAGCTGCTGTCATAGTACTTGCAGCTCATTATACATTTCTTCTTGTCTCTCTCCTGAGTCAACTGCCTTTTTCCATTTGTGAAGCAGAGCACTGCTTGCTAGGTCACATAAAAAAGGGAGACAAAGAAGCTATAAACACACCACTAAACTAATGTATCATCCCAAGTGGGTTTGAGTTGCATAGGTCTGTGCTACAGTCTGCTCTGCACTTTATACAGTGCTCTGCCAAGGCTCAATAAATAACTAACGGCATAACAGATCCCTCATTCAGCTGCCCATCAGTAGAGGGAAATTGCTGTAAACCACACCAGACCATCTCCCAAGGGGCCATGCCTGTCATAGACACCTGAGAGGACAACATATAGTCAAAAGTTTTCTTGGCTCAGACTGATGAGAAGAGCAAGCTATTCTGCTCAAGTCAGGAATAATCCGTTGCTCTCTTTGAGCACAACGGCCTGGCAAAGTCCCACTAGATCTGCTTCAAAATGCAAGGAAGCATTCCAGGTGTTACATAGGAAAATGCTATCAGTTTCAGGGGGAACATCAGGAAGAAGAAAAAAATCAGGAGCAGAAAATTGAGGAGACAGAGCTGTTTGTGTCCAATCTGCAGACACTACACTGCTGCTGTTTCTGTAATTGCCTGCAGATCAAAGCAGTGGTGGTGGCCATGACAACTCTTCATCTCCATTCTGTCCACCCTCCCATGAAAGTTTATGGAAAATCACAACTAAGTGGCTTGTCTCACAGAGGGAGAAAAAGGGGCCACACAGAGCATTGACCTGTGCAGAGATGGCACATGGGACACAGAGCCCTGCGCAAGGGGAGAAAGGGGACACACAATCCCTGTGTTAAGCCAAGGGATGCAAGGAGCTTCCAAAACACAGGATGCAAGGGCGGATCTTTGTGGGAGGAATAAAAGGAGAGAGATAACTGCTGTGCAGGCAATGCTCTTCGTTTACACATGCGCAGCACTCCAGTATAGAAACATAAAGACCAAACAGGTGTTGGGATGTTTAACACACTTCCTTTTGCTGTTAACGTTGCTACAATCTGTTCTAATGACTCTTCAGGCCTTTGGGAGCAGTACAAGGGACAGAAACCTTTCACTGCCCAGGCTGCCAAGCATAGGGTAGCATTTGCGAGCAAAGCATTTGCACAAGAAATATCTAGCTACTTAAGTGCAAGATACAGGAAGGCCAGCATGAGGGTTGTCTACCCTCAGCACCACCCAGCCTAGCCTTTTTTTTTTTTTTTTTTTTAAATCTTATTTGCAGCTGGATTCAATGAACATCTTTCATGGGGTCAAGTTCAGGTTTCCCAAATTCACACCAGCATATAACCATATGAGTAATTCTTGTTTCCACCAGCCCCGGATGACACTGCAAGACAACACACCATGCTGAGCCTACTTCCAGGCATGTTTCTGACTTGGGCTCTTTCCACTTCCTTCTGCAAACAACAGGGTAGGTGGTTTAGTGATGTTATTCATACACAGATCTGCCTTGAGGTGATAAAAACAAAAACAAACAAAAAATCCCCAAAACCACAAAAGCAGCACAGCCCTTCCTTTGCTCTATTGGCTTGATAGAGGTGGGCACGTTGCCAGCAGTGATTATGTTAGGGAACTTAAGTGACAGCAAAAGTGGCATGGCAAGACCTGGGGGTGAGGGCAAGCTGCAGGGTGATGCCCTGGTGTTCCCAAGATGCCACCTCTCCTTGAGCATCAAAACCTGTGGGTGCTGAACACTACAGAGCAGTGCCATTCAGATGAAAGTTTAAAAATCTCACCGCAAGGAAAAAACATGTATTTTTTTTTTAAACTTTGCTTTTCAGGCAAGTCAGTTTAGTGGTTAATCTCAGCGATGTTACTTTCTATACCTCTGCAGTGTGCACTTCCATTACAGATAGCCAAAGAGACCCAAGACCTACAGCTTCATTTGGGAAATGAGAAATAAGCAGCAAGAGGAGCAGACCAGAGAGATACAAAACCTATGGAAAATGCCTGCCCCATTTTCACAGCCAGAATAGACCTGGGCCATGTTCTGAGCTCTGAACTCAGAGATGTTTCACACACTTCCATACAACTAAAAACACTGCATGCCAGAGAAAAATCAGCTATGTGTTTTGTTAGATCCCACAGGTGCTGAATGTTTTACAGCTTAAGAGACCAAGGTATTCAGTACCTTACAAATACATAAATGCTTCTACAGCTGAAAGTAATCGAGACAAAAATCTGCAGTTATAACACTGAATATACAGCTCATTCCTAGCTTCATCTGAAACTTGTTCGCTGTCGCTTACAACGCCTGCCTTGAGACGAGCCACGCTGCAGAAGAAAGAAGCTAAACAAACATGCAAAGATGCTATCTGATCCAACTGAAGCAGGACCAGAGAGGGAAGGGACTGCTGGTGCTTGACGTTTTGTGCCTTGAACGCCTTCCTCCTGGTCTGCCAAAATCTCTGCCACATCTTACACCTAGGTGACTTTAGTCTTCAAAAGCCCTCAGGATGCCTGCACATCTATAAGGTGACCTGAGTCCTTGAATAGGGCATAAGCAATAAACTTTCATGAAATTCTACTGTTAAGTTGTGAAATGCACATTAAACAGCAGTGAACAGCATTGGTTCCTGACCTATGTAAAGGTTTTCAGCTGTCTGGATGATATAGAATGACTTGGGTTTCCAGCTTGTTTCTAAGCTTCAAAATGGAAGGAGTATGAAGTCCGGTCACTGTTGGTTGTGCTGCTGGCACTACCCAGACAATCACCAGGCACATTCATAACAAGGAAGAATCAAAGGGAATTCAAGAAGAGTTTAACCTCTAGGTCAGGAATCTGACCTGTGCATTGGTCATTGGAGTTATTCAAAGAAAGTTTCAAAGCATTCTGCTTCAATCTGGATGATCTGATGGGATAAAGGATTTTTCACTTTGACTCTTACTGTGCTCTGTATTAGTATTTTTCCTGAGTAGGCCAGACTGAAAAAAACAAACACAACCTGGGAGTAAGACTTTTAGATTATGCACTATAAAACAGAAAAGAATATCCCAGCACAACAGGACAGCCAGCCCTTCTGCAAGTTATCTTTAACCCGACAGAAGTGTTGGGACATCTTGCAGCAGAACACAGTGGACACCTTCACTTTGCTTTAGATTCTAGCAAAGCTTTCAGGAATTTTCATCATCTCGTTTCAGCAGTAGCTTGTACAAATGGTCTTCAGGATTCAATTAACCTCCTGTTTCAGAATTAGTAAAAATACATTCCCAGCGCTGTCACAGACACAAAAAGAAAGGTGGGCTCTTTCAGGCTCACAGCAGTTCTCAGAGTGGCTGGACACATCTTTCCACTGATGTATGTTCAAACCAAGAATTTTTAAAGCTGCCTGTTATGTTACTGTCACAAGGAAGGATTTTTCTTTGTACTATTCCATAAAACCAGAAAGCACATTCTCTAATCAGATCAGGGCACTATCCATTTCAGAGTGGAGATGCTCATTTTAACAAAGGGATCCCAATAACCTGATGTCCCTAAGCCTACCAGGCTAAATGCTGGAGTGAACGTGGAAGAGGAGGCAATGAACACATTATTTCTTTGTGCCGTTATATAAATGTCCTGTAACAGCAACGGCTAAAAAAGGCTGAGGATTCAAATGACTTAGGATCTAAGTGAATTCACTGGAAATACTTTTAACTTTTTTCCCTAACAGATAGCCTGGAGATATGAAGAGACTAGGAAGTGCATTCAAGACCCTGAATCTCACGTTGCTGTCTTTTTATGTCAGTGCAATTTCCAAATCAAAATATTGAAGCAAATGGTCTTCCCCACATGTTTCAGACAGATGTCTGAAACACAGTGATGGGCATCATTTTAAGAACACAGACACAACTGAAATATTTTCATTATTTTAAGGTTTCAGTCACCTCTAGCAGAGATGAGCTGTGAGTCACATAAGGCAGATGACTCCACCAAAGGCAAAGATGAAAGATTTCCTTTTCTCCATTAGTGGACTAGTGGAATTTAGGAGTATGTCTTCCCCAGTGAGACTGCTTTGCACAGCAAGCCACCATCTAGTATTTTTAAAAGAAGCAATAATGTTCTCCAAGCCAGTTGCATTGGACGGACAGATGCCCTCCAGCTCTTCTGCACAAAGAACTATTTTTCTCATGTTTTTAGTTCCAGATTAGGTTTGCAAATGCTTCCTTGCTTCCTGACACTGAGTAAGACTGTCTGCGTGAATGACTTGAGAAAGCAAGAAAATACATAGCAGGTTCACTAGATGCTGCAACATATGAGGATTTCCCCTTTGCCTGTTACAAGTTCACTGCCTTTTCCATCCAAAAACACATTATTTACTATTTACATTTCAACAACACCTTTGTTCAAGGCAGGATGTAGGCCCCATGTTGCCAGGCTCTGTATGAAGTCACTGGCAGACAATCCCCATTCCTAGGGATCCAGCTGTGTAGCTGATGCCATGTTACTGGATAAAGGTGGGAACACAAACCCAGCTCTTGCTACCATATGCCTCAGCATTATGAAATTTCACAACTGTTTACTGCTACTGTGTGTAAAGCAATGTTTTACGCTGTCTAAGCAGCTTTTATTTACCCATGCAAGATAACAATATAAAGACCATGGCTGCCTAACAACTTAACTTCAACAGGAGATAGGTTAAGATTAATAATCGCGGTTTTAAGAATTGCTTTCCTTTCCCCACATGTGATCTTGTTAATGACAAGATGAGAAACCATGACTCAAGGGAGCCGGCTTCTATTTCCAGCCCTGACAATGGTTCTCTGACCTTGAGTCTGTTTCTAGTTTCTAAATTTACAAAATAGCGATGATAAATTTCCTCTACTTTGGACAGCTTTGGAGATCTTCAAATGACAAGTGCTATATAAAAGAGTACAGGTTTCTGCCAGCGTACTACTTAATAGATGGCCTCTTAGATAGCAAAGCAACAGCCAGAGTAAGCAATGCTTGAGTGTGTCATATGCCCTCTTCAACCAACAGCTAAGGAGAGCTTATCCTCCAGATGAAGTCAAGGGTCCTGAGCTCTTAGGGAAAGAAGCATGTTACCTATTCCAGATTTTTTCACCCTGGAGTTTTGGCCAGTAGGGTCCATTAGTAAATATTTTGTTCAGAGGTATTATTACAGTGCTACCCTTGATGCTCTGACTCAGCACTGCCCTTGTATTTTCTCCACCGTCATTCTGAAATTAAGATAGCAACCAGTTTGCCAGTAAGTTGCCTCTGCAACCGAATCTTCACAACCTTTTCAGCAATACTGATTTAACTGTTGTGTCTACTACAGCAGAACACAGTCTGTACTTGTGCCATGAAGGAAAGGGGTCTGTAAACTGAAACTGGTCTCAAGGCTTTAAATTACATGTAAATTCTCACCAAGATTATAAAAGGGCCCCGTGAATATGAAACAGAGATAGCGAACAAATCCTGGAATAAGCTTTTAAAAGAGAGGAATCCAGGCCAAATGGAAACACACTAAGTATAATTTATAATGAGCAATGTGTAAAAAGCTATCCAAATCATGCAGCTCACAATGAGAATAAACAGTGATCTTCCAATAGGGACAAGTACAGATAAGCTAAGTATCTGCTAAAAGGCTGAACTTTGGGTAACCTTTCTTGAAAGAGTTAGTAACACCCAAAGTCACCACTGCATTTCACTAACGGCGAAAAGGACTGTAGCAAAAAGAGTGCTTATTTCAATACGGCTAACCTGGAAGGCAGTACCTGTCCTCATGTACAATGGGAAACGGTTGTTGCTGTGTAATAAATTATGTCAAAAACGCAGACATGCTAACCACTTCTTGCCCACAGGGAGCACAGACAATCTTGCAAGGTAACTGATTTGGATGACAAGATGGAAGAATGTCTGCACCACTGAACTATTGCTATAAAGTATATATAAATGAATGAAAACAGCTGAACTTCATTCTGAGCACAAATCATGCAATTCAGCCCCATCCTGAGATCTGCACAGGCATCAGAGGTGGTCAACATGATTGCTTTGAAATACGTGTAAATATCTGAGAGAGTGCTGCCCACAACAGAAAACAATAGAGAATGCCTGTTTCTTGTATTTTTATGCTCTTGGAAGCGTTTTTGCAATTGTTAAAGATCTTTGAC
This sequence comes from Dromaius novaehollandiae, assembly GCF_036370855.1. Classification (NCBI taxonomy): domain Eukaryota; kingdom Metazoa; phylum Chordata; class Aves; order Casuariiformes; family Dromaiidae; genus Dromaius; species Dromaius novaehollandiae. Next base: position 34,389,308 of record NC_088103.1, on the reverse strand, counting down.
AGGCCACTTTGCCAATAACTGGTAGAAAAAAAAAACAAGCGCAGACCCACGCTATTTAGGTATCATGACGAAAAGCGCAGTGATACTCTCAGAGCGCTGTCAGATGCCAGCAGAGAGAGCAGTCTGGGTGGTTTGAGGAACTGCAACCCCTGAATGGAGTTGGGACCTCCAAGTAAAGGCACAGTGAACAGCTAGGGGGCAAATTCCTCAACCATGATGGTTATCTTCAGAGTAATGACTGCCTTTCAGTGGTTGTTACTCAGTCTCAGAGCATGATTAGCACAGGACACAGGTTTACTTCTGAACTAGACAGTCCCCTAAAATATATGCGCAAAGTCACAATTTTAATACGGAATCCTTTTCTGCCCCCTGCACATGTGCTTTTCCCCAAAGCTCTGGGAATAAGAACCAGCATCCTGCATTTTTTACCTTCAGCACGGTGAGTCATTCACCAAGTTTATGACAACGTCTGAACAGCAAGCAACCATTAACCCGCTATGGGAACGAGCAAATGCACAAGCAAACTAGAAATATGACCATGTGTCACACTGGCATCGATCACTTCCCAGCAAAGAGAGCAGTCAGCACTATAGAGAATGAACCATCCAGGGTGACAGAGCTCTTTCCTTGGTCTGTTAGTCCATGTCGCTTTTCCCAAGCTTTCTAGCAGAAAACAAAAGGCGAACCCTAGACAATCAAAGAAACATGAGGTCACACGACTGCCCGGCACTATCACTAAGCAGAGCAGCAAAACTTGGCGGGCTCAATGAGTATCTAGAGTGTCTCTTGCCAGGTACTTGAGCTTCCAACAGAGATGCTGCAGTTTCTTCCAAAAATGTTGCCTTCTTAAACAAACTGGACAGATTGTTGTGGAGATGCTAAGAGAATGTCAATCTGCTAAATGTCAAAAAGATTTTGACTAAACTAGGAAGAAAAATAGCTGGGAATTGCAGCTATATAATTAGTAACAAATCTTTAAATCTACATGTTTGGATAGCAAGGCTGATTTAAAAATCAGTTGCTGAAGTGGAGCAGCCAGGAGGCCAGATTCAGATCTTCTTTACGTCAGTGAAAATACAGAGTAGCTCCCCTGAAGCCAAAGGCATACATACTGCCGTAACAGCCCTCGACCATCCTTTGCAATTTGTTAAAAGCCAAAAGCTAAGCTAACATCTGCCTTGATTCTTTTCTTACTATCTCTTTTTCTTACTTATCCATGAAATGGAACCGAATCCAGGAAGGTTGGGGTCCCTCAAAGCCAGGGGCTGAGCCAGGAACAGGTCCTGGGTCTGACCCAGCATCCAGCACACAAACACCTGAACTCCAAGAAAGCTCAGAACAGCCTGGGTCAACTGCTTGTTTTACTATCTGAAAGATCAGACCCCAGATTCCTTTCCTTTATTTGGTTTCTTTTTGTAAACAGCAGCTTCATTGATGAAAAGTACTGAACAGAGAAAAATATCTTCAAAGGGCAGTTTGTTCCTGCTTGAGTCTTAAGTGTGACGTGAACTAAGCTGGCCTTCCATGGCAGATGCTGGATTTCCAACATGCTATTAGGACACAATTAAAAAGGATGCTCTTTTGAAAAACGTGAATTTTGTTAAATTCACAAAAGAGCAATCAAATAACCATCCATGTCTGGAAGTTGTTTCATAGCCTGACACATTTTGCATTTTACATTTTATTCGTAAATATTCTGTAGAAGTGGGTCATTAATTGACTGATATCAAGATGCTGAACATCCTTACACCTAAAAATGCTTCCAGTCTCACAGCTGCTTGATCAATTGAATCTTGAGTCACAACAGCTGAGTGAAGGTGGCACATGTCCCTGCAGAAAAGGGGCTGTGTTTAATTGGACTAAAATGTTATGTTTCCCCCTAAGTTGTTGCTACCAGCAACCCTAGACCCTGCGATCACATCTCTAAAGACCATTCTTAGAAAGGGAAGCAAGGCCAGAAATTCTCTCCTCCTTCCTGATGTCAAGAACTGTCTTTTACCAACAGATGAAACAGTGAAGGAAAAGAAAAACAAGCAAACAAGGAAATAAAGCTAATACCAGCCATTTGGGGGACACACGAAAAAAAAAATGCATTACAGGAACACACCACATACAGTTTCATAGCCTTTCATAATCCCCTCTTGATGATTTTAACATGGCAGTCTCAGATGAGTCAGCTGGGAATCTGCCCAAATGAAAACCTCAGGACTGCACCCTCCAAAATTATTTTCACCAAAATCCAGAGAACTTGGCAGCCTTGAAGTGCTCCCATAATGCATTTTGTGTCATTTCCAAAGATGAATTTTGGTAAGCCTAACTTTGGATAGTTAAAGACAAAAATAGTGGTATCCACCAAACTGGAAGGAAACAGCAATCTCAAAGCTATATTTTTATGGTAATTTCAATGTTATGCTACAAATATGAATGTGGCATATGGTATTCATATAGGGCCTTCATCACTCCTTATACCAGTTAATAAGATGATGGGTTGGGGAGGAATGTTTAAGATGCAGATTTTGGTGGATGGGTAGGGTGCAAGGGGATGGGGGAGGCAGGAGGGTTTCAGACACTGAAAAATAGAGAGCAATGGGATGGAGCTTGGGTTTCGACTTCAGTTGAGGGTACTTTTTATTAAATCATGAAATAACGGGCAAAAATGCTTTCTGAAATGTCACTACTGACTTGTACCATAAATATCAACTGAGCCAAATGGGGGAGTGTCCCAATTTCCAAACTCTTGTTTTGGACTGCCTATGAAGGTGGGAAAGCAGCAAGCTCTCTTATGCCTAATGGGCTCCATTCCTGTGGTATCTGTGCATCTTAGTGGCTGAATGTATGCATCTTTACTGCACCAATCCTAAGGAGGGCAGTGGTATTCTGCCTGTTTTTGTAGACAGGGAACCGAGGCATAGTGGTTGACTATTTCCTAAATGCAGTGGTACTTCCAAATTCCTAGATCTGGATGTGTCCCAGATGCTCCATTTCCGGGCAACATCCAAAGACACCTAAGCCCCATCCCTTGATTTCCACAGAAGGACCCTGAACGAGGACCAGCTGAGGCAGCCAGGCAGCTCCAGCAGGTCTCCAGCCAGACAAGAGGGACAGTCAGGTCCTGAAGGGTGCTCTGCCAGGCTCCAAGAGACAGCATTATAAAAGCAGAGATCTTCACAGATAAGGCACCTTGCATGCTGCAGGACAAAATATTTTGTTCAAGGTCATGTCAAAAGTCTATGACAGAAGCGATGCCAGGTGTCAGACCACCTTCCAAGCCCCTGAACACTCTCCTTCACCACGCTATTCACAATCCATCTATGTGCAAAGACCTTTCTTTGCAACTGTGCAGGCAAGAAGAAATGAAAAGGGTGGATTTCCCCAGAGAAAGGCAAAAGGAGCTGCAAAATATTCCTTGTGTCCTGTCAATTCACACCACATTTACCCATAAGGCCTCCCATACTATCCCATTCCCTCCCTCACCACCACCCCCACACCTGTTCCTCCCCCCATTTTACTACCTTTTACTTAAGTAAAGGAAAGGCACTCGTTGTTTCCGTAACAAACATCCACAGACACCAAGGCCCTGAAAGCACACAAGACTGCTGTATTCAGCTGTATTCAGCAAAAGGTCTCACTTTACATTACTGCTGGCTGTTACTAGAGCTCTTCCCATGGCACCTGGCAACTCTGCTGTTTTTACGGTGGCTTTTTGTACCAGCCCGGAGAGTTTCCAGGAGCAAAGCAGCTCACGAAGCAGGTGACAGAGGCTGAGGAACCAGCCACCTGTCCCAGAGCCAGGCGTAATGCCACAAAGGGGATTTAACTTAGGCTGTCCTTAAGAGGATTTGGGAATCATTGACTTGCAAAAAACTACAGTCCCATCTGCTGCTCCAGTGCAAGTCTCTTAGCTGTTCCCACAAAGCTCATTTCTCCTAAAGTCTCACTTCTCCTATTATGGGATCCTGCTGCATAACACAGATGCTCGAAGACATAAGGTTATATACAGGCGGAGGGTGAACAACAAATCAGATGTTTTCAGAAGTCAATTAGCTTCATGTATCACATGACACTTTAAATAGCATCACTTGGAGTAAATAAACAAATAGGCCTGATTTTCAGAGCCAAATATTCACAAGAGACCAGATACTGCGGAGCAGTAAGGCTCCTGAGGCTTCAGCTAGGATTTAGGAGAGCTGTGGTATGCTCAGAGCTTTTGAAAGTATGGCCAATTATTTAGCAGTTTAAATATGGAGTTAAGAGCTGAGCTTCAAGGTTTGTTTGTTTAAGTGATATTCCCACTATACTTCCTATTTCAGGGACAGAAACTCACCACTACATCATGCATACAAAGGTACAAAGGGGAACAGACTGGTGCAACAAAGCTATATCTAAAAGGGAGAGAAAAGGAAAACAAGTTCAGTAAGACAAACTAAACTTGTTTTCTTAGCTACTTGAACATTAAGATACATACAGTCCAGCCACCCTTTTTCTCCTCCTCTGTTGTCCATTGGCAAGAGAAGATCAACAAGCTTTCTGTAAATTGCTTTTATAGATTTTATAGATAGCTAGTTTTTTGCTTTTTAGATTTTTATAGATAGATAGATTTACAATTTAGACTTCAGCTGCAGCTTCTTAAAAGGAATCCAGGATTGCTTATTTGGCTCTTAAATAAGTCAGTCCTAATCCTATAACACAATACTCTTCCACAGGATTGACTGCCCTTTCACCCTCGAGGTGGTTCCCATCGGGCCAGGATTAAATGGTAGTACTCTTGCTGGTACCATCAGTGTCACTGCAATATACCTGCTGTAGGGATTAGCAAAGGACTTTCTCTGTCAAGACTGAGTCTGTCCTCTTTCACGGGCCCTGGTCTTGGTGTAAAACGTGTGCAGGAATGGACGAGAGGAAACAGACACAGAGCAAGCTGCAGCACACAGGGCACACGATGCAGCAAGGAGCTGGACCTCAAATAACTGCACTGAGTAGCTTATAAAATGGGAGTCTGTCCTGTTTGCACTGCGCCAAAGTCACATGGAAGCAAATAGAAGTTGTTACCCAAATAAGAGCTGACAAACCACAGAAATCACAGTGAGTTAGGGGTGCCAGGGACCCACGACAGGGAACATCTGTCAGACCAGTCCTAATGGATATTGTCTAACTTGATATCAACACCTCCAACGAAATAGATTTCTCCTGCAATAACCACTCCTAGTGCTTATCTGTCCTTACCTTTAGGAGATTTCCCTAATATTTAACTAAAACACTCCACCTAAGCCGATTGCCACTTTCCTGCTTCTGAGGAGAAAAACAGCAGATTGCTCTGCTCTTTCTCATAACCTTCTTAAAGAAAGGCTTTACCTCCCTTCACCTTCCTAAAGGAAATTAATCTGTTCTTCCCCCATCATTTTCTCATTGGAAACAGCTCCCACTGCACCATTGCTCTTGTTCTCCTCTGGGCGCTATTAAATGCTCCCACATCTTTCTCAAAGTGCACTGGCCAAAATGGGACATGCTATTCCAACTCAGCTCCTGTTAGTGTGAGGGGAACAACTGCACCAGTCCAGTTATGGGGCTTCTGCTACTGCACCTGAGAATAAGATTTCATTCTTTTACAGCAGGATTATACCACCTCACACTGAGTTTACCTCCCACATCCCAGTCACAACAATATTTATCTGCACCCATGATGACTTCTCTCCAAGAACAATATTTTGCCCATGTCTTCACTGAGTTGCATCTGCTCGTTCCAAATTATTTCTCAAATTTTAATCAAGATGGTCTTGAATTCCTAGTGAGTAAAAGTCTTCCAGGCCCAGCGCAGTAAATACTGCACTTAGCTTTCTCCTGATTTGGCTCGAATAAAATTACTCCCTTTGAACAACTATATCAACTTGAACCTGACTCGGACATTAAGCCACTGAAAGAAAATAGGCAGGCATTTTTCAGAAAATCTTTTCAATACATAGCTATTAATGCAGTTGCTAATTATTGATCTTTAAGGGCATTTAAAAAAAAAAAAAATCAGTCTTCTTAAAAATCATCTCACTCAAATTTCCAGTAGTTGTACCTCCTGTCTTTGTTTTAGAGCATGGCTGTTCAGAGTGAGATTACTACAGTAGGCAAAAGGGTTGCTGCAGGCATCTGATCAATTGAGAGATGTTTTCTCTCAGCAGTTCATTGCTTTTAAAGTGATTTATTGCACCTTAAGTAAGAGGAGCAAATATTCCTTTCATGTCACTCTTGACACTAATTCTAGGGACTGCTTTTAGCTGCTTTCTTAGATAACCACTAACGAAAAAGAAGAAGTCTCCTGGATTGGATTAAATCCAAGATCTGATCAAAGTCTCATAAAGGAATTAGGAATTGTTTTGCTAGGTTAGGGCACTGATCGGGTTAATGGATTGAAGACACGGGCACATAACTAGTTACTTAACTAATTACCCCGGAGCGAGTGAGCCACGCTAACTGATGAGGTACAAGCTCTCAGCCTGCTGAAACATGCAATAAAATGCTGCAGCTTCCATCATCACGAAAGTGAATCTATTCTTAAGGGAGGATTTGTTAGCAATATTTCAGAAGCATCACAGCATCAAGATCCTGCCCTAAGTAGCACCTTATTTACCATACAAAGGATAATCAATACAAATAGATCATTACAGGCAGGTTACTTTGCCAAATGACTTGAGCATTTTAAGACCCTCCAGGACAAAAGGCACAAGAGAAATGAAGGTTATTTCTTACTAGCTATTTCAGAGCTCCTCTGATGTTGTCAAAAGCAGCGCTATGTTTTTCTTCCTTTTTGTACTCCTGGTGCAATAGTGAGGAACACAAGCCTAGTGCTTGGCTCCTCAGATTCACAGTGAGCATCTTTGATGCTATAGGCCTGGAAAGTCACTTGGGGGGAAGACAGAGAAAACAGTTTTGCAGTGGAGATTGCAGTAAGGAAGACACGGAGGGCCCTGCTGGGGAAGGTGCCCCCGCTGACCGCTGCTCCGCAAGCTGAGGAGCCGTAGCACCAAGTGGGCGATCCAACGTGCCATCGGTGAGAAGTTCCTATATGCGTCTCATAAGGTTCAAGTGTTTAACTGAAGCTAAGTTTGAACATTCACATTCTGAGATCTCCAACAAGGGGAGAAATTAGATCTCTTTTTGACAGAGAAAGAGGAGTTAAACAAAGGATAAAAATAGTAGCAGCCAGGTGCTTCATTTCCTTAACTTGATTACATTCTGCATGTGAAACATAACGAGTTCAAAACAGTAATTACAGAATAATACATGTGATAAGAAAGACCGCACTCACAAAAAGAATGAAAGCAATTATGAGTGAAATTAGGTGGAAAAGAAAATTAATGGAAAAATATGACTGATGGAGATATTTTACCAGAAGTCAGAAAAGCAACAATTAAAGGAAAAAAAAAGACTGCTAAAAACAAAAAAGAAAAAAGGACTTGATTTAGAAAATAAGGAAAATTAGCCAAAACCCAAAGTTATATTGAAGAGTGAGGGAAAGGAATTTGATAGAATTATTAAAAGTCAGGAATTATTTTTTAAAAAGCTGATAGATACTAATCCACATCCACATGCCCCACAGCCAAGTCCTTTAATAGAGAGAAGCCATTGCATTGACAGCAAGAAACCAGCCACAGCAGAGACATCATGATGTTTTTGGTAATTATACTCTACAGAACAGAGATCTCTACGTTTTGGAGAAAGTAAGCTGAGATACACATATGACCATTTGATGGACAGATGCATATCCAGTCACACCACCATGAAAGGGCCATGGCCACTGAGCATAAGTGAAACAGGAGAACATACTAGTTAGGAAATGTTATCACCAGTAAGAATAAATAAAAAAGCAAGTGCCTTCGGAGTGCTGGGAAGGCTGGCAGAAAACAGAAGAGGGAGAGCAGACTCCAAGGCTCCAAACTTGGTACACCCTCAAGAAAATAACTCCTAAAAAAATAAATTCCACAGGGAAGGGAAACCCATCTGAAGAAAATTAACAAGCAGTGGTGGAGAGCAAGTTCAATGAGGCTGTGAAAGAGGGCAGCATGAAAAGCTGCGTCACAGCAGACGACTGGGGTGATTATATGATGATTAGGATGATTATTGTCTCCCCTGATTATGTACTATAGATGATGATTACACCTGAAATACTATATGCTCAACACAGCAATTCCCAGTCCATTCTTGTAAGTCAAAGATCTGTAAGAATAATTATTTAATAAGTAGAATTATTTCTGAAGTCAACTAAGGCATGCCAAATCTGTCCTGTCCAGCTAAGGGATCTCCCACCCAAGATGAACTCCTGTCAGGCCACACATCTTCTGCCAGATTCCACAGTTCTGGGATTAAAGACAGACATTTTCCAACTTGGTGAATATTTTAGCTTCTTGCTGGTCTTTGCTCTTGAAAATTACAGAAATGCCTGTTAGGAAACAGTATTACTGCTATTGGAATTCACGAGCCATTAAGCTGAAGCATCATTTTCTGGCTGCATTTTGATTGCTACACAGAAAACATTCTGGGTGCAGATTTAAATACTAACAGCCTTTTAAGATGTATTCAGACAGTAAAATATTTACAAGCAAGCAATGATTTTAAAGTGTATTACAAACATTAAAAGACAAAATACAGAGCCCCATTGTAGACAGATGACTGCCACACTGAGGAAAAAAACAGCTTTAGCTCATCAGTAGTAACTTCACCTTATCTTCTCTTTAACATTTAATTTAATGAATACAGCATGAGCAGTGTGCCATGTTAACAGAGCAACAGCTACTATTCACAAAACTATTTAAAACACCTTCACTCTGAATACAGATAAGCTCAGATATCCAAAAGAAGCTCCTCTCCATAGTATCTAATGGAAGTACAAACTTCCCACTATTTACCTACTCTGTAGGACCCAACCATAATAAAAAGAGAAGAGCTCTGGAATGACAGATAATAGATTACCTTCACTGCCTTCTAAATCAGTGGCTGCTATACTGAATCTACAATACAAATTGAGGACATTTGGATAAATTCAAGAGATATATCCACAAGGAAGCCAGTAGAGAACACAAACTCATTTCATAGACTATCAATATTCTCCACTTGATCACAGCGAAGCTTAGTTTTAAGCACTAATCATATCTTAGCATCTTCCATTATTCTGAAGAACAGGCAGCAAATGAGAACAAGTGACTACGGCCACTTGTATGCCTAATTTTCAGTGAAAATGACAGCAATTACTGTGTGTTAGCTCAAAAGAATAAAAATATCTACAAGAATGGAAACCAACTGTAGCTTGTCAAATCATTGCCTGCTGCAGCAATAAGAAAATCATAGAAGTGGGAAACGGCAGAAGAGAGGAGAATAAAAACTATAGCAAATCCTTATCTGTCACTACAGGGAGAAAACTGTTACAAAAATATCTGAATTAGATAAGAATCAATAGAAGTAATTCCAGTATCAGAAAGCCTCCTACCTACAGCATCCCATTTCTGTAGGGAGGCAAACACTCTGGGCTGGAGTTAGAAATACATGATATTTAAGAGAATGTTTCTTCCCCATTAATTTATGATTGGGAAAGATAACAGAGGAGCTCAGGGGTCAAGCGTTCAATAGCTACGTAGGCAAAAAACAAAGCCAGGCAGCACACACCCACATTATCTAAAATTAATTGGGACAGCATTCATTTTACCTGTACAAATAAAACACTGATTTGATGACCAAAAAAAGGGGGGGGGGGGGCAGAAGAACTAAATCCCTTCTTTCCTGCAAAGGAAGTAACTTTTCCAGCCAAGTCCTGTCCTGGCTGAATTCAGTGACACAACTTCCACCGATTTATATGAGCCCTGGACTGGATCTTCCTCTACTGTGGGTCTGAAGTGGAGGATCCCAACCAGATCATGAACTACTCTTTCAATGTTGCATAGGCAACAACTTTAGCAAAAGCTCGTGGGTATATTTATAGCACTGGCATGAATCATGTTTTCAGAGGGACTCAAGACTTCTGCATTTCTCAGCGATAAGCCACTGGAGGTGTAACGTTGAACGTTATAAGGCAGCAGTACTGTGAGCTGAACTCGGACAACCAGGGAAAAAATGCCCAAGAGAGTCGGTGCAGGTGGGAAATGAGAGAAATCTGCAAGTGTGGGCAGCCAGGGCCAGGGAAGGAGGAGAGCCAGCCAGGAAGGGGGATGCAGGACAGCCAGCAGGGACTGGGGAAGGTGAGGAGCCGGGAGGAAGAGCCAGCAGGGATTTGGGAAAGAGCGGAGCCGGCTGAACGCAGCGAGCCAAGAAGAGTGGCCAGCAGGGACCGGGTTACGAGGGCAGCCAAGGGAAGAGCCAGCAGGCCTGGAGAAGGAGGGCAGCTGGCTTCCCAGCCCATCTTTCCTCGGAGCATGCTTTTCCTTTGTATTCTTCAGAGCTTCTCCATGGGGCTTTCAAAGCCTTTAACACCCGTTAGCCTATCCAGAGCTGGCACTGAATTTCCTGGTTTCCCTGTAAACACGGGCCAGCCGGTCATAAGTCTGCAATTCCTGCCACATCTTCGCGGTGAGCCTCTCCCTGCGGCTGCAGCACTTACCAAGGGGAAACAGGCTCCCGCGCCACCACGTTGCCCAGCAGGCTCCACGGGCTGCTACGGCATAGAAACAACTGCAGAGACGGCACCGCAGCCATTCCTCATGCAGGAGGCAGAGCCGGGAGTCGCATCACATGCGACAGATGGAGCAACCGTGTCCAGCTTAACCACGAAATACTGAAAACCAATTCCTAATCTTCTCCCTCGCACACTGCATGCTCTGCCTGGGCAGATTAAGTCTCTTTGCATGCTCCTGCACAGCAGCAGCACAGACACGTCATGGATGATGTGGGCAAACTGAAGCTTCCCTCCACTAACAGATTCCAGTTAAACACTGGATGCTTTGCACCCATGCCATGATGCTTTCTGCACATCAATGCAACAACTGTCAAACATGTCAAAAAGAAAAAGGTATGTTCTGTCTTCTTTTACCTTCTGCCCTTTCCGTCCCACATCTGTGACCTGGCTGTCTCATGGTTAAATGCAAACATTAAAAAACACCTTAGCAACTGCACAGCTATATTAATACCACGGCAGAGCACACACTGTCCACACTGCGCCTTACTACGCACCACTCCCCTGCCATTCACTGAGCTTCTTAGGTAAATGTAAAACACAGGAGCACGCAGGAGTAATTTTTCTTCTGCTTTATGAACTCCAAGCAGTTTGAATACAATTCTGGTGACTCTGATTATTCTTCTGTTCATACTGTGCTGGCCCGTCCCAGCACAGAAATTAAACAAATAACGATAAAAAAATGACGCCAGTCCTAGCCAGGAAATACATACCTTCTGGGTGCTGGTCAAAGGCACAGCTTTTGTGCACCTAAAATACCTTTTCCTGATTGCCAAACATGCTGGGATTGTGCAGTTCCCATTCCATTTCAGCAGGGACCACAAGTCTTCTGAAGGTCAGGTCTCCAGTCACCCCGTTGGCTGCCTAACTTAAGTACCTACAACATTTAAAGCTTCTGGCCACAGTGAACAACATATTTACTTGCTATCTCAAAATCTTTGTGCCATGGCCTAATTTCAGACTTGTTTATTCAAAACGAAATCAGGATTACTCCAAAAAAGTCAATGGTATTTTAGGCATCAAAGTCGCATATGCCAAACAAGCACCTTTCAAAAAAGGCAGAGGGCCCATGAGAAGCCACAGGCCCCACCACGCACCATGGCCAGGCACCAGCCCAGAGCCAGTGCCCAGTGCTTCGGGGCCAGCCTGCTCCAGCCAGGGTGGCTCTGCCCTCTGCGGCTTCCCCAGCGCTCTCCGCTGCTCCAGCGAGCCAACAGCGTTCCTTATGGCAGCTGACCACAAAAATTTGTCATCTCCAATTCCTCATTTGCTGGAATTTACACACAGAAAATGCCAAGCTGCTCTGCTCTGCACCGGAGTGGGATTTGCACATCAGTGACTATGTGGATCTTGTGTAAACAGAGTAATACCTTTCCAAAAAGCATGTTTGAAAGCACCAAGTATTTCTACAATTGAGGAAGCACTTGCAAGGACAAGCATTGGTGCACATGATTCTGTGCACCTGCAATTCTGTGAATGCAAATACCTCTTCTCTGTTGTTTTTTTTTCTTAAATGAACTTGCAGTTTATGCCTTCCTGCATATACTTGGAGAGAAAAGGGATGGAGAGGAGAACAGGCCTGAGGGAGCATGAAACTCTACTGGAGGGGCAATGACATGTATTTGGGAGGGCAGCTTCTGGACTGAGAAAAGGAAGCCTGCCTACGACTTTGATCTGCGCAAGATGGTAATAATGTATGTACTGTGTCTCCTAGTAAACAACAGGAAGCCAAGCACATAGGTATCCGAGGGACGTTCCAGGCAGAAGCCATAGGAGCACACCAGGAGCTCCGCATACAGCACTGAAAAGCCTTTGTTCACTGTCTCATATGGTACTGTGTCATGGCGTTGCAAGAAATCTTCCCTTTTCTGGCAGAAGGGATACAAACCCAAAGATACCCGAGTAGGATGAGTCCCTCAGTGTTCCTTGGCGCTCCTACAGGGATGCTGAGGACGACCCAGAGACCTGTGCAGCCCGGCACCCCGCGCTGCTGCTCACCTGGGGACGTCACCATCCCCTAACTGTGGAGCCACTGCTGTGCGCTGCTCTGGGAGCGGCTGCTACCCCTCAGTGAAATACGAAGCGAAATATTTTCGCAGATACGTGAAGTCTACCGAGAACACCGAGGCTTCTTATGAAGGAGGTTGTGGAAAAATATCTGTTAAACACAATGATAAAAATGATGAAATATCTCATAATACCTTATTATCTCCTGTGAGAAATTACGGTTTGTTGCTCTACTACAAAAAAAGATTGCATTAGCATTCCAATAGGCAGTGTTACAGATAACGCCACTGCACTCCAGAAGAGTCTCGCAGTTGCAGGCTTTACAACGAATACAAGCCCTGAAGGCTGACAGCAATCGTGCTTGCTAGAATCAAAATCTGTCAACCAAAAACATCATATGATAAACTAGAAATAAACACATTATTCAGACAATGCTGGGTTCATTTACTATAGTGCATATATAAAATAGCTTCTCATTTGCACTGGATTATTTTAGAAGAGTGGCTGTCCCCCCGCAGCTCTACAATTCATGCGACAGCTAGGCTGATTCCTTCCCACTCATTTAGAGCTGGCCTGCAACATCCGCAGTCACGATGTTTACATGACTTGGCCCATTAAAGTCATGGGGGCAGCTTGCTGCATACATATAATACACCATATAATGAGCTTTACAGAATCTGCCCCTCAAATTTATATACTCATTTCTTGCTAATGACCCAGCTCCCTGAACACCCTGGAAAGCAGCGCCACAACACACCCTCCCATGCAAATGCAGGAGCCTTCTGGAGGACCAGGAGCCTTACAGGATGTTGACAGAAGAAAGCTGGAAACTAGATTAAGAGCATTTAACTATTCCCACTGCATAATTTTAAGACCTATGCCACTGACTGAGGACTACTTAGGCTCTTTACACTCTAGCAATGACATTTTTAATGGACCTTAATGAGCATCCTCTAAAAGGTGTTGAGTATCTGCCCAGTGACTAACCATCCTGCCTCTTCAGGGTGGAGAGCAAAAAAGCTGGTGGCCAGACCTGTACCTAGCTGTCAGGGAGCCCAGCCCCAGGTCCCTGGATCAGGTGCGACAGGGGCTGTGCAAAGCACAGCTCTGCTGAATACAAAACCAGCCTTTTGCAAATGAGATTTTATAGATCAACAAGATGGAGATTACCAACAGTAATGTGCAAAGCTACATCCTAACCTGAGCAGCTGCAAAACGCTATCTGATTCAGTTTATATTCACCTCCTGAAGGCCCTGGGGCTCCTAGAAGATAACGTGCAACATTTGAGAGCTCCACAACTCTGCACGTCTATGCACTTCTAACTCCCTGAACTATACATTTTATATATATATATATATATATATATATATATATATATATATAGTAGATATCATACACTGCATCATGCTCGCAGAATGTATTCCCACTGCAGCACTGGCTGCTCTCTAGTCAGAATTGCTTTTCTGAAGTCACTTTTACATACCAAAAACATTTTTTGTGTATGATTCAGAAACATGCTATAGTAATAGAGGGGAGACAGGGAGTCTGCGCAGCACTGTTCAGTTTTATCTCTACCAGCTGCTGTACAAAGCACAAGCAATTCAGGAATCACGGCAAAAACATTTTTCTAAATGGTCCTATGGTCTATTCAGAGGGATGGAAGTTTATTACCATCAGTGACTCACTCCCTGCTGAAGCTTTTTTCCTGGACGAACTGCATTCTGTGCTATTATGTTCCAGTAACAATAAATTAATAATAGGCAAGGGAATTCATAGCTCCCCTCACAAAAATGTAACCAAAGCAAGGAAAATATGGACTATGCTATAGAGATTAACTGAAATATTTCATTCCCTTCCCCTTTAATGTGCAAGGACTGTAGCCCCTCATAACATTTGTATTTCTTTGTCACAAGACATGTATCAACATTAAGCATTGAAAAGATTGTTTATACCAAATGTAACTTTAAAACATTTTTTCCCCTCTGTCGGTTCCTGAATAAAGGTAGTAAGTGCAGAAAATATGCTTGCCCCAACACAGCCTAAAAGCCAGAAGGGAAGTCAGGATTCCTGGGATTGATTCCTGCTGATCTTCCTCTGTGATCCCAGACAAGTCATTGCACCTCTTTCTGTTCCCCAACCTGTAAGTTAGCAACAACTCTTCCACCTCACCAGGAGGCTGTGAGAACATCCTCTGGTAATGATTTTAGGGCCATGTTTAGATACAGGGAGGAGGGAAATGCCATCCCATCAGCACACTGATTAACCAGACTTCTGTTCCGAGAAAGAAGTTGACTTTCACCTTTGGAAAACAAAAAACAAACCAAAAAAACCCCAAACCACCACAGGTTCACTCTCCCTGTCTCTACATCATTGGCTGTCTTTGAATCTCATGTTATACATCAGAATTTCCTCACTATAAGGTTTTTTCTTTTTTTCCCCAAGCTATACTGCAATGTGGGAAACTCTGCAAAGAGCATCTCCCAATTTTTAAAAATAGAAGCAATTTTAACACCTGGCTCATACTGAGCCAACCTGGAAGCTATAGAGTTTCGTACTACACTAGGAAGGAATTTCTGTTTAGAAATAAAAAGAAAGGAAAAGAGAAAAGCTTCTAAATCTGGAAAAGAGACTTTGCTTCATGCCCACCCACAGCCGAGCCTACCAGAAACGACCCTTCCCCCAAAACTGACTTGATCCTGAACTCTAACAGCATTTCGTCTCTCCCATCTACGTTGTTTATCCATCTCACAGAGCCCAACGTTAAACCGATACAGTCGTGCGTGTGTGTGCACTCTCCCACTCCTCTGGAGTGGGGGCAGCCCCTGTTTCACGGCTTGTACCATGGGGGGGTCCGTCCTCCAGCTCGCGACCACCACGGGAATATACAAAGGCAGCTCTCCCTTTCAGTCGGTACAGGAAAAGGCTACGTCTGCGTGCTGCCACAGAGGTATGACACACACGCAGCCTATTTACAGGAACGATCAAGATTCAATCAAGTGACTTCAAAATATGCCAGATGTCAGGCTCTGTGTTTACAGAGCAAGCAAAGCAATCCAGAGGCAGCTGTAATTACTGCTCCCGCTGCAAGTGGGAGTATTAAAGGGAAAGGTGGGTGGAAAGGGGGAAATAAGCTCTCGCGGTTCCAACTGTCAATTAAGAGCAAGCGTTGGCATGAAAAGGTAAAAAAGGACCCAGTTTACAAAAACTCATCCCACCCATCTGGCTGCTGCTGGCAGGTGAGGCCCCACGCAGTCCCAACGGGAGTGAGGAGCACCCCAGTGCTGCCCCGTCCCACGGCATTAGCGAGACACAGTCCTTCCGAAAAACCACTCACTGATTTAGCAAATGCTAGGCGCGACATCTCGGGTGAGCTCTGCCCCCAGCCCAGGCCCATTGCAATTCATTCAAGAACTGTTGGGGTGGAAACAGGGCTGAAGCCCTGGAAGGGCAGCTGCAACTCTCCCACGAATTGCTCGGAGATGCCACCGCTAGTTCAAGAGACTGCAGGTGGGTTCTCCTGGGCTTCCTCCCTGCTTCTGCCATGTGAACTTGGCCTAGATCTCCTGTCCTAGGTGGAATTTAGGTGTACTTAATGCTTTGTTAAACAGGGATGGACTGCTGAACTGGGTCCAAAGTTCATAAAGCACCTTCAGTAGGAACATAATACCTACATTAAAGAAAAATGCTATGTGAAAAGGCAGTATTTCTTCACGGCAATGCAGATTTCCATTGTCTTAGAATCATCATTAGTTCTTAAAAATGGTCTGTGAAAAATTTTATATGGCATGGAAGTAATTTAGACAGAGCTTAAAGCTCCATTTATAGAAATATAGTTCAATGACTCTGAAATGATAAGCACCTCCCTATCAAAGCAAATATACCTTCCAGATTTATGACCAAATTCAAAAAAAAAAAAAGAAAAAAAAGAAAAACCCACACAGCTGCAGTAAGACTAAGTGTATTGATACCGCAAGAAGTCTTGGGAGGACTTCACAGCACTCATCTTGGATCTGAACGTGCCATTAGCTTTCTTGCAAACAAATGCGTATCTGAGTATTACCATATTTTAATTCTGCTTAGCATCCTTCATACAAAATACCAGAGTGCAATGCAGTTCCAACAAACAGAACTACACAGTATTTAACTTTCAAGCCATATATAGAAATGAACTACACACATTTTAGTTTTTTTTTCTGCTTCTGTCCAAGGTAATAGTAATTGGACTTCAAAAAAAGAACACGCCACAGTTCAAACCAAGCCCAGCTCACCAAAATCTAGCTCCCAGCACACATAACAGCAGCAGCTCTGAGAACTCACTTCCCCCTTCTGCAGAGGGGAGTAATTTCGTATCAAAGAAAGATGCAAATAGGAAGGGCTTAACACTTCACGCCATTAGCAAGTTACCAGAAATCTTTGGATGCTGATAGAGAGCACATGAAGGACAATACAATGTGCAAAACTTAAAAAAAATAAATAAAATAATAGAAGGAAAAAAGTGAACCACAAAAAACTGGGAATTCTGGGTGGTTAGAAACACAGAAAAAACTTTGCAACCCGCCTAATCACTGCCTTGCACTTCAGCACTGTCCAAGAAGGTGGACTGTGGGGCCGTGCTGTGCTTCTTTTGCACAGCCAAGATCCCCACAAGCAGCGGGGCCAGCAGTTGGGGCCAAGAGGCAGAGGACGGAGGCGCCGCAGGCAGCACTGGGGTGGTGCTGGGCAGACCCGCGGCAGCTGAGGCCATCCAGCCACTGCACCGTTCTGTCTGCTCAGCAGGACCACGACGGGACACTCTTAGATCAAAGGTGAGAGGCACTTGCCCAAAAGTGACCAACCTGCAATGGGCAGCAGCTCTTCCTGCAAAAGCTTGCGAGAAGCTGTTTTGTCTTAGAGAAGTGGAAAAATCAGAACCACATTCTTCCACATTTACAGGTTTTTCCCACACATGGAGGGGAAAGACACACCTGACATAACCAGAAGGCAACGCACGTGACAGACTGTACCCAAACAGCACAAGACTTTCCTCTGGACAGAGGCAGAGCCCACGCTCAAAGCCTCCCTCAAGCAAGGAAGACGGATCTAGGCTGGCATAAACACTCCGAGATTGCATCAAAATTTTGGCTCTACACAAATTTTAGTTTCTTTTGAGTTTCTTTTTTTCTGGGCTGCATTATCTCCAGAGTCTGATCCTACAAACCTGGTGCAACCTGCAGGCACAGTGCAGGGCAGTGCCCATCCCACCACATTCCCATGGACATGTCCATCACCACCTTGGTCACCCTGATCCAGCCCTGCTGCGAAACTCCAGAGCAGTAAGATCCCCTGAGCCTCACGCAGGGGAGCCAGAGTCCCACGGCAGTCACATTAAAACAATGACTTATTCCAAATAAGGGAACTTGTTGCAAACTTCCTTTAAGCTGCCTTATTCTGGCTGGTTTATGTTAGGGAGACAAGACTAAACAGACCTTCATATTTTCAGAATTAACCACTAAAAATGAAAAATTGGTTGTTTGTTTCCAGAGTGCAGATGAAGGAAAGTTCTACAGCTAGTGGCCTCTTTTGGAACTGATGCCACGACAAACCCGGCAGTGGGTTATCTAGCTTTTCTTAAAAGTCTGCGGAACAGATCCGGTGAGGAGTAAACAAGTGCAAGTCCCAGGGAAGGGCTAGTCCCGATCACGCTTTGGCAAAACCGCATGAACTCACTCAAGATTCTATGGATTTACACCAGGGTTAACATGTGCCCCCATGACAGACTGGTTTTCTGTTTATTTCCAGACACTTTCTGCTGGTGCAGAAGTCAGTTTTTTTTTGTTTTTTTTTTTTAAACACTTAATCCATTAAGTGTCAGATGAGGGGAAGTCTCACTGCTTTGCAGCAAACTTATACCATTTGCCCTGTATCTTTTAACTGCTGTAATGAATTTAGGTCAGAGCAGGCCACTTCCTCCCCCTCCCTTCTTAAACTGCTTAAGTCGTCTTTGTATCTCACCTGCTACTTAGCGCAACAAGACTTGAATTAGGTATTTTTATGCTGTACTTCATGGCCAAATGCAGGCTTACTTTGCTCTCTAAGCCACCTGGAAGCAGTATGACTATTGAGTATGGTGCTGAGGTCTACCTAATATATAACCTGCATCTCAGCAGAGCTTATTCACTCTGGTTCAGCCTAGACAAACTGAACTCACACCTACCTGCGATGTGAACACGTGTTCATACCCAAACTTGGTATGTGGGCATCATTTGGTTAACCCTTCTTTTGCTTTTACCACTTTTGCAGTGCCAGAGGCTGTTTATGCAAACCTGGTAAACAAGATCAAGCCTCAACATAGCAAAAAATCTGGAAAACAGACAAAGAGCACCAGGGTTGCCACATTTATTTAGTAGGAATTTTAATGCAGTACCTGTAGTTAAACAAAAAGAGGAAGATAGAAAAGAAAAAAGAGCTTCCTGATACCTCAAAGGGAAGGTATTATAAAAAATGAGTAGTGCACAGACCCATTCATGCATCAACACTTCAAGAAACCCTGTCCCCAGTTGCCCCGTCCGCAGCTACCCCCGCATAAACCAAGCCCAAGCCCCGTCCGTCCTGTGACAGGGGCACTCCACCATAACTAAATGAAACCTCGTTCCTCCCAGCACCTGTTGTATCTAGAAAAGCAAGGAGGCATCACAGCTAAAGACCAAGTTTTGCTGTTACAGCCGTGTGGGGAGCACCACCACTGGCCTGCGTTACTGCCAGCTCCCTGGAGATCCATACAGAAATCACCAATCTATTTTTAATTGCTTTACACTGATGTGGAGAAGCGCCGTGCAGCAGAGCCCTGCTGGATGCGAGAAAGGCTAAGGAAAGCCCTGAAAGAACCAAATTGCTTATCAGCTTCCTTCCATGTCTCCGAGTTCGATGATGAAATACCCAGTTTTCAAAGTACCCAACAGTACGCCTTGTTTCTGAATGTGTTTATTTGAACTGCACATGCAAAAACACTATTAGAGAAACAAATGACTTGTCTGATCATAACTTGCTATTTTTGCATTCAAAAGCCCCACGTATAAGTACACAATTACATTAAGGATGCAGGGAGGACTACAAGCACAGCTACTTACCTGGCTGAAAACCAGGCCTCTGCACTGTCAAATTAAAAGCAGAAATGCAGATGGGAAAGATGCCTTTTTATTGTTAGCCGCACAGCCACCTAGCACAGGAGCAATCTTACTGATGTGGCAGTGTGGATTCAAAAGAAGGAACCCATTTTAAACTCTACTTCTTCTCAAGAGACTTCTCATGTAATTTCTAGCTATATATGGCCACATATTCCCACAAATTCTTCCCCTTTGTAGTCAGTGCTTCTAATCTGGTCAGGAATTGAGAAAACTATTGGAAAAAAGTCAGTTTGCTGTTCTTCACACTTGCTTCATGGAAGCCATTACTGACACAAAAACACAGGTTGTTGTTTACAAACACAAAACAAAGTGCATGAACAAAAAGCAGGGGCTGGGATTATCCATCTGTCTCTTTGCCAGTAGCTCACTTTCTCTTCTGAATTATATTTGTATGAGGCAGGATCTAATCTAAATGGAGAAGCTGGTGTTTGCTTTTACTGGAATTAAATTTTAGAGGTCAAACTCTGCTCTTCACTCTAAGTCCAGAGTAGCATCACTGACTGACAGCATGGTTTCCAGGCTGCATTTGTATCTCTTGCAGCAGAATCTGGTCCAATAGGTAAGGTGACCTTAAGGTCCATCGAAGTCCAAAATTAGGTCATGCTTAAAAGCATTCTTTAGCTGCTGCATAATCTCCACAAAGTAAATTAAGAGTTAATTCAAATAAGAGTGAGCTGACTCAATCCACTCAAGTATCAAGTTCTGGGATATCTGGACTCAGGTAAAACACACTTACAGTATAGGCATATGGTCTCCAAAAACATGGGGTGAATACATTGAGCTAATTCCAGGCTCACCTTGCCTGCAGCCGTTCACTACCAATTGAATTTTGTGGTCATCAGTTCAGGTAGGAAGAGTGCAATTCTTTGAATAGATGCTAACTGCTCCTACAAGTAGTTTTAGAGCAGCTCTTAGCAAAAACACAGAGGAACGCCTCCATCTCTGATCTGTTTCCCACTGGGGAGGCCGAACTGCAGCACTTCCAATTTGCAAGCACAAATAACTTATTTCTTCATCTAAACCAGGGAAATACATGCAGGGTACAAGGTGGAAGAAGTTAGCACATGTTTATATGTATAAGGACGTGTGGATACATGTGTGCACACATAGGCATGTATTTTAATTTCAGCAGGTACTTTCTAACATACATTTATATGGCTTTCAAATCTGGCACAGTACTTGGCTCTCCCTTAAGCACAGCTACTGTTCAGGGTGCACCTGCCCCACGTATTACGGGTGGCTGGGGGCTCACTCTCCCAAATTCAGGGGCAGGGCAGGAGGAGAGAGAAGGGTTGGAAGCGCATTGTCACTGAGAAAGCCTGCTAGATCCTACTGTGACCCTTCCTGACTTACTGTTACATTTTTCTCATTTTTACAAATGATTGTTTAATCAGAGAAGCAGTTAGAAGGAATTTGAGTTCTGTAACAACCAAAAAAAAAAAAAAAATCTCTAAAAAGGCTAGATCTGAAAGCAGGAAATGTATGAGTGCTAAAAATATATACAGTGCCCTTACAGAGCCTTTTAATAGGCAATAAAATTCGGGCTTCAGGACCAGGTTGTTAAGACCAGGCTAAATACTCTCTTCCACTGAGGATGAACCAAACAACCTCAGCTCACTGGGGCAGCAAGTGTCTTCTTACACATTTCCCAGTGCCTAGCACAAGGTGCCCTGATCCAGCCTGGACACGAGTCAGTCTTTAAAGCGCTGGGATCAGCTGTAAATCACAGCCAGACAAAATTCATCAGCCGCTAGATGTGCATGCGGCAACAGTGACAGCTGGCGGTCACGGGGAGGAAAGTCCCACACGCTGACTGTCCACTACCACACACACACACACACACACACACCCCCAAACTCCATTTCTTCTATTTAGTCTAAATTAAAAGCAAAAAGCCTTGGAGCAAGGAGCTGTATTACTCCAAATATGCACTGCCTGCACAAATTGCTACTTCGTTTGAACAGAACGATCCCAGGACAGAGCCTTCCTAGTCTTGCTCTTTCTGCTGGTAAATGCACAAGGACTAAAGGGCTGCCTGAACCACCAGGGCTACTCACCCTCTCCCTTATGAGATTTTGGACAGTTACACTCTTCATATGCAGCAGAGAACAGGAGTTCAGAGAAGGTATTAGCATACCCACAACATGGTTTACTGCCTTGCAGTTTGCTTGACACCCTCTTTTGCTGCCTGTGGCACTTGCCTGCATATACAGATTTGGGGAAAGAAAATGGGCTGCTTAAGGCACAAAGTCTAGCTCTGACTAAACTTCAAGTTACTGGCAATGCCATCCCATTATAGAGGGGAAAAGTGAGATGTGGGGAGGCACGTCCAAGTTCATACCAAGAAAGTCACTGGCAGTGAGGAACAGAAGTCCTGGGGCTTACAAAACTCCACACGGGCCACGAGCACCTCCGTAAGCAGCCGGCTGAGGGATCAGCACAGCCACAACACCCGCATGGGCTGCCATCATTCACCCCGAGATGCTAAAGCGGAGTCTTAAACCTGCTGCTTCTTCTTCTGTGGAGAAAGTAACTATTTGAAAGTGTCCATTATTTCCTCTCTCACACCAAGCAGGGAACTGACTGTATGTTCTGCTTCTGATTCACAAATATTAAATCCCCCTCTTCCCACTATTGGTGACTCACAAAAGTGACTCATTCACCTCCAAATAGTTTTATTCCCCCTCTACACACACATTGGGAATAGAAGACTCCCCTATCTTGACCGCTTGGAGGGGAAGGAAGGGGAACAGACAACAAGAAACCACAAACCAGACCTTTCTTCTGTTCATCAGCCTCTGCTTATAACAGAGAGCTCATCCCAGACACCAGACACCAACTCACCCCTTTGGCTGGTCTGAAAAGTCAGAAGTAAGGAAGGAATCGTGCCCCTGTTTTAATTGTATTACTCTCCCCACTAGAGGCTGCTAAAACAAAAGCAACATGACAGCTCAGCTCCATGCAGGGTTGGCCCTGGGCTTCCCAGCACACCTGCAAGCAAAGAGTTGTAGAAATAAAGTTAGGAAGAAGGGGGAAAGAAGGATTTCGGGGGCAGGTACAGGAAGCATTGGAAAGCTATGAAGGCTGTTAACAAGGGGAATTACAAGAGAGGCTTTGCAGTGAGTCACAGCTTCAGTGGAGCTCTGTGGGCTAGCAGGAGGATGGCAGAGGGAGGGAGAAGAGGGCATGGACACACTCATATTCCTACAGCCGTGTGGGAGGAGAGGGGGAAAAAAATCGGGCCATCCATCAGGAGGGTAGGGTGTTTTCTCCTGCACGTAGCACACTCATCGTCCCATCGACCAAAGAGCAGAGAATGGGGTTTATGCCAAAACGAACAGCAGGCACTGAAAAGAGAGAGATGTCTGGGCAGGAATTCAGGGAGAAGGACAACAACAGCAAACCCCTCCGGAGTCCCAGACGAGCAGCATCCAAGTACCTGGACCTCCTGGCTACATCTGCTCAGGCTGGGAGGGCGTAAGAGTATGGAGAGGAGGCAGCACACCATTTCCCACGCTAACCATGGCCAAGAAAGCTGGGCTCAGCATGGACAAGATGAGCGTGGTCCCTCTACTCTCAGCAGAAAGATGGGGAAATCTATAGATTGTGAAATGATGTCAGGAATATAGGATCACAAATCAAGTAGGGGGAGAGGGGAGAGAAAACAAGCAAACAAAAACAAACAAGAAAACCCCACACACCTCCGCCCAACCCAGGAGCCTCTTTGCCAGTGCAATAAACCCATGGCGCACACTGTCAGCGAGGTCCGAACACAGGTATTTCAGTACTGCACCAAACACCTCCATCATCAGGATGGCAGGCGATAATTGCTCTATAAATCTT
Organism: Dromaius novaehollandiae; assembly: GCF_036370855.1. Taxonomy (NCBI): domain Eukaryota; kingdom Metazoa; phylum Chordata; class Aves; order Casuariiformes; family Dromaiidae; genus Dromaius; species Dromaius novaehollandiae. Next base: position 34,365,649 of record NC_088103.1, on the reverse strand, counting down.
GAGCAAACTATACCAGAAAATGGAGAAGCAAGAAATACTACAGCTGTAACCCTGAGAATATGCTTGCCCTTTTTGCTCTAAGAAGGGGAGGCCAATTCTGAGCCTACTCAATTCAGAGAGAGTTTTGCCACTAAATCTGTAGGAAACAAGGTCAGGTCCTGTAAAACCTTGCTCTGTTCACTGTCAGTGGCTTTTCAGATCCCTGGTACTTTCCGGCTGTTAAAAATGAACCATGAGCTGTTAGAAGGGATTAGTAACGGACCTCAGCAGAAATTGCAGGAAAAGGTAAAGGTGTTTTTAACAGAGCAACAGGAGGCATGCTGAAGTACGGCAGCACACACCAACCTCCCTGGATAATTATGCAGTGCTTTTCAGCCACTGGTGTCGGAGTTGTTCACCCATCAACCGGGAAAGCCCAACTCCCCGGAGGGCTAGTATCAGTCCTCCTGACTGTACAATAAGTCCTACCACCACTGAGATCTCAGGAAGGTCAGGTGGAGAAGACTTACTGCACCATTTAATTCATCCAGACAGGGACCAGACTACACAATCAGAGTAATTCCTTCAGGCCCAAATCTATTAACTTCTCTACTAGACAAGGATTGTTCCTTGACTAAATTTATTACCTGAGAAGTAAATCAATAAGGGTCTGATGTTACAAGACCTGTGACTTCTATAGCACAGTGCCTGTCTTAAAGTTTTCCTGCTAATCACATCAAGTCGTCTTTTTGGCTCATCCTTGTTAAAACCCAGTGAACACTAAATAAGTCTTCCTCCCTCACGTTTGCACCATACCTTCTTATTTAGTCTCTGCTTGGCAAAGTTACCCATATTCAGCTCTTTCAATCTTTGTCCTTAAATCAATCTTTTCAGTTCCACTGATAACTGTACACTTAATTTTTCTGAATTCCTTCTATCTTTGTCAATCTTTCCAGTAAGCAGGTGCCCAGAAGTTAATGCAAGGGACTATGTGCAATCAATTCCAAAAGAGCATCAAATCATTGTACAAGAAATAAAGGATGTACCAAGCCACTGCATCTGACCCGTGTGCCACACGACAAACACGAGGAAGCAGGTGGCACCTAACTATAGCACCATATGCACAACCTTGTCAAGCCAGCCTTTGCACCTAGAGCTTTATCCTCCACTCCATTAAGTCAGCCATCCAGCTCTCATTGACATTAAACACTCCTGCAAGTCGAGAAAAGGATCTATTTTTTGGATGTACAGCATGCCCTCAAGGAATGCTTATATTTAACATTTATCATTGCTAGTTAAGATGACAAAGAAAAAAAACACACATCAGTTACGTGCCTTTAGCAGAGAGGGGGAACAATTTATTTTGATGGCAGAAGACTTAGGGGAGTCAGAGTGAGCATGGTCTTCAGCTAGCAGGTTTCTAAAAATCTCTGAACGTCTTTAGCAAGGCAATTCTTCAGGTCATATGTCAGAATAACTGAAGATGAACATGAGCCACAACTCCAGACACAAAGCTCTAGCCATGATTATACAGCTTTTTTTCATTCAAGTATCTCATTCACTGCTGAACTGGAAAAACATAACACCCTCAGGGCTAGCATCAACTATCGTTATTCCCCAAGTTACACTTGGGGTTTTATTATTCCAACCCCCTTTTATGCTGCAGATCTCCCCTCGAGTTAAGCATCAGAATGCCAAATAACAAGCTTATGTTTACTAATACTCTGGCACTGTTGTTAAATGCTGAACAGATAAATCTTTCTTCAATAGTGGGGGGGGAAGGGGGAGTACAAAAAGATGAATTTTCCAGTAACATATATCTTGTTAATAATGACTCAGAGAAAAAAAGCAATTCCCCACTTAATAATGGGTACCGCTTTCTTTGGTATCCTAAATTTAGAAATTGATTTTTATCACCCAAGACCATGTGATTTATCAGCAGAGTTGGTACAGCTCATACCGCACACCAGGCCACTTGGCGCTCCAGGAAAGCTCAGAGCTAGATCCAAACTCAGGGGCTGAGCCTCATTTCTACTTACAAACTTGGATGAAATCCCAGCCAGAGAGACAATATAGCAGCAGGCATCAACAGACAAGCTCAAAGCAAAATTATACCAGAGAATTAGCCTTCGGAGAGTCTTAGTTCATCCTGTGTTATCACATACCCCATTCCAGGGCTTGGGGAAAGTGAAAGAACAGTTTAATACCAAAACATCATTAAAATTAAGTGTGACCAACTGCTTTGTTCCCCACGAGCTTCAGCTAAAGGCTGAGATTTTCATGATTTCAGATTTAACAAGGACATAAGAAGTCTGTGATACAGTGTTGTTTACTACCAGGTTCCAAAATAGCTGCCAGACAGCATTATTTTTAATGCACTCTAGCACAGGGATAGAGTTTCCTAGGAAGCTGCCAAACATAGTGAAGGTTTGCACTTTCCCCTTCCAACACTTTCTTAGAAAGCTGGAAATAACATTACCTTACTTATATGGCTATTCTAATTAGGTTTTGCTTTAAGAAACTGTTCTTAAAACAAAAAGAAAGAAGTGTGAACTTGAACTCCTGGGCACTTAAAACGACTTCTTTTGATACAGAGATAAAAAAAAAGTTTGCCAGGCAAGTCATACAGACCTACAGAAGACCCTTTTAAGAAGGGTAAGTTCTTCTTCTAAGCAAAGCCTGTACTCTCCTGGGTGTTCCTCACTGCACCAGACCGCATGAACCATAATCCTAGATGGGGCCTCTGGCTTATTGTTATATAAACAGTACCAACACTGGTTATTACAACTTCAAAAGCCAGATCCTGTTACCATCCAAGTAACTGACAGCAGAGTTAGTCTCTATGTTCTCTTATTGGTCCTGAGGAAGATTAATTAAAAATATAGCTGACAATTCATCTGAGCTACAGACCAGAAACTGCACATTTATAAGTAAAAGCAGAGCTCCTAGGATCTCCATATTTCTTCACAGAGATCTTCCCTCTGGAGCTATTCAGACAACAGCATCAGTATCTATTTGGGAAAGAAAGATGTAAGGTACCTTGGCTGCAACCAGAAGAGCTGAACATAAAGCAAACCTTTTTGCAGGAGGCAGCATTTCCTACCAGGCAACTCCCACAGCTCTGCCACAAACACTTCTAACAAGCCCTCTCATCCCTCTGCTTCCAGATGGGATAGGAAGGGGAAAAGATGCAAGGTGGCATTGATATGCAGATTGGAAGAGATGACTCAGCAGCCCATTCCAATTAATCCCAATTAATTACAATCAAAGCAAATAATCCCAGACTTTTAATGCTGCAAGGCAGGTCAGGAGAAGAGCAGGAATACCCAGCAAGGAAGCTGCTGCCATTTCCTACCTGTTCAGATGCAAGTCCTTTCATTCAGCACTTGATGCTTAGCCAAACTTATCACCTATTTCTGACTCTGCTTGGTCTTTAAATAAGAAAAACATGCAATCCATATTGCTGCCCAGAGCTGTAGAGGTCTCTTAACACTAATAAATGCTATCAGTGTAGTAAAGGAGAAACAGACTGCTTGGGTTCCTGTTTCACTCTTTCCTAGTTGTTAGAAGAAACAATCACCACATTAAATTTGGGAAGGAGGCAGCTATTTTCCATACAAAAGGTGAGATGCATCAAGCACAGAGGTTCAGGACATAGGTACTTTTTTAAAAAAAAAAAAAAAAAAAAAAAAAAGAAGGCTTAAAACAGACCCAAAGTTATGTGCTGGTTGCTTGCACGGGCCTGAATGTCACCCAGTGACAACATCTGCAAACCTGACAAATGGCAGAAAGGAACTTTCCATGCTGTCCCATTTTTCTCTTTGAGACGGATACTATCAATATATTAGTCAAGCTAGAGCTGAACTGTCACAGCTTTTTTATTATTATTTACCAAAAAGTTTATAAGGCAAACTTATACTATTAAATTCCTGTATCACAGAGTTGCTCTAATACTCAGGAAATGCAGTATGATAGGAGCACTGTTATTCCCCAGCTTGCCTTTGCTTATCACTTTTACGAAGCGCCTTCTATGCTCACTGCATGGCAGGAGACTACAGAACTCAAGTTTTACCCTGGGGTCACATCCTGCAGGCTTCGGGGGGCTGCTGGTTCTCACAGCACTTTACAGGAGTTGAGTCCGCTCTGTGCTCTCCTGATCCAGGCCCCATCCTTTTAAACCAATGTATTTTCCTGAACCTAATCAACTCAATGCAGAGTATATGGAAAAAAATGTTTAATTTTTCTAGCAACCATTTTCTTTTCTACAATAGCTCACACACTAGTCCTTTGAGCAGCCTCAATGAAGAAAGCACTTCAATTTTCTTTGCAGAATACTGATATGGTCTTAGGAAACAAGTTCCTTGACTGAAGCTTACAGAGGCGACACAATTGGCGTCTGTGGTGAGGCTCAGAGTTGATGAAGAGGCCAGTGTACTGCGTCTTGCAAGATGCCTGATATTCCAAAAACTGAACTGTGTCGCCTGGCCTCTGTGTACGACCGGACATCACTTCCTGCATGGAGATGCAGGTGGATGATGCATGGATGGAAGCAGTACAACAAGACCTCCTTGTTGACTTTATCTGCTGAAATCACAATATGCAGTTGGACTCTTGGCTCAGAAAAAAATGAAAATCACAGCCCTCGGAAACTGGCCTTCAGGAGATTGCAAGGGACAGCCTTGCAAATCGGTGCAAATCCCTGTGAGTGCATTATTGCACAGGGGTGTCCCTGAGAGTACAAGAGGTGTCAGCAGGAGGAGAATCTCCCTTAAATTACACAAGAGCTCATCGACTCAAGCCAACAAGCTGGCCAAATGACAAACCATACCCTGAGTTCAAACGTGCCTACAGTCTTCAAAATGATCCCTCTGATGAAATTTGATTTTTAACAAAGTCGCGTGAGAGGATCCATGCAGGAGTGTGATTTGGCTCCTTCCCTGGTCAACTCATCCTGCCTCATCCCTTGCCTCAGGATATGTCCCATGGCAGAGCAAGCCAGTTCAGGGAGCTGATCAGTCAAAAACTAAACTTTCAGGATCGGAGTTGGGGAGAAGAGCAATTGCTTTTTGGCCAAGAGCATCCCCTTGGCTGGATTCTCTCATGTGGTGGTGGTGGAAATGGGAGGACCGCAGCAGACCCAGCAGAGATCAGCTCAACCTGCCTGTGAACTCACCCTGAGGCAGGAGCTTGGGTCTAAATGACGGCAGCAGGAACCCAGAACAGCGTGCTGTTTCCTGCCACTCTGCTCTGATTAGAATTAGACCGTAATAATAATGCAGCTCTCCGTCTCTCCTTCCTCTATTCATTGGCACAGTGAGGCACAGAGAGGTGAAATGCCTTGGTATCTGTGTGGGAGAGCTGGGAACATCAAGTGGAGGGATTTATCTCCACTAAGTCATGCTGTGACTAGTAGACCATGCTGTCTTCCATTAACAAGTAGATTTCTGCAGTGTTTAATTTATATTCTCCTATAGAGATTACTGCAAAGGAGACTGTGGGCACGGAAATTGCCTGACACTCTTTAGGACCTCCCCACCAGCGGGTCTGGCTTCTTCAGAAAACCAGATAAAAACAGCAAGAAAACTGCCTGAGACCCCACTCCTCCTTCCAGTTGAAGAGATACCGAGGGTGCTAGCAGTAGAGGCATAGCTGTTAGCCAAAATGATTGCTTAATTTAATTTTTATTTCCAGGCACCAGAGATTTTCTGAAGCTGGATGCTGGTTAATCGAGCCATAGGGCAGCCATTCAGCACCTGCTGCCCCACAAAGTTTAAAAGCCTAGAAAAGAGTGACTTGCACAAAAGTAATACTGCAAACTTTATGCTTCCAAAACCATTTCCCATGTTTTCTTTTTTTCCTTTCTGGCACACCACCACCCCCAGGAAAGCCAAAAGAGCATCTGAGTGTGGTGTCTGGTTAAACAGAGGCAGCCCATCACAGTAGCAATTCAAAAGCTTGTTCCATAATCCAGCAAAACTTTTAATGCAGAAGTGTCATTATTAATTTGATTTACATATTTACCTATCCCGAAAGTCCCCCCATCCGCTACAGCAGCACCTGCATGAAGTGCACTAGAAGAACGTTGCTGCTAGATGTCCCTGCTGCTGGATGTCCCTGGTGCACTAGCTGCAGTTATTTTACCCAACTGCAAAGTGTAAAGGTTATAGGAAGCAATTTCTTTTGGGTCCCATTAGGCTTTAACAGGTTGGTCTTTTTACATGCAAGAATATACTGGGGAATATTTGTGGACGATAATTTGAATATATCACTAAAAACATTATCTGAACTATAGATTTGTAGTTACAGGCACAGGCGTTCATCCATCTCGCCACAGCCCACGGTGTATTTCCATCAGCAGAGCAGCCATGTACGTTTTTACACTTCCAAAAGGCTTCCACTAGGCAAGCCCAAAGTGAACATTTCTGCACAATCCTGGCTCCACAACTCCTCTCCTGTACGCCTGCCACCGCATGAGTTAGCCAGGCGCTTCCCGCGAACGGCACACCACGTCGCCCGTCGCACCCACGAGTCTGCACGCCGGGACCATGGGGCCAGGAGGGCCACGCCCAGGAGCACCCAGCTCACCGGGGCAGCAGGGGACGGAAACGGCGAGCCCCAAAATGAAGGTGTCTCAACAGAGGCCTCTCAACAGAGGACAAAAGCGCAAGGAGAAGGGAAAGACAGCACCCCGGGAGTTGCGTGAGGGAGGATTGCACTGCTCCCGATCTGTCCTGAAGGTCTTCTGCAGAGCTGGCAATGCTCAGCTACAACTCAGCAGCAGCATCCCACTTAAGCAGAAGTCTCCTCACACTCGGGGGCATTTTGTTTCTCTGGTGGAACTAAAGCAAAGCGGAGACATACGTTAAGCTGGACGTGGCCTGCTAGGTGTTAGAAAAGGGTGCAACCTGGAAAGTGTCACCCCAGGGTTGCCAAGCAGCAAGCCAACGTGTGGCCTTGCCTGGGAGGGCGAACAGGGCTCACTGTTCACTGCTTTCCAAATAATCCCTGGAAGCTAGCACTAGGCTGGGGAAGGACTCAAAGGCAGAACCTCCTCTGCTGGAAAATCAGCCCCGCTTTGCATGGTGCTTTGCAGTTCGCCTCCCATGAAGAGTACTGGCCCATCCTGACCTAGCAAGAAAGCTTAGAGGCCATAGCACAAATGGCCCAGCTACGGAGCCTTAATATGTTGATTTAGAGTGACGCTGTACAGAAAATGGCATACATCTAATGATCCACCACAAGAGAGTTTGATTTTTTGAAAGGATAATTCACTATATCTGTTCCAGTTAAACAGAAAACTCTGTGTCATAATAAAGCTGTCATGATGTTCTGGAAATATGGTCTCACTGGAGGAACACATTGTAATTTTATATCCAGCTATTTAAGAAGATGAGGCCAAGCCCTGAGTGGCAAACACTTTGATGAAACAACACATGAATTAAACATAATTATACCAGAAAAACAGTAAAACAAAACTAATCATCGAGGCCTGTGTAGTACCGTGAGCAATGACATTTGCATTGGCACAGGGCATTCCCATCCAGAGAGCTCCAAGTCCTCTATGAATATCAGTAATTAAATAGTCGGCTACGCAGCCGGAGGGAGACAAGTTTTACTCCCCCCGCTTCTACCGAAAGTGAGGTCAGCAGCCGCAGCGCATCGGTAGCGGAGGCTGCCAGGACCTACGGGGATCCCGGCTCCCTGCCAGACCCCACAGGCACCCTCCCACCCACGGGGGCAAAGGCGTTCGACCCTTTTGGCACCCAGGTCCCAACGCTTTTCTCCTCCTGCTCAGCTGAGGCAACGTCTGGACATTTTGGCTAATGAAATACGAAGGCTTGGTCACGAACGCGGGTACAGCAAGGAGCGCAAGCACATTCAGCAAAACAGGTGAGCACTGTTGGTGCTTCTCTTCTACCCAGACGGTGAGAACCGGACCTAAAGCTAATCTGAAGGTTGACCCCTCGTGCCCGCCATGGCTGCTTCTTCCCAAACTCCCACCTGCACAGCGCTCTCCCCTCTGAAACACACAGCCTCTTCCCAGCCCGTTCTCCTACACTCCTGCTGGTCTGTTCCCCACATCTGAGGCCCATATTTCCCTAAAAAACCCTAGTCTTTGGAGCTGCCGTTTTCTTCTCAGACACTGTCACTGCCATGATCCTCCAGTCATGGCCTCTGGCCTGGTCTCGTTCGACGTCACCAGGGAGCTGCATGACCGCGGAGGAGCACCCCATCCGTGGGAACGTCACAGCAGACATTCATGGTGACCCTTGAAGCCAGCCAACCCCAGGCTGCTGCCAGCATTTTCTCAGGACTGCAAATTAAGCCGGGGGGAGAAGGAGCCCCAGGCTCTAGGCGGCAAAGCCTAAGAGAGGCAGTGGCCAACCTCCTGGGGTTGCCCAGTGGATAGACCTGCTACCAGGGCCAAGCTCGCTGCGTTGATCCGGGATGTCTCCCGGTAAGGCTGCCTCCTCTCCTGCTCTCTCGCCTCTTTTTCCTGATAATTACTGCTCAGCCTCATTCCTCGCCACCTCCCCTTGCCCTTTGCTCTTTAAGACAGCTATCACGCCCTTCATTTTATTAGCCTTTTGCTAGCGGTAAAGATCCTACATGTTACAGGTAGGTGATTCATAAAATGTGTCTCTCCCCATGAGTTTTACAAACATTAACTAGCACTTAAAATATCCCATGGAAGTGATTCCATTTTTGCAGATGGGAAAACTGAGATAAACCAGCTAAGGCCTGAAGAACAACGATGTTTATCTCTCAAGGCCAGCAAACTCGGCTGTAACACAGCTGGGTCGAGAAATCAGAGCTCCATGTTTGCCAGGCCAAGGTGGGATTTAGCCGATACATGCTCAAAGAAACTACTCAAATGCTCAGAGCTAGGCCTGTTCTTAAGCATTTTTAATTGTTCAGAGCTTAGCCCTATACTCTTAATGCACGGCAGGAGTCCACCTAGATGGAGCATGCATGGGCGCCTGGGGATGTTTATTTTCTATAGAGCACGCTCCAAGGCTTAGCAGAGGCATCCACCAAGTCAGTCCCATGTTATTACTACAGCTTAGTTGCCCAGTCTACCCATCCCAGGCTATTAACACAGGGCCTAATTGCCCTCCCATCAGCAGGTTTTCTTCTGATTACAGCAGTGTGAGCTGGACTCAGACTTACGATACATAGTCTTAGTCTCACTAGGAAAGATTCAATGTATTTCCTCTCTGTAAAATTAAGATGCAATTTTATATGGGCCTATTTGCTATAAAGCTGGTTCCATAAGCAGTCTTCTCCCCTTGCATATTTAATCTAATCTCAAGTTGGATCTCAAAATCCTTCTTTATGTCAACAGCAGACAACTGTTTCATAGACTTCATCTAACAGGGTTGGTAACTAACCTAAAAATGGCAGATGGGAGCATTAAATATTTATTGGATTGGAGTGTATTGATTTCTGAAATTAACATTTTGCAAATTACTTCTGTGTAAACAGTAATTAAACAGTCAGGCACAGTCCAGTCCAGGTTCTGAGTAAGCCGCAACTCTTTCTGTAAAACATATGTATACATAAAAAATATTAAAGCGAGATGAACTAACATGTCTCCACTCATTTCCATCTGCACACTGAACTGCTCTGCAATCATGAATTAAAATTAATTAAAACTTTAGAATGGTTTTCTGCACAAAATTGGATGGAGGGAGCCCTCGTGACTGGCATTCAGGCATCATGCCAAGGAAACTTGCACTTAACAGGATTAGATGATATATTGCTTTAAAATATCAAGGACTCTGGTGATTTAGTGTTCCCAGTGCTACTAACACTGGGATTGAACTGGTGATAAGAGAAGGACTGAACTGGTGGTTGTGCTGGGGGAAACCGCAGAAGTACAACTGATACAGACAGAAGCCTTATAGGGCCCACATTTTTTCCAGGAGCTGCAATCATAAATAGCAGAAAGCTGCTATTTGCTGTTTACCTCTCCAGTGCATGTGGTAATAATTTGTTCAAGAGATATTGCATTTTTATTCCCTTAAACAGAACATTAATCTCCCACTTGGGCTATTGTACTCAGAGTACTGAGAGTCACGCAGCCTTCTCTTGAATACATCTTTTTAAAAAGAAAATTTATTTTAGTTTTGCTTTAAAAATAGATGACTTTTCCAAAACTACTAGTCTTCCTTTCAAACACTGTCCAATATCCTTTCCAGGACTCTTTTCACAGTCACTGTATCTACACAGGCAGGAGCTCATGAAGGTAAGCTTTCCTATTCAATGAAGCAGCAGTGAAAGCCTCACTGAAGTTAATGGCTGAAGGTATGTTAGTGAATTGGAAGCTCTGAATAACATCCTGCAACCCTCAATTCTTCTGCACAGGCTGCTATACGCTATACTTCATTGCTTTAGCTGGATTTTTTCCATGTGCTGAGTACATCACAGCTTTTTTATTTTCTCCCTTCCCCCAAAACATATGTACTTAAAAACCCAACAGAAATGAACAAACCCACCCACACTGGGATGAACAGTGGGTAAATCGGACTCCAAACTGGTCGGGCGACTGGACTCCTACAGACTGCGCTCTGCACCAAGCAGCTTATCCTGATTTTCCAGGTAGCGGCGGGCTTCAGTCTGGGCAGGGGCTCGAGGACGACAGGGCAAGGGGGAAGCTCTGCCCCAGGCCCAGAGGAGTTATTCCGACCCCGCCATGCAGTGATGGCACCAGGCACCCGACCGCTTCGGCTGTGCCCAGCCCAGCTCCATCGCCCAGGCGAGGACACAGCTACTACTGCGGCTATGGAGCGGAGAGACCCAAGGTGCAGGAGAAGGGTAATATTCTGCACAGACGCAATTAGCGGCTTGGACAGGGTGCAGACACTATGCTCATTTAGCTGTGCACACACGTTTATAGGCGCGTTCGGTTTGTTCTCCCCCTTTTCCTCCCCGTACAAGGTGCAGATTGGTTTCGTGTCCCCGAGAGCTCCTAGGAGGCTGCGAGTGAGTTTGCAGAAGAAGATAAAGAGAACAAGGCTGCCAGGGGACTCTAACGAGGAGTACTTCTGCTCTCATGGTGCAGTTAAGAGTCACATAATGAAACAGAGGCTGGTTTGTTTGTTTTTTAATGAGCTCTATTTATATTTGACTTTAACTATCCTCATTCATTTTCTCTGAATCAAACCTCTGCTGCTGAAATCTTGTGCATCAGAACTAATGAAGGGTGGCTATAATCTGATTTACTGCATACTTCCAAACGCTAACGTACCTGCAGGAGGGGCTGCTAATTTACAGCTGCAGTGTTTAAAGCTGAAGAACTGATAGCAAAATTGAGCATAAGTTCTCAGCTGCATCACAGAAAGCTAAAGTAATCCTGCAGGCTTGTCTGGAGACATTTTTCTTCCATGTTGTTAAAACACCAAGAGGATAAGGCTGCTGCAAAAGCTAGTTTTATGGTTCGCAAACTGGAAGCCAGTAAAAAACAGGTGTCTTACCCATCAGATTTTTTCTGGCTGTTAGGGATGCCTGAGTTTCAAGAGGTTAAGGAAAGAGAAAAAACACCATGTGAACCAACCCAAGGAATGTGAGATCCTCAAGATTTTTCCTTCAGTAACTCAGAAAGAGTAAAATAAACCAAAGGGTTTTGTGCCTCATCTCCTTACGTAGAGGATGAAAACAAAAATCAGGTATACATTTCTCTTTATTTCCTCCTCTCTGTAAAAAAGAGGAATCACTGTTTACAACATAGCTAGAAATCAGAAAGGGAGGTTTTCTTCTTGGATAAAGAAATTTAGCCCCTAGCTCCATATTTAAGCATTTAAAACAAACACAGCTTCATTCCTAGAGGAACAGCTGTGTAATTAAGACAATTTTTGGATGAAAGTGTGATTCAAGAGCCAAATACTATCTTAATTATATACATTAATATTCTGCTAAGAAGATGCTCATCAAAAAGATAACTCACGCTATTGCACAAGGAAGATCACTAAAAATATAAAAATAACGCATAGGGGTGTCAGTGGTGCCCGCATGAGACACTGCGGATGACTGCATGGGGGGAAAGCAGCTCCCAGCCGCAGAGGAAGCGGATAGAAAGTGATAATAAACGCATCTGAGCAAAAAAAGAATTGCAGAAAATAATTCACTGTCGGGGGGGGAATGCTGAACGAGAGAGATGTCTGCGTCAAAGCGAGAGTCGCCCCACGGCTGCCCAGGTTGCTTCGGAAGGATTTTTGGCTGCAATCTCTTCTGTTTGCTTTTCTGCAGACAAAGGCGCGTATTCACAGGAGCAGGCAGCAAAATCAGACCTGGAGGTCAGCAGGGGGGTGCAGAGAGGACAAGGGAGTCTCAGGTGCTGGATCGGGGACCAGGATGTCCTCCTACAGAGGGCTGCACAGGGGGTCACTGTGGTCTCACGTGGAGACTACCAGACCGCAGGGGAAGGACGGAGGGACAGCGTCCGACCCTGGGCGACTTCCCCTCCCACGCAGGCAGGCGAGCGTGGGTGGGAGCTGCAGCCCCGCTGGCGCGCAGGGGAAAGGAGCCGTGCCGTAAGGAGCTGGGGAGCCAAGGACAGCATGTTGCCCAGCGACTGGGCAGCCCTCATCAGAGCTGCAGCATAGCGCTCGTACTGCCGTCCTGCCTCTAACCCCAGCTGCATTGCAAACAGCAGTATCAAAGTTTAGTAAACCACTAAGCAAGTGAGAAAAGAAGGGATTTCCTTGTGGGCTAGAAAGCTCCAGTGGGGTGTGAAACTCCTGATTCCCGCTATGGGAAAAAAAACCACAAGGTCTAAAAAAAGGCCTAAGGCCAGAGCCGCCCTGCTTGCACTGAAACCCTTGTCTAAGGGGCGTTTGGAATTGCAAAAAAGCCAGAGCGCTCTCGTCGCAGGTGCACGAGCTGAAAGCTGGGGCGTTTTTGGCTTACGGCCTCACGGCAGGGGCCCGTGCTCCCATGTGCCCTCCGAGCTAGGCTGGCTCCATGTGCTAGCAGGAGATCTCCAAGGAAAACCCAGGTGCTTCGGGAAGCGGCGTTGGAAATGCAAAAGCGGTTGCTCTTTCTGCTGAATTGGCACCGAACCAGCGTCACACAGAGATGCTATTCTGGCCGCGTCTCCGCGGCACAAGTGCAGTCTGGGCAGAAACACGGGGAACCCAGCGCGCCGTGAAAGGGCACACAGAGAAATCCTCGCTTACCCACGTGCCCTTTGATCCTCCCCGAAAGACATGAGCTTTACTCCATCTCTCCGCAACAGAAACATGCAAGGATTATCAGGAAGAAAGATCATCTCGCTATCCCAAGCTGCTCTAAAAGATAATGCCCACAAATGTTTAAGAATGAGTATCCAGATGCCAGGTGGCAGAAACGCAGCAACTTGGCTGTCCTGGGGAGACAAGACAGAAATGCTCTCCTCTGCACACAGCAGAGGGGAGGGGAGTTTGAGGGCTGAGCTGCCATTCAGCAAAGTCACGTGTCCAGATTCCCACATCCCACTAAGCCACAGGCCACGGTGGCGAGGAATGGCTGCTCCGTGACTCTGCTGCCGAACACGTGGCAACGCTGGGACAAACCTCACCTTCCATCAGTCCCCAGACCTGCGGCATGAAGCCCGTTATGCTGCGCAGTGACGGCAGCAGCATTTCGCCTTAGGGCTGGAACTGCATCCCGGGATCGAGTGACTCCCGTGTCTCCTTTGCAATGCAGAAAACTCGCCAGTGCTTCCCAGTGAAACCCCAGGAGCTCAAGGATGGGATGGAGGCAATTCAGTAAGGGGACCCCAGACTCTCTATTTTAATCTCTAGAAGCTTTAGGAAACGCTTCTCTCACCCACAGCAGGAGAGCTTCACCTGCATGCATTTGACATTGTAGAGGTGAAGCAGTTTTTCAGATTTCGCTTCTTGCAGCTTGTCACGCACAAGGCTAACAGTCCCCCCGGCGTCCCCTGGGAAGGTGGAGATGTACGGGCGCCCATCTCACAAACAAACGTTTGATTGTAACTCACCTTAAATACACAGAGGGCCAAGGACCCCTGTTAATTAGCACTGACATGTAGAGCAGAAGCCATGAGATAAGAGCGATATGAACATGGATCAATGCCAAGAGGATTTGGGAGGGAAAAAGGGCTGTGGGGGAGGGTTGGGCTTTTTGGTCAGTTCTCCTTGAAAAGAGAGACCAATAGCCTTTGAATTCAGTGTTTGGATTAGAACAAGAAAAAATTGCAGTCACTGGGACTGTCTTTTGCCATGTGTCTAAATTGCAGGGTGGTGCACGCTGCTGAAATGACAGACAGACCACCAGACTGGACAGTCCCAAGTCACTAGCCTTACATGTGGACCTGTACATCACAGTTCAGGCACTGCTTGGCTGCAAGGGTCTGGCTTAGCTCTCGTTCAGAGGATTTCTGAAAAGAACACAGAAGTCCACCAACTGCCTCTTTCCACCGAAGCAGGTCAAGCTTATGATAAAATAAAACCATCTGCTCTTTCAAACTTTCATCCCAAACCAGAATAAACCTCTTCTGATGCCCCTGGGGAGTTGACTCCTTCCATCACTGTCTTTCATGTGTCCAGTTGACATTATCAGGCATTCAGACTCCATGGATGAGATCCACAGGCATAACCCAGAGGGACTGAAACAAAGATCAGTTTAAAACAAAAGCACTGGTAGTTCTTTTGTTTGCCTTCTGATTTTTGAGCCATTAGGTCATATTCTTTTTATACCTTTTAGCTTTTCTCAGTGACAGAGAAGCGTACAAAACTGAGGAGTTTTTAAACAAAAGCTCGTATGTTTGTGTAACCCCTACAGTCCAACAGCTGAGGCTTTTGGAAAAAAACAGTTATCATAAGTGCTAGAAAAGCTGCCTCCATTCACGACTCTGTCTATATGACAATGCCAACAGCAGAAACAACTGCCCTGTTTCTGAGCGTTAAGTAACCCCATTTCACATTTTCATCCCTACTGGGCTGCTACCTCCTGGGAAAGAGTCTTCAAAATTCTGCAAATGACCCCAAATCTGGTTTTGGAGAGCAAAGATATGGAGCAGGGGAAATGTCTTGGCAGGAAAGGGAACAGAGATGGTACATGATGGCAGCACATGATGGCAGCCCAGAGGCAGGTCCGGCACCTCCATCCCTCAGGACTCTGGAGTGAAGGCAGTGGTGCCTCACTCACGCCGGCCTCCAGGCTCTCGTTCCCTCTCCCATTTGTAACCTGCAGATTCAGAACTTGCCGAGACGCGGGTATGCCGTTACGGAGGAGGGCAGGATGGCTGCCGTCTGCCTGCCCCAGAGAGGAGGGAGGACAGTTGTGCAGCCTCTGACATGCAGGTCTGCGAGCAGGGACAGTGCCCTCCCGTCACTTAAACGATCCAAGACAGAAAACCCACTCTCCGCAGGTGTGCTCTTCCAAAGCACAAAATGCAAAAGGCTAACAAGAGCGACGGTCTTCAAAGCATCTTCTCTCCTGCCTTTCACCATCCTGCTAATCATGATGTCTGGGGCTATAAAAAGACATAGGGCAAGAGCCTGTCTCTCATTCCGATCTGCTTCCGTGTTTATAACCATCGCTTATCTAATGACACTTAGGAAGTGTTACCAAGGAGACTATTTGCATCCTGCATGGTGTTGCTAAAGCAACACTGCTAAATTAGATGCAGAGCTCTTAGCCTTTATGTACCGTATTTGCATTGCTATGGAAATGAAATAGTCACCGGCTGAAACTATATTTGGGTCATTCACTCCTCTAAACACCTGAAAATAGTCCAATGGCAGCAGCTATGGAGTTCCCTCTGAAAACTAGCATATCTAGGTCTCTATGTCTTACACATATTTCTAGTTTGCCTGTCAATGTGACCTACAGACGAAGAAAGACAGCTTTTCTTTTCTACAATAACCTTCCTATACAGGATATGTTTTCCACATACATTTGGCTTTTACTTGAATACTTCAGGGCATTTTAACTGTCATAAATAATTACAGCATCTTATTATTTTGTGGAGCGCAGAAGGCAATTTATAAGTAGCAGTTACTAATATCGGTTTTGAGCTCAGAAGCACTGGAAGTGAGGTAACTTGCCTGGAGCTTATGGATCAACAGTTCAGCCTCATCCTGAGTCTTGGTTTGGCTCTAAGTAATCACCATTCAAGGGCTTCAAGATGGCCCACGGAAATTTTAAAAGGCTAAATTATGTCTAATATGGGTAAAATACTGATTAAGGAGGTGATGAGAAAATAGAATCACAAAATCTAAAACTATAAAGAACTATAAATGAGCTATAAACAAAAATAAATGTCAGGGGCTATTTAAGGTGAAGTTACAGAATAAATTAAACAAGAAACACAACAGACTACTGGTAGGAGGAAGAGAGAGCAAAATGAACCGAGAGGTGTGTTTGGGATGGTTTCCAAGGCAAGTAACAGCTTTTCTAGGGGTTTGGCCACTTATCAATATGCTAAAAGACATATTTAAAATTAAAACACCCCCTCCATCATGTTAATGTACAAATATGAATAACTCTACAGAAAAAATTACAATTGCATAACAATAAATTATATGCAATTGTACATATACAATAAATATAATTTAACTGTATTTAACTGTAAAAATACAATTGCAAAAGACGAAAATTGTGGACTGCAGAGACTTTGAATGTAACAGACATTACCTTGCTTGCAAAGTTTCCCTTTTCCCCGAACATTCCCAGAGCCACGTTGCCATGAACCGGAGGCAATGGAGCAGCTCCGTTTTGTAATCACCGGCCCCTCTAGTCTAGAGCCGTGGCTCTGCATTTGGCTGGATCCCTAAAGATACCAATGAATGCCACAAGCAAAGACATTGAGCTCTCTGAACTCAGCTCAAGTATTCTGGTGTAAATCTAGAGCAATGTGTTATCCCTACAGCTTTCTAGTCTGATGGTCTCAGCAGTACACTTTGGACGACCACATATAATAATAAAATACTATCTAATATCTAGCTGGAACTTTCCATCACTATTTAATGTGTTTATTCCAAAAATAACTCCTGCTTTTAACCCTTTCTAATCTAACGGATAAATTCATGCAAGGATTTAAATACTTGGCATCCATCACTGCATTCAATCAGCCCCCAGAATCAGAGCAAAAGCACCCTGCTCTCCTTCAGCGTACAGTACAGTTTGGGAGCCTCTCATTAATAAAACTTTACTTCAGCCCAGAAGCACTGCTAAAAAGTACTTCTGGGAGCATTTTATCCTGTATAAAACCTATGTTGCAATAGCAAATCTGATCTCACTGCTGAACTTTATCCAGAGAAAGTAACTCTCCTTCCTGGTGAACAGGTTTGCGCTTGAGAGAGCCAATGTCCAGAAAGCATTTCAGCTGCCCACCTCTCTGATTGCTTATACCTGGGAATTTAACCTGGGAACATCAGAAAGGAGGGGACAGGACTAAAGGATCTTGTAGCCATATCAGACCTCAGTTCAGCCAGGCAGAGTCAGGGACATCCTTTGGCTCTTTTGCCTTTAACAGCATTTAAGGATGCTTCTCATGGGGCTGGAAGAGGCAGAAGTGCCTCACCTTACAGCAAAGCCCGTGGTAGCTGGAGACGATCGCCTCCTCTCAGGACAAAGCTGTCGATGCTTTCCTGAACAGGGAGAGGGTGCCGTGGGTGCCTGGAGGTCAGCACTGGCCCAGCGGCCTCGGCGGGCTGGGAACATGGGGGTGACCTGCAGCCCCAGCCCTTCCCTGGGGGGCAAAACAGGATCCTGAGCCTGGATCGAACCAACTGTGTGGGAATTCAGGGATGCAGGACTGCTGTGCAGAACAGATGAACTTTCTGCTGCCGAGCTGTCGTGCAAAAAAATAAATAAATCATTTTACCTCCCTAGACATCGGTCTATTTTAGGACAAGGGGATGGCACAAGCTCTCTTCTCTGCCTCCTGGCATCAGCTGCCGTAAGACATAATTCTTCAAGTTTTATCACTTTCTAAGGCCCTCCACCAGAAGGTGTGCCAGAGACAAAAAAGAGGATTTCAGTACTTGACCATTTTCTAGGGTCTTTCTGTTGGTTTTGGATCAGGTCCTAAATCTGTATGGACAGGGCCCGCACTGTGTCATGCATCTCAGTTACTCGTTAGGCAACTGGTTCTCTCTGCAGGCCGGCATTTAAAGCACCTCATTAAAATATGCCCTGCTCCATATCTGACACAATACATTGGGCATAAAAAAGTTCTCACCACACCCTGAAAAGCACTGCTAGACTGACTTCCCTCATCGCAGTCCCTACGCGGCCTTATCTAAACTGTGTCATGAATCTTCAGGGCTTTATCTGAACTCTCCTCCTCCTAGTGACACTCTGTACTTCTGAATAATGTTGTCTCCATACAAATTGCAAGAGGCACAGCAATAACGCTCCAGCAGAAGCAAGGGAAGCAGCGGGAAAATAGCTAAAAGCTACACTGAACTGTTTTCCTACTTGTAATCTTCTGTCATATTCCGAGTTGGAAGATTAGATAACAAGACTATTTATAGTAGCATTGCAGGGTGTGTATCACAAAACCTTTGTTGTAAGACCGCACCAAGTATGACATTTTAATTTTGCCTGACGCTTCCCTGTGTCACAACATCAATTGAAGCCTTTTTTTTTTTTTTTAATTTTACACTGGGGCTATTCATAATGGATGTAATATTAACATTCCCAATTGGGAGTTTACCCTCGGTCTCTCTTCCCATTCATCCCTTGGCAATTCTTCCTCCTGGGCTTCAGGTTGGACTGACAGCTGGAGACTGACATTAGCTGCTCAGCCACCAGAGTTACCAGAGCTTGCTCCGTTCATTGCTGCCCTTCCCACCTGCAGGACCACCTCTTTTCCAGTTGAAACCTCAAGCTGATTTTTAATCTCTCTGCTAAGGCTGCCAATGCATGCCAATACTGGCTGAGAACAACTGTCTAAAAGAAATGCACTCCACACTAGATTATCTATATAGGCCATTAGGCATCCAGCAGATGATAAGAACTTTCTGCCACAACTAATGCAGGGCAGATTTCAGCTGGAGGAATAAGGCTGTCAGCTGTCAGGACTTATCACTTGGCATCTCAGCCCTGAACTTGCAAGAGGTCTTTAAAAAAAGGTATTCATACATATAAATAGGGAGAATTTTTTGCATCTTTATAGGTAAATTTTATCCCTGAAAAGCATGTAATTGTTAAAGGGATGAACTGCAAAAGTAAGTGTATTAAATGATACATGGAAAGTTGATGAGAATGTAGAAATCCAGCACAGTATGTCAGAGGTTACCCACATCCTTTATAATGTGTTCACTGCATTTTTATAGACAGCTCAGCTCAACTACTTCTCCTTTTTCTGTATTTCCATATTGAAATGCTGCAACATAATAGATTAGTGAGGCACAAATTCCTTCTCCTTTTTCTATCGCATCTGTTCAAATGACTCACTTAAATTCTGTTTGCAACTTTTGAAGTTATTTGTATCCTGCTTTCTAAAGCTATGCAATATTTCTATATGAAACCACCTCATCCCTTCCTACCAAGTAAATACTTACTAAGTATAAAAACCAAGCATTTATCATGGACCAAAATGATCCTGCATGATACATATAAAAATGCAATGGCACTAGGTGCTCAAAGAAAAGAAATCCAGATTAATACCAGTGCAATTAAACCCAAAATTAAACAGATATCACCGAAGGAGATTCAAACTGACCTTCTGATGAAGAGTTGGAATCTGGATTGCAAATAAGTTCTGGATCTATGGCTGCTCGGCTTATCTGGCAAAAGCCTGTCCAGTAGCAAGTTAAGACTCTAATGCTAATCTTTACATTAGATGGTGTTGATGAGCAGCAGAGCACAAAACACAGGCACATCTCCATCCAAGTAGCAGTTAAAGGGAATTCAAGCAGACCTTATGCCTAACAGAGGATAAAAGATGATCAGTGGAGTTTTTAAATCATATGTTGACATATGGGAAGTCAATGTAAATTAGAATGAATCAAGCATAACACGATTACATTTCTTCTGACCAGGTCAGGGTCAGGGTGTGAGCTACAGCTTTCAAGGATGCTGAAGTCGGAAGGATGTCCAGACAAGCAGGCCAGGGCTGCTCACAAAGGGGGAACTGGGAGACTGAAACTCCAGCAACCTGCATCCTACTGCCATCCATCCTTTGCTCCTCTGCTCCTCCATCTGAAGGGGAGCGATCCCCCGTGTGAAAGTCCGTTGGATGGCAGCCACAGCGGGGCCAGGCTTTCAGACCAGCCCAATACCATACCCAGGTCAGACTTTCACGCTCCCATTAAGGTCCCTAAGAAAGAAATCAATACCCCAGAAGTGCCCCTAGTTATTTCCAAGTTATTTGGGACAAGGCAGTCCAGATTTCTGACACTGCTCAGCATCCCAAGCGCCATCTCCTTCTTCGGTGTCCCAGGGAGATCAGTCCTCTTCTCAAAGGGTAACCATAAAAGCATGTGCAGGCATATTGGAAAATTCTGGCCCTGACGTGCTTTGATCTATTTGCCTTTTAGCAAGTTCTTTGCCCGCATACAGTACTTTCAGGGACTATAAATATGTTTTGCAGTTAGGAATTCTTTTTACTTGCTTGACGAAACATTATAAAACTTGCTGAATGCAAGCACTGAGATCCGTCTTACAAAGAGAAACCCTGTTTACCAAAATCAATACCATCACTGAAAATAAAAATGCCATTTCAGAAAAGGTATGACTGTTCCTGAGAAGAGGTCTATGTTGGCATCACCTTTCCCTCGCTTTTGGGAAAGGCACCTATAACACCTTCTGAACCCCTCTAAGAAAAATGTGTGGAAATGCTAGAAACCTGCCAAATCTGGCCCACCTGCCGCTACCATCCACCAAGCTTTTATTTGAAAGCAAACAGAGCTTTTTCTTTGACCCAGCATGAATATTTTTTTAGGATACCCCCAAAAGTAGAAACATTTCCACTGGGTCAATGGAATTCTTCATCAGCTTTATTCCTCTTCAATTACTCATGCCATTGCTTCCCAGAATATTGCCCTCGCCTGGCTAGGAAAACACTCAGTAGTGGTTTCTGAAGTCATACATAAAGTTTTCATTATACCTGATACATTGCACCCAGTCACCCTCCACGGCACAAGCCAAAGGGAGCACAAAGGGGAAAGTGCGAACAAGTAAGTAGTCCAAGCCAAAGGCAGATCCAACAGGATTGCCAACATTTATACATAGCCCTATGTCTAATCCACCGGCTTGTTTCACCAGCAGCTGCCCTTGTTAGCATTAACTAGTTACAGAGTTCTCCAGCCATCGCTTTGCTGAAAGGACTGTAATGCAATTGGAAAATAACCTGGAAGCTGCCAATCTTTTCAAGGCCTGATGCTGGACATAGTGCTGTGTTCTGGCCATATCATAAAAATGGTGAGACCGTTCTCTGAAAGCCAGTCAATAGGGAATCCCTGCATATGTCCACGCACGTGTGTGTAAATCCACACATGCAGGAACATCTGGAAGTGTCTGTGTTACCAGTATGAAACCACAAGTATTGAATATGAAGGAACAAAGAGAGGGAAGAGGCATTGCAAGCAATGCCAGTAGCTTTAGAATTTATTGTGTCTAAAAGTTTATTACCAGTTTTCCAAAAAATGTTTACACTTTACACATTGAATGTCTTTTAAGGAAAGAAAACTTGCAAGGTATTTTATCTCTGAGGCTGGTCAAGAACTATTAAGATTTATGTTTCAGACATTTGCATAGAACAGCCCTGAGGTTTAACCTGACAGTTTTCTGAGAGCTGAGAATCCTTCCCTACACTTCAGCAAAGAGTTGAACTAAGGTGCACTAAGAGAGAATTACATAGATATAATATCACCATGGCATTCTCTGCCCTACGATTTTGGAGCACTATCCTATTTGACTTCAGTAACTAAAAGGCTAAATAACAATTACTATATGGACACTGGTAAAACTGGAACCTTACATTCAACTCACTTTTACCAGCTAGAGAGCCTCAGGAATGAATGGAGAGGAAAATCTACCCCAGCTCAATTTTAACTACACAGTTGCATCAGCACATAGCTCACTACGAGTAATTATCCAAGTGCCTACCCCACTTCCCAGCTAGTAATACCCAAGTTAGCTAGGTTAAAAGCTAGCTCGGGTTCATGTGTACATGCTGCATTTACAGCAGAAACTTTAACCATTGCCAGACTCTAATTTTCAGTTAAAATTCAGCTCTTGTCCTCCAAACTACTTTGGGATTTGCCAATTTGCCGCACAGAGCCGAGCACATGCAGAGGGCTGTGATTAAAGTTTAAAACTACTTTGGGATTTGTCAGTTTGCCGCACAGAACTGAGCACATGCACAGTGCAGTGATTAAAGTCTGTCTTAGATCAACCACTTCCGGACGGAGACAATCCTGGAACTGACGTGTTGCCGATCCCATTCCTCAGGACAGGTCAGGACCAGATTGCTCAGATGTCCTAAAATTTCAAGGCAGACTAAGCCAGAGCACATGTGGATTCCCAGCTTGAAATAAGTAGCCACCATGAAGTTATGCACCATAAGTAAAACAACATGTACTTATGCACTTGCCACGGGCAACAATTTCAGCGATGCAGAAGTAGCTGGTTCCTGCAATTATCCTAGCAGCAGTAGGTAAGAAGAACGGCTGCCAAATCTGAAATCATCCAAGCCTCTGTATTAAAAACTTTCCCAGACACAGGGATACCCACAAAAGCTTCTATTTCAGCAGCCTCGGAAACAAAATGAAGCAGCAGGCCCTTGTCACTCAGGAGTTCAAAGTAAGCTAAGTGAAACTGCCTTCTCTTAGTCCAAAAAGCCCATGAATGCAACAGCACCTTAACCTGTTGAAACCACAGGGCGCAGGAGACACAGCCGCTCTGTCTCATCCAAGAAAGATGTGGTGAGAGTTTGCACAGGGACTCCATCACCATCCCTACTGTCTCCCAAATAAACCTAGGATGTTCTATGTGTGACTCCGAGGCTGCCATGGCAATGAACCGGTCTGTGACAACCTGGGCGGGGACGTTCAAGAAAAAGAGGATGGATCCAGCTAGAGACCAGCCAACATCAGAGCAGGCTGGAGGGATGACCTCCATCCATCACTGCAGTATCTGAACACCCCAGCTCCACCTGCCACAGGTGTGGAGAAGTTTTGAGTTCTTACCTCAACATTATCCTTACCTGCTGAACACAAGTGGACTTAGGAAGATGCCTTTGGGAAGCTCATAGGAGCAGGGCAAGTGTGTGGTCTCTGTGTGTAGTAAGCTTCAAAGGATTCCTCTTTCATGACCTTATCCAATCTCCCCTAAAATGGGACCCATTTTAGTGTTCATAACATCCACTGGCAATGAGCTCTTCAGAGCTACTAGCCACTGCAGATGGCTACAACCTCCTTTTGTTTGAAAGGACCGGGAATCTACCAACTTAATTTGATGTCCTCCTAGTTCTTGTATTAGAAGAGACAGTGAACAGTGGAGCTCTGCCCCTTCTCTGCGTGCCAGTCAGGATTTTGTAGATCTCTATCATTTCCCACCCTAACAATCTCTTTGTTCAAAGGTAAGAGTCCTAGCTTATTCAATCATTCTTTACATGAAATTATTCCAAACCTTTGATCATCCTTGATGCCCATCTCTGAACCTTTTCCAGTTCTCCTATATCCTTTTTGGTATGGGGGAAGGGGAAGAATCACAACTACACACAACGTTCATATTCGTACAACAATGTAGTCACGGCCTCTATTTTCTTCTGCTTTGCTTCGTTATAATTTCTAAATTGCTTTTTTTTTTGACTGCTACTGAGCCTTGGATGAACATTTTCAGCTCAATCCCTCCACTCTTCTTTTGGTTCCTAGTGGTTTTCAAAAGCAGCCTTTCTTGCCCCAAGGCAAAATACACAGCATCACCTGTTGACAAAGCAGCAAATGACTTCCTGGGAAATTTCTGACAAACTAACTGCACCATTATCTGCTTCATCAACAGGCTTCAGGGCCTTACAAAAAGCAATATGGGAAATGAGAAATAAGCTTAGTAAATTACTGTGTTTGGAGTACTGGACAATTATAGGCAGTTAAGTGCAATAAATCAAAGTTCAGTAGCTTGAGAAAAAATCTAGTGCAAGAGAGAAGGTCATATAAACCTGAAAACCTTAGGAAGAAAAAAGCTTGCATCTACACCCTGGACACACTGACGGGTCAGAGGAAAACAAGCACAATCCAGGAGAGAACGAAAGCAGAAGGGCGGGAAGCAGGAGGCAACCTTCATAGCCGTAAGTGACAGAGGCCAGCAACTGAATGAGCCTCCTGACTCCGCAAGACCGGAAGAAGATGAAATGAGACTTCAAAGAAGAACCAATTATGAAAGCAATACGAGCTGAACTTATTTATTTTTTCTGTGAGATGATGACCAATCTCCATGCAGCACGGGACACAGCACCACTACTGACACCCCTGTCCAGGGACACCACTTGCACCCCCACTTCTAATCCCCGTGTTCATCAGCCCCTAATGTCCTTTTACTCCCAACAGAGTTTTATCTGGAAAGTACACAAAATGGAGCTGGCAGCAGGATATTCTTTCCTGTCGACAGCGTACAATTACTGAAATGCCTACACCGGCCAGATTAGCATTTTTGCATTTAATTCAGACACTCGTAAAATACCAGTGGAAGGAGAAAAAAAGCCTGACATATTTGCCTGTCAATGGGACACACAATGCTTGGAATAGCAACTGCTAAAATGCAGGTAAAGATTATACAACCGTGACTGGTAACCCTCAGGTACGAGGAAAAGAAGCAAAGCCCCTGCCTCCTTGGTAATTTGCTTCACAACAAGTTTCGTTTTCTGGGGGCTCGGTGCCAGAAGGGCAGAGTCACAGCCTTCAGCAAACGACTGCTCACTCTGACTAGAGGTTTCCTAGGCATAAGAAGGGACTATGAACTGTCCTGTCAAGGTACTATCAGCCTGTTTCACATGGTACTTTGGAGCTATAAGCCCAGACTCGTCCCATAGAAATCACCCACCCACATGAGTAAAGGTTATCTGTATAAAAGAGCAGTAAATATCTTATGTTCTTTAGGCATAGACCATGCCAGCACATGACTCAGACGTTGATGGGAGTCTCCAGATGCCACTGTAATATCAATAACAAAAAATAACCCATTAGTAATCAGCCACTGCTGAAAAGGGGATCTCCAACAAATTTGGGCTGCCTCTGTAATACAGCACACACATTCTTTTGCATAAATATCATAGATGCATTTACCTGTGAGAAAACCTACAAGAAGAAATCCTGCTAGCTACCACTCGCCATGGAAAGCTGTCTTCCAAAGCAAGAGGATGTTCAGGGAAGATCAGGAAAACTGACTAGGAGGCTGGAGGAAAGGATTTAAAATGGGAGACAGTAATACTTCTTAGCTTTTACAATGTACCATTGATCTGCTGTCCACAGAAATGGCTAAGCCTTCTTGCAGCTGAGGACACAGAGACAAGTGAGGATAAAGAGCAACTTGTCTGAAGAGCCCAGGAAATGGCATTTGGGTCCCATGCCCTCACCTCTGACCCAAGGGCTAGCAAAAACTGCTTTTCTAACATCCTGGACCAGCAAATCTGGGAACTAAACAGCAGCCCTAAAAGGGCACACAGCCCACAAATCACAGTAGGAAGAGTTAAATATATCTAGCAAGGCTGGGCAATAGCTAAGAAAAGAATGCAATAGGTACAGAGATTTGGAAGTTGTAACACTAGACGAGGAGGATAGTTTAAGGGGCTACATCAGGATTAAAAAGGAGAATTAAGAGAGGAAATTGAATAAATTATCTTGGAAGAACCACAGCACAGTGAGATGGGCTGAAATGGGCATATGCCTTGAGAAATTACTAGGAACCCCTTCGACTGGAACAGTTCAGGCCAGACTACCCTGGTACTAGTAATTAAACAGTACAGAGACATCGTTGCAAAGGAACTGACTGGTTGGTCTTTTCCATCTCAGAATCTAGGAGATCAGGTATGGCTGGAGTTTTTCTGCTCAGTTCCACTTCAAACAGCCATACACACCTTGTGTGATAGTCATCACGAACCATATTTCAGAGAGGGTGGACAGCACAAGCCTCCTGGAGTTTATCTGGCTGCGTCATAAGCAGATTGCTACCAGACAATCGCCATCTTTTGCTCAGCATTAGGGAAGGACACAGTGGATCACCTTCTGCTGTTCCAGAGAAAAAGCCACATCTGGGTCACAGGAAGTGAAGGACTCACAGGAACGCTGAAAATAATCTCACCTCAACCTCCTCATCAGGATATTGCCAAAAGGCAGCCTCCTTCTGACCACTGGCCACGACTTTAACAACCACATCAAGATTGTGGTATCTGGTCTGCTGAGGTCCTGGAGGATTTATTTCCACTGACTTTAGCTTCCACTACCTCCAAGCTGAACCAAAGCCTGCAG
This sequence comes from Dromaius novaehollandiae, assembly GCF_036370855.1. Lineage (NCBI taxonomy): Eukaryota > Metazoa > Chordata > Aves > Casuariiformes > Dromaiidae > Dromaius > Dromaius novaehollandiae. The sequence continues at coordinate 34,339,244 of NC_088103.1, read as the reverse complement.
GCACAACTGCGACACCAATATCTGTATTAACCATACCATACCCAGGCGTGACATACTGCCTTGGCATATGTAATTCCAAGGTGTAGGTATCTAGAAGTTTCTAGTGAACAGCAGCATGAAGCCCTTCTATAAAGGGCTGGGCAGATCAGATTTTAAAGGGTTGTCCGATTCCAAAAGCAACTCTGAGGTCAGCCCACAGTTCCACATTTAGTGCTCCAAGCATCTTCAAAAAAGACCTGCCTTTTCCAGCCACCTGGTTTATAAATTGAAGCTGAAATCTAAGAATTAGGGTGGGCGCTTTCCTTCTTAGGCATGACCACCAGAAGCAACTAAATATTCTGCCAGCCATGCCAGACATCAGTGATACTTCTGTGTTATGCCTTCGACACCACCAAAGTATCTCACAGTCTTCAGAAGGTCTGCTTTAGTAAAGATGATGGGACAACTGGTGTGTTGTTCTGTGGATGGTTCAATAGAAGCTCTGCTGGCTTTTGCAGGACTAATAAGAATAGAAAGGACTGAAAACTTACAGTGTCAATGCATGTAGGCAGCAGACCTACTATGTATGGAGATCTTATTTCTTACGTAGCAAAGATGTAAAGGTTCAGGAACGGACTACAGAGTCCCCAGACCACCAGGGAAAACTTAATGCCCTCATGGCTTTTGCTTTAGCAAGAACAAGCCAAAATTATCCCTGGCACCAGGTTAGGAGGAGGTCATATGCAGGAGGAGAGTGCTAGATGGTGGCTGAAGGCTCCCAGCGATTACCAAAGCAACCAGCTCTTTTTGTCCCTAACACTGAGTCAGAGACTAAGGGAAGAAGAACAGTGGACCTTCAATTAAAATACACTTCACAAAATGCTAAATGGCAGATATATAACAAAATTGTGTGACATTCATACTTTTGCTGCTATGCCTCCAGACCATTTTACAGGAACCTGTCAGATCTGATCAGACTTGTTTATTCTGCATTTAAATGTAAGACCTGAGGCAGTCCGGTTTCAAAAAAGACAGAAAAGGCACATATTGTCCCTGGCAGTTGCTTGGTTTTTACAACATAGACATTGCCCTGTTAACTCTTTACTCAAAATCAAAATGATTTCAGGGTTCTGCTACATTACAACATGAAAACAATTCTGCATGCTGCCTCAGCATGGGTAGCAATTTAATTGAAATGGAAATTAAAGGAAAAAAGAAACAAGCAAAAGTGCCATAAAAAAAGACAAAATCAGGTGATTCATACACGGCATCTTGGAAATCTCACGTAAATCAGTGATAATGGATTAAGTGGCATGTCCCTTCTGGCTCCAGTCTATAAATTCTTATCTGCTTACGGTTGCTCCAGAAAGATTTCCAGCTGACAGCACGATTCTTAAAGATAAATCCTCCCTGGCAGTTTACAATTGCATACCGACTACTACGGCATCGCGTGTGCCTTCACGTTCGCGCTGCCAGAAGATGATGGTTTGCCGTTTTGGGCGCAGCACCCCCCTCCTTGCAAGGCTCACGCTAAACACGACCATTGTCTGGGCTGAGTTTCCGACCGCCCCTGTCCACGACAGGGCAGGGAGCCTTCTTATCGTCTTCCTGCACAGCCATGAAAAAAGCCATGATATGATCACCTTCGGTTTGTGCAACTGCTCCAAGCCATCTGATGCAGGGGAAGGGAGCAGAGGAGCGGAACGGGAGGATAATGCAAATATCAGAAAATTCTTCGGTACAGTGCTAGCTGTCCTCCCCATCACTAATCCCTTCCACTCCCCCAGACCGTGCCCAGGAAGCAGCCGAAAGCTCAGTAAAACCAGGGTGAATACCAGCATCCCTGTTTTTACATGCTGCTTGCAAATTCTGCAGCACACGGGGGAAGCTGCAACAAGTTTTGCTCATTGGCAATGGCTGTGGAAACAGCACCGTCCCTCGCTCCTCGCTCAGGCACGGATGTCTGGCAGCCTCTCCCCGCCTCCTCCAGCGCCTCCGGTCGCGAAAACGCGCCCGGCGGAGAGGTGCCGGGTACCACCGCAGGCGCCCGGCCGCCGGGCAGCCCCTTTCGGGGACGACGGGTTATTTTCCGCTCCCTCCCCGCCGCGACCCCGGGCACCCGGCGCCGCTCGCCCTGCCCAGACCCTGCCCGTCCGGCTGGGTCCCGGCACGGGGATTACGGAGGAGGGATCTCACCCTCGTGGCGGGGGACGGGGCACCGCCACGACCGCGGCTCGTAAGCCGGACCGGGAGCCCCGGACACCCCCGGCTCTGCCCCAAGCGGGGTAGCCGGCGCGGCGGGGACGGGAGACTGGGGGGTGCGGGACCGCGTCGCGCGTGGGGTGCCCGCCCGGCCGCGCCGTACCTTTGAGGTGGTGGTGGCGGGCGCGGTGCAGGCGGCCCTGGCCGCCGCGGGGCAGCGCGGGGATGCTGGAGAAGCTGCTCCCCATGGCGGCATCCGCGGCGGGACCGAGCCGAGCCGAGCCGAGCTCTCCCCGCCGGGGGCTGCGGCGGCGCGGACGGGGGGGGGCGGGCGGGGGGCTCAGCGCCGCCCCCGGCGGCTCCCGCACTCGCTGGGGCGCCGAGACGCCGCTGCGCCGCGCCGCGGGGCGGCCCCCATGGCCCGCGCTGCCTCCGCGGCTCGGCGCGGCGCGGCGGGCGGGGAAGGGCGCGGCGGGCGGAGCGGCGGCGGCGGCCCCCCCCCCCCCCCCGCCGCGGCCCGTCGCTATGGAGACCGCTGTCTGCTCACGCGGGGTCGCCCGGGGCGCGCCGCGCCGCCCAGATGTGCCGCCGCTGGAGCCGCCCCGCCCACGCGCGCCCCCTCCCTCGCGCGCGCGCTGCAGGTGCGCGGCGCGCGGGCCCGGCCCCCACGCGCGGCCCCTCGCGCGCGGCTCCCCCGTTTCCCCCTCCTCGTGTGCTGCTCCCCCCCTCGCCGTGTGCTGCTTTCCCCGGCCCCACTCGAGCTTTCAGCGTGAGAGGGTTATGGCGCCGCCGGTGCCCCGGGGGGGGGTCCCCTCTGGGCAGGGTCCCGGGGGAGCAGAGCTGGCTGCCCCTCCCCGCTAAGCCAGCTGATTTCCACCAAAACTTTGCTCCCGACCTAGAGCGGGACACGCCGCCCCGGGAGGCGCCCGTCCGACAACGGTTAGGACTTTCGTGTTGGAGCAGCGCCGCGGTTGCCGCCCAAGCGAAGGTGAAGCAGGTGAAGAAGCAGCTTCTCCAGCGATCCTGGCTGGTGGAGAGGAAGGCAGGAGTGCGGCAGAGGTGGGCAGGCCCCAGGCCTGCCCTCGCAAGGTGGTGCCTTCCCACTCTACCTTCTTACCCCAAAGCAGTGAGAAGCTCCAGACAAGCTAAGGGGAGTGGGATAGGGTGGAAATGGGGGTGCAACTCATGGATCACTTCACTCGCAGGTCTCCTGCGAAACACTCGGAAGCTGTTACTATGTAAAGCAGCTAGTGTGCGTCCAGCTTCCGAAAGCTGCTGCAATAGGAATGCGTCACAGACTGGCTGGACGCCCTTTGCTGCTGGAGCCTGCCGCATGGTGGGGACGAGCTTCCATACAGCTGCCTGTTCACTCACGCCCGTCCTGCAGGCCTGAAACCTGCTCGCATGTGCACAAGCCATGCCCCTGCCCACCGTCAGAGGAGGCCTGGTGTCAACACCATGCTTGACCGTCAAGCGCAGGGCTCCTCTCCCTCATGCCCGCTGTGGGCCCACCCAGGTCAGCGAGTTAGCTCCATGCAGGCAGTGGGGACTGCCTGAGGTGGCAAGGTTCCCCTAGTCCTTACCCCAACAGCACCATGCTCATCCAGGGATTTTTGCTGTCATGACCATGACCCAAGACCTGAAGGAGTTCAAGAGGTACCTCATTAAAATAAATCAGGTATACTACATACTTACTTTTTTTTTTTTTTTTTTAAGAAGACTTGTAGGTTCTGGAGATCTCTCTTTCCTTTTTACCCCCTCACCTTCCTTTCCCGTCTCCTCCTATGAGCACACGGAGAGAGAGAAAGTTGTCAGGGGAATGGCAAACAAGGCCAGCAGGTTGCCACTGTCACTACAGTGACCAAGTTCAGAGCACACGAATCCGGGACTGGAAGGAACCTTTGGGGTCAGTGACTACCTCCCCTGCTACTGCAACAACCAGGTCACAGCGTGTCGTTCATTCAAACGCGCAGGCTTCACCTTGCATTTCAGGGAGTGCTGAGGGCTCAGAACAGTTTCAGTTCAACTGCATGGGGGCTGTAAAAGGCCTGATCCCTTCTTCCTATTGAATGAAATTCTTAACGTTCAGCTTCCTTCCAAAAGGTAATATTGTCCATCCATCCACTCACCTTCCACTCCCACCCCTTCCTCTTCCTGGTAAACTTAAGAAAATCCTTTCCTAGTCAGGTGGAACACATACATGAACATTTTCATCATGTTTTTGCCACACTTTTGCCAGCCAGAGGTCTAAAAGGCCCGCTGTTCCCTGAAACTGGTCAAGTAAATAACTCTTACAAGAGAAGGGGAAGCCCCCCTTCTGAGGTTAAATAATATGACTTAACAAAAAGTTTTCAAAACCTATGACCAAAATCTGATGCTGAAATCAAGATGAGTATTTTTCGGGCTCCATGAGATGCAGAAGGTTAGGCTGAGGAATCATAATGGTCCTACGCAGTCTTGGATATGGATGTGAACCAGCATGCATAAGAGGTGCAAGACGCTTGTGCATTCTTTCTCATTTTCTAACAAGCTAAAAGGGATGGCCAGGCAGGCCAGAGGGCTACCCCGACAGCTCAGGGCTTGAGTTCCTGCTCAGACACATGCATCTCGGTGTGGAGTGCTGCCTGTGTATCGGGTCCTGCTCTGGCCCCACGCTGAGTGAGCCAGCTGCCTCTGCAGGCAGAAAGCTCATGAGCAGAGGTGGGACAGAGACTAAGACTGAGTCACGTCTTTATTTATATCCTTTACAAACATTTTATTTCCAGCCAGCTCATTACAGTGAGCTCACAAAGAAACACAGGACTGGAATGGCCCTTGGGTGGCCTTCAGCTCCTGACTGCTGCAGACACCTCATCATACAATACTTTCCCTCCTGCTGAACCTAATTGTCAGCAACTAACAAGAAAATCCCCATTTTTTTCCCCTGTTTCCTTTTGTCTAATCTCTGTGTCTGTCCTTGAATTGTAAGAAGTCTTGAGTAAGGACTGACCCTTTTCGTATTTCTGGGAAGCTCTGCATTTATGTGGTGGGAGGGGGTGTTACTGTAAGGCAAATAGCAATGGAAAGATGCTCCTTTCCATTGGATAAATGAGGTCATGAAAAAGGAAAGGTACCATGGTTTTGGACTGGAGGCACGGGGAAAATCCATATAATAGCACACGGAACATTTCTGTGCAGTCATCCATTAAATGACAGGCACTCACGCATGCATTATGCACGCTGCTAACTGTGCTTTCTGCATGCTATCCCACTGCATGGTGGGCCCACTCCCAGAAGGTACTGAGGGCCTTCCACTTCAAATTCAATCCGAGTTTAAGACATCGGGCACCAAAAAGTTTAATCTTTGTACCAGCTGATAGTGTGCATATTAAATTATACCACACATGGCTGATAGATTATGTCCTCAGCCAGGTCCCTTTTTGCATTGGAGATCCAAGGTAAAGCACAGTTATATCAGTAAAAATAGGAAACTATATGGATCTGCCTTAGCAACATGTTCAGCTTCTGTGAGAGATGGGCTTCACTTTGCCCCACACTACTGTCAGCACTGTGGGGAGGAATGCAAAAAAGCACCAGGGTTTTGCTGTGATCGTATCTTGATTCACTTTATAAAAGTCTTTGAAATTGTTCATGACAGTGGTTAGATAAGGAACGAAGAGGAGGGTTTTTTTGCTGTTCTTGCCAACTTATGTCAGCTCTTTCCACAGAAAATGTTGAGCAAGGTGAGAAATATGCTCTGTGATCACAGAGACCCTTGATAGACCAAATAGGATCCTACTGATCCTCCTTTACTGCCTTTACTTGTGCTTGAGCAACAGGGAGTATTGAAACAGCTTGCCAAATCTGCAGGACTTTCATGCCAGTAATTCAGGAAATTAACTGTTTCTTAGTATAAGTGATACCATTTGAATTGGCTAATTAGGAACATGCAGTTTCTTGGTACCAGTCCTCTCAGGTGGTGGGCATCTGGGGGAGAGAGGCTGCTGCATGGTAGAGCAGGATATGCTTATCCTGAATTATAATTCCCCTCCACCTTCCATATTTGCAGCTGGACACCTTTTTGTAACTCATGCTGAAGAGTCAATCCAGACGACGCAATCGGTCCACTGCACTGTATTCAAAATAAGCATCAGCAGTAGGAAAGGTGCAAACATCCCCATTATCACTATGAACGAGCGCAAGGACAAAGTTGGTACGCAGTCACGCCTGGCTGGTGGAACAACATCTGGTGCCTTGAGCCACGAGGACATCCATGAACTCTGCCCAAAAGCTCGCTGTATGGATGGGCTCCAGTTTTTCAGCTCTGGCATGTGTCAAAGAGAAGAGAGACTGGGTATGGGGGAGGATTTCTGAGATGGCCTGAGGGTAACAGCTACTGTCACATGCAAGAAGATCTCACTAGAGAAGGATGACGAGACAGACTGCTGGATTAGGTACACTGAGGCATACTCTCAAACTATGAAGGGGGCCAGATCAGATGAGAGCATTTCTGTCTAAGGACTCTAGGTATTTTGCAGAGATCTCTAACTCCCAAGTGTTATGCAGCAATGAAGCAAGCGTAGTTTAAAATTCCCTTTGCAAAGCCTATGTTTGTGCCTTCTAGGTACATCATTCGTCAGAGGATTACACAAGAAACCAAGCAAGCACAAACAAGGTGTAATTACAAGGAATGATAAGAACATGAGTGCTCAGGAGGCCTGAACCATCATTGCCAGGCACTTGGGCAGACACATATCAGAGTTCATGCCCCAAGAGGATGCACAGGGTAGGAGACCTGACCAGAGGAATAAGCATCACAGAATAAAATTTAGGAGCAGTGAGTGGACTCTGCCCAGGTCCTGTTGGCTTAGAAGTGCATGGGATCCAGGAGCACAGACCACTCACTAGCACACATGTACCTACACAAGGGAAGTGCTAAAAAATTGGACCTATCATGGCCTGACCACCTTTCACACGCACTGGAAACATTGATTCCAACAACAATCCAAAGGAATGAATGTTTTCTTCATCTTGCAGATAGAGAAGCTGAGGCAACAAGCTATTCAACTGACTTGGCAGATGTGGCAATGGGGCCACAGCTGGAGATAAGCTATACCTCCCTTCACGACCAGGGCTTGTTCCACTGGGCCCTGCTGATTTCACACACCCCTTAATTAAATTCCTTCCCTTATACACGAGAGAAGAATCCACAGAAGAAATCAGCTACTGCTTAATTGGCCCTAATTAAATGCCTGGAATCAGAATTTCCACAGAAGTGGGAGAAAAAGCCACACATAGCCATGAAATGTACAGATCTGCACACCACAGGGAGAAAAAGATCATTTGGGAGATGTTCAGTGCACCTAATTCCTGAGCTAATCTCCACTTTTTTTCTTTTAAATTGCCTGAATGATAACTTGGGACTGACATGCTTGATGTGGTCCAGAATTCATACCATTGCTCCCTTTTTGTCTTTGCCCAAAAAGACAGTATCATGAATAATCAGGTTTGATACCTAGGTATACTTTGTTCATCTTTTGACAATGGTTGACTTCACTTGGAAAAAGAGCATTCCAGTAGTTTTCCTGGAGTTGTACAACTGTAGACACTGGGTAAGCCATTTATCATCTTGCTTCATGCAATAAACATACTTTGACACTATTCTTCCTGCATTTACTGCCCTAGGCTGCAAATCTCCCTGCAGTGAAACCAGGACTCTTTGCTCATTGCCAGATCAGGGCATGCATCACCCTAAAACAAAATGCACTGCAGCCTTTATGTCAAACAAGTTTCCTCCTGTTGCTGTCACCTCTGAAACTGGTGCAGGGTTGGATGTCAGAGTATGATGGGACAGAAGCAAATTCCAGCATTATGAATTAAGATAAGACAGAATGACAGGAGGCTACTCTCAGTCACAGGTGAATACCTCCTTGCCTACAGATTTTTCTGTCAGACAACAGATATCACATCAGCAGCCAGCACTTCTCAGAACTGAGTCTTAGAAGATATGTCTACAAATATCAGCTTAATATGAAGAGGAGGAACAGACTTGAAGATGCAAAGAAATCAACATTTCTAAAACACTCAGCTTCAGCCAGCAGTCAACAAAAGGTCATCATGACAGGCAATCTTCTAATTCAGTGTTCCTTCCCTGAAAAAGCTAAATCCTAGGTCAGTTCCGCTGTAAGAAATATAGATACTTGTTTTGTATGAGTGGGATAGCAAGAGCTTTCCGTATTTTATAAGTCACAGGTTTCACTGTGCACAAACTTGGAAAACATGCTTTGTACAGCCGGCTTGATGCTTTAGATCAATTCTGTTTATTTTCTGACCTTTACATTAGCAGTTCTCCCATTCATCACCACAAGACCTGCATGAGAGCAGAAGCTGCTGCCCGACCTTGAAGGCAGGATGCAGAACCACATGTACCACTTATATGACATTTTGTTGCCTCATATATACACAGACATTCATCCTGGAGGTGGCGAGAAAAATTGCTCACCTGGATTGATGCTTCAGCCATGTTTCCACTGCTTTGTGCAGCCCCTCAGGCTCCTTTTCCTGATGGCACCAAGACCTGCTTTTCAAGGCTTTTCAGAGTCCTAGCTCCATCCTCCAGAACCATGAGGTCGCCTCCTGCCTTTAGCTGTGGATGCCAGCATCCATCAACCTGCCACCGTGCCCCCTCCTCGTTTTCTGTAGAAGTTAGCCCAAATTTGTATGCATACTCCATCCAGCCCACTCCTATACCCTGAATCTTAGGCTGTTTCAGATTCTGCACCCCATACAATGCAATTCATATGGTTTCTTGCCCCACAAGCCCTGATAAAGCATGTCCTAGCCCTGCTTGGCTGTCATCCGCATCGGTTCGAAGTCAACAACGAAGTCTGCCAGAGTGGAAGAACTTGCAGAAGAGGGAGAGAGGCACAAAGAGGTGGAATAACGCTGTGCCTCCTTCTTTACCCTGGGGGATATCTTCTTAAAGCGGCTGCTTACTCATAGCTTTAAGATCTCAATTTAAATCTTATGCCATGGAGGTAAAACATTGTTTAAAAGGCAAGAGCCTAGCAAGTCCATGTTCTCACCCATTGCACCAGGGATCCTACACCTTGCCAAGGACAACGAATACTGAATTTTCATGAGATGGGCTGGTCGGTTTTCTGGAGTTTAGCAGCTGTGTTAGCCATATTTAGTAAACAGCTAGAGCAACCATACAAGAGACATCTCAGCTGATGCCTTCCTTTGGGCAAATGAAGTTCCATTTTGTGAACAATGTCAGTCTGTTGATGGGACAGAAGTAGCAGTAACGGTCTGACTGCTGTACTGACAAGCAGAGGCTGACAATCTTTTATGTTTTTTAACAATCATTTTTTTCAAAGCATTGTTTATAGCTTTGTTATGAACTGTGCCAAAAGTTAATAACAACAAGGAAGAATAAGTTTGATGGTTAGAAAATGTGAATTTCTCCCACACACGTGGGTTACATTTTTCAGGCTCTGGCATGCAAATCTGAGATATGCTCTTTGCAATATTTAGGTAAGGAGTGTTTAAGTCCTTTTTAATTCAGCAGGGCCTGCTGAGCTCCAAGCATATGTTAGAGCAACCCCAAGGCTGCTTTCTTGCACATCAGAAAGCTCCAAGAAGCAGTGAATGCTGGTATTGCAGCACACTTGTGCCATATCCCGAAGGCCCAGATCTTACCACGATGCTGGGGCTTACATGAAAAGCCAATATGAGCAGAGGATATTTCCAGGAGAATCAGCTCCTCCCTCTTTAAAAAGTCCTTTGATCTGCAAGAGAAATCTAACAGGATTTTAGCACAACTAATAATCAAGCTTTTGATCTTCCTTTGGGAGTTTCACTGCCTGTCAGCCAGACCGAACCCCTACTTCCAGCAATGCAAACCACAGATTCCTCCCTAGCACCATCTTTTTATCAATCAGCTCCGTAGATTTATGAGCCTCATGGGGTTTTTTTTGCTCCCATTCACTTTACTTTTGGTTAATTTCTCCATGGAAACATTTCCATGGACAGCGGAGCTTCCCTTCAGTGTCATTTTGACATCTGAGTCAAGATGGTGAATATTTCTACTGAAAAGGCAGACAGATCATTGTGGCAGAACATGACAGTTTGAGTGATATTTCCCTTTTAAAGGGGATCCTACATTCTTTATAAATCTAAATGGGCTTCTATTAAGACAGGAACAATGAATGAATCAAGATTTTGGTGGCAGATGCCAGTGCCAACCACATATCCCATTCCTATTTCTCCATCAAATATTTGCTTTTAATTAGAGTTGCTGCTGAAATTAACAGTGGAGGTGCCCAGATTTCTAATTGGGTCATCGCAAGCCAACTTTACATCATGCTGAGAAGTCAGCTTCCTCAGGGGATATTGCAAAAAGCAAATGTTTAATAAATGCGGTCAGTTGCAGAAGAGGAGGTGTGTTAAGGGCCACTAGTCTGTACCTCTAAATGTGCTTGACACCTTGTTTCTAAAACTGTGGCTTAGACTCTCAAAGAAAAGGCACCCAACAGCTTTGGCACACCCCTCAACAGTCAACTGTCACAGGGCAGTGATTTCAAGGTATTAAGCATGTCTTGATCCTACATGTTGTTTTGCCCACAATGGACTTCTTCTATGGTTGTGCTTCCCAAGCATATTGCACTTGAGGGCTAACAATGTTGCAGCAACTTTTTGTGTCCAGATCCTCCCCCAGCACATTCCTCGCTCGAGTGGCTGCTGACACCTCCTTGCCCGGCAGCTCCCATCCAAGCTGGCCACCCCTGTGCGTTCCTGGCACTAAGTGCCACCTCCAGAGGTCCTGGAGAGGGCCAACTGGGCTGCTCATTAATTCCCTCCTGGCCTCAGTGGCGATTCCCCGGCAGGTCGCGCTGGCCTGGGCTGGAGCAGAAAGGGGTAACCCAGATATAGCAGCAGTCACCTTCTTGTCCCAGTCCACAGCATCACATGGGTGGCATTGGACATGCAGCCTGCTCGGTGCCTCCAGTGTCATGGTTTCTCTTTCTTGTGCTTTGACTCAAATGGTGGTAGTGAGCCAGAAACACAGAAATGTCAAGTTTGGTCACACAAAACCCCTTTGATTCCCAAAGACAGTTTGGCATGCATTCATGATGGGAAGCACTTTTTACCAGGAGACTATCAGGCACTGCTGAAGTGAGCAAAGCAGGTGCAATCTTTCTTTTTGCAGGGGTACGATCCTGTCCCAGTGTTGAAGACCGGCCCCCACAGGCAAATGTCAGCCTTAATTCTGGTTCGATAGCCAAGGACAGCTAGTATGCATTTCAAAACTGTAATCTTGAAATGCACAACTAAACCAGGGAGGAACAGAGGAGAGCACAAGTCCCCAAAAGGGCTTATTTGAATAATCTTGCTGACAGATCTGTTCTTTTCTCAAAATTTCTCGTCTGCACAACAGATCACAATATGAAATCAGATACTGTCACTGGGTTGGTTCTGATAAATGTGAACATAAGGACTAAACATTCCCTTTCAGTATGAATAAATACTCAATTCTAACTGCACAATTCGTATTGTTCATGCTGTCGCTAAAATCCTGCAGGCAGCATTATAGCCTAGTAACTGAGCATCACCCATCATTACTCATTTCACGAATAAATTTAGATTTTCTGCTCTCATTTACTGATGAACATATTTCTGACATTATCATCTCTTCTATATGCCTCAGCATCAGTTGTATCTACTGAATTCAAAGGCAATTTTTTTTTCTGCCTAAGAATTATTGCTGAGATTTTCAATGTCTCTAAGACATTTAGAAAACAAATTCCCCTTTAATTTTAAGTCTGCAAGTAAAGGAGAAGCTACCACACTATTAAGTTAATTTTTGCAAATTTTAAATGACTCTCTGTTAAAAACTTGCAACTCACTTCCAGCCTGAATTTGCTGAGTTGCAAGTTCCAGGTCAGTGGAGCTCATTATATGTTTTTCTGTTCGAACCAGCACCCAAAATAGATATTTATAAATTGTGGTTCCATCGTTCGACCTTCTTTTCCACAGATTGAACAGGTTAAAGCCCTAGGCTCTTACTGCAAAGACAAGGGTCTTGTCTTTGTATATTTTTGGCAGTTCTTACCTTCACCTTCTCTATCTTTGCAGTAGTCAAAACCCTTTAGGGTGGAATCCAGCCTGAGTTTGGTAAGGAAATCAAGAGCAATAGCCGGGTTTGAAATGGTTCTCTCTGTCCAGAACATACTTGCAGCTAAAAGAGGACACAGGCAGTAAAACAACAGTTATGCCAGATGCAGAGATTGGGAGTTTGATAACCTGAAATAATCCAAAATAAAACCAATGTCTTGGACTTATATGGCTAATTGTTCTGCTCAGCTGTGCAGATCAGGAAACAGCAGCCAAAAGCCAGCAAACAGCGCAGCGGAGTCAGCTCAGGGCACTGCCTGTGACTAGCAGCAGGGAAGCCGGTTTGTGGTTGCTTTGTGGCCACTGCTTGCTGGCTTGGTTCCCCCCCACATCAACTTAAGTCGCACAGAGATGATTTACTCCTAATGAGCAAGGGTAGTTCTTGCCAGTGAATGCTGGAGACCAGCCGGAAAGAGCAAGCGAGGAAAGGGGAGGCAAACACCAGAGACCGTACCGCAGCACTGAGCAGCCTACGCTGAAGGTGCTGCTTCGGGGCTGTGAAATCAGCTGCAAGAAATTTGTCCAGCCATGAGCACCCCAGCTGGTACCAAAACCGCTGTCTTGACTTCCCAGTCGCTTCTGCTGATCACCCAATTATACCACTCCAGATACCGGCCACTCTTGGTAGTGCCACTGCTTGGTTGAATAAAGGGACAGAAGTATCTTTGCCTACTTTCAAAACCTGTCGGAGTCAGTTTCTGGTGGGAGAAGGCCGATCATGGGGCAGCCAGGCCCCCAAGATGGCTCAGCCTGCAGACGTACTCAGCCCTGGACACATATCTAACCTCCGAAACTCAGCCTGGGTGGGCAGGGAGGGATTCCTCACAGCCCCCCCACCACACCAGGCTACTCAGCTAAAGTTAGAATTTACCCCTTAGGCATCGAAACAGATTTTTTTGACTCGGACTTCAAGTATTTTCTGTAGTGCCCCTCACAGTTCCTGTGGCATGATATTTTGCAGAGGGGAACTGCTAAAGAAAAAGGCAAATTTAATGGGGTTTAAAGACAAGAAGTGGCTCAAAGCGACACATTCCCTCTAAAAAGAATGGGGAGGAAGGCCCTACCTGTGAAAGGTCTTGGTGAAGGGACAGGGAATAGCTTCCAATAGCACATTTAATGCCACATATGGTACCAAAGTCAAGACACCAAGTTCCCCAGGAGGTTTAACACAGACTGAACAATTCAGGTACATTCAGAGCTCTCAAAAGAGGCCCATACTCAGACCACTATTGTGGCAGATAAAACCTGAAGGAGCAGAGAGGTGGCTATTACAAAGCCACAGGATCCTCTTAGCCCACAGGAGGTGATTCTAGCTATTTGCTTAAAAGCAGGAGTGGCTTGTCAGAGACTGGGATGTTACCAAAGGCAGAGGTGATGAGATTATAACCCCCTGTGGGACACAGGACACAGCAGGTAATTACTGCCTCTGGGACCGCAAGGGTTTAGCTTGGAACAGAGAACATGGAAAATTGCAGTGTGCCCTAAAAGGCCTTTTCTCTGCTAAGTCCATGATCACTAGCATTCAGTAGCGTTACAAATTGTAGTCCATAATCTTGTCTTCCAAAGCTATTTTGTGGTCTGAGGACCAGGACCAGGAGGGCAGAGTATGCTTTGTGGAGAACCATCTGTCCCTGATGGTGGCGTGTTTTTGTCCTTGAAAGTCTGTGAGAGCTTGTTGAGGGGGTGGATTTGGTTGTTTGGTTTTACTATACAGTTTCCATTAGATTACCTGATGGTTTGGATGAAGTTTATTACTTTCTTGGGATTGCCTTTTCTAAAAACATGCATGAATTAGTCCTCCTAATTACATACCTGGGCACAGCATACAGGAATATGCCAGAGGCCAGCAATTCAGCAGTCTCACAGTCATCACTTTTTCCTCCTATCCTCCCTCTGATACGACTTCAGACCTCGGGCCCTGAAGCTTTTAAGTGCAGAGACAAGCTCCAAGGCTCCAGAAGTGTGTGAGAGAGAAGAAATAAGAGTTGGGCAGAGTGAGAGAAGCTGTGCCTTCAATTATGAACACCTTAAACTTTCTAGGACTCATTGGTTTCTCATTTACCATGGCCAAGCACAGATGAAATTTGCCAGAATGATCATTCACAAGTTACTTGTCATCACAGAGAATATCTGCTGCTTGTGAACGGAGGAGACTCCCTAGAGAAGGTTAAGACAGGCTGTTATTTTCCTGGGAGAAAGACAGAATTGCTATAATCAGATAACTGCATTTGTGTTCACAGCGTTCTGGAGACACCCAGCACTATATAAATACCATAAAAATATGCAGAGAAGAAGATTAACGATGTGAGAATGTGCATTATATACACAGATAAAATCAAGAACCATATGACAAGACAACCTGGTGAAACAGGACACTAATTTTGCCAGAAGATGAATTGCAGCTACTGTGAAGCAACAGTTCTGAGTGATTCAGAGCTATGAGGTTCAGCTTAGATGACCTTAGCTTCAGTAGATGAATGAAATGGTATTTATTTATTGGAACATGGATTTTACTGAAAAACAGAAGTCTTCTGCTAGTACTCTGCAGAGGAACTGATGACCAGACAGCACTTTGTGTGTGTGTGTGTGTGTGTGTGTGTGTGTGTGTGTGTACATACCCTGGGTATCAGATCTCACAAGTCCCATGACATTTAAGCTGTTACCTGAGCCCCAGATACTTGGAAAGGCTCCTTATTTTCAACAGGTGAGGAGAAGAGCTAGGAGAGAAAATTATATTTACTTAGATGACTAAGATGTTCCCTTCAGTTTCTAAACAACCCTGTTTTTTTCTACTTCTAAACAAAATGACAAAAAGATAGCTGTTCTTCCATAGAGCTAGTCCTAAACAAAGGCATCTATCTGTGAGACGAGACGAATTTTTATCTGGAAGAAAAGGCTTTTTAAAAAAGAAGTAGCAGTTAGGGGTAGAAAGGAGCCAGAGCTGCTTAGCCCTTCCCATGGTGCCCTCCCTCCAGGGACAACCACCACTGCTTCTCCGCAAGTGGAGGAGCTTCCTCCATGCGACAGCTCTGCCGGGGACTTGACGAAGGGTGTTGTCAAAGGCTGTGACCAAGGTTTCTGATAAGAAAGAGCCACTGCTCCTCTCCACCGAGAAATGCCCTAAATAACTGGGTTCCTCTCTCTGACGTGCTCCAAGACAAGGGTGTAGTCAGCGCTGGGGCCTGAAACCTGAGACATGCGGGGGATCCCAACCTCAGCCAGATTTACTGCTGCTTTATGTGGTGGTTTGCACCTTCGCAATGCACACATCAAACCTCATTGCATGCAAATCCTCCTCCCGCAAAGGCAGATTTATATAATCATCCCTCCACACAAGAATGAATAACTGCACAGCACGCTGGAGGAATAAATCTCCCACTACACAGGACTGAAGAACATGGAGGAAAGATGAATTTTAACTCCTCTGGAGAAGAATCAGGTTTTCTCATAACAAGAAAACATCTGTAGTGTTTCAGTCATGATGTCTTAATGCACACCTAGCCGTTCTTGGGAAACTCTGCTTCCAGCATCACAGTTCACAGAGGAGTGGAGAACACAACCCTCATAACCTGTTCCTTCCAGTGGTGTCGCTGCACTTTCAACTACCAGCACAACCACCACAGCTTGTTTGCGGTGCATAATAAATAGTCAGCATTGCCCTATCACACTCCTAGCCCAGAAAATGCCTGATGTCTTCTATAAGCTTAATAAATATTTGTACTTGAGATATATACACGAGACAAGCCCCAGGTTTACCAGGCTGCCCTCAAAGCTCAAGTGTCCTGAATGAGAACCATGCTTGTGCTTTAACCGCCAATATCTGCAACACCAAACTGCAGCAGTACACGGACAACACCTCCTGCCTGGCATCGCTTTGCAGAGGCACCGAATGCTGCTTGCCTCAAGGGATGCTTTGCACTGCTAAAAAATCCCCCTTTCGCCTCTGAGTACGGTCTGACAAGCGGACGGACAGACCTTGCAGCACGCAGTGGCTGCGATGGGAAGCGCAGGGCCTGCAGCACCGCTCCGTGGCGAAGGGCTCGCCTGCACGGCCAGCAGGATGACCCACAGCACTTTTCCCTCCCAAACGCGCTCTGTAAGGCCGGTGCTGCCTGCCTCCGTGTCCTTGCTCTGTAAGCGCCCGGATGGCACTCTGTGTCGCACCCAGGAAAGGTATTTGCACACTGTTCAGAGGCTTTGCGCTGCCCCCTCCCCTGCTCTAGTCCCTGCACATTTTCCTGTGCAAGTGGCCGGAGCTCCCCATTAACCCTGCTCCCATTTAAAGTCCCTGCTCTTCTGTGCCTGAGTGCACAGTGGTGACACCAGGGTGTATCTTCATAGTGCTATATCTGACTCAAAAACAAAGTAGGTTTTCCTAAAAGCTGCCAATAAAAAAAATTGTGAAAAAAAATCTGTGAAATTTCCTAACAATTTTTCCTTTTTATCCTTACAACCTCCTTCTGTTCCTGTCAGATAAATTATGGAAATCTAAGATTACTCCTTTCAAAAGATCTATGAGATTATTTGGTTTGTCTCTAGGGAACTCACACATTCTTGTTTGTGGGTCCCAGAAATAAAAAATTCAATCCTAATCCCTGTATAGGTAGATCCATGTTATAGCAACCTGTCTGTAGCCAAGGGAGAGTTTTAAGAAATCTGTGCTATGGATTATATGTGGAAAATTCAAGAGTCCTCATCTAGTAACCCAAATGTCTACTACCTGAATTGCTGGTGATATATGATAAAAAGCAGTAGCTCTTATATGACATGTTATTTTGATTGCCAATATGGAACATGATCAAGAGTTTATTTTGCAAAGCAGTATTCTCTATGGTTAAACAAAGCAAGCTTTTACTATCTGACGCTCATGTAAAGCTGCGCTTTTAACATAACTGCCCAGAGAAGAATGTCAGTAATCCAACACATGCATTGTATTTGAGCATTGGCAGCCAAAATCTGCCCATATAGAGATCTAGCACCTGCTAACCAAGAGTTGCTCTGGCTGGTAGAAGAGAATATAGGGGCAGAATCAGCTTTTAGCTGTGACTTACCTGAGGGTCTCTGGTGAAATAATTACACAGTACAGGCATAAATTCTGGCTTGAACAGCTCCAGCTACAGAAGGACTTCTCCTGCCTCTCGAAGCAGTGAAGCAGGACTAGGACACTCTGTGCCAGCCCCAAACCTGCCGTTGATGCTCAGGCCTGGAGTCACTGCACAGAGACATAATCCGTCACCAGAGGTCTATTTCTTTTTAAACACCCAGATAGTTTCTACGACATCTCAGCAAACCAAAGACCAACTGATCTTTCAAGAAAAGTTTGTTATCAGTGGTTTTCAGCCTGCGGACTCCCCAGAGATGAAGTCTGATTTTAAGAGAGTGGGAAAAATAACGAGAAAAGCTAGCTAAATGTCAGCAGCCTTAAATCTGCTATCCAGAGCCTGCACCTCCGCTGGAAGATGCATGACTATTAGCACATCAGAGAAGACTGAAAATCACTGAGCCAAGATATTAAGAGATCAGCCTGATTTCCTAATTCTCTGCCTTACTCCCTAATTCGCTCTCAAGATGAGAAGAGACCCCAGCTAGGACCATCTTGCTGCAGCATCAGTTTGAAGACATGCAGATAAATGGCCTTGCAGAAAACTCCCTCAGCCAGAAATCGCATGAATTAGGTCAAGGCTGGGATAATGCAGAGATCAGGAAAAAGGGCTTCCACATAGGACAGAAAAATAAGCTCTAACGGCCAGGAGAATAGTATATAATGAGCTCTTAAGAAGACCAAAATACAACGAAGTGAAGTATTTCCCAACTGGCAGTCAGCTCAATATTGGTGCTTTAATGAAGTTAAGAGGCAGCACACAGGACTACATCATGTCCTGGGAGCCCTATTAGTAAAGACAAACACCATTTGATGATGCTGCTATTATTCCTCCAGCATCTCATTAATCATTCAGTGGTCATTGCTGATTATTTGCTTAGCCTGAGCAGCGTGCTCAACTATGTAAAAACATGCAGATTGAGCTAGGAAAGGGCTAGGATTAATGCTGGGGCTCAAGCTGGGATTCGGATTAGGAGAGCGGGAAAGAAACCAAGAATGACCCCATGCCCACCTTTTCAGGAGGGCCACCAATGGGGCTGGTGGGCTCTGCTCCAGACTCCGGCCAACCTTAGGGCTAGGGCTAGGGTTAGAGTTAGGAGAGAGAGAAAGCGTAGAGCCCCATGTGGAGTGCAGCTGCCAAAGCAAATGGGGGGGGCGGAACCAAGACTGCTCCCAGGGCAACTTTTTCGTTAGGGCAAACAATGGGGCTGGTGGGCTCTGCTCCTGGCACCGGCTGATCTTAGGGATAGGGCTAGGGCTAGGGATAGGGTTAGGGCTAGGGTTAGGGTTAGGGCTAGGAGAGAGAGAAAGCACATAGCCCCATGTGGAGTGCGGCTGCAAAGCGCATGCCAAAGGAAATGTGGCGCTGCACCAAGATTGCACCCACGGAAACTTCTTTGTTACGGACACCAATGGGCCTGGGGGGCTCTGCTCCAGACTCCGGCCAAACTTAGAACTACGGCTAGGGTTAGGGTTAGGGTTAGGGCTAGGTTTAGGGTTAGGGTTAGGGGAGAGAGAGAGCGTAGAGCCCCAGGTGGAGTGCAGCTGCAAAGCGCATGCCAAAGGAAATGCGGGGCTGCACCAAGACTGCTCCCATGGCGACTCTTTTGGTGGAGGCAGAAAATGGACTGGTGGGCTCTGCTTCGATGCCTGGCTGACCTTAGGGCTAGGGCTAGGGTTAGGCTTAGGGCTAGGGTTAGGGTTAGGGTTAGGGTTAGGGGAGAGAGAAAGCGTAGAGCTCCATGTGGAATGCGGCTGCAAAGCGCATGCCAAAGCAAATGTGGGGGGGCGGAACCAAGACTGCTCCCAGGGCAACTTCTTTGTTAGGGTCAGCAATGGGGCTGGTGGGCTCTCCTCCAGGCTCCGGACAACCTTAGGGCTAGGGCTAGCGTTAGGGTTAGGAGAGAGAGAAAGCGTAGAGCCCCATGTGGAGTGCGGCTGCAAAGCGCATGCCAAAGGAAATGCGGGGGCTGCACCAAGATTGCTCCCACGGCAACTTTTTTGGTGGAGGCAGACACTGGACTGGTGGACTCTGCTACAGGCTCCAGCCAACCTTAGGACTAGGGCTAGGGCTAAGGTTAGGGCTACGGTTAGGGTTAGGGTTAGGAGAGAGAGAAAGCGTAGAGCCACATGTGGAGTGCGGCTGCAAAGGGAATGCCAAAGGAAATGCGGGGCTGCACCAAGACTGCTCTCAGGGCAACTTTTTCGTTAGGGCCAACAATGGGGCTGGTGAGATCTGCTCCTGGCACCGGCTGAACTTAGGCATAGGGCTAGGGATTGGGTTAGGGATAGGGCTAGGGTTAGGGTTAGGGCTAGGAGAGAGAGAAAGCACAGAGCCCCATGTGGAGTGGGGCTGCAAAGGGCATGCCAAAGGAAATGTGGCGCTGCACAAAGACTGCTCCCACGGCAACTTTTCGTTACAGCCACCAATGGGGCTGGTGGGCTATGCTATGGGCTCCCGCCAACCTTAGGACTAGGGCTAGGGTTAGGGTTAGGGCAAGGGTTAGGGTTAGGGGAGAGAGAAAGCGCAGAGCCCCATGTGGAGTGGGGCTGCAAAGGGCATGCCAAAGGAAATGCGGGGCTGCACCAAGACTGTTCTCAGGGGAACTTCTTTGTTAGGGCCACCAATGGGGCTGGTGGGCTATCCTCTGGGATCCAGATGAACTTAGGGCTAATGCAAGGGTTAGGGTTAGGAGAGAGCGAAAGCTTAAAGCCCCATGTGGAGTGGGGCTGCAAAGGGCATGCCAAAGGAAATGTGGCGCTGCACAAAGACTGCTCCCACGGCAACTTTTTCGTGAGAGCCACCAATAGGGCTGGTGGGCTCTGCTCCAGACTCCGGCCAACCTTAGGACTAGGGCTAGGGTTAGGGTTAGGGCTAGGCTTAGGGTTAGGAGAGAGAGAAAGCGTAGAGCCCCATGTGGAGTGCAGCTGCAAAGGGCATGC
Source organism: Dromaius novaehollandiae (assembly GCF_036370855.1). NCBI lineage: Eukaryota > Metazoa > Chordata > Aves > Casuariiformes > Dromaiidae > Dromaius > Dromaius novaehollandiae. Next base: position 34,318,864 of record NC_088103.1, on the reverse strand, counting down.
CAAAGGAAATGCGGGGCTGCACCAAGACTGCTCCCACGGCAACTTTTTCGTTACACCCACCAATGGGGCTGGTGGGCTCTGCTCAGGGCACTGGCAAACCTTAGGACTAGGGCTAGGGTTAGGCTTAGGGCTAGGCTTAGGGTTAGGGTTAGGGGAGAGACAAAGCGTAGAGCTCCATGTGCAGTGCGGCTGCAAAGGGCATGCCAAAGGAAATGTCAGGGCTGAACCAAGACTGCTCCCACGGCAACTTTTTTGGTCGAGGCAGCAACTGGACTGGTGGGCTCTGCTCCAGGCTCCAGACAACCTTAGGACCAGGGCTAGGGCTAGGGTTAGGGGAGAGACAAAGCGTAGAGCTCCATGTGGAGTGCGGCTGCAAAGGGAATGCCAAAGGAAATGCGGGGCTGCACCAAGACTGCTCCCACAGCAACTTCTTTGTTACGGCCACCAATGGGCCTGGGGCGCTCTGCTCTGGGCTCCGGATGAACTTAGGGCTAATGCTAGTGTTAGGGTTAGGAGAGAGAGAAAGCGTAGAGCCCCATGTGGAGTGGGGCTGCAAAGGGCATACCAAACGAAATGTCAGGGCTGAACCAAAACAGCTCCCACGGCGACTTTTTTGGTGGAGGCAGCAACTGGACTGGTGGGCTCTGCTGCAGGCTCCAGCCAACCTTAGGACTAGGGCTAGGGTTAGGGTTAGGGTTAGGGTTAGCGTTAGCGTTAGCATTAGGGTTAGGGTTAGGGTTAGGGTTAGGGGAGAGAGAGAGCGTAGAGCCACATGTGGAGTGCGGCTGCAAAGGGCATGCCAAAGGAAATGTGGTGCTGCACCAAGACTGCTCCCACGGCAACTTTTTCGTTACAGCCACCAATGGGGCTGGTGGGCTCTGCTCCAGACTCCGGCCAACCTTAGGACTAGGGCTAGGGTTAGGCTTAGGGCTAGGGTTACGGCTAGGGGAGAGAGAAAGCGTAGAGCCCCATGTGGAGTGCAGCTGCAAAGGGCATGCCAAAGGAAATGGGGGGCTGCACCAACATTGCTCCCACAGCAACTTTTTTGGTCGAGGCAGCAACTGGACTGGTGGGCTCTGCTACAGGCTCCAGACAACCTTAGGACCAGGGCTAGGGTTAGGGTTAGGGTTAGGGTTAGGGCTAGGGTTAGGGTTAGGGGAGAGACAAAGCGTAGAGCCCCATGTGGAGTGCGGCTGCAAAGGGAATGCCAAAGGAAATGAGGGGATGCACCAAGACTGCTCCCACAGCAACTTCTTTGTTACGGCCACCAGTGGGCCTGGGGCGCTCTGCTCTGGGCTCCGGATGAACTTAGGGCTAATGCTAGTGTTAGGGTTAGGGGAGAGACAAAGCGTAGAGCCCCATGTGGAGTGGGGCTGCAAAGGGCATGCCAAAGGAAATGCGGGGCTGCACCAAGACTGCTCCCACGGCAACTTTTTCGTTACAGCCACCAATGGGGCTGGTGGGCTCTGCTCCGGGCTCCGGCCAACCTTAGGACTAGGGCTAGGGTTAGGCTTAGGGCTAGGCTTACGGTTAGGGTTAGGAGAGAGAGAAAGCGTAGAGCTCCATGTGGAGTGGGGCTGCAAAGGGCATGCCAAAGGAAATGCGGGGCTGCACCAAGACTGCTCCCACGGCAACTTTTTTGGTCGAGGCAGCAACTGGACTGGTGGGCTCTGCTACAGGCTCCAGACAACCTTAGGACTAGGGCTAGGGTTAGGGTTAGGGTTAGGGCTAGGGTTAGGGTTAGGGGAGAGACAAAGAGTAGAGCCCCATGTGGAGTGGGGCTGCAAAGGGCATGCCAAACGAAATGTCAGGACTGAACCAAAACAGCTCCCATGGTGACTTTTCTGGTCGAGGCAGCAACTGGTCTGGTGGGCTCTGCTCCAGGCTGTAGACAACCTTAGGACTAGGGCTAGGATTAGGGTTAGGGCTAGGGTTAGGGTTCGGGGAGAGAGAAAGGGCAGAGCCCCATGTGCAGTGGGGCTGCAAAGGGCATGCCAAAGGAAATGTGGCGCTGCACCAAGACTGCTCCCACGGCAACTTCTTTGTTACGGACACCAATGGGCCTGGGGGGCTCTGCTCTGGGCTCCGGATGAACTTAGGGCTAATGCTAGTGTTAGGGTTAGGAGAGAGAGAAAGCGTAGAGCCCCATGTGGAGTGGGGCTGCAAAGGGCATGCCAAACGAAATGTCAGGGCTGAACCAAAACAGCTCCCACGGCGACTTTTTTGGTGGAGGCAGCAACTGGACTGGTGGGCTCTGCTCCAGGCTGAAGACAACCTTAGGACCAGGGCTAGGGTTAGGCTTAGGGCTACGGTTAGGGTTAGGGGAGAGAGAAAGGGCACAGCCCCATGTGGAGTGGGGCTGCAAAGGGCATGCCAAAGGAAATGTGGTGCTGCACCAACATTGCTCCCACGGCAACTTTTTCGTCAGAGCCACCAATGGGGCTGGTGGGCTCTGCTCCGGGCTCCGGCCAACCTTAGGACTAGGGCTAGGTCTAAGGTTAGGGCTACGGTTAGGGTGAGGGTTAGGAGAGAGAGAAAGCGTAGAGCCACATATGGAGTGCGGCTGCAAAGCGCAGGCCAAAGGAAATGCAGGGCTGCACCAAGACTGCTCCCACGGCAACTTTTTTGGTCGAGGCAGCAACTGGACTGGTGGGCTCTGCTGCAGGCTCCGGCCAACCTTAGGACTAGGGCTAGGGTTAGGGTTAGGGTTAGGGTTAGGGTTAGGGCTAGGGGAGAGACAAAGCGTAGAGCCCCATGTGGAGTGGGGCTGCAAAGGGAATGCCAAAGGAAATGCGGGGCTGCACCAACATTGCTCCCACAGCAACTTTTTTGCTCGAGGCAGCAACTGGACTGGTGGGCTCTGCTGCAGGCTCCGGCCAACCTTAGGACTAGGGCTAGGGTTAGGGTTAGGGCTAGAGATAGGGTTAGGGGAGAGACAAAGCGTAGAGCCCCATGTGGAGTGCAGCTGCAAAGGGCATGCCAAAGGAAATGCGGGGCTGCACCAAGATTGCTCCAACGGCAACTTTTTCAGTAGGGCCAGCAATGGGGCTGGTGGGCTCTGCTCAGGGCTCCGGCCAACCTTAGGACTAGGGCTAGGGTTAGGCTTAGGGCTAGGCTTAGGTTTAGGGTTAGGGGAGAGACAAAGCGTAGAGCTCCATGTGGAGTGCGGCTGCAAAGGGCATGCCAAAGCAAATGGGGGGCGTGGAACCAAGACTGCTCCCAGGGCAACTTCTTTGTTAGGGTCAGCAATGGGGCTGGTGGGCTCTGCACCAGGCTCCGGCCAACCTTAGGGCTAGGGCTAGCGTTAGGGTTAGGAGAGAGAGAAAGCGTAGAGCCCCATGTGCAGTGCGGCTGCAAAGGACATGCCAAAGGAAATCGGGGGCTGCACCAAGATTGCTCCCACAGCGACTTTTTTGGTGGAGGCAGACACTGGACTGGTGGGCTCTGCTACAGGCTCCAGACAACCTTAGGACTAGGGCTAGGGCTAAGGTTAGGGCTAGGCTTAGGTTTAGGGTTAGGGGAGAGACAAAGCGTAGAGCTCCGTGTGGAGTGCGGCTGCAAAGCGCATGCCAAAGCAAATGTGGGGGGGCGGAACCAAGACTGCTCCCAGGGCAACTTCTTTGTTAGGGTCAGCAATGGGGCTGGTGGGCTCTGCTGCAGGCTCCGGCCAACCTTAGGGCTAGGGCTAGCGTTAGGGTTAGGAGAGAGAGAAAGTGTAGAGCCCCATGTGGAGTGTGGCTGCAAAGGGCATGCCAAAGGAAATGCGGGGGCTGCACCAAGATTGCTCCCACGGCGACTTTTTTGGTGGAGGCAGACACTGGACTGGTGGGCTCTGCTACAGGCTCCAGCCAACCTTAGGACTAGGGCTAGGTCTAAGGTTAGGGCTACGGTTAGGGTTAGGGTTAGGAGAGAGAGAAAGCGTAGAGCCACATGTGGAGTGCGGCTGCAAAGCGCAGGCCAAAGGAAATGCGGGGCTGCACCAAGACTGCTCTCAGGGCAACTTTTTCGTTAGGGCCAACAATGGGGCTGGTGGGATCTGCTCCTGGCACCGGCTGAACTAAGGGATAGGGCTAGGGATTGGGTCAGGGTTAGGGCTAGGGTTAGGGTTAGGGCTAGGGGAGAGAGAAAGCACAGAGCCCCATGTGGAGTGGGGCTGCAAAGGGCATGCCAAAGGAAATGTGGCGCTGCACAAAGACTGCTCCCACGGCAACTTTTTCGTTACAGCCACCAATGGGGCTGGTGGGCTATGCTATGGGCTCCCGCCAACCTTAGGACTAGGGCTAGGGTTAGGGTTAGGGCTAGGGTTACGGCTAGGGGAGAGAGAAAGCGTAGAGCCCCATGTGGAGTGCAGCTGCAAAGGGCATGCCGAAGAAAATGGGGGGCTGCACCAACATTGCTCCCACAGCAACTTTTTTGGTCGAGGCAGCAACTGGACTGGTGGGCTCTGCTACAGGCTCCAGACAACCTTAGGACCAGGGCTAGGGTTAGGGTTAGGGTTAGGGTTAGGGCTAGGGTTAGGGTTAGGGGAGAGACAAAGCGTAGAGCCCCATGTGGAGTGCGGCTGCAAAGGGAATGCCAAAGGAAATGCGGGGATGCACCAAGACTGCTCCCACAGCAACTTCTTTGTTACGGCCACCAGTGGGCCTGGGGCGCTCTGCTCTGGGCTCCGGATGAACTTAGGGCTAATGCTAGTGTTAGGGTTAGGAGAGAGAGAAAGCGTAGAGCCCCATGTGGAGTGGCGCTGCAAAGGGCATGCCAAACGAAATGTCAGGGCTGAACCAAAACAGCTCCCACGGCGACTTTTTTGGTGGAGGCAGCCACTGGACTGGTGGGCTCTGCTCCAGGCTGAAGACAACCTTAGGACTAGGGCTAGAGTTAGGGTTAGGGCTAGAGTTAGGGCTAGGGGAGAGACAAAGCGTAGAGCCCCATGTGGAGTGGGGCTGCAAAGGGCATGCCAAAGGAAATGCGGGGCTGCACCAAGACTGCTCCCACGGCAACTTTTTCGTTACAGCCACCAATGGGGCTGGTGGGCTCTGCTCCGGGCTCCGGCCAACCTTAGGACTAGGGCTAGGGTTAGGGTTAGGGTTAGGGTTAGGGTTAGGGCTAGGGGAGAGACAAAGCGTAGAGCCCCATGTGGAGTGGGGCTGCAAAGGGAATGCCAAAGGAAATGCGGGGCTGCACCAACATTGCTCCCACAGCAACTTTTTTGCTCGAGGCAGCAACTGGACTGGTGGGCTCTGCTGCAGGCTCCGGCCAACCTTAGGACTAGGGCTAGGGTTAGGCTTAGGGCTAGAGTTAGGGTTAGGGGAGAGACAAAGCGTAGAGCCCCATGTGGAGTGCAGCTGCAAAGGGCATGCCAAAGGAAATGCGGGGCTGCACCAAGATTGCTCCAACGGCAACTTTTTCAGTAGGGCCAGCAATGGGGCTGGTGGGCTCTGCTCAGGGCTCCGGCCAACCTTAGGACTAGGGCTAGGGTTAGGCTTAGGGCTAGGCTTAGGTTTAGGGTTAGGGGAGAGACAAAGCGTAGAGCTCCATGTGGAGTGGGGCTGCAAAGGGCATGCCAAAGCAAATGGGGGGCGTGGAACCAAGACTGCTCCCAGGGCAACTTCTTTGTTAGGGTCAGCAATGGGGCTGGTGGGCTCTGCACCAGGCTCCGGCCAACCTTAGGGCTAGGGCTAGCGTTAGGGTTAGGAGAGAGAGAAAGCGTAGAGCCCCATGTGCAGTGCGGCTGCAAAGGACATGCCAAAGGAAATCGGGGGCTGCACCAAGATTGCTCCCACGGCGACTTTTTTGGTGGAGGCAGCAACTGGACTGGTGGGCTCTGCTGCAGGCTCCGGCCAACCTTAGGACTAGGGCTAGGGTTAGGGTTAGGGTTAGGGTTAGGGCTAGGGGAGAGACAAAGCGTAGAGCCCCATGTGGAGTGGGGCTGCAAAGGGCATGCCAAAGGAAATGCGGGGCTGCACCAACATTGCTCCCACAGCAACTTTTTTGCTCGAGGCAGCAACTGGACTGGTGGGCTCTGCTGCAGGCTCCGGCCAACCTTAGGACTAGGGCTAGGGTTAGGCTTAGGGCTAGGGCTAGGGGAGAGACAAAGCGTAGAGCTCCATGTGGCGTGCGGCTGCAAAGGGCATGCCAAACGAAATGTCAGGGCTGAACCAAGACTGCTCCCACGGCAACTTTTTTGGTCGAGGCAGCAACTGGACTGGTGGGCTCTGCTACAGGCTCCAGACAACCTTAGGACCAGGGCTAGGGTTAGGGTTAGGGTTAGGGCTAGGGTTAGGGTTAGGGGAGAGACAAAGCGTAGAGCCCCATGTGGAGTGGGGCTGCAAAGGGCATGCCAAACGAAATGTCAGGACTGAACCAAAACAGCTCCCATGGTGACTTTTCTGGTCGAGGCAGCAACTGGTCTGGTGGGCTCTGCTCCAGGCTGTAGACAACCTTAGGACTAGGGCTAGGGTTAGGGTTAGGGCTAGGGTTAGGGTTAGGGGAGAGAGAAAGGGCAGAGCCCCATGTGCAGTGGGGCTGCAAAGGGCATGCCAAAGGAAATGTGGCGCTGCACCAAGACTGCTCCCACGGCAACTTCTTTGTTACGGACACCAATGGGCCTGGGGGGCTCTGCTCTGGGCTCCGGATGAACTTAGGGCTAATGCTAGTGTTAGGGTTAGGAGAGAGAGAAAGCGTAGAGCCCCATGTGGAGTGGGGCTGCAAAGGGCATGCCAAACGAAATGTCAGGGCTGAACCAAAACAGCTCCCACGGCGACTTTTTTGGTGGAGGCAGCAACTGGACTGGTGGGCTCTGCTGCAGGCTCCGGCCAACCTTAGGACTAGGGCTAGGGTTAGGCTTAGGGCTAGGCTTAGGGTTAGGGGAGAGAGAAAGAGCACAGCCTCATGTGGAGTGGGGCTGCAAAGGGCATGCCAAAGGAAATGCGGGGCTGCACCAACATTGCTCCCACAGCAACTTTTTTGGTCGAGGCAGCAACTGGACTGGTGGGCTCTGCTGCAGGCTCCGGCCAACCTTAGGACTAGGGCTAGGGTTAGGCTTAGGGCTAGGGTTAGGGTTAGGGTTAGGCTTAGGGCTAGGGGAGAGACAAAGCGTAGAGCCCCATGTGGAGTGCAGCTGCAAAGGGCATGCCAAAGGAAATGCGGGGCTGCACCAACATTGCTCCCACAGCAACTTTTTTGGTCGAGGCAGCAACTGGACTGGTGGGGTCTGCTACAGGCTCCAGACAACCTTAGGACCAGGGCTAGGGTTAGGGTTAGGGTTAGGGTTAGGGCTAGGGTTAGGGTTAGGGGAGAGACAAAGCGTAGAGCCCCATGTGGAGTGCGGCTGCAAAGGGAATGCCAAAGGAAATGCGGGGCTGCACCAAGACTGCTCCCACAGCAACTTCTTTGTTACGGACACCAATGGGCCTGGGGGGCTCTGCTCTGGGCTCCAGATGAACTTAGGGCTAATGCTAGTGTTAGGGTTAGGAGAGAGAGAAATCGTAGAGCCCCATGTGGAGTGGCGCTGCAAAGGGCATACCAAACGAAATGTCAGGGCTGAAGCAAAACAGCTCCCACGGCGACTTTTTTGGTGGAGGCAGCAACTGGACTGGTGGGCTCTGCTCCAGGCTGAAGACAACCTTAGGACTAGGGCTAGGGTTAGGGTTAGGGCTAGGATTAGGGTTAGGAGAGAGAGAAAGCGTAGAGCCCCATGTGCAGTGTGGCTGCAAAGGGCATGCCAAAGGAAATCGGGGGCTGCACCAAGATTGATCCCACGGCGACTTTTTTGGTGGAGGCAGAAACTGGACTGGTGGGCTCTGCTACAGGCTCCAGCCAACCTTAGGACTAGGGCTAGGGCTAAGGTTAGGGCTAGGGTTAGGGTTAGGGTTAGGAGACAGAGAAAGCACAGAGCCCCATGTGGAGTGCAGCTGCAAAGGGCATGCCAAAGGAAATGTGGCGCTGCACAAAGACTGCTCCCACGGCAACTTTTTCGTTACAGCCACCAATGGGGCTGGTGGGCTATGCTATGGGCTCCCGCCAACCTTAGGACTAGGGCGAGGGTTAGGGTTAGGGTTAGGGTTAGGGGAGAGACAAAGCGTAGAGCCCCATGTAGAGTGGGACTGAAAAGGGAATGCCAAAGGAAATGCGGGGCTGCACCAAGACTGCTCCCACAGCAACTTCTTTGTTACGGACACCAATGGGCCTGGGGGGCTCTGCTCTGGGCTCCGGATGAACTTAGGGCTAATGCTAGTGTTAGGGTTAGGAGAGAGAGAAAGCGTAGAGCCCCATGTGGAGTGGTGCTGCAAAGGGCATACCAAATGAAATGTCAGGGCTGAAGCAAAACAGCTCCCACGGCGACTTTCTTGGTGGAGGCAGAAACTGGACTGGTGGGCTCTGCTCCAGGCTGAAGACAACCTTAGGACTAGGGCTAGGGTTAGGCTTACGGCTAGGCTTAGGGATAGGGGAGAGACAAAGCGTAGAGCCCCATGTAGAGTGGGACTGCAAAGGGCATGCCAAAGGAAATGCGGGGCTGCACCAAGACTGCTCCCACGGCAACTTTTTTGGTCGAGGCAGCAACTGGACTGGTGGGCTCTGCTACAGGCTCCAGACAACCTTAGGACTAGGGCTAGGGTTAGGCTTACGGTTAGGGTTAGGGCTAGGGTTAGGGTTAGGGGAGAGACAAAGCGTAGAGCCCCATGTGGAGTGGGACTGCAAAGGGAATGCCAAAGGAAATGCGGGGCTGCACCAAGACTGCTCCCACAGCAACTTCTTTGTTACGGCCACCAATGGGCCTGGGGGGCTCTGCTCTGGGCTCCAGATGAACTTAGGGCTAATGCTAGTGTTAGGGTTAGGAGAGAGAGAAAGCGTAGAGCCCCATGTGGAGTGGCGCTGCAAAGGGCATACCAAACGAAATGTCAGGGCTGAACCAAGACTGCTCCCATGGCGACTTTCTTGGTGGAGGCAGCAACTGGACTGGTGGGCTATGCTATGGGCTCCCGCCAACCTTAGGACTAGGGCGAGGGTTAGGGTTAGGGCTAGGGTTAGGGGAGAGACAAAGCGTAGAGCCCCATGTAGAGTGGGACTGAAAAGGGAATGCCAAAGGAAATGCGGGGCTGCACCAAGACTGCTCCCACAGCAACTTCTTTGTTACGGACACCAATGGGCCTGGGGGGCTCTGCTCCGGGCTCCGGATGAACTTAGGGCTAATGCTAGTGTTAGGGTTAGGAGAGAGAGAAAGCGTAGAGCCCCATGTGGAGTGGTGCTGCAAAGGGCATACCAAATGAAATGTCAGGGCTGAAGCAAAACAGCTCCCACGGCGACTTTCTTGGTGGAGGCAGAAACTGGACTGGTGGGCTCTGCTCCAGGCTGAAGACAACCTTAGGACTAGGGCTAGGGTTAGGCTTACGGCTAGGCTTAGGGATAGGGGAGAGACAAAGCGTAGAGCCCCATGTAGAGTGGGACTGCAAAGGGCATGCCAAAGGAAATGCGGGGCTGCACCAAGACTGCTCCCACGGCAACTTTTTTGGTCGAGGCAGCAACTGGACTGGTGGGCTCTGCTACAGGCTCCAGACAACCTTAGGACTAGGGCTAGGGTTAGGCTTACGGTTAGGGTTAGGGCTAGGGTTAGGGTTAGGGGAGAGACAAAGCGTAGAGCCCCATGTGGAGTGGGACTGCAAAGGGAATGCCAAAGGAAATGCGGGGCTGCACCAAGACTGCTCCCACAGCAACTTCTTTGTTACGGACACCAATGGGCCTGGGGGGCTCTGCTCTGGGCTCCAGATGAACTTAGGGCTAATGCTAGTGTTAGGGTTAGGAGAGAGAGAAAGCGTAGAGCCCCATGTGGAGTGGCGCTGCAAAGGGCATACCAAACGAAATGTCAGGGCTGAACCAAGACTGCTCCCATGGCGACTTTCTTGGTGGAGGCAGCAACTGGACTGGTGGGCTATGCTATGGGCTCCCGCCAACCTTAGGACTAGGGCGAGGGTTAGGGTTAGGGCTAGGGTTAGGGGAGAGACAAAGCGCAGAGCCCCATGTAGAGTGGGACTGAAAAGGGAATGCCAAAGGAAATGCGGGGCTGCACCAAGACTGCTCCCACAGCAACTTCTTTGTTACGGACACCAATGGGCCTGGGGGCCTCTGCTCCGGGCTCCGGATGAACTTAGGGCTAATGCTAGTGTTAGGGTTAGGAGAGAGAGAAAGCGTAGAGCCCCATGTGGAGTGGTGCTGCAAAGGGCATACCAAATGAAATGTCAGGGCTGAAGCAAAACAGCTCCCACGGCGACTTTCTTGGTGGAGGCAGAAACTGGACTGGTGGGCTCTGCTCCAGGCTGAAGACAACCTTAGGACTAGGGCTAGGGTTAGGCTTACGGCTAGGCTTAGGGATAGGGGAGAGACAAAGCGTAGAGCCCCATGTAGAGTGGGACTGCAAAGGGCATGCCAAAGGAAATGCGGGGCTGCACCAAGACTGCTCCCACGGCAACTTTTTGGTCGAGGCAGCAACTGGACTGGTGGGCTCTGCTACAGGCTCCAGACAACCTTAGGACTAGGGCTAGGGTTAGGCTTACGGTTAGGGTTAGGGCTAGGGTTAGGGTTAGGGGAGAGACAAAGCGTAGAGCCCCATGTGGAGTGGGACTGCAAAGGGAATGCCAAAGGAAATGCGGGGCTGCACCAAGACTGCTCCCACAGCAACTTCTTTGTTACGGACACCAATGGGCCTGGGGGGCTCTGCTCTGGGCTCCAGATGAACTTAGGGCTAATGCTAGTGTTAGGGTTAGGAGAGAGAGAAAGCGTAGAGCCCCATGTGGAGTGGCGCTGCAAAAGGCATACCAAACGAAATGTCAGGGCTGAACCAAGACTGCTCCCATGGCGACTTTCTTGGTGGAGGCAGCAACTGGACTGGTGGGCTATGCTATGGGCTCCCGCCAACCTTAGGACTAGGGCTAGGGTTAGGGTTAGGGGAGAGACAAAGCGTAGAGCCCCATGTGGAGTGCGGCTGCAAAGGGAATGCCAAAGGAAATGCGGGGCTGCACCAAGACTGCTCCCACAGCAACTTCTTTGTTACGGACACCAATGGGCCTGGGGGGCTCTGCTCTGGGCTCCAGATGAACTTAGGGCTAATGCTAGTGTTAGGGTTAGGAGAGAGAGAAATCGTAGAGTCCCATGTGGAGTGGGGCTGCAAAGGGCATACCAAATGAAATGTCAGGGCTGAACCAAAACAGCTCCCACGGCGACTTTTTTGGTGGAGGCAGCCACTGGACTGGTGGGCTCTGCTCCAGGCTGAAGACAACCTTAGGACTAGGGCTAGAGTTAGGGTTAGGGCTAGAGTTAGGGCTAGGGGAGAGACAAAGCGTAGAGCCCCATGTGGAGTGGGGCTGCAAAGGGCATGCCAAAGGAAATGCGGGGCTGCACCAAGACTGCTCCCACGGCAACTTTTTCGTTACAGCCACCAATGGGGCTGGTGGGCTCTGCTCCGGGCTCCGGCCAACCTTAGGACTAGGGCTAGGGTTAGGGTTAGGGTTAGGGTTAGGGTTAGGGCTAGGGGAGAGACAAAGCGTAGAGCCCCATGTGGAGTGGGGCTGCAAAGGGAATGCCAAAGGAAATGCGGGGCTGCACCAACATTGCTCCCACAGCAACTTTTTTGCTCGAGGCAGCAACTGGACTGGTGGGCTCTGCTGCAGGCTCCGGCCAACCTTAGGACTAGGGCTAGGGTTAGGCTTAGGGCTAGAGTTAGGGTTAGGGGAGAGACAAAGCGTAGAGCCCCATGTGGAGTGCAGCTGCAAAGGGCATGCCAAAGGAAATGCGGGGCTGCACCAAGATTGCTCCAACGGCAACTTTTTCAGTAGGGCCAGCAATGGGGCTGGTGGGCTCTGCTCAGGGCTCCGGCCAACCTTAGGACTAGGGCTAGGGTTAGGCTTAGGGCTAGGCTTAGGTTTAGGGTTAGGGGAGAGACAAAGCGTAGAGCTCCATGTGGAGTGGGGCTGCAAAGGGCATGCCAAAGCAAATGGGGGGCGTGGAACCAAGACTGCTCCCAGGGCAACTTCTTTGTTAGGGTCAGCAATGGGGCTGGTGGGCTCTGCACCAGGCTCCGGCCAACCTTAGGGCTAGGGCTAGCGTTAGGGTTAGGAGAGAGAGAAAGCGTAGAGCCCCATGTGCAGTGCGGCTGCAAAGGACATGCCAAAGGAAATCGGGGGCTGCACCAAGATTGCTCCCACGGCGACTTTTTTGGTGGAGGCAGCAACTGGACTGGTGGGCTCTGCTGCAGGCTCCGGCCAACCTTAGGACTAGGGCTAGGGTTAGGGTTAGGGTTAGGGTTAGGGCTAGGGGAGAGACAAAGCGTAGAGCCCCATGTGGAGTGGGGCTGCAAAGGGCATGCCAAAGGAAATGCGGGGCTGCACCAACATTGCTCCCACAGCAACTTTTTTGCTCGAGGCAGCAACTGGACTGGTGGGCTCTGCTGCAGGCTCCGGCCAACCTTAGGACTAGGGCTAGGGTTAGGCTTAGGGCTAGGGCTAGGGGAGAGACAAAGCGTAGAGCTCCATGTGGCGTGCGGCTGCAAAGGGCATGCCAAACGAAATGTCAGGGCTGAACCAAGACTGCTCCCACGGCAACTTTTTTGGTCGAGGCAGCAACTGGACTGGTGGGCTCTGCTACAGGCTCCAGACAACCTTAGGACCAGGGCTAGGGTTAGGGTTAGGGTTAGGGCTAGGGTTAGGGTTAGGGGAGAGACAAAGCGTAGAGCCCCATGTGGAGTGGGGCTGCAAAGGGCATGCCAAACGAAATGTCAGGACTGAACCAAAACAGCTCCCATGGTGACTTTTCTGGTCGAGGCAGCAACTGGTCTGGTGGGCTCTGCTCCAGGCTGTAGACAACCTTAGGACTAGGGCTAGGGTTAGGGTTAGGGCTAGGGTTAGGGTTAGGGGAGAGAGAAAGGGCAGAGCCCCATGTGCAGTGGGGCTGCAAAGGGCATGCCAAAGGAAATGTGGCGCTGCACCAAGACTGCTCCCACGGCAACTTCTTTGTTACGGACACCAATGGGCCTGGGGGGCTCTGCTCTGGGCTCCGGATGAACTTAGGGCTAATGCTAGTGTTAGGGTTAGGAGAGAGAGAAAGCGTAGAGCCCCATGTGGAGTGGGGCTGCAAAGGGCATGCCAAACGAAATGTCAGGGCTGAACCAAAACAGCTCCCACGGCGACTTTTTTGGTGGAGGCAGCAACTGGACTGGTGGGCTCTGCTGCAGGCTCCGGCCAACCTTAGGACTAGGGCTAGGGTTAGGCTTAGGGCTAGGCTTAGGGTTAGGGGAGAGAGAAAGAGCACAGCCTCATGTGGAGTGGGGCTGCAAAGGGCATGCCAAAGGAAATGCGGGGCTGCACCAACATTGCTCCCACAGCAACTTTTTTGGTCGAGGCAGCAACTGGACTGGTGGGCTCTGCTGCAGGCTCCGGCCAACCTTAGGACTAGGGCTAGGGTTAGGCTTAGGGCTAGGGTTAGGGTTAGGGTTAGGCTTAGGGCTAGGGGAGAGACAAAGCGTAGAGCCCCATGTGGAGTGCAGCTGCAAAGGGCATGCCAAAGGAAATGCGGGGCTGCACCAACATTGCTCCCACAGCAACTTTTTTGGTCGAGGCAGCAACTGGACTGGTGGGGTCTGCTACAGGCTCCAGACAACCTTAGGACCAGGGCTAGGGTTAGGGTTAGGGTTAGGGTTAGGGCTAGGGTTAGGGTTAGGGGAGAGACAAAGCGTAGAGCCCCATGTGGAGTGCGGCTGCAAAGGGAATGCCAAAGGAAATGCGGGGCTGCACCAAGACTGCTCCCACAGCAACTTCTTTGTTACGGACACCAATGGGCCTGGGGGGCTCTGCTCTGGGCTCCAGATGAACTTAGGGCTAATGCTAGTGTTAGGGTTAGGAGAGAGAGAAATCGTAGAGCCCCATGTGGAGTGGCGCTGCAAAGGGCATACCAAACGAAATGTCAGGGCTGAAGCAAAACAGCTCCCACGGCGACTTTTTTGGTGGAGGCAGCAACTGGACTGGTGGGCTCTGCTCCAGGCTGAAGACAACCTTAGGACTAGGGCTAGGGTTAGGGTTAGGGCTAGGATTAGGGTTAGGAGAGAGAGAAAGCGTAGAGCCCCATGTGCAGTGTGGCTGCAAAGGGCATGCCAAAGGAAATCGGGGGCTGCACCAAGATTGATCCCACGGCGACTTTTTTGGTGGAGGCAGAAACTGGACTGGTGGGCTCTGCTACAGGCTCCAGCCAACCTTAGGACTAGGGCTAGGGCTAAGGTTAGGGCTAGGGTTAGGGTTAGGGTTAGGAGACAGAGAAAGCACAGAGCCCCATGTGGAGTGCAGCTGCAAAGGGCATGCCAAAGGAAATGTCAGGGCTGAACCAAAACAGCTCCCACAGCAACTTTTTTGGTCGAGGCAGCAACTGGACTGGTGGGCTCTGCTACAGGCTCCAGACAACCTTAGGACTAGGGCTAGGGTTAGGGCTAGAGTTAGGGCTAGGGGAGAGACAAAGCGTAGAGCCCCATGTAGAGTGGGACTGAAAAGGGAATGCCAAAGGAAATGCGGGGCTGCACCAAGACTGCTCCCACAGCAACTTCTTTGTTACGGACACCAATGGGCCTGGGGGGCTCTGCTCTGGGCTCCGGATGAACTTAGGGCTAATGCTAGTGTTAGGGTTAGGAGAGAGAGAAAGCGTAGAGCCCCATGTGGAGTGGCGCTGCAAAGGGCATACCAAACGAAATGTCAGGGCTGAAGCAAAACAGCTCCCACGGCGACTTTTTTGGTGGAGGCAGCAACTGGACTGGTGGGCTCTGCTCCAGGCTGAAGACAACCTTAGGACTAGGGCTAGGGTTAGGGTTAGGGCTAGGATTAGGGTTAGGAGAGAGAGAAAGCGTAGAGCCCCATGTGCAGTGTGGCTGCAAAGGGCATGCCAAAGGAAATCGGGGGCTGCACCAAGATTGATCCCACGGCGACTTTTTTGGTGGAGGCAGAAACTGGACTGGTGGGCTCTGCTACAGGCTCCAGCCAACCTTAGGACTAGGGCTAGGGCTAAGGTTAGGGCTAGGGTTAGGGTTAGGGTTAGGAGACAGAGAAAGCACAGAGCCCCATGTGGAGTGCAGCTGCAAAGGGCATGCCAAAGGAAATGTGGCGCTGCACAAAGACTGCTCCCACGGCAACTTTTTCGTTACAGCCACCAATGGGGCTGGTGGGCTATGCTATGGGCTCCCGCCAACCTTAGGACTAGGGCGAGGGTTAGGGTTAGGGTTAGGGTTAGGGGAGAGACAAAGCGTAGAGCCCCATGTAGAGTGGGACTGAAAAGGGAATGCCAAAGGAAATGCGGGGCTGCACCAAGACTGCTCCCACAGCAACTTCTTTGTTACGGACACCAATGGGCCTGGGGGGCTCTGCTCTGGGCTCCGGATGAACTTAGGGCTAATGCTAGTGTTAGGGTTAGGAGAGAGAGAAAGCGTAGAGCCCCATGTGGAGTGGTGCTGCAAAGGGCATACCAAATGAAATGTCAGGGCTGAAGCAAAACAGCTCCCACGGCGACTTTCTTGGTGGAGGCAGAAACTGGACTGGTGGGCTCTGCTCCAGGCTGAAGACAACCTTAGGACTAGGGCTAGGGTTAGGCTTACGGCTAGGCTTAGGGATAGGGGAGAGACAAAGCGTAGAGCCCCATGTAGAGTGGGACTGCAAAGGGCATGCCAAAGGAAATGCGGGGCTGCACCAAGACTGCTCCCACGGCAACTTTTTTGGTCGAGGCAGCAACTGGACTGGTGGGCTCTGCTACAGGCTCCAGACAACCTTAGGACTAGGGCTAGGGTTAGGCTTACGGTTAGGGTTAGGGCTAGGGTTAGGGTTAGGGGAGAGACAAAGCGTAGAGCCCCATGTGGAGTGGGACTGCAAAGGGAATGCCAAAGGAAATGCGGGGCTGCACCAAGACTGCTCCCACAGCAACTTCTTTGTTACGGCCACCAATGGGCCTGGGGGGCTCTGCTCTGGGCTCCAGATGAACTTAGGGCTAATACTAGTGTTAGGGTTAGGAGAGAGAGAAAGCGTAGAGCCCCATGTGGAGTGGCGCTGCAAAGGGCATACCAAACGAAATGTCAGGGCTGAACCAAGACTGCTCCCATGGCGACTTTCTTGGTGGAGGCAGCAACTGGACTGGTGGGCTATGCTATGGGCTCCCGCCAACCTTAGGACTAGGGCGAGGGTTAGGGTTAGGGCTAGGGTTAGGGGAGAGACAAAGCGTAGAGCCCCATGTAGAGTGGGACTGAAAAGGGAATGCCAAAGGAAATGCGGGGCTGCACCAAGACTGCTCCCACAGCAACTTCTTTGTTACGGACACCAATGGGCCTGGGGGGCTCTGCTCCGGGCTCCGGATGAACTTAGGGCTAATGCTAGTGTTAGGGTTAGGAGAGAGAGAAAGCGTAGAGCCCCATGTGGAGTGGCGCTGCAAAGGGCATACCAAATGAAATGTCAGGGCTGAAGCAAAACAGCTCCCACGGCGACTTTCTTGGTGGAGGCAGAAACTGGACTGGTGGGCTCTGCTCCAGGCTGAAGACAACCTTAGGACTAGGGCTAGGGTTAGGCTTACGGCTAGGCTTAGGGATAGGGGAGAGACAAAGCGTAGAGCCCCATGTAGAGTGGGACTGCAAAGGGCATGCCAAAGGAAATGCGGGGCTGCACCAAGACTGCTCCCACGGCAACTTTTTTGGTCGAGGCAGCAACTGGACTGGTGGGCTCTGCTACAGGCTCCAGACAACCTTAGGACTAGGGCTAGGGTTAGGCTTACGGTTAGGGTTAGGGCTAGGGTTAGGGTTAGGGGAGAGACAAAGCGTAGAGCCCCATGTGGAGTGGGACTGCAAAGGGAATGCCAAAGGAAATGCGGGGCTGCACCAAGACTGCTCCCACAGCAACTTCTTTGTTACGGACACCAATGGGCCTGGGGGGCTCTGCTCTGGGCTCCAGATGAACTTAGGGCTAATGCTAGTGTTAGGGTTAGGAGAGAGAGAAAGCGTAGAGCCCCATGTGGAGTGGCGCTGCAAAGGGCATACCAAACGAAATGTCAGGGCTGAACCAAGACTGCTCCCATGGCGACTTTCTTGGTGGAGGCAGCAACTGGACTGGTGGGCTATGCTATGGGCTCCCGCCAACCTTAGGACTAGGGCGAGGGTTAGGGTTAGGGCTAGGGTTAGGGGAGAGACAAAGCGTAGAGCCCCATGTAGAGTGGGACTGAAAAGGGAATGCCAAAGGAAATGCGGGGCTGCACCAAGACTGCTCCCACAGCAACTTCTTTGTTACGGACACCAATGGGCCTGGGGGCCTCTGCTCCGGGCTCCGGATGAACTTAGGGCTAATGCTAGTGTTAGGGTTAGGAGAGAGAGAAAGCGTAGAGCCCCATGTGGAGTGGTGCTGCAAAGGGCATACCAAATGAAATGTCAGGGCTGAAGCAAAACAGCTCCCACGGCGACTTTCTTGGTGGAGGCAGAAACTGGACTGGTGGGCTCTGCTCCAGGCTGAAGACAACCTTAGGACTAGGGCTAGGGTTAGGCTTACGGCTAGGCTTAGGGATAGGGGAGAGACAAAGCGTAGAGCCCCATGTAGAGTGGGACTGCAAAGGGCATGCCAAAGGAAATGCGGGGCTGCACCAAGACTGCTCCCACGGCAACTTTTTGGTCGAGGCAGCAACTGGACTGGTGGGCTCTGCTACAGGCTCCAGACAACCTTAGGACTAGGGCTAGGGTTAGGCTTACGGTTAGGGTTAGGGCTAGGGTTAGGGTTAGGGGAGAGACAAAGCGTAGAGCCCCATGTGGAGTGGGACTGCAAAGGGAATGCCAAAGGAAATGCGGGGCTGCACCAAGACTGCTCCCACAGCAACTTCTTTGTTACGGACACCAATGGGCCTGGGGGGCTCTGCTCTGGGCTCCAGATGAACTTAGGGCTAATGCTAGTGTTAGGGTTAGGAGAGAGAGAAAGCGTAGAGCCCCATGTGGAGTGGCGCTGCAAAAGGCATACCAAACGAAATGTCAGGGCTGAACCAAGACTGCTCCCATGGCGACTTTCTTGGTGGAGGCAGCAACTGGACTGGTGGGCTATGCTATGGGCTCCCGCCAACCTTAGGACTAGGGCTAGGGTTAGGGTTAGGGGAGAGACAAAGCGTAGAGCCCCATGTGGAGTGCGGCTGCAAAGGGAATGCCAAAGGAAATGCGGGGCTGCACCAAGACTGCTCCCACAGCAACTTCTTTGTTACGGACACCAATGGGCCTGGGGGGCTCTGCTCTGGGCTCCAGATGAACTTAGGGCTAATGCTAGTGTTAGGGTTAGGAGAGAGAGAAATCGTAGAGTCCCATGTGGAGTGGGGCTGCAAAGGGCATGCCAAACGAAATGTCAGGGCTGAACCAAAACAGCTCCCACAGCAACTTTTTTGGTCGAGGCAGCAACTGGACTGGTGGGCTCTGCTACAGGCTCCAGACAACCTTAGGACTAGGGCTAGGGTTAGGGCTAGAGTTAGGGCTAGGGGAGAGACAAAGCGTAGAGCCCCATGTAGAGTGGGACTGAAAAGGGAATGCCAAAGGAAATGCGGGGCTGCACCAAGACTGCTCCCACAGCAACTTCTTTGTTACGGACACCAATGGGCCTGGGGGGCTCTGCTCTGGGCTCCGGATGAACTTAGGGCTAATGCTAGTGTTAGGGTTAGGAGAGAGAGAAAGCGTAGAGCCCCATGTGGAGTGGCGCTGCAAAGGGCATACCAAACGAAATGTCAGGGCTGAAGCAAAACAGCTCCCACGGCGACTTTTTTGGTGGAGGCAGCAACTGGACTGGTGGGCTCTGCTCCAGGCTGAAGACAACCTTAGGACTAGGGCTAGGGTTAGGGTTAGGGCTAGGATTAGGGTTAGGAGAGAGAGAAAGCGTAGAGCCCCATGTGCAGTGTGGCTGCAAAGGGCATGCCAAAGGAAATCGGGGGCTGCACCAAGATTGATCCCACGGCGACTTTTTTGGTGGAGGCAGAAACTGGACTGGTGGGCTCTGCTACAGGCTCCAGCCAACCTTAGGACTAGGGCTAGGGCTAAGGTTAGGGCTAGGGTTAGGGTTAGGGTTAGGAGACAGAGAAAGCACAGAGCCCCATGTGGAGTGCAGCTGCAAAGGGCATGCCAAAGGAAATGTGGCGCTGCACAAAGACTGCTCCCATGGCAACTTTTTCGTTACAGCCACCAATGGGGCTGGTGGGCTATGCTATGGGCTCCCGCCAACCTTAGGACTAGGGCGAGGGTTAGGGTTAGGGTTAGGGTTAGGGGAGAGACAAAGCGTAGAGCCCCATGTAGAGTGGGACTGAAAAGGGAATGCCAAAGGAAATGCGGGGCTGCACCAAGACTGCTCCCACAGCAACTTCTTTGTTACGGACACCAATGGGCCTGGGGGGCTCTGCTCTGGGCTCCGGATGAACTTAGGGCTAATGCTAGTGTTAGGGTTAGGAGAGAGAGAAAGCGTAGAGCCCCATGTGGAGTGGTGCTGCAAAGGGCATACCAAATGAAATGTCAGGGCTGAAGCAAAACAGCTCCCACGGCGACTTTCTTGGTGGAGGCAGAAACTGGACTGGTGGGCTCTGCTCCAGGCTGAAGACAACCTTAGGACTAGGGCTAGGGTTAGGCTTACGGCTAGGCTTAGGGATAGGGGAGAGACAAAGCGTAGAGCCCCATGTGGAGTGGGACTGCAAAGGGCATGCCAAAGGAAATGCGGGGCTGCACCAAGACTGCTCCCACGGCAACTTTTTTGGTCGAGGCAGCAACTGGACTGGTGGGCTCTGCTACAGGCTCCAGACAACCTTAGGACTAGGGCTAGGGTTAGGCTTACGGTTAGGGTTAGGGCTAGGGTTAGGGTTAGGGGAGAGACAAAGCGTAGAGCCCCATGTGGAGTGGGACTGCAAAGGGAATGCCAAAGGAAATGCGGGGCTGCACCAAGACTGCTCCCACAGCAACTTCTTTGTTACGGCCACCAATGGGCCTGGGGGGCTCTGCTCTGGGCTCCAGATGAACTTAGGGCTAATGCTAGTGTTAGGGTTAGGAGAGAGAGAAAGCGTAGAGCCCCATGTGGAGTGGCGCTGCAAAGGGCATACCAAACGAAATGTCAGGGCTGAACCAAGACTGCTCCCATGGCGACTTTCTTGG
Organism: Dromaius novaehollandiae; assembly: GCF_036370855.1. Lineage (NCBI taxonomy): Eukaryota > Metazoa > Chordata > Aves > Casuariiformes > Dromaiidae > Dromaius > Dromaius novaehollandiae. Next base: position 34,298,715 of record NC_088103.1, on the reverse strand, counting down.
TGGAGGCAGCAACTGGACTGGTGGGCTATGCTATGGGCTCCAGACAACCTTAGGACCAGGGCTAGGGTTAGGGTTAGGGCTAGGGTTAGGGGAGAGACAAAGCGTAGAGCCCCATGTAGAGTGGGACTGAAAAGGGAATGCCAAAGGAAATGCGGGGCTGCACCAAGACTGCTCCCACAGCAACTTCTTTGTTACGGACACCAATGGGCCTGGGGGGCTCTGCTCCGGGCTCCGGATGAACTTAGGGCTAATGCTAGTGTTAGGGTTAGGAGAGAGAGAAAGCGTAGAGCCCCATGTGGAGTGGTGCTGCAAAGGGCATACCAAATGAAATGTCAGGGCTGAAGCAAAACAGCTCCCACGGCGACTTTCTTGGTGGAGGCAGAAACTGGACTGGTGGGCTCTGCTCCAGGCTGAAGACAACCTTAGGACTAGGGCTAGGGTTAGGCTTACGGCTAGGCTTAGGGATAGGGGAGAGACAAAGCGTAGAGCCCCATGTAGAGTGGGACTGCAAAGGGCATGCCAAAGGAAATGCGGGGCTGCACCAAGACTGCTCCCACGGCAACTTTTTTGGTCGAGGCAGCAACTGGACTGGTGGGCTCTGCTACAGGCTCCAGACAACCTTAGGACTAGGGCTAGGGTTAGGCTTACGGTTAGGGTTAGGGCTAGGGTTAGGGTTAGGGGAGAGACAAAGCGTAGAGCCCCATGTGGAGTGGGACTGCAAAGGGAATGCCAAAGGAAATGCGGGGCTGCACCAAGACTGCTCCCACAGCAACTTCTTTGTTACGGACACCAATGGGCCTGGGGGGCTCTGCTCTGGGCTCCAGATGAACTTAGGGCTAATGCTAGTGTTAGGGTTAGGAGAGAGAGAAAGCGTAGAGCCCCATGTGGAGTGGCGCTGCAAAGGGCATACCAAACGAAATGTCAGGGCTGAACCAAGACTGCTCCCATGGCGACTTTCTTGGTGGAGGCAGCAACTGGACTGGTGGGCTATGCTATGGGCTCCCGCCAACCTTAGGACTAGGGCGAGGGTTAGGGTTAGGGCTAGGGTTAGGGGAGAGACAAAGCGTAGAGCCCCATGTAGAGTGGGACTGAAAAGGGAATGCCAAAGGAAATGCGGGGCTGCACCAAGACTGCTCCCACAGCAACTTCTTTGTTACGGACACCAATGGGCCTGGGGGGCTCTGCTCCGGGCTCCGGATGAACTTAGGGCTAATGCTAGTGTTAGGGTTAGGAGAGAGAGAAAGCGTAGAGCCCCATGTGGAGTGGTGCTGCAAAGGGCATACCAAATGAAATGTCAGGGCTGAAGCAAAACAGCTCCCACGGCGACTTTCTTGGTGGAGGCAGAAACTGGACTGGTGGGCTCTGCTCCAGGCTGAAGACAACCTTAGGACTAGGGCTAGGGTTAGGCTTACGGCTAGGCTTAGGGATAGGGGAGAGACAAAGCGTAGAGCCCCATGTAGAGTGGGACTGCAAAGGGCATGCCAAAGGAAATGCGGGGCTGCACCAAGACTGCTCCCACGGCAACTTTTTGGTCGAGGCAGCAACTGGACTGGTGGGCTCTGCTACAGGCTCCAGACAACCTTAGGACTAGGGCTAGGGTTAGGCTTACGGTTAGGGTTAGGGCTAGGGTTAGGGTTAGGGGAGAGACAAAGCGTAGAGCCCCATGTGGAGTGGGACTGCAAAGGGAATGCCAAAGGAAATGCGGGGCTGCACCAAGACTGCTCCCACAGCAACTTCTTTGTTACGGCCACCAATGGGCCTGGGGGGCTCTGCTCTGGGCTCCAGATGAACTTAGGGCTAATGCTAGTGTTAGGGTTAGGAGAGAGAGAAAGCGTAGAGCCCCATGTGGAGTGGCGCTGCAAAAGGCATACCAAACGAAATGTCAGGGCTGAACCAAGACTGCTCCCATGGCGACTTTCTTGGTGGAGGCAGCAACTGGACTGGTGGGCTATGCTATGGGCTCCCGCCAACCTTAGGACTAGGGCTAGGGTTAGGGTTAGGGGAGAGACAAAGCGTAGAGCCCCATGTGGAGTGCAGCTGCAAAGGGCATGCCAAAGGAAATGTGGCGCTGCACAAAGACTGCTCCCACGGCAACTTTTTCGTTACAGCCACCAATGGGGCTGGTGGGCTATGCTATGGGCTCCCACCAACCTTAGGACTAGGGCGAGGGTTAGGGTTAGGGCTAGGGTTAGGGGAGAGACAAAGCGTAGAGCCCCATGTAGAGTGGGACTGAAAAGGGAATGCCAAAGGAAATGCGGGGCTGCACCAAGACTGCTCCCACAGCAACTTCTTTGTTACGGACACCAATGGGCCTGGGGGGCTCTGCTCTGGGCTCCGGATGAACTTAGGGCTAATGCTAGTGTTAGGGTTAGGAGAGAGAGAAAGCGTAGAGCCCCATGTGGAGTGGTGCTGCAAAGGGCATACCAAACGAAATGTCAGGGCTGAAGCAAAACAGCTCCCACGGCGACTTTTTTGGTGGAAGCAGAAACTGGACTGGTGGGCTCTGCTCCAGGCTGAAGACAACCTTAGGACCAGGGCTAGGGTTAGGCTTAGGGCTAGGGTTAGGCTTAGGGGAGAGAGAAAGCGCAGAGCCCCATGTGGAGTGCAGCTGCAAAGGGCATGCCAAAGGAAATGCGGGGCTGCACCAAGACTGTTCTCAGGGGAACTTCTTTGTTAGGGCCACCAATGGGGCTGGTGGGCTATCCTCTGGGATCCGGATGAACTTAGGGCTAATGCTAGGGTTAGGGTTAGGAGAGAGCGAAAGCTTAAAGCCCCATGTGGAGTGGGGCTGCAAAGGGCATCCCAAAGGAAATGTGGCGCTGCACCAAGACTGCTCCCACGGCAACTTTTTCGTTACAGCCACCAATAGGGCTGGTGGGCTCTGCTCCAGACTCTGGCCAACCTTAGGACTAGGGCTAGGGCTAAGGTTAGGGCTAGGGTTAGGGGTAGGGTTAGGAGAGAGACAAAGCGTAGAGCCACATGTGGAGTGCGGCTGCAAAGGGAATGCCAAAGGAAATGCGGGGCTGCACCAAGACTGCTCCCACAGTAACTTCTTTGTTACGGACACCAATGGGCCTGGGGGGCTCTGCTCCTGGCACCGGCTGAACTAAGGGATAGGGCTAGGGTTAGGGTTAGGGCTAGGGTTAGGGTTAGGGGAGAGAGAAAGCGTAGAGCCCCATGTGGAGTGGGGCTGCAAAGGGCATGCCTAAGAAAATGGGGGGCTGCACCAACATTGCTCCCACAGCAACTTTTTTGGTCGAGGCAGCACCTGGACTGGTGGGCTCTGCTCCAGGCTGAAGACAACCTTAGGACTAGGGCTAGGGTTAGGCTTAGGGCTAGGGCTAGGGGAGAGACAAAGCGTAGAGCCCCATGTGGAGTGGGGCTGCAAAGGGCATGCCAAACGAAATGTCAGGGCTGCACCAAGACTGCTCCCACGGCGACTTTTCTGGTCGAGGCAGCAACTGGACTGGTGGGCTCTGCTACAGGCTCCAGACAACCTTAGGACCAGGGCTAGGGTTAGGGTTAGGGTTAGGGTTAGGGCCAGGGTTAGGGTTAGGGGAGAGACAAAGCGCAGAGCCCCATGTGGAGTGGGGCTGCAAAGGGCATGCCAAAGGAAATGCGGGGCTGCACCAAGACTGCTCCCACAGCAACTTCTTTGTTACGGACACCAATGGGCCTGGGGGGCTCTGCTCTGGGCTCCAGATGAACTTAGGGCTAATGCTAGTGTTAGGGTTAGGAGAGAGAGAAAGCACAGAGCCCCATGTGGAGTGCAGCTGCAAAGGGCATGCCAAACGAAATGTCAGGGCTGAACCAAAACAGCTCTCACAGCGACTTTTCTGGTCGAGGCAGCAACTGGACTGGTGGGCTCTGCTACAGGCTCCAGACAACCTGAGGACCAGGGCTAGGGGTAGGGTTAGGGTTAGGGTTAGGGCTAGGGTTAGGGTTAGGGGAGAGAGAGAGTGTAGAGACCCATGTGGAGTGGGGCTGCAAAGGGCATACCAAACGAAATGTCAGGGCTGAACCAAAACAGCTCCCACGGTGACTTTTCTGGTCGAGGCAGCAACTGGACTGGTGGGCTCTGCTCCAGGCTGTAGACAACCTTAGGACTAGGGCTAGGGTTAGAGTTAGGGCTAGGGTTAGGGTTCGGGGAAAGAGAAAGGGCAGAGCCCCATGTGCAGTGGGGCTGCAAAGGGCATGCCAAAGGAAATGTGGCGCTGCAGCAAGACTGCTCCCACGGCAACTTTTTCGTTACAGCCACCAATGGGGCTGGTGGGCTCTGCTCCAGACTCCGGCCAACCTTAGGACTAGGGCTGGGGTTAGGCTTAGGGCTAGGCTTAGGGTTAGGGGAGAGAGAAAGCGTAGAGCCCCATGTGGAGTGCAGCTGCAAAGGGCATGCCAAAGAAAATGGGGGGCTGCACCAATATTGCTCCCACAGCAACTTCTTTGGTCGAGGCAGCAACTGGACTGGTGGGCTCTGCTACAGGCTCCGGCCAACCTTAGGACTAGGGCTAGGGTTAGGGTTAGGGCTAGGGTTAGGGTTAGGGGAGAGACAAAGCGTAGAGCCCCATGTAGAGTGGGACTGCAAAGGGCATGCCAAAGGAAATGCGGGGCTGCACCAAGACTGCTCCCACGGCAACTTTTTTGGTCGAGGCAGCAACTGGACTGGTGGGCTCTGCTACAGGCTCCAGACAACCTTAGGACTAGGGCTAGGGTTAGGCTTACGGTTAGGGTTAGGGCTAGGGTTAGGGTTAGGGGAGAGACAAAGCGTAGAGCCCCATGTGGAGTGGGACTGCAAAGGGAATGCCAAAGGAAATGCGGGGCTGCACCAAGACTGCTCCCACAGCAACTTCTTTGTTACGGACACCAATGGGCCTGGGGGGCTCTGCTCTGGGCTCCAGATGAACTTAGGGCTAATGCTAGTGTTAGGGTTAGGAGAGAGAGAAAGCGTAGAGCCCCATGTGGAGTGGCGCTGCAAAAGGCATACCAAACGAAATGTCAGGGCTGAACCAAGACTGCTCCCATGGCGACTTTCTTGGTGGAGGCAGCAACTGGACTGGTGGGCTCTGCTCCAGGCTGAAGACAACCTTAGGACTAGGGCTAGGGTTAGGCTTAGGGCTAGGGTTAGGGTTAGGGCTAGGGGTAGGGTTAGGGGAGAGAGAAAGGGCAGAGCCCCATGTGGAGTGGGGCTGCAAAGGGCATGCCAAAGGAAATGTGGTGCTGCACACAGACTGCTCCCACAGCAACTTTTTTGTTACAGCCACAAATGGGGCTGCTGGGCTCTGCTCCAGACTCCAGCCAACCTTAGGACTAGGGCTAGGGTTAGGCTTAGGGTTAGGGTTAGGGTTAGGGGAGAGAGAAAGCGTAGAGCCCCATGTGGAGTGCAGCTGCAAAGGGCTTGCCAAAGGAAATGCGGGGCTGCACCAACATTGCTCCCACGGCAACTTTTTCGGTAGGACCAGCAATGGGGCTGATGGGCTCTGCTCAGGGCTCCGGCCAACCTTAGGACTAGGGCTAGGGTTAGGCTTAGGGCTAGGCTTAGGGTTAGGGTTAGGGGAGAGACAAAGAGTAGAGCTCCATGTGGAATGAAGCTGCAAAGCGCATGCCAAAGCAAACGGCGGGGGCGGAACCAAGACTGCTCCCAGGGCAACTTCTTTGTTAGGGTCAGCAATGGGGCTGGTGGGCTCTGCACCAGGCTCCAGCCAACCTTAGGGCTAGGGCTAGGGTTAGGGTTAGGAGAGAGAGAAAGCGTAGAGCCCCATGTGGAGTGCGGCTGCAAAGGGCATGCCAAAGGAAATCGGGGGCTGCACCAAGATTGCTCCCACGGCGACTTTTTTGGTGCAGGCAGAAACTGGACTGGTGGGCTCTGCTACAGGCTCCAGCCAACCTTAGGACTAGAGCTAGGTCTAAGGTTAGGGCTAGGGTTAGGGCTAGGGCTAGGAGAGAGAGAAAGCGTAGAGCCCCATGTGGAGTGGGACTGCAAAGGGCATGCCAAAGGAAATGTGGGGCTGCACCAAGACTGCTCCCACGGCAACTTTTTCGGTAGGGCCAGCAATGTGGCTGGTGGGCTCTGCCCCGGGCACCAGCCAACCTTAGGACTAGGGCTAGGGTTAGGCTTAGGGCTAGGCTTAGGGTTAGGGTTAGGGGAGAGAGAAAGCGTAGAGCCACATGTGGAGTGGGGCTGCAAAGGGCATACCAAAGGAAATGTCAGGGCTGAACCAAAACAGCTCCCACGGCGACTTTTCTGGTCGAGGCAGCAACTGGACTGGTGGGCTCTGCTACAGGCTCCAGACAACCTTAGGACCAGGGCTAGGGTTAGGGTTAGGGTTAGGGTTAGGGCTAGGGTTAGGGTTAGGGGAGAGAGAAAGCGTAGAGCCCCATGTGGAGTGCGGCTGCAAAGGGCATGCCAAAGGAAATGTGGCGCTGCACCAAGACTGCTCCCACGGCAACTTTTTCGTTACAGCCACCAATGGGGCTGGTGGGCTCTGCTCCAGGCTCCAGCCAACCTTAGGACTAGGGCTAGGGTTAGGCTTCGGGCTAGGGTTAGGGTTAGGGGAGAGAGAAAGCGTAGAGCCCCATGTGGAGTGCAGCTGCAAAGGGCATGCCAAAGAAAATGCGGGGCTGCACCAACATTGCTCCCACAGCAACTTTTTTGGTCGAGGCAGCAACTGGACTGGTGGGCTCTGCTACAGGCTCCAGCCAACCTTAGGACTAGGGCTAGGGCTAAGGTTAGGGCTACGGTTAGGGTTAGGGTTAGGAGAGAGAGAAAGCGTAGAGCCACATGTGGAGTGCGGCTGCAAAGCGCAGGCCAAAGGAAATGCGGGGCTGCACCAAGACTGCTCTCAGGGCAACTTTTTCGGTAGGGCCAACAATGGGGCTGGTGGGATCTGCTCCTGGCACTGGCTGAACTAAGGGATAGGGCTAGGGATTGGGTCAGGGTTAGGGCTAGGGTTAGGGTTAGGGCTAGGAGAGAGAGAAAGCACAGAGCCCCATGTGGAGTGCAGCTGCAAAGGGCATGCCAAAGGAAATGTGGCGCTGCACCAAGACTGCTCCCACGGCAACTTTTTCGTTAGGGCCAACAATGGGGCTGGTGGGATCTGCTCCTGGCACTGGCTGAACTAAGGGATAGGGCTAGGGTTAGGGTTAGGGCTAGGGTTAGGGTTAGGGGAGAGAGAAAGCGTAGAGCCCCATGTGGAGTGCAGCTGCAAAGGGCATGCCAAAGAAAATGGGGGGCTGCACCAACATTGCTCCCACAGCAACTTTTTTCGTCGAGGCAGCAACTGGACTGGTGGGCTCTGCTCCAGGCTCCGGCCAACCTTAGGACTAGGGCTAGGGTTAGGCTTAGGGCTAGAGCTAGGGGAGAGACAAAGCGTAGAGCCCCATGTGGAGTGGGGCTGCAAAGGGCATCCCAAAGGAAATGTGGCGCTGCACCAAGACTGCTCCCACGGCAACTTTTTCGGTAGGGCCAGCAATGGGGCTGGTGGGCTCTGCTCCGGGCTCCAGACAACCTTAGGACCAGGGCTAGGGTTAGGCTTAGGGTTAGGGTTAGGGCTAGGGTTAGGGTTAGGGGAGAGACAAAGCGTAGAGCCCCATGTGGAGTGCAGCTGCAAAGGGCATGCCAAAGGAAATGGGGCGCTGCACCAACATTGCTCCCACAGCAACTTTTTTGGTCGAGGCAGCAACTGGACTGGTGGGCTCTGCTGCAGGCTCCGGCCAACCTTAGGACTAAGGCTAGGGTTAGGCTTAGGGCTAGGGCTAGGGGAGAGACAAAGCGTAGAGCCCCATGTGGAGTGGGGCTGCAAAGGGCATGCCAAAGGAAATGCGGGGCTGCACCAAGACTGTTCTCAGGGGAACTTCTTTGTTAGGGCCACCAGTGGGGCTGGTGGGCTATCCTCTGGGATCCAGATGAACTTAGGGCTAATGCTAGGGTTAGGGTTAGGAGAGAGCGAAAGCTTAAAGCCCCATGTGGAGTGGGGCTGCAAAGGGCATGCCAAAGGAAATGTGGCGCTGCACCAAGACTGCTCCCACGGCAACTTTTTCGTTACAGCCACCAATAGGGCTGGTGGGCTCTGCTCCAGACTCCGGCCAACCTTAGGACTAGGGCTAGGGTTAGGCTTAGGGCTAGGCTTAGGGTTAGGGGAGAGAGAAAGCGTAGAGCCCCATTCTGGAGTGGGGCTGCAAAGGGCATGCCAAAGGAAATGGGGCGCTGCACCAACATTGCTCCCACAGCAACTTTTTTGGTCGAGGCAGCAACTGGACTGGTGGGCTCTGCTGCAGGCTCCGGCCAACCTTAGGACTAGTGCTAGGGTTAGGGTTAGGGCTAGGGCTAGGGGAGAGACTAAGCGTACAGTCCCATGTAGAGTGGGGCTGCAAAGGGCATGCCAAAGGAAATGCGGGTCTGCACCAAGACTGCTCCCACGGCAACTTTTTCGTTACAGCCACCAATGGGGCTGATGGGCTATGCTATGGGCTCCCGCCAACCTTAGGACTAGGGCGAGGGTTAGGGTTAGGGCTAGGGTGAGGCTTAGGGGAGAGAGAAAGCGCAGAGCCCCATGTGGAGTGGGACTGCAAAGGGCATGCCAAAGGAAATGCGGGGCTACACCAAGACTGTTCTCAGGGAAACTTCTTTGTTAGGGCCACCAGTGGGGCTGGTGGGCTATCCTCTGGGATCCAGATGAACTTAGGGCTAATGCTAGGGTTAGGGTTAGGAGAGAGCAAAAGCTTAAAGCCCCATGTGGAGTGGGGCTGCAAAGGGCATGCCAAAGGAAATGTGGCGCTGCACAAAGACTGCTCCCACGGCAACTTTTTCGGTAGGGCCAGCAATGGGGCTGGTGGGCTCTGCTACAGGCTCCAGACAACCTGAGGACCAGGGCTAGGGTTAGGGTTAGGGTTAGGGTTAGGGCTAGGGTTAGGGTTAGGGGAGAGAGAGAGCGTAGAGCCCCATGTGGAGTGGGGCTGCAAAGGGCATCCCAAAGGAAATGTGGCGCTGCACCAAGACTGCTCCCACGGCAACTTTTTCGTTACAGCCACCAATGGGGCTGGTGGGCTCTGCTCCAGACTCCGGCCAACCTTAGGACTAGGGCTGGGGTTAGGCTTAGGGCTAGGCTTAGGGTTAGGGGAGAGAGAAAGCGTAGAGCCCCATGTGGAGTGCAGCTGCAAAGGGCATGCCAAAGAAAATGGGGGGCTGCACCAACATTGCTCCCACAGCAACTTTTTTGGTCGAGGCAGCAACTGGACTGGTGGGCTCTGCTGCAGGCTCCGGCCAACCTTAGGACTAGGGCTAGGGTTAGGCTTACGGCTAGGCTTAGGGATAGGGGAGAGACAAAGCGTAGAGCCCCATGTAGAGTGGGACTGCAAAGGGCATGCCAAAGGAAATGCGGGGCTGCACCAAGACTGCTCCCACGGCAACTTTTTTGGTCGAGGCAGCAACTGGACTGGTGGGCTCTGCTACAGGCTCCAGACAACCTTAGGACCAGGGCTAGGGTTAGGGTTAGGGTTAGGGCTAGGGTTAGGGTTAGGGGAGAGACAAAGCGTAGAGCCCCATGTGGAGTGCAGCTGCAAAGGGAATGCCAAAGGAAATGCGGGGCTGCACCAAGACTGCTCCCACAGCAACTTCTTTGTTACGGACACCAATGGGCCTGGGGGGCTCTGCTCTGGGCTCCAGATGAACTTAGGGCTAATGCTAGTGTTAGGGTTAGGAGAGAGAGAAAGCGTAGAGCCCCATGTGGAGTGGCGCTGCAAAGGGCATACCAAACGAAATGTCAGGGCTGAACCAAAACAGCTCCCACGGCGACTTTTCTGGTCGAGGCAGCAACTGGTCTGGTGGGCTCTGCTCCAGGCTGAAGACAACCTTAGGACTAGGGCTAGGGTTAGGCTTAGGGCTAGGGTTAGGGTTAGGGGAGAGAGAAAGGGCACAGCCCCATGTGCAGTGGGGCTGCAAAGGGCATGCCAAAGGAAATGTGGTGCTGCACACAGACTGCTCCCACGGCAACTTTTTCCTTACAGCCGCAAATGGGGCTGCTGGGCTCTGCTCCAGACTCCGGCCAACCTTAGGACTAGGGCTAGGGTTAGGCTTAGGCTTAGGGTTAGGGTTAGGGGAGAGAGAAAGCGTAGAGCCCCATGTGGAGTGCAGCTGCAAAGGGCTTGCCAAAGGAAATCGGGGGCTGCACCAACATTGCTCCCACGGCAACTTTTTCGGTAGGACCAGCAATGGGGCTGATGGGCTCTGCTCAGGGCTCCGGCCAACCTTAGGACTAGGGCTAGGGTTAGGCTTAGGGCTAGGCTTAGTGTTAGGGTTAGGGAAGAGACAAAGAGTAGACCTCCATGTGGAATGAAGCTGCAAAGCGCATGCCAAAGCAAATGGTGGGGGGCGGAACCAAGACTGCTCCCAGGGCAACTTCTTTGTTACGGACACCAATGGGGCTGGTGGGCTCTGCACCAGGCTCCAGCCAACCTTAGGGCTAGGGCAAGGGTTAGGGTTAGGAGAGAGAGAAAGCGTAGAGCCCCATGTGGAGTGGGACTGCAAAGGGCATGCCAAAGGAAATCGGGGGCTGCACCAAGATTGCTCCCACAGCAACTTTTTTGGTCGAGGCAGCAACTGGACTGGTGGGCTCTGCTACAGGCTCCAGACAACCTTAGGACCAGGGCTAGGGTTAGGGTTAGGGTTAGGGTTAGGGCTAGGGTTAGGGGAGAGACAAAGCGTAGAGCCCCATGTGGAGTGGGGCTGCAAAGGGCATGCCAAAGGAAATGCGGGGCTGCACCAAGACTGCTCCCACAGCAACTTCTTTGTTACGGACACCAAGGGGCCTGGGGGGCTCTGCTCTGGGCTCCAGATGAACTCAGGGCTAATGCTAGTGTTAGGGTTAGGGGAGAGACAAAGCGTAGAGCCCCATGTGGAGTGGCGCTGCAAAGGGCATACCAAACAAAATGTCAGGGCTGAACCAAAACAGCTCCCACGGCGACTTTTCTGGTGGAGGCAGCAACTGGACTGGTGGGCTCTGCTCCAGGCTGAAGACAACCTTAGGACTAGGGCTAGGGTTAGGCTTAGGGCTAGGGTTAGGGTTAGGGGAGAGAGAAAGGGCACAGCCCCATGTGGAGTGGGGCTGCAAAGGGCATGCCAAAGGAAATGTGGTGCTGCACACAGACTGTTCCCACGGCAACTTTTTCGTTACAGCCACCAATGGGGCTGCTGGGCTCTGCTCCAGACTCCGGCCAACCTTAGGACTAGGGCTAGGGTTAGGCTTAGGGTTAGGGTTAGGGTTAGGGGAGAGAGAAAGCGTAGAGCCCCATGTGGAGTGCAGCTGCAAAGGACTTGCCAAAGGAAATCGGGGGCTGCACCAACATTGCTCCCACGGCAACTTTTTCGGTAGGACCAGCAATGGGGCTGATGGGCTCTTCTCAGGGCTCCGGCCAACCTTAGGACTAGGGCTAGGGTTAGGCTTAGGGCTAGGCTTAGGGTTAGGGTTAGGGGAGAGACAAAGAGTAGAGCTCCATGTGGAATGAAGCTGCAAAGCGCATGCCAAAGCAAATGGGGGGGGGGGCGGAACCAAGACTGCTCCCAGGGCAACTTCTTTGTTAGGGTCAGCAATGGGGCTGGTGGGCTCTGCACCAGGCTCCAGCCAACCTTAGGACTAGGGCTAGGGTTAGGGTTAGGAGAGAGAGAAAGCGTAGAGCCCCATGTGGAGTGCGGCTGCAAAGCGCATGCCAAAGGAAATGCGGGGGCTGCACCAAGATTGCTCCCACGGCGACTTTTTTGGTGCAGGCAGAAACTGGACTGGTGGGCTCTGCTACAGGCTCCAGCCAACCTTAGGACTAGGGCTAGGTCTAAGGTTAGGGCTAGGGTTAGGGCTAGGGCTAGGAGAGAGAGAAAGCGTAGAGCCCCATGTGGAGTGGGACTGCAAAGGGCATGCCAAAGGAAATGCGGGGCTGCACCAAGACTGCTCCCACGGCAACTTTTTCGGTAGGGCCAGCAATGGGGCTGGTGGGCTCTGCTCCGGGCACCGGCCAACCTTAGGACTAGGGCTAGGGTTAGGCTTAGGGCTAGGCTTAGGGTTAGGGTTAGGGGAGAGAGAAAGCGCAGAGCCCCATGTGGAGTGGGGCTGCAAAGGGCATACCAAACGAAATGTCAGGGCTGAACCAAAACAGCTCCCACGGTGACTTTTGTGGTCGAGGCAGCAACTGGACTGGTGGGCTCTGCTCCAGGCTGTAGACAACCTTAGGACTAGGGCTAGGGTTAGAGTTAGGGCTAGGGTTAGGGTTCGGGGAGAGAGAAAGGGCAGAGCCCCATGTGCAGTGGGGCTGCAAAGGGCATCCCAAAGGAAATGTGGCGCTGCACCAAGACTGCTCCCACGGCAACTTTTTCGTTACAGCCACCAATGGGGCTGGTGGGCTCTGCTCCAGACTCCGGCCAACCTTAGGACTAGGGCTGGGGTTAGACTTAGGGCTAGGCTTAGGGTTAGGGGAGAGAGAAAGCGTAGAGCCCCATGTGGAGTGGGGCTGCAAAGGGCATGCCAAAGGAAATGGGGGGCTGCACCAAGACTGCTCCCACGGCAACTTTTTCGGTAGGGCCAGCAATGGGGCTGGTGGGCTCTGCTCCGTGCACCGGCCAACCTTAGGACTAGGGCTAGGGTTAGGGTTAGGAGAGAGAGAAAGCGTAGAGCCCCATGTGCAGTGCGGCTGCAAAGGGCATGCCAAAGGAAATCGGGGGCTGCACCAAGATTGCTCCCACGGCAACTTTTTTGGTGCAGGCAGAAACTGGACTGGTGGGCTCTGCTACAGGCTCCAGACAACCTTAGGACTAGGGCTAGGGCTAAGGTTAGGGCTACGGTTAGGGTTAGGGTTAGGAGAGAGACAAAGCGTAGAGCCACATGTGGAGTGCGGCTGCAAAGTGCAGGCCAAAGGAAATGCGGGGCTGCACCAAGACTGCTCTCAGGGCAACTTTTTCGTTAGGGCCAACAATGGGGCTGGTGGGATCTGCTCCTGGCACCGGCTGAACTAAGGGATAGGGCTAGGGTTTGGGTCAGGGTTAGGGCTAGGGTTACGGATAGGGCTAGGAGAGAGAGAAAGCACAGAGCCCCATGTGGAGTGCAGTTGCAAAGGGCATGCCAAAGGAAATGTGGCGCTGCACACAGACTGCTCCCACGGCAACTTTTTCGTTACAGCCACCAATGGGGCTGGTGGGCTATGCTATGGGCTCCCGCCAACCTTAGGACTAGGGCTAGGGTTAGGCTTAGGGCTAGGGTTAGGGTTAGGGAAGAGAGAAAGCGCAGAGCCCCATGTGGAGTGGGGCTGCAAAGGGCATGCCAAAGGAAATGCGGGGCTGCACCAAGACTGCTCCCACGGCAACTTTTTCGTGAGAGCCACCAATAGGGCTGGTGGGCTCTGCTCCAGACTCCGGCCAACCTTAGGACTAGGGCTAGGGTTAGGCTTCGGGCTAGGGTTACGGCTAGGGGAGAGAGAAAGGGCAGAGCCCCATGTGGAGTGCAGCTGCAAAGGGCATGCCAAACGAAATGTCAGGGCTGAACCAAGACTACTCCCACGGCAACTTTTTTGGTCGAGGCAGCAACTGGACTGGTGGGCTCTGCTACAGGCTCCAGACAACCTTAGGACCAGGGCTAGGGTTAGGGTTAGGGTTAGGGTTAGGGCTAGGGTTAGGGTTAGGGGAGAGACAAAGCATAGAGCCCCATGTGGAGTGCGGCTGCAAAGGGCATGCCAAAGGAAATGCGGGGATGCAGCAAGACTGCTCCCACAGCAACTTCTTTGTTACGGACACCAATGGGCCTGGGGGGCTCTGCTCTGGGCTCCGGATGAACTTAGGGCTAATGCTAGTGTTAGGGTTAGGAGAGAGAGAAAGCGTAGAGCCCCATGTGGAGTGGCGCTGCAAAGGGCATGCCAAACGAAATGTCAGGGCTGAACCAAAACAGCTCCCACGGCGACTTTTCTGGTCGAGGCAGTAACTGGACTGGTGGGCTCTGCTACAGGCTCCAGACAACCTTAGGACCAGGGCAAGGGTTAGGGTTACGGTTAGGGTTAGGGCTAGGGTTAGGGTTAGGGGAGAGAGAAAGCGTAGAGCCCCATGTGGAGTGCGGCTGCAAAGGGCATGCCAAAGGAAATGGGGCGCTGCACCAACATTGCTCCCACAGCAACTTTTTTGGTCGAGGCAGCAACTGGACTGGTGGGCTCTGCTGCAGGCTCCGGCCAACCTTAGGACTAGAGCTAGGGTTAGGCGTAGGGCTAGGGCTAGGGGAGAGACAAAGCGTAGAGCCCCATGTAGAGTGGGACTGCAAAGGGCATGCCAAAGGAAATGCGGGGCTGCACCAAGACTGCTCCCACGGCAACTTTTTTGGTCGAGGCAGCAACTGGACTGGTGGGCTCTGCTACAGGCTCCAGACAACCTTAGGACCAGGGCTAGGGTTAGGGTTAGGGTTAGGGTTAGGGTTAGGAGAGAGAGAAAGCGTAGAGCCCCATGTGCAGTGCGGCTGCAAAGGGCATGCCAAAGGAAATCGGGGGCTGCACCAAGATTGCTCCCACGTCGACTTTTTTGGTGCAGGCAGAAACTGGACTGGTGGGCTCTGCTACAGGCTCCAGCCAACCTTAGGACTAGGGCTAGGTCTAAGGTTAGGGCTACGGTTAGGGTTAGGGTTAGGAGAGAGAGAAAGCGTAGAGCCACATGTGGAGTGCGGCTGCAAAGTGCAGGCCAAAGGAAATGCGGGGCTGCACCAAGACTGCTCTCAGGGCAACTTTTTCGTTAGGGCCAACAATGGGGCTGGTGGGATCTGCTCCTGGCACCGGCTGAACTAAGGCATAGGGCTAGGGATTGGGTCAGGGTTAGGGCTAGGGTTAGGGTTAGGGCTAGGAGAGAGAGAAAGCACAGAGCCCCATGTGGAGTGCAGCTGCAAAGGGCATGCCAAAGGAAATGTGGCGCTGCACCAAGACTGCTCCCACGGCAACTTTTTCGTTACAGCCACCAATGGGGCTGGTGGGCTATGCTATGGGGTCCCGCCAACCTTAGGACTAGGGCTAGGGTTAGGCTTAGGGCTAGGGTTAGGCTTAGGGGAGAGAGAAAGGGCACAGCCCCATGTGGAGTGGGGCTGCAAAGGGCATGCCAAAGGATATGCGGGGCTGCACCAAGACTGTTCTCAGGGGAACTTCTTTGTTAGGGCCACCAGTGGGGCTGGTGGGCTATCCTCTGGGATCCAGATGAACTTAGGGCTAATGCTAGGGTTAGGGTTAGGACAGAGAGAAAGCTTAAAGCCCCATGTGGAGTGCGGCTGCAAAGGGCATGCCAAAGGAAATGTGGCGCTGCACCAAGACTGCTCCCACGGCAACTTTTTCGTTACAGCCACCAATAGGGCTGGTGCGCTCTGCTCCAGACTCCGGCCAACCTTAGGACTAGGGCTAGGGTTAGGCTTAGGGCTAGACTTAGGATTAAGGTTAGGGGAGAGACAAGGCGTAGAGCTCCAGGTGGAATGCGGCTGCAAAGCGCATGCCAAAGCAAATGGGGGGAGGGGGCGGAACCAAGACTGCTCCCAGGGCAACTTCTTTGTTAGGGTCAGCAATGGGGCTGGTGGGCTCTGCACCAGGCTCCGGCCAACCTTAGGACTAGGGCTAGGGTTAGGGTTAGGAGAGAGAGAAAGCGTAGAGCCCCATGTGCAGTGCGGCTGCAAAGGGCATGCCAAAGGAAATCGGGGGCTGCACCAAGATTGCTCCCACGGCAACTTTTTTGGTGCAGGCAGAAACTGGACTGGTGGGCTCTGCTACAGGCTCCAGACAACCTTAGGACTAGGGCTAGGGCTAAGGTTAGGGCTAGGGTTAGGGGTAGGGTTAGGAGAGAGACAAAGCGTAGAGCCACATGTGGAGTGCGGCTGCAAAGTGCAGGCCAAAGGAAATGCGGGGCTGCACCAAGACTGCTCTCAGGGCAACTTTTTCGTTAGGGCCAACAATGGGGCTGGTGGGATCTGCTCCTGGCACCGGCTGAACTAAGGGATAGGGCTAGGGTTTGGGTCAGGGTTAGGGCTAGGGTTACGGATAGGGCTAGGAGAGAGAGAAAGCACAGAGCCCCATGTGGAGTGCAGCTGCAAAGGGCATGCCAAAGGAAATGTGGCGCTGCACACAGACTGCTCCCATGGCAACTTTTTCGTTACAGCCACCAATGGGTCTGGTGGGCTATGCTATGGGCTCCCGCCAACCTTAGGACTAGGGCTAGGGTTAGGGTTAGGGCTAGGGTTAGGGTTAGGGAAGAGAGAAAGCGCAGAGCCCCATGTGGAGTGGGGCTGCAAAGGGCATGCCAAAGGAAATGCGGGGCTGCACCAAGACTGCTCCCACGGCAACTTTTTCGTGAGAGCCACCAATAGGGCTGGTGGGCTCTGCTCCAGACTCCGGCCAACCTTAGGACTAGGGCTAGGGTTAGGCTTCGGGCTAGGGTTACGGCTAGGGGAGAGAGAAAGGGCAGAGCCCCATGTGGAGTGCAGCTGCAAAGGGCATGCCAAACGAAATGTCAGGGCTGAACCAAGACTACTCCCACGGCAACTTTTTTGGTCGAGGCAGCAACTGGACTGGTGGGCTCTGCTACAGGCTCCAGACAACCTTAGGACCAGGGCTAGGGTTAGGGTTAGGGTTAGGGTTAGGGCTAGGGTTAGGGTTAGGGGAGAGACAAAGCATAGAGCCCCATGTGGAGTGCGGCTGCAAAGGGCATGCCAAAGGAAATGCGGGGATGCAGCAAGACTGCTCCCACAGCAACTTCTTTGTTACGGACACCAATGGGCCTGGGGGGCTCTGCTCTGGGCTCCGGATGAACTTAGGGCTAATGCTAGTGTTAGGGTTAGGAGAGAGAGAAAGCGTAGAGCCCCATGTGGAGTGGCGCTGCAAAGGGCATGCCAAACGAAATGTCAGGGCTGAACCAAAACAGCTCCCATGGCGACTTTTTTGGTAGAGGCAGCAACTGGACTGGTGGGCTCTGCTACAGGCTCCAGACAACCTTAGGACCAGGGCAAGGGTTAGGGTTACGGTTAGGGTTAGGGCTAGGGTTAGGGTTAGGGGAGAGAGAAAGCGTAGAGCCCCATGTGGAGTGCGGCTGCAAAGGGCATGCCAAAGGAAATGGGGCGCTGCACCAACATTGCTCCCACAGCAACTTTTTTGGTCGAGGCAGCAACTGGACTGGTGGGCTCTGCTGCAGGCTCCGGCCAACCTTAGGACTAGAGCTAGGGTTAGGCGTAGGGCTAGGGCTAGGGGAGAGACAAAGCGTAGAGCCCCATGTAGAGTGGGACTGCAAAGGGCATGCCAAAGGAAATGCGGGGCTGCACCAAGACTGCTCCCACGGCAACTTTTTTGGTCGAGGCAGCAACTGGACTGGTGGGCTCTGCTACAGGCTCCAGACAACCTTAGGACCAGGGCTAGGGTTAGGGTTAGGGTTAGGGTTAGGGTTAGGAGAGAGACAAAGCGTAGAGCCCCATGTGGAGTGGCGCTGCAAAGGGCATGCCAAACGAAATGTCAGGGCTGAACCAAAACAGCTCCCATGGCGACTTTTTTGGTGGAGGCAGCAACTGGACTGGTGGGCTCTGCTGCAGGCTCCGGCCAACCTTAGGACTAGGGCTAGGTTTAGGGTTAGGGCTAGGGTTAGGGTTCGGGGAGAGAGAAAGCGCAGAGCCCCATGTGGAGTGGGGCTGCAAAGGGCATGCCAAAGGAAATGTGGCGCTGCACCAAGACTGCTCCCACGGCAACTTTTTCGTGAGAGCCACCAATAGGGCTGGTGGGCTCTGCTACAGGCTCCAGGCAACCTTAGGACTAGGGTTAGGGTTAGGGTTAGGGTTAGGGTTAGGGGAGAGAGAAAGCGTAGAGCCCCATTCTGGAGTGCAGCTGCAAAGGGCATGCCAAAGAAAATGGGGGGCTGCACCAACATTGCTCCCACAGCAACTTTTTTGGTCGAGGCAGCAACTGGACTGGTGGGCTCTGCTGCAGGCTCCGGCCAACCTTAGGACTAGGGCTAGGGTTAGGGTTAGGGCAAGGGCTAGGGGAGAGACAAAGCGTAGAGCCCCATGTAGAGTGGGACTGCAAAGAGCATGCCAAAGGAAATGCGGGGCTGCACCAAGACTGCTCCCACGGCAACTTTTTCGTTACAGCCACCAATAGGGCTGGTGGGCTCTGCTCCAGGCTCCGGCCAACCTTAGGACTAGGGCTAGGGCTAGGGTTAGGGCTAGACTTAGGGTTAGGGGAGAGAGAAAGCGTAGAGCCCCATGTGGAGTGGGGCTGCAAAGGGCATGCCAAACGAAATGTCAGGGCTGCACCAACATTGCTCCCACGGCGACTTTTTTGGTCGAGGCAGCAACTGGCCTGGTGGGCTCTGCTGCAGGCTCCGGCCAACCTTAGGACTAGGGCTAGGGTTAGGGTTAGGGCCAGGGCTAGGGGAGAGACAAAGCGTAGAGCCCCATGTGGAGTGGGACTGCAAAGGGCATGCCAAAGGAAATGCGGGGCTGCACCAAGACTGCTCCCACGGCAACTTTTTCGTTACACCCACCAATGGGGCTGGTGGGCTCTGTTCAGGGCTGCAGACAACCTTAGGACTAGGGCTAGGGTTAGGCTTAGGGCTAGGCTTAGGGTTAGGGTTAGGGGAGAGAGAAAGCGTAGAGCTCCATGTGGAGTGGGGCTGCAAAGGGCATGCCAAACGAAATGTCAGGGCTGAACCAGGACTGCTCCCACGGCAACTTTTTTGGTCGAGGCAGCAACTGGACTGGTGGGCTCTGCTACAGGCTCCAGACAACCTTAGGACCAGGGCGAGGGTAAGGGTTAGGGTTAGGGTTAGGGCTAGGGTTAGGGTTAGGGGAGAGACAAACCGCAGAGCCCCATGTGGAGTGGGTCTGCAAAGGGAATGCCAAAGGTAATCGGGGGCTGCACACAGACTGCTCCCACGGCAACTTTTTTGTGAGAGCCACCAATGGGGCTGGTGGGCTCTGCTCCAGACTCCGGCCAACCTTAGGACTAGGGCTAGGGTTAGGCTTAGGGCTAGGCTTAGGGTTAGGGGAGAGAGAGAGCGTAGAGCCCCATATGGAGTGGCGCTGCAAAGTGCATGCCAAAGGAAATGGGGGGCTGCACCAACATTGCTCCCACAGCAACTTTTTTGGTCGAGGCAGCAACTGGACTGGTGGGCTCTGCTACCGGCTCCGGCCAACCTTAGGACTAGGGCTAGGGTTAGGCTTAGGGCTAGGGTTAGGGTTAGGGGAGAGACAAAGCGTAGAGCCCCATGTGGAGTGGGACTGCAAAGGGCATGCCAAAGGAAATGCGGGTCTGCACCAAGACTGCTCCCACAGCAACGTCTTTGTTACGCACACCAATGGGCCTGGGGGGCTCTGCTCTGGGCTCCGGATGAACTTAGGGCTAATGCTAGTGTTAGGGTTAGGAGAGAGAGAAAGCGTAGAGCCCCATGTGGAGTGGGGCTGCAAAGGGCATGCCAAAGGAAATGTCAGGGCTGAACCAAAACAGCTCCCACGGCAACTTTTTCGGTAGGGCCAGCAATGGGGCTGGTGGGATCTGCTCCGGGCTCCGGCCAACCTTAGGACTAGGGTTAGGGTTAGGCTTAGGGCTAGGCTTAGGGTTAGGGTTAGGGGAGAGACAAAGCGTAGAGCTCCATGTGGAGTGCGGCTGCAAAGCGCAGGCCAAAGGAAATGCGGGGCTGCACCAAGACTGCTCTCAGGGCAACTTTTTCGTTAGGGCCAACAATGGGGCTGGTGGGATCTGCTCCTGGCACCGGCTGATCTTAGGGATAGGGCTAGGGATTGGGTTAGGGTTAGGGCTAGGGTTAGGGTTAGGGCTAGGAGAGAGAGAAAGCACAGAGCCCCATGTGGAGTGCAGCTGCAAAGGGTATGACAAAGGAAATACGGCGCTGCACAAAGACTGCTCCCACGGCAACTTTTTCGTTACAGCCACCAATGGGGCTGGTGGGCTATGCTATGGGCTCCCGCCAACCTTAGGACTAGGGCTAGGGTTAGGCTTAGGGTTAGGGTTAGGGCTAGGGTTAGGGTTAGGGGAGAGAGAAAGCGCAGAGCCCAATGTGGAGTTCGGCTGCAAAGCGCATGCCAAAGCAAATGCGGGGGGCGGAACCAAGACTGCTCCCAGGGCAACTTCTTTGTTAGGGTCAGCAATGGGGCTGGTGGGCTCTGCTCCACGCTCCGGCCAACCTTAGGGCTAGGGCTAGGGTTAGGGTTAGGAGAGAGAGAAAGCGTAGAGCCCCATGTGGAGTGCGGCTGCAAAGGGCATGCCAAAGGAAATCGGGGGCTGCACCAAGATTGCTCCCACGGCGACTTTTTTGGTGGAGGCAGAAACTGGACTGGTGGGCTCTGCTACAGGCTTCAGACAACCTTGGGACTAGGGTTAGGGTTAAGGTTAGGGCTAGGGTTAGGGTTAGGGTTAGGAGAGAGAGAAAGCGTAGAGCCCCATGTGGAGTGCGGCTGCAAAGGGCATGCCAAAGCAAATCGGGGGCTGCACCAAGATTGCTCCCACGGCAACTTTTTTGGTGGAGGCAGAACCTGGACTGGTGGGCTCTGCTACAGGCTCCCGCCAACCTTTGGACTAGGGCTAGGGCTAAGGTTAGGGCTAGGGTTAGGGTTAGGGGAGAGAGAAAGCGTAGAGCCCCATGTGGAGTGCAGCTGCAAAGGGCATGCCAAAGGAAATGGGGGGCTGCACCAACATTGCTCCCACAGCAACTTTTTTGGTCGAGGCAGCAACTGGACTGGTGGGCTCTGCTACAGGCTCCGGCCAACCTTAGGACTAGGGCTAGGGTTAGGCTTAGGGCTAGGGTTAGGGTTAGGGGAGAGACAAAGCGTAGAGCCCCATGTGGAGTGCAGCTGCAAAGGGCATGCCAAAGGAAATGGGGCGCTGCACCAACATTGCTCCCACAGCAACTTTTTTGGTCGAGGCAGCAACTGGACTGGTGGGCTCTGCTGCAGGCTCCGGCCAACCTTAGGACTAAGGCTAGGGTTAGGCTTAGGGCTAGGGCTAGGGGAGAGACAAAGCGTAGAGCCCCATGTGGAGTGGGGCTGCAAAGGGCATGCCAAAGGAAATGCGGGGCTGCACCAAGACTGTTCTCAGGGGAACTTCTTTGTTAGGGCCACCAGTGGGGCTGGTGGGCTATCCTCTGGGATCCAGATGAACTTAGGGCTAATGCTAGGGTTAGGGTTAGGAGAGAGCGAAAGCTTAAAGCCCCATGTGGAGTGGGGCTGCAAAGGGCATGCCAAAGGAAATGTGGCGCTGCACCAAGACTGCTCCCACGGCAACTTTTTCGTTACAGCCACCAATAGGGCTGGTGGGCTCTGCTCCAGACTCCGGCCAACCTTAGGACTAGGGCTAGGGTTAGGCTTAGGGCTAGGCTTAGGGTTAGGGGAGAGAGAAAGCGTAGAGCCCCATTCTGGAGTGGGGCTGCAAAGGGCATGCCAAAGGAAATGGGGCGCTGCACCAACATTGCTCCCACAGCAACTTTTTTGGTCGAGGCAGCAACTGGACTGGTGGGCTCTGCTGCAGGCTCCGGCCAACCTTAGGACTAGTGCTAGGGTTAGGGTTAGGGCTAGGGCTAGGGGAGAGACTAAGCGTACAGTCCCATGTAGAGTGGGGCTGCAAAGGGCATGCCAAAGGAAATGCGGGTCTGCACCAAGACTGCTCCCACGGCAACTTTTTCGTTACAGCCACCAATGGGGCTGATGGGCTATGCTATGGGCTCCCGCCAACCTTAGGACTAGGGCGAGGGTTAGGGTTAGGGCTAGGGTGAGGCTTAGGGGAGAGAGAAAGCGCAGAGCCCCATGTGGAGTGGGACTGCAAAGGGCATGCCAAAGGAAATGCGGGGCTACACCAAGACTGTTCTCAGGGAAACTTCTTTGTTAGGGCCACCAGTGGGGCTGGTGGGCTATCCTCTGGGATCCAGATGAACTTAGGGCTAATGCTAGGGTTAGGGTTAGGAGAGAGCAAAAGCTTAAAGCCCCATGTGGAGTGGGGCTGCAAAGGGCATGCCAAAGGAAATGTGGCGCTGCACAAAGACTGCTCCCACGGCAACTTTTTCGGTAGGGCCAGCAATGGGGCTGGTGGGCTCTGCTACAGGCTCCAGACAACCTGAGGACCAGGGCTAGGGTTAGGGTTAGGGTTAGGGTTAGGGCTAGGGTTAGGGTTAGGGGAGAGAGAGAGCGTAGAGCCCCATGTGGAGTGGGGCTGCAAAGGGCATACCAAACGAAATGTCAGGGCTGAACCAAAACAGCTCCCATGGTGACTTTTCTGGTCGAGGCAGCAACTGGTCTGGTTGGCTCTGCTTCAGGCTGTAGACAACCTTAGGACTAGGGCTAGGATTAGGCTTAGGGCTAGGGTTAGGGTTCGGGGAGAGAGAAAGGGCAGAGCCCCATGTGCAGTGGGGCTGCAAAGGGCATGCCAAAGGAAATGTGGCGCTGCACCAAGACTGCTCCCACGGCAACTTTTTCGTTACAGCCACCAATGGGGCTGGTGGGCTCTGCTCCAGACTCCGGCCAACCTTAGGACTAGGGCTGGGGTTAGGCTTAGGGCTAGGCTTAGGGTTAGGGGAGAGAGAAAGCGTAGAGCCCCATGTGGAGTGCAGCTGCAAAGGGCATGCCAAAGAAAATGGGGGGCTGCACCAACATTGCTCCCACAGCAACTTTTTTGGTCGAGGCAGCAACTGGACTGGTGGGCTCTGCTGCAGGCTCCGGCCAACCTTAGGACTAGGGCTAGGGTTAGGCTTACGGCTAGGCTTAGGGATAGGGGAGAGACAAAGCGTAGAGCCCCATGTAGAGTGGGACTGCAAAGGGCATGCCAAAGGAAATGCGGGGCTGCACCAAGACTGCTCCCACGGCAACTTTTTTGGTCGAGGCAGCAACTGGACTGGTGGGCTCTGCTACAGGCTCCAGACAACCTTAGGACCAGGGCTAGGGTTAGGGTTAGGGTTAGGGCTAGGGTTAGGGTTAGGGGAGAGACAAAGCGTAGAGCCCCATGTGGAGTGGGACTGCAAAGGGAATGCCAAAGGAAATGCGGGGCTGCACCAAGACTGCTCCCACAGCAACTTCTTTGTTACGGACACCAATGGGCCTGGGGGGCTCTGCTCTGGGCTCCAGATGAACTTAGGGCTAATGCTAGTGTTAGGGTTAGGAGAGAGAGAAAGCGTAGAGCCCCATGTGGAGTGGCGCTGCAAAGGGCATACCAAACGAAATGTCAGGGCTGAACCAAAACAGCTCCCACGGCGACTTTTCTGGTCGAGGCAGCAACTGGTCTGGTGGGCTCTGCTCCAGGCTGAAGACAACCTTAGGACTAGGGCTAGGGTTAGGCTTAGGGCTAGGGTTAGGGTTAGGGGAGAGAGAAAGGGCACAGCCCCATGTGCAGTGGGGCTGCAAAGGGCATGCCAAAGGAAATGTGGTGCTGCACACAGACTGCTCCCACGGCAACTTTTTCGTTACAGCCGCAAATGGGGCTGCTGGGCTCTGCTCCAGACTCCGGCCAACCTTAGGACTAGGGCTAGGGTTAGGCTTAGGCTTAGGGTTAGGGTTAGGGGAGAGAGAAAGCGTAGAGCCCCATGTGGAGTGCAGCTGCAAAGGGCTTGCCAAAGGAAATCGGGGGCTGCACCAACATTGCTCCCACGGCAACTTTTTCGGTAGGACCAGCAATGGGGCTGATGGGCTCTGCTCAGGGCTCCGGCCAACCTTAGGACTAGGGCTAGGGTTAGGCTTAGGGCTAGGCTTAGTGTTAGGGTTAGGGAAGAGACAAAGAGTAGACCTCCATGTGGAATGAAGCTGCAAAGCGCATGCCAAAGCAAATGGTGGGGGGCGGAACCAAGACTGCTCCCAGGGCAACTTCTTTGTTACGGACACCAATGGGGCTGGTGGGCTCTGCACCAGGCTCCAGCCAACCTTAGGGCTAGGGCAAGGGTTAGGGTTAGGAGAGAGAGAAAGCGTAGAGCCCCATGTGGAGTGGGACTGCAAAGGGCATGCCAAAGGAAATCGGGGGCTGCACCAAGATTGCTCCCACAGCAACTTTTTTGGTCGAGGCAGCAACTGGACTGGTGGGCTCTGCTACAGGCTCCAGACAACCTTAGGACCAGGGCTAGGGTTAGGGTTAGGGTTAGGGTTAGGGCTAGGGTTAGGGGAGAGACAAAGCGTAGAGCCCCATGTGGAGTGGGGCTGCAAAGGGCATGCCAAAGGAAATGCGGGGCTGCACCAAGACTGCTCCCACAGCAACTTCTTTGTTACGGACACCAAGGGGCCTGGGGGGCTCTGCTCTGGGCTCCAGATGAACTCAGGGCTAATGCTAGTGTTAGGGTTAGGGGAGAGACAAAGCGTAGAGCCCCATGTGGAGTGGCGCTGCAAAGGGCATACCAAACAAAATGTCAGGGCTGAACCAAAACAGCTCCCACGGCGACTTTTCTGGTGGAGGCAGCAACTGGACTGGTGGGCTCTGCTCCAGGCTGAAGACAACCTTAGGACTAGGGCTAGGGTTAGGCTTAGGGCTAGGGTTAGGGTTAGGGGAGAGACAAACCGCAGAGCCCCATGTGGAGTGGGGCTGCAAAGGGCATGCCAAAGGAAATGTGGTGCTGCACACAGACTGTTCCCACGGCAACTTTTTCGTTACAGCCACCAATGGGGCTGCTGGGCTCTGCTCCAGACTCCGGCCAACCTTAGGACTAGGGCTAGGGTTAGGCTTAGGGTTAGGGTTAGGGTTAGGGGAGAGAGAAAGCGTAGAGCCCCATGTGGAGTGCAGCTGCAAAGGACTTGCCAAAGGAAATCGGGGGCTGCACCAACATTGCTCCCACGGCAACTTTTTCGGTAGGACCAGCAATGGGGCTGATGGGCTCTTCTCAGGGCTCCGGCCAACCTTAGGACTAGGGCTAGGGTTAGGCTTAGGGCTAGGCTTAGGGTTAGGGTTAGGGGAGAGACAAAGAGTAGAGCTCCATGTGGAATGAAGCTGCAAAGCGCATGCCAAAGCAAATGGGGGGGGGGGCGGAACCAAGACTGCTCCCAGGGCAACTTCTTTGTTAGGGTCAGCAATGGGGCTGGTGGGCTCTGCACCAGGCTCCAGCCAACCTTAGGACTAGGGCTAGGGTTAGGGTTAGGAGAGAGAGAAAGCGTAGAGCCCCATGTGGAGTGCGGCTGCAAAGCGCATGCCAAAGGAAATGCGGGGGCTGCACCAAGATTGCTCCCACGGCGACTTTTTTGGTGCAGGCAGAAACTGGACTGGTGGGCTCTGCTACAGGCTCCAGCCAACCTTAGGACTAGGGCTAGGTCTAAGGTTAGGGCTAGGGTTAGGGCTAGGGCTAGGAGAGAGAGAAAGCGTAGAGCCCCATGTGGAGTGGGACTGCAAAGGGCATGCCAAAGGAAATGCGGGGCTGCACCAAGACTGCTCCCACGGCAACTTTTTCGGTAGGGCCAGCAATGGGGCTGGTGGGCTCTGCTCCGGGCACCGGCCAACCTTAGGACTAGGGCTAGGGTTAGGCTTAGGGCTAGGCTTAGGGTTAGGGTTAGGGGAGAGAGAAAGCGCAGAGCCCCATGTGGAGTGGGGCTGCAAAGGGCATACCAAACGAAATGTCAGGGCTGAACCAAAACAGCTCCCACGGTGACTTTTGTGGTCGAGGCAGCAACTGGACTGGTGGGCTCTGCTCCAGGCTGTAGACAACCTTAGGACTAGGGCTAGGGTTAGAGTTAGGGCTAGGGTTAGG
Source organism: Dromaius novaehollandiae (assembly GCF_036370855.1). Taxonomy (NCBI): domain Eukaryota; kingdom Metazoa; phylum Chordata; class Aves; order Casuariiformes; family Dromaiidae; genus Dromaius; species Dromaius novaehollandiae. Next base: position 34,273,034 of record NC_088103.1, on the reverse strand, counting down.
GTTCGGGGAGAGAGAAAGGGCAGAGCCCCATGTGCAGTGGGGCTGCAAAGGGCATCCCAAAGGAAATGTGGCGCTGCACCAAGACTGCTCCCACGGCAACTTTTTCGTTACAGCCACCAATGGGGCTGGTGGGCTCTGCTCCAGACTCCGGCCAACCTTAGGACTAGGGCTGGGGTTAGACTTAGGGCTAGGCTTAGGGTTAGGGGAGAGAGAAAGCGTAGAGCCCCATGTGGAGTGGGGCTGCAAAGGGCATGCCAAAGGAAATGGGGGGCTGCACCAAGACTGCTCCCACGGCAACTTTTTCGGTAGGGCCAGCAATGGGGCTGGTGGGCTCTGCTCCGTGCACCGGCCAACCTTAGGACTAGGGCTAGGGTTAGGGTTAGGAGAGAGAGAAAGCGTAGAGCCCCATGTGCAGTGCGGCTGCAAAGGGCATGCCAAAGGAAATCGGGGGCTGCACCAAGATTGCTCCCACGGCAACTTTTTTGGTGCAGGCAGAAACTGGACTGGTGGGCTCTGCTACAGGCTCCAGACAACCTTAGGACTAGGGCTAGGGCTAAGGTTAGGGCTACGGTTAGGGTTAGGGTTAGGAGAGAGACAAAGCGTAGAGCCACATGTGGAGTGCGGCTGCAAAGTGCAGGCCAAAGGAAATGCGGGGCTGCACCAAGACTGCTCTCAGGGCAACTTTTTCGTTAGGGCCAACAATGGGGCTGGTGGGATCTGCTCCTGGCACCGGCTGAACTAAGGGATAGGGCTAGGGTTTGGGTCAGGGTTAGGGCTAGGGTTACGGATAGGGCTAGGAGAGAGAGAAAGCACAGAGCCCCATGTGGAGTGCAGTTGCAAAGGGCATGCCAAAGGAAATGTGGCGCTGCACACAGACTGCTCCCACGGCAACTTTTTCGTTACAGCCACCAATGGGGCTGGTGGGCTATGCTATGGGCTCCCGCCAACCTTAGGACTAGGGCTAGGGTTAGGCTTAGGGCTAGGGTTAGGGTTAGGGAAGAGAGAAAGCGCAGAGCCCCATGTGGAGTGGGGCTGCAAAGGGCATGCCAAAGGAAATGCGGGGCTGCACCAAGACTGCTCCCACGGCAACTTTTTCGTGAGAGCCACCAATAGGGCTGGTGGGCTCTGCTCCAGACTCCGGCCAACCTTAGGACTAGGGCTAGGGTTAGGCTTCGGGCTAGGGTTACGGCTAGGGGAGAGAGAAAGGGCAGAGCCCCATGTGGAGTGCAGCTGCAAAGGGCATGCCAAACGAAATGTCAGGGCTGAACCAAGACTACTCCCACGGCAACTTTTTTGGTCGAGGCAGCAACTGGACTGGTGGGCTCTGCTACAGGCTCCAGACAACCTTAGGACCAGGGCTAGGGTTAGGGTTAGGGTTAGGGTTAGGGCTAGGGTTAGGGTTAGGGGAGAGACAAAGCATAGAGCCCCATGTGGAGTGCGGCTGCAAAGGGCATGCCAAAGGAAATGCGGGGATGCAGCAAGACTGCTCCCACAGCAACTTCTTTGTTACGGACACCAATGGGCCTGGGGGGCTCTGCTCTGGGCTCCGGATGAACTTAGGGCTAATGCTAGTGTTAGGGTTAGGAGAGAGAGAAAGCGTAGAGCCCCATGTGGAGTGGCGCTGCAAAGGGCATGCCAAACGAAATGTCAGGGCTGAACCAAAACAGCTCCCACGGCGACTTTTCTGGTCGAGGCAGTAACTGGACTGGTGGGCTCTGCTACAGGCTCCAGACAACCTTAGGACCAGGGCAAGGGTTAGGGTTACGGTTAGGGTTAGGGCTAGGGTTAGGGTTAGGGGAGAGAGAAAGCGTAGAGCCCCATGTGGAGTGCGGCTGCAAAGGGCATGCCAAAGGAAATGGGGCGCTGCACCAACATTGCTCCCACAGCAACTTTTTTGGTCGAGGCAGCAACTGGACTGGTGGGCTCTGCTGCAGGCTCCGGCCAACCTTAGGACTAGAGCTAGGGTTAGGCGTAGGGCTAGGGCTAGGGGAGAGACAAAGCGTAGAGCCCCATGTAGAGTGGGACTGCAAAGGGCATGCCAAAGGAAATGCGGGGCTGCACCAAGACTGCTCCCACGGCAACTTTTTTGGTCGAGGCAGCAACTGGACTGGTGGGCTCTGCTACAGGCTCCAGACAACCTTAGGACCAGGGCTAGGGTTAGGGTTAGGGTTAGGGTTAGGGTTAGGAGAGAGAGAAAGCGTAGAGCCCCATGTGCAGTGCGGCTGCAAAGGGCATGCCAAAGGAAATCGGGGGCTGCACCAAGATTGCTCCCACGTCGACTTTTTTGGTGCAGGCAGAAACTGGACTGGTGGGCTCTGCTACAGGCTCCAGCCAACCTTAGGACTAGGGCTAGGTCTAAGGTTAGGGCTACGGTTAGGGTTAGGGTTAGGAGAGAGAGAAAGCGTAGAGCCACATGTGGAGTGCGGCTGCAAAGTGCAGGCCAAAGGAAATGCGGGGCTGCACCAAGACTGCTCTCAGGGCAACTTTTTCGTTAGGGCCAACAATGGGGCTGGTGGGATCTGCTCCTGGCACCGGCTGAACTAAGGCATAGGGCTAGGGATTGGGTCAGGGTTAGGGCTAGGGTTAGGGTTAGGGCTAGGAGAGAGAGAAAGCACAGAGCCCCATGTGGAGTGCAGCTGCAAAGGGCATGCCAAAGGAAATGTGGCGCTGCACCAAGACTGCTCCCACGGCAACTTTTTCGTTACAGCCACCAATGGGGCTGGTGGGCTATGCTATGGGCTCCCGCCAACCTTAGGACTAGGGCTAGGGTTAGGCTTAGGGCTAGGGTTAGGCTTAGGGGAGAGAGAAAGGGCACAGCCCCATGTGGAGTGGGGCTGCAAAGGGCATGCCAAAGGATATGCGGGGCTGCACCAAGACTGTTCTCAGGGGAACTTCTTTGTTAGGGCCACCAGTGGGGCTGGTGGGCTATCCTCTGGGATCCAGATGAACTTAGGGCTAATGCTAGGGTTAGGGTTAGGACAGAGAGAAAGCTTAAAGCCCCATGTGGAGTGCGGCTGCAAAGGGCATGCCAAAGGAAATGTGGCGCTGCACCAAGACTGCTCCCACGGCAACTTTTTCGTTACAGCCACCAATAGGGCTGGTGCGCTCTGCTCCAGACTCCGGCCAACCTTAGGACTAGGGCTAGGGTTAGGCTTAGGGCTAGACTTAGGATTAAGGTTAGGGGAGAGACAAGGCGTAGAGCTCCAGGTGGAATGCGGCTGCAAAGCGCATGCCAAAGCAAATGGGGGGAGGGGGCGGAACCAAGACTGCTCCCAGGGCAACTTCTTTGTTAGGGTCAGCAATGGGGCTGGTGGGCTCTGCACCAGGCTCCGGCCAACCTTAGGACTAGGGCTAGGGTTAGGGTTAGGAGAGAGAGAAAGCGTAGAGCCCCATGTGCAGTGCGGCTGCAAAGGGCATGCCAAAGGAAATCGGGGGCTGCACCAAGATTGCTCCCACGGCAACTTTTTTGGTGCAGGCAGAAACTGGACTGGTGGGCTCTGCTACAGGCTCCAGACAACCTTAGGACTAGGGCTAGGGCTAAGGTTAGGGCTAGGGTTAGGGGTAGGGTTAGGAGAGAGACAAAGCGTAGAGCCACATGTGGAGTGCGGCTGCAAAGTGCAGGCCAAAGGAAATGCGGGGCTGCACCAAGACTGCTCTCAGGGCAACTTTTTCGTTAGGGCCAACAATGGGGCTGGTGGGATCTGCTCCTGGCACCGGCTGAACTAAGGGATAGGGCTAGGGTTTGGGTCAGGGTTAGGGCTAGGGTTACGGATAGGGCTAGGAGAGAGAGAAAGCACAGAGCCCCATGTGGAGTGCAGCTGCAAAGGGCATGCCAAAGGAAATGTGGCGCTGCACACAGACTGCTCCCATGGCAACTTTTTCGTTACAGCCACCAATGGGTCTGGTGGGCTATGCTATGGGCTCCCGCCAACCTTAGGACTAGGGCTAGGGTTAGGGTTAGGGCTAGGGTTAGGGTTAGGGAAGAGAGAAAGCGCAGAGCCCCATGTGGAGTGGGGCTGCAAAGGGCATGCCAAAGGAAATGCGGGGCTGCACCAAGACTGCTCCCACGGCAACTTTTTCGTGAGAGCCACCAATAGGGCTGGTGGGCTCTGCTCCAGACTCCGGCCAACCTTAGGACTAGGGCTAGGGTTAGGCTTCGGGCTAGGGTTACGGCTAGGGGAGAGAGAAAGGGCAGAGCCCCATGTGGAGTGCAGCTGCAAAGGGCATGCCAAACGAAATGTCAGGGCTGAACCAAGACTACTCCCACGGCAACTTTTTTGGTCGAGGCAGCAACTGGACTGGTGGGCTCTGCTACAGGCTCCAGACAACCTTAGGACCAGGGCTAGGGTTAGGGTTAGGGTTAGGGTTAGGGCTAGGGTTAGGGTTAGGGGAGAGACAAAGCATAGAGCCCCATGTGGAGTGCGGCTGCAAAGGGCATGCCAAAGGAAATGCGGGGATGCAGCAAGACTGCTCCCACAGCAACTTCTTTGTTACGGACACCAATGGGCCTGGGGGGCTCTGCTCTGGGCTCCGGATGAACTTAGGGCTAATGCTAGTGTTAGGGTTAGGAGAGAGAGAAAGCGTAGAGCCCCATGTGGAGTGGCGCTGCAAAGGGCATGCCAAACGAAATGTCAGGGCTGAACCAAAACAGCTCCCATGGCGACTTTTTTGGTAGAGGCAGCAACTGGACTGGTGGGCTCTGCTACAGGCTCCAGACAACCTTAGGACCAGGGCAAGGGTTAGGGTTACGGTTAGGGTTAGGGCTAGGGTTAGGGTTAGGGGAGAGAGAAAGCGTAGAGCCCCATGTGGAGTGCGGCTGCAAAGGGCATGCCAAAGGAAATGGGGCGCTGCACCAACATTGCTCCCACAGCAACTTTTTTGGTCGAGGCAGCAACTGGACTGGTGGGCTCTGCTGCAGGCTCCGGCCAACCTTAGGACTAGAGCTAGGGTTAGGCGTAGGGCTAGGGCTAGGGGAGAGACAAAGCGTAGAGCCCCATGTAGAGTGGGACTGCAAAGGGCATGCCAAAGGAAATGCGGGGCTGCACCAAGACTGCTCCCACGGCAACTTTTTTGGTCGAGGCAGCAACTGGACTGGTGGGCTCTGCTACAGGCTCCAGACAACCTTAGGACCAGGGCTAGGGTTAGGGTTAGGGTTAGGGTTAGGGTTAGGAGAGAGACAAAGCGTAGAGCCCCATGTGGAGTGGCGCTGCAAAGGGCATGCCAAACGAAATGTCAGGGCTGAACCAAAACAGCTCCCATGGCGACTTTTTTGGTGGAGGCAGCAACTGGACTGGTGGGCTCTGCTGCAGGCTCCGGCCAACCTTAGGACTAGGGCTAGGTTTAGGGTTAGGGCTAGGGTTAGGGTTCGGGGAGAGAGAAAGCGCAGAGCCCCATGTGGAGTGGGGCTGCAAAGGGCATGCCAAAGGAAATGTGGCGCTGCACCAAGACTGCTCCCACGGCAACTTTTTCGTGAGAGCCACCAATAGGGCTGGTGGGCTCTGCTACAGGCTCCAGGCAACCTTAGGACTAGGGTTAGGGTTAGGGTTAGGGTTAGGGTTAGGGGAGAGAGAAAGCGTAGAGCCCCATTCTGGAGTGCAGCTGCAAAGGGCATGCCAAAGAAAATGGGGGGCTGCACCAACATTGCTCCCACAGCAACTTTTTTGGTCGAGGCAGCAACTGGACTGGTGGGCTCTGCTGCAGGCTCCGGCCAACCTTAGGACTAGGGCTAGGGTTAGGGTTAGGGCAAGGGCTAGGGGAGAGACAAAGCGTAGAGCCCCATGTAGAGTGGGACTGCAAAGAGCATGCCAAAGGAAATGCGGGGCTGCACCAAGACTGCTCCCACGGCAACTTTTTCGTTACAGCCACCAATAGGGCTGGTGGGCTCTGCTCCAGGCTCCGGCCAACCTTAGGACTAGGGCTAGGGCTAGGGTTAGGGCTAGACTTAGGGTTAGGGGAGAGAGAAAGCGTAGAGCCCCATGTGGAGTGGGGCTGCAAAGGGCATGCCAAACGAAATGTCAGGGCTGCACCAACATTGCTCCCACGGCGACTTTTTTGGTCGAGGCAGCAACTGGACTGGTGGGCTCTGCTGCAGGCTCCGGCCAACCTTAGGACTAGGGCTAGGGTTAGGGTTAGGGCCAGGGCTAGGGGAGAGACAAAGCGTAGAGCCCCATGTGGAGTGGGACTGCAAAGGGCATGCCAAAGGAAATGCGGGGCTGCACCAAGACTGCTCCCACGGCAACTTTTTCGTTACACCCACCAATGGGGCTGGTGGGCTCTGTTCAGGGCTGCAGACAACCTTAGGACTAGGGCTAGGGTTAGGCTTAGGGCTAGGCTTAGGGTTAGGGTTAGGGGAGAGAGAAAGCGTAGAGCTCCATGTGGAGTGGGGCTGCAAAGGGCATGCCAAACGAAATGTCAGGGCTGAACCAGGACTGCTCCCACGGCAACTTTTTTGGTCGAGGCAGCAACTGGACTGGTGGGCTCTGCTACAGGCTCCAGACAACCTTAGGACCAGGGCGAGGGTAAGGGTTAGGGTTAGGGTTAGGGCTAGGGTTAGGGTTAGGGGAGAGACAAACCGCAGAGCCCCATGTGGAGTGGGTCTGCAAAGGGAATGCCAAAGGTAATCGGGGGCTGCACACAGACTGCTCCCACGGCAACTTTTTTGTGAGAGCCACCAATGGGGCTGGTGGGCTCTGCTCCAGACTCCGGCCAACCTTAGGACTAGGGCTAGGGTTAGGCTTAGGGCTAGGCTTAGGGTTAGGGGAGAGAGAGAGCGTAGAGCCCCATATGGAGTGGCGCTGCAAAGTGCATGCCAAAGGAAATGGGGGGCTGCACCAACATTGCTCCCACAGCAACTTTTTTGGTCGAGGCAGCAACTGGACTGGTGGGCTCTGCTACCGGCTCCGGCCAACCTTAGGACTAGGGCTAGGGTTAGGCTTAGGGCTAGGGTTAGGGTTAGGGGAGAGACAAAGCGTAGAGCCCCATGTGGAGTGGGACTGCAAAGGGCATGCCAAAGGAAATGCGGGTCTGCACCAAGACTGCTCCCACAGCAACGTCTTTGTTACGCACACCAATGGGCCTGGGGGGCTCTGCTCTGGGCTCCGGATGAACTTAGGGCTAATGCTAGTGTTAGGGTTAGGAGAGAGAGAAAGCGTAGAGCCCCATGTGGAGTGGGGCTGCAAAGGGCATGCCAAAGGAAATGTCAGGGCTGAACCAAAACAGCTCCCACGGCAACTTTTTCGGTAGGGCCAGCAATGGGGCTGGTGGGATCTGCTCCGGGCTCCGGCCAACCTTAGGACTAGGGTTAGGGTTAGGCTTAGGGCTAGGCTTAGGGTTAGGGTTAGGGGAGAGACAAAGCGTAGAGCTCCATGTGGAGTGCGGCTGCAAAGCGCAGGCCAAAGGAAATGCGGGGCTGCACCAAGACTGCTCTCAGGGCAACTTTTTCGTTAGGGCCAACAATGGGGCTGGTGGGATCTGCTCCTGGCACCGGCTGAACTAAGGCATAGGGCTAGGGATTGGGTTAGGGTTAGGGCTAGGGTTAGGGTTAGGGCTAGGAGAGAGAGAAAGCACAGAGCCCCATGTGGAGTGCAGCTGCAAAGGGTATGACAAAGGAAATACGGCGCTGCACAAAGACTGCTCCCACGGCAACTTTTTCGTTACAGCCACCAATGGGGCTGGTGGGCTATGCTATGGGCTCCCGCCAACCTTAGGACTAGGGCTAGGGTTAGGCTTAGGGTTAGGGTTAGGGCTAGGGTTAGGGTTAGGGGAGAGAGAAAGCGCAGAGCCCAATGTGGAGTTCGGCTGCAAAGCGCATGCCAAAGCAAATGCGGGGGGCGGAACCAAGACTGCTCCCAGGGCAACTTCTTTGTTAGGGTCAGCAATGGGGCTGGTGGGCTCTGCTCCACGCTCCGGCCAACCTTAGGGCTAGGGCTAGGGTTAGGGTTAGGAGAGAGAGAAAGCGTAGAGCCCCATGTGGAGTGCGGCTGCAAAGGGCATGCCAAAGGAAATCGGGGGCTGCACCAAGATTGCTCCCACGGCGACTTTTTTGGTGGAGGCAGAAACTGGACTGGTGGGCTCTGCTACAGGCTTCAGACAACCTTGGGACTAGGGTTAGGGTTAAGGTTAGGGCTAGGGTTAGGGTTAGGGTTAGGAGAGAGAGAAAGCGTAGAGCCCCATGTGGAGTGCGGCTGCAAAGGGCATGCCAAAGCAAATCGGGGGCTGCACCAAGATTGCTCCCACGGCAACTTTTTTGGTGGAGGCAGAACCTGGACTGGTGGGCTCTGCTACAGGCTCCCGCCAACCTTTGGACTAGGGCTAGGGCTAAGGTTAGGGCTAGGGTTAGGGTTAGGGTTAGGAGAGAGAGAAAGCGTAGAGCCCCATGTGCAGTGCGGCAGCAAAGCGCATGCCAAAGGAAATCGGGGGCTGCACCAAGATTGCTCCCACGGCGACTTTTTTGGTGGAGGCAGAAACTGGACTGGTGGGCTCTGCTACAGGCTCCAGACAACCTTAGGACTAGGGCTAGGGCTAAGGTTAGGGCTACGGTTAGGGTTAGGGTTAGGAGAGAGACAAAGCGTAGAGCCACATGTGAAGTGCGGCTGCAAAGCGCAGGCCAAAGGAAATGCGGGGCTGCACCAAGACTGCTCTCAGGGCAATTTTTTCGTTAGGGCCAACAATGGGGCTGGTGGGATCTGCTCCTGGCACCGGCTGAACTTGGGATAGGGCTAGGGATTGGGTTAGGGTTAGGGCTAGGGTTAGGGTTAGGGCTAGGAGAGAGAGAAAGCACAGAGCCCCATGTGGAGTGCAGCTGCAAAGGGCATGCCAAAGGAAATGTGGCACTGCACAAAGACTGCTCCCACGGCAACTTCTTTGTTAGGGCCACCAATGGGGCTGGTGGGCTATGCTATGGGCTCCCGCCAACCTTAGGACTAGGGCTAGGGCTAGGGTTAGGGTTAGGGCTGGGGTTAGGGTTAGGGGAGAGAGAAAGCGTAGAGCCCCATGTGGAGTGAGACTGCAAAGGGCATGCCAAAGGAAATGCGGGGTTGCACCAAGACTGCTCCCACGGCAACTTTTTCGTTTCAGCCACCAATGGGGCTGGTGGGCTCTGCTGCAGGCTCCGGCCAACCTTAAGACTAGGGCTAGGGTTAGGCTTAGGGCTAGGGTTAGGGCTAGGTTTAGGGGAGAGACAAAGCGTAGAGCCCCATGTGGAGTGGGGCTGCAAAGGGCATGCCAAAGCAAATGTCAGGGCTGCACCAAGACTGCTCCCACAGCAACTTCTTTGTTACGGACACCAATGGGCCTGGGGGGCTCTGCTCTGGGCTCCAGATGAACTTAGGGCTAATGCTAGTGTTAGGGTTAGGAGAGAGGGAAAGCGTAGAGCCCCATGTGGAGGGGGACTGCAAAGGGCATACCAAACGAAATGTCAGGGCTGAACCAAGACTGCTCCCATGGCGACTTTCTTGGTGGAGGCAGCAACTGGACTGGTGGGCTCTGCTACAGGCTCCAGACAACCTTAGGACTAGGGCTAGGGTTAGAGTTAGGGCTAGGATTAGGGTTCGGGGAGAGAGAAAGGGCAGAGCCCCATGTGGAGTGCGGCTGCAAAGGGCATGCCAAAGGAAATGTGGCGCTGCATCAAGACTGCTCCCACGGCAACTTTTTCGTGAGAGCCACCAAGGGGGCTGGTGGGCTCTGCTCCAGACTCCAGCCAACCTTAGGACTACGGCTATGGTTAGGGTTAGGGTTAGGGTTAGGGTTAGGGTTAGGAGAGAGAGAAAGCACAGAGCCCCATGTGGAGTGCAGCTGCAAAGAGCATGCCAAAGGAAATGTGGCGCTGCACCAAGACTGCTCCCACAGCAACTTTTTCGGTAGGGCCAGCAATGGGGCTGGTGGGCTCTGCTCCGGGCTCCAGCTGACCTCAGGGCTAGGGCTAGGCTTAGGACTAGGGCTAGGGTTAGGGTTAGGAGAGAGAGAAAGCATAGAGCCCCATGTGGAGTGCGGCTGCAAAGGGCATGCCAACGGAAATGGGAGGCTGCACCAAGACTGCTCCCACGGCAACTTTTTCGGTAGGGCAACCAATGGGGCTCGTGGGCTCTGCTATAGGCTCCAGCTGACCTTAGGGCTAGGGCTAGGGTTAGGGTTAGGAGAGAGAGAAAGCGTAGAGCCCCAAGCGGAGTGGGGCTGCAAAGGGCATGCCAAAGGAAATGGGGGGCTGCACCAAGACCGCTCACAGGTTTTTACAACCCAGGGTCGTGGAGATCGAGCTTCCATTTTTTCTTAGGCTATAGTAAGGTCAAATGACACCAACAGATTTGTTACCTGCTTTGATCATTACCATGAATTTATAAACAGCATTAGCTTGGAGGGAGCCTGAACCCATAAAGCATAAGTGGTCGGCAATGGTTTATGCAGAAATTTTTAGAAGAAACAGAGAAAAGTAGTCAAAGATAGAAAAAGAGGTACTCACCACTCTTGGTCCCACAGTGCCAGTCACACATGTCACTGTCCCCCCGTTGGTGAGCACACACGTGCTTTACAGCTTCTGCCATTTTTATAGGCTCCTGCCCCACCCCTGGGAGGGTGCTGCCTCGCTTTTCATGCAAATTATCTCCCACGAGCAGCCCCCGCTCCCTCCTCCTGGAACCTTCCAGAAACTATCTAGGGGCTTCTCCAGGTCTCTGGTGGTCTCTGCCCCTGCCGTTGCCATGTCAGGGCCAATCAGAAAGCAGGACGGTGCATTCTCAGGGGCAACTCCCCCCCCCACTCCGTCCTGCGTTGCTCAGCTGCGCTGGGCTGCCAGGGTCCAGAAGCTTCTCCTTGGCGGATGCAGCGCTGTGCCATGCTTTCTTTCTTTCTTTTTTTTTTTTTTTAACATGCCTCCTTCATGGCCTGCCATGGCCATGCAGAACTTGCTTACAAAAACTTGTCTTGCAACAATTTTTGAGGCATTAATGACTGACACGTCCCTAATAGTCTCTTACACCAGGGCGACTTTTTTGTTAGGGCCAGCAATGGGGTTGGTGGGATCTGCTCCGGGCTCCAGCTGACCTTAGGGCTAGGGCTAGGGCTAGGGTTAGGAGAGAGAGAAAGCGCAGAGCCCCATGTGGAGTGGGGCTGCAAAGGGCATGCCAAAGGAAATGGGGGGCTGCACCAAGACTGCTCCCACGTGTTACAGCCCAGGGTTGTGGAGATCCAGGTTCCGTGATTCTCTTGGGCTAAATTAAGGTGAAATGACACCAAAGGATCTGTTACCTGCTTTCACCATTACCATGAACTTAGAAACAACATTAACTTGGAGGCAACCTGAACCCGTAAAGCGTAAATGGTCCATGATGGGTTCTATGGAAATTTTTAGAAGAAGAAACAGAGAATAGAAGTGAAAAATAAAGAGATACTCACTACCCTTGGATCCCACGGTGCCAATCGCAGGTGTGGCAATCCTCATGTGGCGGCACACAGGTGCTTCATGGAGTCTGAGGTTTTTATATGCTCTCGCCGCATCCCAGGAGGGCGCTGCCTTGCTTCCCATGCAAGTTAGCTCTGACGCACCCCCCCCAGAACCTTCCAGAAACCCCCTAGGGCCTTCTCAGGGTGTCTGGCGGTCTCCGCCCCCGCCGTTGCCATGTCAGGGCCAATCAGAAAGCGGGGCTGCGCGCCCCCTGGCGCACTACCCCCCCCCCCCCCGGCGTTGCCCAGCTGCGCTGCCGGGTTCCAGAAGCTTCTCCCGGGCAGGCGCAGCGCTGTGCCATGCTTTTTCTTTCTTTCTTTCTTTTTTTTACATGCCTCCTTCATGGCCTGCCATGGCCATGCAGAACCTGCTTACAAAAACTTCTCTTGTGACAATTTTTGAGGCATTAATGACTGGCATGTCCCTAATAGTCTCTTACACCAGGGTGACTTTTTTGTTAGGGCCAGCAGTGGGGCTGGTGGGCTCTGGTTCGGGCTCTGGCTGACATTAGGAGTAGGGTTAGGGTTAGCCCCAAGGAGCTAACAGGGCTCCAGTTTGTCTCTGCTGCCAGTGACCATTCGGGGTCTGCACAGTATCAAGGGAGGAACTACTGCCCATGTCTTCCTTCGTGGGCAGTGGGAATGGAAGGTGATTTCCACTGCAATGTATCTAAGATGCTGAAGGTTTCCAGTCACTGAGGGGTAAAATCCTCTGCCAGCTTTGCAGCTGTTTTCTTCCACCAGAGGAAGGCAAAGATGCCTGCTCCATTTTCCTCAGACACCGCTGGGATGTCGCTCCCCAAGCGGTCTGGAGTAATGGTAATAAAATCAATGCTCAGGCTGTCCAGGGTGTTTACCTGTGCGCTTCAGGGGTGAGCAGGAGTCCCCTCCGAATTACAGAGAAACAAAGAGACACTGGTCTGCAGGCATTTCTGCTAGTAAAGGTGATTTACGCTTTCAACGCCCTTCACTTAAATAGAAGGTGACAGATTTTCTTTAAGCCTTGCAGGAACATTCACCCTCGCCAGGAGGAGACAGAGCAGCCCCTACCCCAGGGACACGCAGCACTTACAAGCGAATTAGTTAATCCTCCCAGTGTCCCAACGTGGCGGATAAGTGTGGATACACACGTCCCCCATATCGTGGAGGGAAACTGAGGCAAGGAATGCAAGTCGCAGGTGGCCCAATGTTCGTCTTTAAACCCTTAGCCCAGACCCTGCAGCTGCTTCTGGACTGAAACCCTCCCGCCTGGGCAGGCTCCTGCGCTGCAGCACACTCAGCTCCCCGCTCTTGTACGGCACACATTTTAACCCAGCGCCATACGGAGCTGCCATTCCCGTTGGGGCTGGTAATGAGCCAAGACATTGGGAAGGAAGAGACATTCAAAGCTGCGTTAATTTAATAGCCCTCTTTGCAATCAGAAAATGTGCTGAGCCTGGTTGTGAATTCCTGAGCTCTCCTGGGTGACTGCTGGCCAGCAGCAGTATCGCAAGGGGGAGCGAGGCGAGAAGTCACTGCCGGCCACGCTGGTGGGAAGGGGCCTCCCAAGGTCTCCGCTCTGGCCACCCACTGAAACAGGAGGGTCACTAGCTGCAGACAGGGCCAGCTGTGGCTTTGGGTGGTCGAGCTTTGGGTTATTAAAAGGATATTGCCAGTGGCGTGTTTTCATTTGTTGGCTCCCGGTGCCAACATAGTTCCCCTATTCCACTTGTAGTCTCTTCCAGAGCTGACTGTCTCCTAAATTAAATTGCCAGAGCTGATTAAAACTCCTGCTGCTGCTCTTGCCAGACATGTGGCACAGTAAGAGATGCACAGACTTTGCCAAGACTGGTGCAGAAGCTCCCCATGCTGCTGTCTACCTTGAGGTGGTTCTGGTCATTCATGTATTTAGTTATTTAGCTTTGTCTGAAAGGAAGGCAATAATCCGGGAGAAAAATCTCGCACAAGACATGGGGAAATATTTGAGCTGTAATGGGAGAAATCTGTCTTACCAGAACTCTACACAGATCATGCAAGCAAATTCCTCATTTCAGTACCTTTCTCCAGGACAGGAAAGCCACAAGCTGACACAACCCCCCATTTTTAACAGGGGAAGAGAAGTCCCTTTTTTGCCCTTACATCGTTCTCAGGAGCAGCTGAGCAATCTGTGTAGCAGTTTCCTAAAAATATTTAGCCAGAGGCAGATGTTGAGGACAGCAAATTCCAGCCTGGATAATTAAATAATGTGTCAAAGTTATAAACAACTGCAAACAGGCTCCTAATGAGGTAACTCAGCATGCCCCATACCATAGCCCAGGAGGTTTCAGCTGGTGGGCCACCGCGTGCTGCTCGCGGTCCTGGCGGCGGCCTGCTCTCGTGGGTGCAAGCTCTGGACAGGGTAAATCGCCGGTTCCCAGCGCGTGCAGCACACACGGAATCAGTGTGACAGACCCCGGCGTCCTCAGCCTTGCTACAGGCACAGGCTGCAAGCAAAGCTTGCAGACAGTGCTGGGCAGATGTGCTTGCACCCTCCTTCCTGTCAAGACACGGGCAGCATCACTGCAGGTCTGGGTGGCAAGGATGCTGCTGGCGATGCAGCACCAGTTCGCCTTGCTGGAAGAGAGGGGATGGATAATTTCAGTCATGTTTTTTTCCCTTTTGCTTTCACTCTAAAGAAGAACAAGCTGCATAAAAAAAATGTGCTTATCTTTGCAGCTCATTTTGAACATTTGCTGGTGTCTAACAATTTGCATACCTCAGGGGCCCTTCCTCTCTCACCCCACTGAGCTCCCTATGGCTTTTGCCACAAATTAAGGAACATTTTCTTCTTTCTGTAACTCACTAGCTCCACAGCTCAGCTCTGAGTTACAGTAAGACCTCAGCTCATGACGGCTGGCAATAATTACCACAAAGCAACCTTTAAAGATCCCAAATGTCCAGTCCAGGCGGCTGTGTTTTGGAGAACCGAAATCCCCTTGTAGCTTGTACTGTACAGAGGGTACTTCCCACTTTTTTTACACCTTATTTTGCTGAGTTGTGAGGAACTATTTAGCCTTTACTATGTTTTTCCCAGGAGAGCTGGAAGGCAAATGATTTGTCTGGAGTAACTGCTCCACTGAGAGCTCACAAAACTTTCTGAACCCAAGTCAGCATAGAAATTCAAGAACTTAAATGAGAAACCCAACTGGCGTTATAGCAGTTTGGGAACTGGCAGGCCTGCAGAGTTCAGCGAGGCGTCCTGACACCACCACGTAACAGCAAAGTGGAGAGGGTGGCTGATTAGCTGCGGGCTTTTACTGCTGATGGGTGCACTTTTAACAGTCATTTCCATTCACCAGCAAAAAACAATACAAACCTCATGGCTGGTGCAATTGCATTTCATTAAAGCAATTGTGCGTGTTGCTGTATAGATTGGAGGAGACGACTTTGTCAGCGCGGGTCACATACCCAGTGCATGTATATGTATGTACATGTGCCTGCGAGCAGCGATACAGACCCTCCCCCGCCCCCATCCATATGATCCTGGCAAACCAGTCAGGCCAGTAAAAGGAGCACGCGCCTGCCTGTAGCAGGCAGTGTATGTCTGCTGCGGTGGGCTGAGAAACCTTAGCACTGAAAGCAAGTGGACTTTGGTGGAGGTGGTTCCTCTCTTTTTTTTAACAAAACAAGTAAATGAAACACTTTTTTTTTCCTGAACACACATGGAAATCTGAGTTGTGAAGAAGTGTGCAAATGCTTTCAAATGAAAGTAGGGAATGGGAATGGATGATGGGAATGGTGAGAATGAATGATTCAACAGGGATGTTGAATACGTCGGAAAAAAATCTGAGATCTCCTGTGTGTCAATGAGCTGTATTTATCCATAAAATAAGCTTTTGAGAGGAAAGGTGAGATTGCTTTTGGGATATTTAAAATGACAACAATGACCAGAGATTATAATGCAGTCCCACAGGAGAGAAACTCGCTCACTTGGAGCTTTCTAAGTGTTTTTTCTGTGCAAGTGACTGTGATTGCACTGTGGTCTCTGATGGGGAGCAAGAAGGAGCCTTCCCGTGCACAGCCTGCCACGTGCAGCTCTGACGGGTCGCGGCAGCACGCACCGAGCCACAATATGTGCCCAGTATTAGAAGCAAGCACACATGAATTTTCCCGCTATAACATCCTCTGCTACACCAAATGGCAGCTTTTAACATTCACCAGCCTCATGAAAGGCATCACGTGCGGATAATATGAGCTGCCCCTGTGCAAAGGTCTCGGGCGCAGGCGCAGGTGGGTTGCAGACGCCTGCCGTGGGGGTCGTGGCACACGCAGGCTCTGTATCGACAGCGACATTTGCTGCGAAGCCGCACCGCAGGCTTTCACAGCTACTAATTCTCCCAGCCAGAGGGCTGGGTCTTTCGGCCCACTTTTATAGGGAAATCTGAGCTAGAGGTGACCTGATATGCCAAAGCCGTGTGCGTGTGCTCCTCCTGGCCCTGCCCGCTCCAGCTGGGGACCGGCGACGCCGGAGCCAGGAGCCAGGAGCCAGGAGCCAGCCCTCGGCTGGGAAGGAGCCGGGAGGCAGCAGGGATGCAAATGAGCTCATTTGCCTGGCCCGGCTTCTCGCAGCCGCTCGGCAGCCTGTGCTCGCGGAGGGGGAGGCAGCTCCCGCAGCGGCCATGCAGCGGCCCCTGGGAAAGGGGGCAGCCGGTCACTGGCACCTGGCACCCAAATCCATCCGCTTGCCTGGAAAAGCCACCGAGCGCTGAGTCCTCGTCCTGAAAGAGAGGCGTCTGGCTGGAGACGGAGCTGCAGAAACGGCGCACTCCGGGGCTGGGCTGGTGGGAAGCTCGAGGAGGCGGAGGAGCTGCTTTGCTTCCAAGCCGGTGGCCGCAGGAAGGTTTGCACGCGGCCGCCGCAGCCCTGCTTCCCTCTGCTCCTGCGCCAGGCTGAACTGCTGCACCGCCCACCCTGAGGCTGCGGCAAGGGCTGCGAAGCTCGGCTGCTTCCCAGGAACAGCAGCCCTCACCCAAAACACACCATGGACCGTTTCCGGATGATCTTCCAGTACTTCCAGTCCAACTCAGAGTCTGTGACGAACGGCGTCTGCGGGCTGCTCGCCCTGGCTAGCGTGAAGATGTACGCTTGCTTTGACTTCAGCTGTCCCTGCCTGCCGCGGTACAATGAGGCGTACGGCTTGGGGGTCCTGCTCATCCCCCCCATCGCCCTCCTGCTCTGCAGCTTGCTGCTCACCCGGCAGCCCGTGGCGGTGCTGGAGGAGTGGAGGAGGCCACGGGGGCGCAGGAGGAAGGACCCAGCTGTTATCAGGTGGGGATCACCTTGCGCTCTCCGTCACTTCATTTTCGTCTAAACTCATCTCTAGAGATCTGGCCCTTGCAAGCAGCTGGTCCCCGTCCCTGGCGAGGCGGGCGGGAGCGTGTATGTGTGCTGCACTGCCGGGAAGCCACGCCACTGCCCTGTAGCACACACAGAGGTTTTGCCCAGTCGCTTAAATGCACGAAAAGATGCAGCGAGGGGCATTTTTGTCCCTGTTGTTCCTTATCGGCAGCACCGTGACTCCTCTTCCTTCGGCGGAGTTACAACCCCTTTACACTGGTCAAAGAGAGGAGACTCAGATCCACTGTATTACATACAAACTCCTACTGCACGCACAGGACAGAAGCCGTTCAAAGTCAGCTCAGACACACAGAGCAGCGCTCACCTGCCTGGCCCAGGTTTGGGCTCGGCAGGGTCTGCAAGTCTTTGGGGATTTCCAGCAGCCAGAGGCTGTCTCTGGGAAATCAGTTCCCGGAAAGGCATCTTGCCTTCCCTGCTTCCCAGGAGGATGCTCACAATACACCACGCTGCCAGGGGGGAACAGCAGCAGTCTGATGTGGCTTCAATGCAGCCCTGTAAAGACACGCGGTACTTTCATGTCCTACAAAGTACATGGATCGTGCATGGGAGAGCTTTTTATTTTGAGGGCCTGAGAGAGCAATCTCTCAGAGACCAGCCCAGTCCTGCCAGCAATTAATTTTCTTTTTCAGATATAAGCAGGATTAAGCAGATTAAGCATGTTTTCTTTTCCAGCTGAAATGACAGGACCATGCACTGCACTAGGTTTAGACAGTATGCAAAGTGCTACCGTGCACTGGTAGCACCAGCAAAGAGACCTAGAGCAGAGAAGACATTAGCTGGAGCAAGGCTGGGGAAAGTCCTGTGAATCAGTTAGCTCAGGGAGGGGCTGTTGAGCGCCAGGGCAGTCCATGTCCATCCAGCCCCACAGACAGGGAGAAAGCTTGCAGCGCATACCTGTTCACAGGTCTCTCTTCTGCCCCAGGTACATGTGTTCCTCCGTCCTGCAGCGAGCCATGATTGCCCCTGTCGTCTGGATCATAGTCACCCTCCTGGATGGGAAATGCTTTATCTGTGCTTTCAGCGGCTCTGTGGATCCCGAGAAGTTTGCGGGCTTTGCCAATGCCACCCCGGCGCAAGTGCAGCAGCTTCTCGCCAAAGTGCCCTGCAAAGATGACGAGTTCATGAGGAACAACACGTCCCGAAAGGCAGTGTCGAGGTACCTGCGGTGTTGGTCCCAGGTGAGTTCCTGCCGCGGCTCCCTGGTGCCACTGGAGACACTCAGGGGAGTCTCAGCTGCTCCTACTCATCCTTGAGTCAGCAAGAGCTTTGCCAGGGCCAGACAGGGAGAAAGACTGCTCTTTGCTTCTTTGTGCCCCTAAGGGTGACCCCCTCAGTGATAATCTCCAGGGGAGTCACTCAGGTAGGAAAAGGGAAGGAAATAAAACATAGTTTAATTAACAGAACTTTGTTTCTAGAAAAAAAGCAGTAACTTCTAAACCCAGAGTAAAAACTAAGTTGTGAGGAATATCTGGGTGTCCTAAGGCCCTTTCCATTCAGAATGAGAAGACTTTTCCATCTGCAGACCTCCCAGCTCTCCTAGGAGGTAGGGCCTGCTGCTTTAACGACAGTGAAAGCTGAGAGACCAGAAGCAGCTTGCGCAAGACTGACATGGGAGCAGGACATGGCTGGCAGCGAAATGCTGGCCCACCATTCCCTGCTCCCATTCCAGGATCATGCCAGGTCAGGGATCAGGCTGGTGGGAGGGCACTGAAAATAGGTGCTACTTCCTACTAAAGGGAGTTGTGTATAGTCTAGACAGCCTTCACCTCACTGCTGAAGCCCATGTAGGTGGCAGAGGAACGTTTCTGGTGTAACTGTTTATTTCTTATCACCCAGGCACTTGGCTGGAGCATTTTGTTGATCCTGATCATAGCAGCTTTCCTTGCCCGTTGGCTGAGACCTTGCTTCAGCCCGGCCGCCCTCCTGCAGACACGTTACTGGAGCAACTACATTGACATTGAGCAGAAGATTTTTGAGGAAACCTGCTGCGAGCACAGCCAGCACTTTGCTCACCAGTGCATCCTCCACTTCTTTGAAAGCATGCGGAAAGAGATCAAATTGCATAGCTTCAACCTGCACAGGGAGGAGGAGGCTGAAGGAGAGGAAGACCTTCTCCGGGGCATCACAGACCAGGATCAGGTGAACGAGCTTCTGCAAACATGGTACTACGAGAAACCGCCCTTGGATGTGAGCCAGGTGACCCAACGGCATCCTCTGGAGGGAGAGCGATCGCCGGCACCCTGGCCCCAACCCCCCCAGCACACTGATGTCTAGAGGGGGCTCTGCACCCAAGGGGCACCGTCGTGCCCAGCCTTGCCAGCAAAATCTCCAGCCTGAACTAGTGAGGTCCTTACGATCCAAGGGACACAGCTGCCATTAATGACATTTCTTGTCCGAGGGCTCTGCATAGCTTCTTTGTCATAATAAAGAGTTGGCAGCTTTTAAAGCTGTGCTAAAACCCTTCTGGCTCCAGGAGGAATTTAACCTACGCAGCAACATCTGGCTGTGTGTGCAAACACATTGAAACAGCAGCTTAAAGGAGGTGTGAGTAGCTCCTGCCCATTTCAGTGAAATCTGATTAGGACAGTTAGCATTGCTGACACTGAAATGATTTAATTGGCAACTCTTTTAATACCGCGCCAACATGTTTACTCAAAACGCAAACGCACCTCCTACATCTTCCCATCTGCTGAGAGCTCTGGCTGCCCCCAGCCCAGCTGCCAAACTATTCAGCCTCTCTCTAAGAACCCATCAATACATCTATGCATTTTCAAAACAAAATATGGCAACACACTGGAATTTATAGAGGGGCGTAAAATTAATTGAAGGTACTCTCAGGTCAGCACCAGGTGACCCTGGTTTGGGTTGGGTTTGCAGAATGACAAGGATATGGAGGCTTTTCTTAACGTACCCAAAGCCATGGGACTGTGCTCAGGTTCAGCTGGCTGCTGTAAGAGTGGGCATTTGGCCACGGAAAGGACAGCAGACACATGGACTCTACCAGAAAAGTCTGAATCCAGATTTTAAACAATACCCTGCAAGATTTTAGTTCAAAACCCTCTGTCTGGAGGATCATCCTTGGATCACTTAGTTGGGCATTTCCATCCTTAGTTTCAATATTGTTTAAATATAACCTTATCTCTGGGCTTGTAACACTAGTTATTTTCTTACTTGCCTTTTTCCAGCCCCCGTTGTAGATATTTAGTCTCAGCCATCCTGCCAGTTTGACTAATGTTTATGTTGGCAATTGCTACTTGGATATATTAAACTTTTTTTACCCCAAGTAATCCAGTGCAGGCTAATGTATCCCTCCAGGCTGAGGCTCACATGGACACTCGGCTGGTCCCTGGAAGCGAGGGCCACAAGAAGGGTGGACGGGTGGCAAAGAAGAAAAGTCTCCTCAGCTCTGCAAAGTTGGATGAGGGCAAGCCGGGCCTCCAGGAGGAAACTGGAGGGTGGGAGAAGGGACAAAGAAACCTGCCACCACCTTGTGACTAAATACAAAACAAGGGGTCGAACTGAAAACAGACATTACGGCCCTGAATTAGCTCCTAGGGCTGCTAAAAGGGGGCGGTGGGCCACCTCCTCCCTCAGGAAGGATGTTTCTGAGGGTGGGGAACGGGGAGACGCTTGGCAAAACACAGGGAAGCCCAATAACTGCCACCTACCCATGAGCGAATGCACTTCCACGGCACCCTCCCCGCTCACCCCGCAGCCCTGAGGAGCCTGGCTGGGCCAGCGTCACCCCTCGTGCCCTGGCCCCCGTCCTCCCCGTGCGGGGGCCAGAGGCAGTGCGAGGCCAGCCGTGGAGAAGGAGCCAGGGCTTGGCGGGGAGGACACATTGCACATGTCCAAGCTTCTGCTCTGCAGAGAAGGCAGCTAGAAATCAATGTTGGAAATGAGTAGATGAATGAAATTGCTGACTGCTTTTCTGACCCACATCTGGGGCTTTAACCATGGCCTGCTTTGTGGGCAGTCCTCTCCTTTCTGCACCCATCCCAGTTTGCAGGCTGGTCCTGCAGTGCTCGCCGTGCACCCAAACAGGAGCTTGCACACGGGCTGAGGCTGAGGTCCCTCAGGGCTCGCGCCCCAAGGAGGTGCCGAATGCAACAGCCACTCTCCATCCCACCATGCACAACGTGGTTGCTCTTGCCTGGCCCTGCTCCATTCCTCATCAGTCCACCCCATTTTGAGCTTTTCTTATTTTCATAGCAAAACCACCCAACTGCAGTGACCTGGCTGAATCCCTGAGCTCCCCTAGATGTGCTCAGAGAGAGCACAGAGCTCTCATCACAAAATCTGTCATCATTCCCTTTCATCGCTGCCTATTCCAGGTCCCCCAAAATGCACTTTTTTGCATTCGCTCCCTCACATCAGCTTGTCACAAGCCCATTTTTCCTGGACCACCCTAGAGATGCACTGAGTTGTGTACAGAGGTCTGCACCTGACAGCTCACACTCCTGGTATCAGTTCTGACCCACGCTGGTTGGGAAAAATACTGCAGTCTTCACACTCTCTTTAGCCCAAGGGAACATTTTCTGTGCTCTCTTCTGAAATAGACATTTCACTTTGAATTTCAACTTGAAACAGGATCCAAAGTTTCCTGGCCTGCTTTCCTGAAAAAATGAGGTAGATGACTTTGCCTGGGCTGTCTGTCCTTGCTCCTAATCGTGTTGAATTCACTGGCTGGTTTCAACCAAATTTAGGTAAAAAATTCCAAGGTAATTATGTTTCAACACATTCTGTGCAAGTGGCTTAAGAAGAGGAGCAGAAATCTGCGCCTACGCGGGGAGCGATAGGTGCTGGTTGGCAGCAGCCTGCTGGCTAGTGAGCACTCGCCCTCCTAGTGCCTCCTCAAAGCGTGCACAGGATGAACATGCTGCAGGGAGCAGGGGACTGTCCTGGTTTGCTTTTATCAGACGTGACACTGCAAATCTCAGACTGAGACTCTGCTCAGCTTCACCACTCTGCGCTAGTCAAATCAGTTATTTTCCTAACCCAGCTCAGAGCAGAAGTCCACAGCTCCCTTTTGCATACTGCTTTTCATGTTCTCAGGTTTTAAGTCTTTCCAGTGACCACAAAATACAATATGCAAAAAGGGGGAGAGGAGCTTGGTCATTTGTCTCGGAAGGGAGAAAAACAGAGGCTTTAAGGGTGCTGCCATAGGCCTTTCTGCAGACTCGCAAAGGCTCGCTGGTGGGAGAGTCACATCACGGAGCCTTAGGATTATCGGGTAATTCTGGTTGCAAGGGACCTCAGGAGGTTGCCTAGCCCAGCCCCATGTCGTGAACCCTTTTGATGCCAGGCCTTCCCCCATGCGTCTGCAGCACAACACTGTGCCATGCTGCGGCCAGCAGCTCCGGGGAAGTTATGATGGTGCTGTGGAGGCTGTGCCCAGAGCCATGTCCAGGCCTGGGCCTCACACAACAAGAAGGATCCTGGGCAACCTGCTCCAGCTGACCCTGCTTTGAGCAGCGGGGTTGGACTAGAGCCTTCCAGAGGCGCCTTCCCACCAGCTCCAATGGGAGTCTGTGTTCTCCTATAGAAGTGGGAAGGGAGGGGGGGGTGTTCATAAACTTTTTTTCATCTCACAGGGCTGTTCTGATGCTTAATTTACGGATGTGTTTGAAGTGCTCAGGGATCCTCATCTGCCAAGAGCAAGTGAAACGGCAGGGCTGACTGCAAAGGCAATGTTCCCAGTCTTCAGCTGTCCTGGTTATATTGGAACCATGACATGCTGGGATGGACTCGAGCACATGCCATGTGTCCCAGGGCCTGTTTCCAAAGTGTGAGCAGATGGGATCCTGGGGAGAAGTACTGGCTCTGCCTTCCCTTGCAAACTGTTTGGAGTTGGCTTTCTGTGGGCAGGATCACCAAGACAAGGTCTTAGCTAACAGAACAGCAAGGGAAGAAAAGACCAAGACATTGGCTTTGATGGGCTCTGTTTTGAATCCCACTGACATTGCTGACTTCAATGAGAGCTGCCAGCGCTGTACATCATACAGACTCAGGCTCCAAATTCATGTTTAATGAAAGGCAGAGTTTTCCTGGAGATCAAAAAACCTCTTTGTTTTTCAGGGGTTGATTCATTCAGGCTTTGATGTGAACTGCCCTTCAAAAAGTCACTTGTCAGGTGAATGGGGAAGCCAGTTTGAGCTCTTAGCTGGCAATACAATAAGCCTCATCTATATTCATGCAGTCAAATCTCCTCCCGTTTGATGAGACCATGCAATTAACCTCTTCACAGCAGGCAGCGCTAAGTCTGCCCAGGTAATACCAATGTGCTTTGGAGTCAGCGTTCACTGAAAAGCCCCACAGAGGTGACATCTCAGGGAGGACGTTGCATTATCCACAGTGCCTTGCTGGGGGGGTTGACTAGTGGTCAAAAGGCCTGGCTTAGCTTCCTACCTCTGTTACTGGCCCACTGCAAAACCTTGGGGAAAACCTGTATCTTCTCCCCGCTGCCCACGTGCTCAGGGCTCACATGAGGAAGGTGCCTCATGCTTCACCGGAAGCCCAGATGGATCTCGGTGCCACATCAGCAACGCAGGGGGTGCCGGGGTTGGAGTGACTGAACGCCTTGCCGGGGTTCACACCGAGAGTGCACTGACACGGTCTTTTTTACCGCCACTTGTAGCCCAAATATCCCCCCATCTTCTGGGCAGCTTGAGGGAGCATCCTAGTGCTTCGAAGCTGCTTTGTAAGCTGGCAATATAGATGCAGGACAAAACCAGCAACAACAAATCCCCTTCTTTTTGATTTGTGCTATGGAAGCTAAATTTGGCCCAACCACAACTATCACATATCATTAATGTTTTTATCTCATTTCTGGGCAGCTTGGGAGGGATCTGTCTAGTTGGCTCTGTGCTAACAAATGCATACAAGATCTCTTCATTTGCTCTGCACTGGAAAGCCCCCAGGTCTGAAAAGCTGGCAGTGATGAGACAAACTGAGCCATGCCTGTACGAAAGGAGAGAGGGATGAAAGTGACGGGGAAGCTTTGCACCCCAGAGCTGACACCAAAGGGACATGGGACGTGTCCACTGGCAACTGGAGCTGGCTCTGCCCGTGCTGCTCCTGGTACACGGAGAGCAGGGAGAGCAACGCAGGCGTTCAGGTCTGCCGGGTCTGCATTACTCAGCATTGCTACTGAATTAATAAGCCCTGTTAAAATGGCATGGCTGGATTGCCAGTAAATCCGTGCCGTAGGGACCTACCAACCTGGAGCCCAGCTAGCTCAGGGTCCCCTGCAACGCACTCTGTTTGCGTGGGAAATGTGGCCTCAGCCAAGGCATATGGCCAAATCCCAGCCCCAGCCCCTCCCGTTCAATCAAGCACATTGCTGCCTCCGGTGGTCCTTGCTCTGCACTTCATCACTGGACCTGAGCGATTTTTAAAAGAGCAGCAGCTCCACTGCACCCTCAGACACCCAGGCCAGGGTGCATCGGATGCCTGACAGGCAGGCAGGGGGGTAAAGAGTCTGTGCCTGCGGGTGGCCTGGTATCACGGTGCAGCACGGGCCCTCGGGGCACAGCAGCTGCCTGTCAGGCCAGGGAGGCCACTGACAGCATTTACCCGTCCTGTCATATTCAAAATCCCCAAACATCCCAAATTTATGGGGGGACCAAGATTACGCCCATAAGAGGCAGCTGCAAGAAAATCATTCAACCTCCATTGCTCAGGAGCATCTTGCTCAGAGCAAATTGTACTCAGACACTTCAGAAATGCTTATTGAAAGCAGGTGAAAGGAACAAATCTCAGGGGAAAAAAATGAATCTCAAAGCTCTGCGGAGCAGGGAGCACCCCCTGAGATAGCGGAGGTGCCCGGGGAGCCAATGCTTTCGGGAGACCAGTCTGCGGACTGGGGCACGCTGGGGCTGGAGCGTGGAGCGCTCAGCGCCTCTGCACTATTTCCTTTCTCCACCTGCTTTTCTCCAGCCCTAAAACCAGGAAAAGCATGGCGTTTGCCGTTGCATTTGTGGCTGTTGCAAGACTGTGTGATCCAGGGTTTGAAAGGTACTTTAGCAAGCCCTGAGGGCACAGGGCTGTGAAAACCAAGGTGCTGCAAGTGTGTCGTGTTGCAAGTCTGGCTGAAATGTGCATCTTTGGCCAGACGGAGGGGAGGCGATAAGAAACCTTGGCTGCACCGACACAAATACCCCCGAGCACCGGGAACGGATTTTCCCCTTCTCCCTGTGCTGAATAAAACTAGAAAAAAAGCCGTTTCCCAGCAAGGCAGAAGCAGCAGGTCAGGGGGCTGGGAGGCCTCTGAGGGTGCTCGGAGCAGCCGGTCCCCGGGACAGGGGAGGCTCCGGCCCCGCGCCGCAGGGCGGCCCTTGCTGCCCGGGGAGGAGCCCCCAGCGCCAGCACCCGCTGCCCCAACGCATTTGCAA
Source organism: Dromaius novaehollandiae (assembly GCF_036370855.1). Taxonomy (NCBI): domain Eukaryota; kingdom Metazoa; phylum Chordata; class Aves; order Casuariiformes; family Dromaiidae; genus Dromaius; species Dromaius novaehollandiae. Next base: position 34,247,829 of record NC_088103.1, on the reverse strand, counting down.
ACAGGCTCACAGTGGCCGAGCAGCCGGCTCCTGCTGGTGGCACCCAGCGCGCCGCGGGAAGCACTGCCGCGGGGACACCTGTGCTCGCCGGCCGGCGCTGAACTTCTGCAAGTGGCAGGATGAGCTCAAAAAAAATAGCTCAGTCCCCTGCTTTAAATACTGGGGTGTGAGACTGCACAAGTGAAGCAGTCACCTGCAGAGAGACCTGCTGGTGTCCGTCTTTGCAGAGGGAGCCTGAACTAATGAAGTAAACCGAGGTCTCGGTGTGGATCGCGGCAAGGGTGGGGGGCGTGAGGGGCCGAGGTGAAGATGGACAAATTCCGGATGATCTTCCAGTTCCTCCAGTCCAACCAGGAGTCGTTCATGAACGGCATCTGCGGGATCATGGCCCTCGCCAGTGCCCAGATGTACTCAGCCTTTGACTTCAGCTGCCCCTGCCTGCCATGGTACAACCTGGCCTACGGGCTGGGCGTCCTGCTGGTGCCCCCCCTCATCCTCTTCCTGCTGGGCTTCGTGATGAACAACAACGTGTCCGTGCTGGCGGAGGAGTGGACGCGGCCGCGGGGCCGAAGGGGGAAGGACCCGGCTGTCCTGCGCTACATGCTCTGCTCCATGGCGCAGCGGGCCCTCGTCGCCCCGGCGGTCTGGGTCTCGGTGACGCTGCTGGACGGCAAGTGCGTGCTGTGCGCCTTCTGCACCATGCTGCCCGTGGAAGCGCTGGGCAATAGCAGCCGCTCCGGCCTCTCCGACAAGGAGATCAGGCGCATGCTGGCCCGGATCCCCTGCCGGGAGCTCTACGACGGGCAGGAGCTCATCACCGGCGAAGTGGCGGTCAGGTACCTGCGCTGCATCTCGCAGGTAAGAGGCAAGCGGCCCCTGCGGCCGCGGTGAGAGGCCGGACACTGCCAGCTGCATCTCTTCCCTTGGGGGGAAATCCACTCTCCTAACTCGTCGGTCACTGGTGGTTGCTCCAGCTGCTTGCTACACCGCGCACAAGCGATGTGCTGGTGACCCTCTCTACCGCCAGCACTTGTCTATTACCCCTAGCAGTTACTTAGCCACAGATGAAGCAGGGTCACCAGCTGCCTGGCCCATGCTGAGTCCTTCTCGTGCTTTCCGCATTTGGTCACCGTTGGTGACAGGATGGTCTGACCCAAGGCACTCGCTCATATACAATTACTATTTAAATGCCCAGCCTAGGTATTAAATATCTTCACATGGAGATGGGATATTCAGCACTTCATCCTCACCCCCTCCCTGTGCTCTTTAGGGCAGATAGGAGTTATTATCCCCAATTTAAAAAGAGAAACTGAGGCACGGTGACTCCCCCATGGATACCCAGCAGATCCTCCCATGCAGACAGAGCCGGGAAGAGCTCGCGGGGAGCCGCGGTGCCACAGTGCAGCCTCCACCCAGGCGCTCCATAGGGCCACATTTGCACCGCCGCCTCCTCGCGCGAGCTCTGCCGCACGACCCGGGCTCTGCCGGCGGCTCAGGTCCCAGTTGGGGCCACGGCTCTCTCCTCCTGTCAGATTTCATTAATGTGGGGGGAGCCTGCTGCTGCCGCTCACCGAAGATGCATGTTACCGAGGCCAACATCTTGGCAAAAGATGTTAGACAGCTGCCTGCATGAGGAGCGTATCCGCAGTGATGTTTGCTAGGGAGTCGAAGGCACGCTGCCTCCTGGCTCCCTAGGGAAACGTGTCTGGACTCAGGGCCCCACGAGGCAGGGCCGCGGGCCGGGTGCCCCACGGGGGCTGATGCAATGCACGGCCCGAAAGCAGAGGGGTGCTGCAACCGGGTGCGCATCCAACAAAATTTCAGTGCCCGCACTCACACAGGGCACCTGCGTTTGCAATGTAAACATAGCCAAATGTGCCAAGCGGAGTCACGCGCTCCTGCCGCCCTGACGCCCCGGTCCCCCCTCGCCCCTGCAGGCGCTGGGCTGGTGCTTCGTGCTGCTGGTGACCCTGCTGGCTTTCCTGGTCAGATCGCTGCGGCCCTGCTTCACCCAGGCGGCCTTCCTGAAGAGCAAGTACTGGTCCCACTACGGCGACATCGAGCGCCGGCTCTTCGACGAGACCTGCCGGGAGCACGCCCGGACCTTCGCCCGCGTCTGCATCCAGCAGTTCTTCGCGGGCGTCAGCGAGGAGCTGGTGGCTGGGGGCTGCTCGCCACCCGCCGTGAAAGCCCCCGCCAGCACCGCCGAGGCAGCTGAGAAGCTCTTCGGCATCACCGACCGGGGTGCTGTGGACACAGCCCTGCGGAGCTGGCACGAGCGCAAGCCGCCGCTGTGCCTGCACCTGGACGCCGAGCCGCGTGCCGACGGCCTGGCCAGGGCGCCCCGGAGGGAGACGGCCGCCTACTGCAGCCACGTGTGACGCCTGCCCGAAGGGCGCCCGCCGGGCTCGTCCCACACCAAAGCCCATCCGCTCCCAAAAGGCGCCCGGTCTCCCCAGTACCCTCTCCACGCAACATCCCCCCATGCACATGCAGTTTCCAGGCCATAAGAAGCTTTAAAATCAGCCCAGCCCCAGCAGCAGGGTGGCTGGGGGGTCCCAGCCGTGCTACGGGCGACAGGAACGGCGGCAGGGGGTGTTGCAGGCAGCGTTTCGCCAGGTGCCCCAGGAGGCAGGGCCCGGACGTGGCGCTGCACTGCATCTGCTGCGGGACGCCCCACTCAGCCCGGCTTCCTCCCCGGCATGCGGCCCATCTTACAAAACCGCCCGGCTGTTTGTTTAAGGAGCCGGATAAATAATTCAGGCTTGCCGTTCCAGCACCGCACTTAGGCACACGAGTTCACAAAAGCTGTCTATAAAAAGCCTCTGGGGTTTCTTTACCGAATACAGCGGCAGGAGCGGCGGGGGCTTAGCAGCTCTTCCCGGTGTGAGCCGGGCGCTCTGCTCGCGTGAGGTGGCCGGGGTCAGCTGGCCTCGCAGCATGCTTTTCCAAACCAACCGAGTAACCATGAAGCCCTGCGAGCTGTGCGGAGCAGACCCGGGCGAGCGCCTCGGCAAGGGCAGGGTGAATGCGGCTGACTCCCGGGAGACAGGAGCATGACGTGGACGGAGCATCAATCTTCACACCCCAAACTTTAATTAAGGCACCTGCCCAGAAATTAATAGGCACAAAACTTGATTTACAAAGCAAAGGAGATTAAAAGATAGAGGCGGTTTCCACTCCTATTATTTTGGGCTCCGCAGTGTCAGTGGTTCGCTGAGAAAGGCACATGCTCAGCCCCGCCGCCGTGACTATCCACACGCCGGGCTGGCCGGCTCCGGAGCAGAGCCCTTGAGATCCCAAGAAGCCAGCACGCCTTTGCAAAGAGGCGCTTTGCCACATCTTAATTTAGATTTTTAGGCTCAGAGGTTCCCCCCTGCCCATGCAGCGATGTTGGCAGAAGCGAGGAGGCCGGGCAGAGCTCCCTGCCTTCGCAAGCAGCAGCCCCCGACTCGCTCCTCCCAGCTGAGCTGCAGACAGCACACTTCGCTTAATCTTGCCCCAAGCAAAAGGCAACATGGGTGTCGCCGAAAATTTGCCTCCTGCGAAGATGCCCTCCAGGGAGGGCTGAGTTTGACCCCAGGGCCACAGCAGGGAGGGAGCCAGGGAGGAGGACCAGCTCCCACCTGGCAGCCGGCTGAGCAGGCGCTGCGAGCCCACTGCGGCTGTGGGACAGGAGAGACGCAGGCAGCGAGGGAGGCCACTGCCACCACTGCCTCGCAGGCATGCGTCTGCAGAGGAAGCGGAGAAGCTGAGTCGGGCAGGAAGGTGCTCTTGCCAAAGCGCTGGCTGCACCTCGCTCCCCCGGGCCCTGGGCACTGCAGGCACAGGCTCCCGTCCCGTCCAGCCTACCCATCGCCACGGCCCGTCGCAGGGAGGCACGAAACCCAGCCTAATCGACTCCAAAAGCCCCCCAGAGCCTCGTCCCTCCCCCCTGGAGCCGGCGTCGGCAGCTCTCACCACCTCGTCCGGGACAGCGGGTTTTTCCTGTGCCGCCTCCTCCCGCATTTTGCAGCCCGGGAGCTGCAGCTGCAGGCCGCGCTGGCCCCCTCGGCTGGCCTCCGCACAGCTGCGTCGCAGATTGGAGAAGGGACCATGTGGCTTTTCCACTGACTCACTCTCAGCCTTCCTTTTTTCTTTTTTTTTTTTGGTTAAAGGCGCAGCCGTGGACTGGCGCCCAGCAAAGCGGGGTGCCTGCTCTCCGCCCCACGCAGGCACGGCCCAGAGCAATCCCCTCCCTCCGCCAAAAAGCTGGCAGCCGAGGACGCGCCACAAGCTGAAAAAGGAAGCTGCCAAACCCTACCGCTGCTTTTATCAGCTTTCGCTTCGCCCAGCAGCCGGGTCTCGGGGGGGGCCCCCACATCTGAGCCGCCCGTTTGCTCTAGGGAAACCCGCCGCCCCTGGAGCCCCCCCGGAAACCACATGAGACGCTGAGAAGGCTCCAGCGCTGGTTTAAAGCAACCTTTCAAGTAAGTGACTTCATTTTTTATTGCTTTTAGGTTTGTTTCAGGGAAGGCGTTTAGCAGAGGCTGCTAAAAGTTGACTGTTGCAAACATCCTTTCGCCAGCCCTCTGAACCCCCCAAACAGGCCACATAGCCCACAAGCGGAGGAAGAGTAAAACTCCCCAAAATGGCATGCTGCTGTTTTCCGGCCCCTCTGATTTTTGATTGCTCTGTGGCCAGCTCTTGTAGGGCTGTGTTTTAGCAGTAGCATTTGCTGCTCCCTCTAATAACAGGGTTTTGAACCGCACGCGCTGGAGCAAGCTTGCAGGTTTAGTGTCTGCTGCGAGCAGCGGCGGCCCAGGCTCTAGGCCTGACTCGCCGTCGTGTGGCTCCAGTTTGAGGCTGATCTGTCTCCTTTGCCAAGTGAATTTTGCATACGGAAAACTGGGGAGATGCAGGAAGACATTACAGGCCTCGGCTGCTTGCGTCTGAAACTCGGTGCTATGACTCACTATTAACTGTAATTCAAGGACCCTGGCTTGGGAATGCAGGGAACAGTCTCTGCCCCCCAACCATCCCGCAGAGCAGCAGAGTACAGGAGAGTTCAGGGGGGCAGAGGATGAGCCAAAGCGCAACAGTGATTTAAAGCAGGAAGGTCAGGCCACTTTCACAAGGTCCTTCCTGTATCCTGCAAACCAAGGAAACAGCAGTTCCCCTGAGGCCAGCGGGTTTCGACACACGAGCGAGGTTTCTGCCCTTCAAAAAAAATGAGCGGATATACTTTCCCATGCCTGATCCTGCGTGCCTACCGTCAGCAGACACTTTTGCGTTAGGTGCGTTATCGCCAGGGCACAGCACGATGCTCTGCACAGTGCTAGCAAAAACTCTGATGTAATTGCTGGCCCAGCTCTGTCGGCACAATCATCATTTTTGGTGTTCATATCTTGTGTCATCAAGGGAGACAGCTTCATTTTTCCAGAAAATAATTTCTCTTGCTGGTATCAACAGCTCCACGGGTATCCCCTTGCCTTCTGTTGCAACTTGCATCGTAAGGAGATGGGCACAGGCGCCAATGGGATCTGAGGCTGCACTAGCACAGGGTCCCTGGTAGGTGACTCGTGCTGGCTGGCTGCAGGACAGAGGAACACACACACACACACACACACACACACACACACACACACACACACACACACAAACACACAGTCCAGCTCTGCCCCATCCCATGGCAAGAGTGACCCCTTGGCCAGCCTGGCCTCAGCTTCTCATGACTCGATGCACTGGAAATGTGGCCAGCCAGCACCAGCCTCATGCTCAGCGAGTGCAGCTTGGCTGAACAAAATGCGTCCCACCAGCTGGGAAACATTCCTGCACCCAAACCTCCTGGGCAAACTCAAGCCACGCAGTAGGCCCACTCTCTTGCTATTTCCTCCACATACCTGTACCTATTACTAAATATTAACTCATCAGGTCTAAAGAGGGAGGTAAATCCCACAGCGCCTGTAAGCTGGTCACCAGCGAGCAAGTGCCATTTGCGTCAGGGCTGGAGAGTGAGTCAGTGGCAGAGTTAGGGACACATCTCAAACCCCAGTGCTCTGGCCCAGGTGTTCAATAACACGGCGTCGTTCTTTGTTGCAGGTTTGGGAGATGGCAATGCTCATGGTAATTGCCTGTGTGGTAGGTGACTAAAGACAAAGAGAAGGAAAGAAGAGCATGCAGATGACAGGGGCAGAAACAACTCCTTCAACTGTCCTGTTAGTGACCTCTGCTGCAGATACTCTTCTGGAGAGTTTAGTGGGAAACTGAAAAGACTGAGCTTTTCCTTGTCACTTAGGCTGAATCCCTCTTTGGTCTCTCTTCAAATATCCCAGGCATTAGCAATCAGCACTGTTCGCCCTCCAAAGGGGCACATGGGACGCAAGGCAGGAGGAGGTGGCAGAAGAGGTGTTGCACTCCCAGAGCGGATCCTTGGACACTAGCAGACCCGAGGATATTTCATCCCCGGCAGCGTTACCCTAGGTGCTACGAGGTGGGCCAGCACGGCCTCTGACCGCAGCACGCACCTTCTCTCCCCTGCCGCCCCAGGGACGAGATGGCTGCCTTCGTTACTGAAAACTTCCGTTTCCTTTCCCTATTCTTCAAGAGTAAAGATGTGATGATTTTTAACGGCCTGGTGGCCCTGGGCACAGTGGGCAGCGAGGAACTTTTCTCAGTTGTGGCCTTCCACTGCCCCTGCTCCCCAGCCCGCAATTACATCTACGGCCTAGCTGCCATCGGTGTCCCAGCCCTGGCGCTCTTCCTCATCGGCGTCATCTGGAACAACCACACCTGGAACGTGGTGGCCGAGTGCCACAAGCGAGGCACTAAGAACTTCTCTGCTGCGGCCACCTTCCTCCTCTTCGGCTCCATCATGGGCCGGGCTGCCGTGGCGCCCGTCACCTGGTCGGTCATCTCGCTGCTCCGCGGGGAGGCCTACATCTGCGCCCTCAGCGAGTTCGTCAAGCCCGCCTCCCTGGATAAGTTTCCAGCTGAGTATGGGGCCGAGGCCCTGGCCAGGTTCCCCTGTAAAGACATCCCAGCAAACCTGACCAGGTTTAGGGATGAAGTGACCAGGAGGCTGAGATACGAGTCCCAGGTAAGTACGCTGGGGCAAAGGCTATAGGCAGCACTGACGACCAGTGGAGGCTCGTTAGCAGCCATTGAGGTCCTGTCCCTGGCTGAAGGGGGTGGGTTCGCAGCTGGGGGCAAAAGCACAGAGAGGAGAGAGAGGACCAGCAGCCACAAGGCTCTTGCTGCTCCGGAGATGAGGCTGCGTTACAGCCTCTCACGTCCCCCCCTAGCAGGGCTGATGGATGGGGGAGGACACCTAGGGTTTACCCCACCGCCTTGCTGTGTCCTGGGCAGCCCCAGTGGCCAATCACCCTCCTCTCTCCAAAGCAGCTAGTGATTCCCACTGCCGGTGAAGGCACAACACCCATGGGGTCACCCAAGCTAGGAAGGTGTGGGGAAGGGGAAGGCCATCTCACCATGTTGTAACGCAGCCTCTCTCTCTCAGCTCTTCGGCTGGCTGCTCATCGGGATAGTTGCAGTCCTGATTTTCCTCACCAAGTGCCTGAAGCATTGCTGCTCCCCGCTGAGCTACCGGCAGGAGGCCTACTGGGACCAGTACCGCTCCAACGAGGACAAGCTCTTCCGCCGCACAGCAGAGGTCCACTCCAGGGTCCTGGCGGCCGAGAACGTGAAGCACTTCTTTGGCTTCGTGGCGCTGGACAAGGAAGAGAAGGAGCTGGTGCAGGAGTTTCCCGTGGAGGGCGTCCAGCCAAGCCCCCAGTGGAACGCCATCACTGGAGTCTACATCTATAGGGAAAACAAGGGCTTCCCTCTCTACAGCCGGCTCCATAAATGGGCCAAAGGGGTGGAAGGCAATGGGCCAGCCCCCGAAGGCCACGAAATGCTCTTTTTGGCTTCCTAAGACAGGCAGGCGCTGGGACCAGTTCCCTAAACCACCTGATTAGCCTATCAGTATCGGTGTGTGGCTGACTGTTTCATTAGGAATATTCTTCCCAGCAGGATTATTTCCATCTGCGGCTGAAAAGCGATTAACAGCCTCAAGGTGGAGAGTGATAAGCAATTCACTAAGCTGGGGAACCCCTCCCTTGGAGACAACCATCTTGCTGCTTCTCTCGGAGAGATGATTGGAGCAAAGAGCAGACGTGCACCTTACCTTCGGGCTGCCGGTGCGCCCTGCTGTCTACTGCACCAGCAGAAACCTCAGGGGAGTGAAAGGTGGGCACAATTCATTTTTAACTATGACTGCTGCAAGTCCCACTTGTCTCCTCCAAAGCAGAGTTAGCATCAGCTCATCCCACACACCTGCTTGTTTTTCTGACACCAGTATCTTATTACATGGTTTTGCAGTGCCTGTTATGCAGAGCACTTTGTACAGACTGCACAGTGCAGGGAGAGAGGGAAGCAGTAGATAAATTCCTGTGGCAACTGGGATGCAATTGCATCTGGGAAGGAATGGGTCAGTAACACACCAACACACCGAATATCTGAGAGACTAAGGCAGGAGGAACCACTGAAATTCCCAGTATTTAGAGAGACACTCTGTAATTGCCAAGCTGGAATTTGGGTAGGACACCAAACTCCCTTTGTTCTTACTGGAAGTGCCTTAGAATTTTAAAAGAGTCCAAACGGTGACAACTATGAGTTTACAAACCTGGAAGTCAGCACCATCAGCAGAACAGCTCTCAGCCGAGCTAGCTGGTGGAGGCTCAGAGGGAACAGCACTTGGAGTGAACCACACCGTTGTCTGTAGCTCACTGAATTTCTCATCCAACCACTGACGAGGTCCCAGTTGGGTTGCGAGTTGTAGCAAGATCCCAACTGGATTCAGTTATATACATGTAACTATACCATATAAGCATGGTTCTTTGGCCATAAGAATGAAGCATCTTTCTCCCAAGGAACGAGATCAGAAACTTGCTAGCCAAAAGACGACATTACGTGCACCTCTCTGCTATGCAGACACTGCAACCCTGCAGTGACAAGGATCAGTGGGAATGGGATGGGGGGAGCAGCCCTCTCCCTAGCCCTCCACCACTGAACTTCCTTAAACTCCTTCCATTGCCTTAAGTGGTCCCTGCAGCAGACAGTCTGTTTTAGGGACTCAGCTGTACTCTGAAAGTGAGGCTAGAGAGGTATAAAACTACGGCTCTCACTGTGCCGTTGTGCTGACTGAGACTTCAAGGCTGTTCCTGTGGCACTGCAGTCTCCTGCCCCTAAAGGTCAACCTTGTTTTACCAATACCCTTTTTCAGAGCTGGCAGAACAATGCAGTTTGGTTTTCCTCTTCGTACTGTTTCTTTATAGATAAAGCTTCCTTTAGTTTTATACTGTGCCTTCTGCTGAAAAGCCTTAAATTGTTCAAAAAGCATGACTCAACCCCACTGAACTCAGATGGGCTTAAACACGGGGAGATTTGAAATAAATTCTTAAATGAGAATCCTTTTTCATTGCCTTTCAGGTTTTTTTTTGGGGGGGGGGGCACAGAAGGCATATATTAATGAACACAAGGATAGGAACTTACTTTTTCTTTCTATTAAACATTCAGATCCTCTCTTATTCAGATGACTTCAGGACCTGAAATTTGAAAGCATTACCAGATATTACAAGTTAGTAACACTGTTTTTTAGTCATTCTTGCAATAAGGAGTGTAGAGTCAAGGTACGTGTTTGCAGCAAAGGAAGGAAAATGTATTTATAAACCTATTAACAAATATGTCCCTTTGCAAGAAAGAGTTGGAGGGCACTCCATCTCTGTAAACAGGTGCGTACGCTACTTAATGGGCAAGAAATCCCAGGATCCCTGTTAGGCTTCTTCACAGATTTGCCTGGCATTTGTGGGGAAGCCTGGCTCCCATCAACACCATCAACTAATCTGCAGAAATCATCAGATGTGAGTTAGAGTTGCATTAACTTGAGATGAGAGAGAGTTAATTTGCATTTCTTCTACCTGGCCCTCAGGTACAAACATGCATACCACCCCCGCATGCAGGTCAGCAGATGCAAAGTAACTTGCTGACACACAGTAGCATGAAGATATGCCTGTGCCTCTTATTTCCTTTATTTCTCCTGTCTCCCTCCTCGATACTCCTAGTTGTTCCTTTGAACCACTTCCATAGCCAGTTCCTTCTCTCCTCTTCCCTCCTTTGAAGGAAAGGGGCATGACACGTAATGCTTGGGAAAGACTTTATCTTAAGAATAAACCATGAGGATAACCCAGCCTTTGCTCTGTTTAGCTTTCTTGCGTGCAGACACCACCCGAACTAAGGAGGCAGACTAGTGCTTTTATGAACTTGTCCTTAGTGTCAGGGTCACTTACTCTCTCATTTCTCTGCTGCACTCTGCTCTCACCCCGGTTGTTCATTTCTCTCTTCTGCATTAACTCCAGCAGCTTTCTCTTTGCTGAGGTGGGCCAGAGATTTGTCCTGTTTGTCCATTTTCCCTCCTCATTTGTGAGGCACGTTTCAGTGGACAGCTGACAGGAGTGGAGCAAACTACTGCAGTCAGAAATGTTTGCAACTGTTGGGAATTTTTTCTCCCCTCCTCTGCAGCCCTGGGCTTCCGACTCCCCTAGCCCATCAACACGCTCCCAAATACCCCTGCTGACACAGTCACTCATCCTTCCCCAGCAATGGCAGCACAAGGGAGAAAGTATTGAGACAGGAAAGGAGTCAGAGCAAGGGCTACAGAGGTGTGGGAAAGGCTGGAGGCAAAGAGGAAAACAAGGGAGGGAGGGAAGGAGTCAAGATTTGATTAACTTCTGCAAAAATACTGAAAGTAGGATGTTAAGCCACATGGCTTTTTACCCCAGTGTAAGCAAATGGACTAGATCTCCCGCTGAAGCGCCAAGAGGGAAGTTCAGCTGTTCATTAGGGCACTCTTCCCAGCAGCAAGATGGATTTAAACCAGGCTCCTCCAGCAGAGAGAATTACACACAGCTCTTTCATTTGCCTTGCTGACTATTGTAGAGGCTAAAATAACGCCAGTAGCTGTAAAAAAAATAATACCTCAAAGGGATTTCGGTTTCTATTGCAATGCTTATGTATTACATTCTGCAACAAATTCATCTAAAAAAAACAACAAAAACCAAAAAAAATCTCTCCAGCTACGTTTTAAAAGAAAGCAGCAGCTGCTACTGGGTGTCGCAAGCAACCTCCTCCCGTAGGAGAGCATTAGGCAAACTCTGCGAATATGCACAGTACCCAGCTGTCCCCCGGGGTAAGCAGTGAAATGACTTGTTTCTAAATCCCAACGGATGTGGGAGTGAATTAAATGCTGAATCATTCAGCCGTACGAACACTGGGTATCCACAGAGGCAGAGCAGTTGGGTCCTTAGGAGCTCTGGTTTTGAGGTCAGAGGCCCTACAGTGAGACTTTAAGTTTGATATTTTGAAGCGAGGCACAACCTAGATTCCTCACTGGATAACCACATGGGTTTGCTTACTCAGCTTTTTCCCTCTCCTTCAGTTCCTCATCTGTAAAACGGATGATCACATCCGCATCATAGCAGAAAGTTACAAGAATAAGGATCATAAGGCACTGACACCAGTGATAAAGCCTACATAAATGCGCAAGATGCTTAGCTATTTCCAAGTGGAAGGTTAGATCGGAATCAGTTTATTTTTCAGCACAGGAAAAAGCTTTCTTGTCTGACTTTATTGATCTCTCTCAAGAGACAATCGCTACTGAAAAAAATCACTATTTTTTGTCAGCCATCACTGGCAATTTGTTATCGGAGATGTCTGACCTCATGAGACCCATCATAATTGGATGCTGTGGGCTTTAAAGATATGTGCCCTTGTGGCTAAAAAGGCCAACAGCCCCTCCGAGCTGCATTAGGAAGAACATTGCCAGCAAGTTAAGGAAGGTGATCCTTCCCCTCTAACTCAGCACAGCTGAGGCCACACCTGGTCTGCTGGTTCCAGTGCTGGGGTCCCCAGTACAAGACAGACATGGACATACTGGGGTAGGTCCAGCAAAGGGCCACACAGATGACTGAATGATTGGAATATCTGACATACACAGAGAGGGACTGTTTAGGCTCAAGAAGAGAAGGCTCAGGGGGATCCTATCAACATGTATAAATACCAGATGGGAGGGTGTAAAGATGACAGAGCCAGGCTCTTTTCAGTGGTGTCCAGTCAAAGGACAAGAAGCAACGGGCACAAACTGAAACACAGGAAGTTCTGTTTAAGCATAAGAAAAAGCTTTACTGTAAGGGTGACTGAACACTGGAGCAGGTTGCCCAAAGAGGCTGTGGCATCTCCATCCTTAGAGATACTCAAAACTCAACAGGACATGGTGTTGGGCAACCCGCTGTAGTTGACCCTGCTTTGAGCAGGGGGGTGAGACTAGATCTCCAGAGGTACCTTCCAACCTCAACCATTCTGTGATTCCATGTTCTTCTGCCAACTGCTGGCAGCACAAAGGCACTTCAGACAAACCTTTTGAAACATCAATTTCATGCAAAAGGCAAGAATCTTCTCTGCCATTTGACAGAGAGAGAAATTAATTTATAGGATACCATTGTACTTAAAAATAAGGGGCCATAACTGCACCATTTCCACAGGAAAGCAGAACAGGCAGGGCTGATGCTCAAACTGATTATAAAATAGTCTATATTTAAATAACTGGCTTCAAAGTCATCAACAGACTAGGCTAACTTGTAACAGCTGGAGAAAGCTGCAAGCATTTTTCGGATCTCTCCTTTAGATGATTCCTTTTTCCAGTTTGGTTTGGTCCTACACCGATACTCTCAGGAAACTTGCTGTCCATAGACACCCACAGTTGAACTCCACACCTCTTGATTCCCACACCGCATGGAGAACTGAGTCTCTCTGGTTTTACTTGCTCAGTATTTAGCTCTCAGCAAGGGAACTCTTCGCCTCCACATACTCTAGTGCTGCTGTTTTCACAGCCAGGACGGTTTCTGTTGTACCATATTTCTTCTCATAATCCAGGTAGCGTTTAAAGAAGAATTTCATCCTCTTGGGTGCCAAGCTCAGGTGTATGACCCTCTCAAAGATGTCCCTGCAAGAAACCAAAGGCCATTCAGATCACTGTGTTGGCGACAGCACTCAACACAAGCTCTATATCCTGCCTCTGAATAAAGAGCAAATTCAGGAGAGACATTTGACCTGCTGCAAAGTGCTGGTGCTTGAAGCAAGAGATTCCTAAGAACTGGCCAATACCTCAAAGCAGAGGGCTTCTATCTGCCTGCAGAGCTCAAAGGTTGCTGGTCAACTTGTGTGAAGATCCAGCCACTTCATTTGACACTCTGTTCATGAAGAGCCAAAGCTAGATCCACAGTGTGGGAAGCTAGACTTCCTTTTGTCAGCTCTCAGCGAAAAGAGAGTGATTGATCTCTCCATTTTTATATTACAAGATATGCCAGAAAGCAATGCTTAATTTCACTCCTAAGATACAACAGGGGAATGTTGTGTCTCTGTGGGGACAGTTCAGCCTGGGAGATCAGTATGCTCACAGACTATCTGTGCAGAGTTAGTAACAGCAGAATTAAACAAACAGCATGACAAGCAGCTATGACAGCACTGCAGTTGCCAAGGTACCTGAACTTCAGAGCAGCTTGGCAGAACCACATCACAGATCCTGACAAACCAAGGAGAGACCACCACCAACCTAGCAGTCCCACTAAGTGCAGTACTGGCCTCACTGATGCCCTCAATGCAAGTCACCTTGTTTTCGTCATGCAGGTCACCCCTTACGAATCAGCCCCCCTCTGCCCTGTGGAGCTCCTTGGAGTCTCCTCTGTCCTGGCAGGGATAAGCCCTTCCACACACCCTGGCTTTCCTTCTCCAGGTGATACAAGTTCTCCTTTGCTCTAGAAGGCCCTCGACAACCACATGCTGCAGGGTGTCTGCTCTTTGCAAGTGTTACTCCAAGCACTGGACTTGCTGCTCCCCACCTGCTCCGGCAGGACTCACCGTACTTCCTTCTGGCTGCCATGTTTGATCATGATGTCCATGTAGATGGACCAGATGTCTGTACGCTTGGGGTAGCTGCTGAGGGTGCTCTCAAAAAGGGCCTTAGCATGTTCCGGGTCCCCGAAGCGGAACTCGAGCTGTGCAAACTTTGAAATGACATCCACATCTGGAACAAGTAACGACACACTAAGGTATCATAGCAGCGCTCTCCCCTATGAACAAATACAGGTGAGCAGCAATTACACAGAACAGAGGCAGGGACAGGGAGAGCACCATCCCTACCCAGAGACAAAAGACCCTGCTGTTAAGAGGTTTGGGACCAAAGTGGGGGAGGGAAGGTGTCATGGTTCACTTTCCATCTCAGCTCTCTGCAGGAGAGGGGTTCGTTCTCACACTCAAACGGCACCACACATGGGCCAGGCCCAGCCCCACAAACCTGGAACCAAAACAACTGAGCTTTTACAGAGAGCTTGAAGACCCAAAGTCATCTTCGCTTCAGGTGCTTTGCTTTTGCCCATCACAGCAAATTTTATTGCAAGAGGGTTTAAAATTGATACCAGGCTGAAATTTCCCCTTCCCTTATAGACAAGTGCAGTAGGCTCAGCTGATTGCATTTTGCATCTCCTACAAACGCTGTCACAGGAAGATAGAGATATCAGAGAGCAGCTAATCTACCAGACCTGTCAACAGACAGACTGCATCACAGGTGGGGAGGAGAGCACTTACGTTCTTTGGTGGGCAAAGCCTTGAGAGCACGCTCCAAAAGTCTGTGTGTAGCCTCAGTTTGGCCTTGTTTCAGGAGGAAGGAGGCATACTTCAGCCACACAGATTTCTCCTGACGGAAACGCTTCAACATGGTGTGGTACAGTTCTTCTGCTTGCTGGAAAGGCAGAGGGAGACTGGATTAGATCACACGGATTCATGAGAAAGCCTTGTAACTCTAAGAAACTCTTTGTCTTGCCCAGGTATCTTCAAACATTTGTGAGAGAAGAAAGTATCAACAGTGCCTTGCCTGCTGCCCATCATAACTGTTAGTCCCAGTTAGGGATAGGATAGATATAATGTCTGACAAATGGAAGCTTACAAAGCCAGGAGTGGTGGTTTACTGGCAGGACTGGATAGGATACTTGCCTGGGACCTGCCTGCACTACCTGTAATCAGTGCTCCTCATTCCAAATCTTTTCAAGAGCAAACATACAGAAGGAATCATACCCATTACAGAGATTCTCCAAGGACACAACTAGCGTAGCAAGCCATGGCATGGGGGAACACAAATAGACCCAGGCAGAAAATGAGTTCTCTTCCTCCCCTTTCCCCAAGGTCTTTCAGGCCTATCCTGGAGCACTCAAGCCCCTGCTGCTTGAAACACAAAACCGGGGATACCTCACCTTGTACTTCTCAGAATTGGCATAGATGTCACACAGATGCTGGAAGACTTTCAGAGGCTCATTGTATTGAACAGCTCTCTCAAAAACCTTCATCAGTGTCTCCTCAGTGCCATACATGTTCTCCAGGTTCAGCAGAGCTACCCAGACATTTAGTTTCTCCTGCTCTTCCCTTAAAGCAGATGCAAACAAGAACGTTTAGCTTTTTACCAGCCGTCATCAGGTTTTTGCAAAGCACCCTACAAAGATTCACTGATGCATAGCATGTCTCTGAGACATAGGAAGGGGGCATACCCCACCACTGAAACACCACTCCTGGGATAGAGCACAATAGCTGTTTCACACTGCAAGTTTTAACCACTGTTTGTAATTTAAAAACACAGGGATGATTCAAGAAAACGTAACACATTTAATCATGCTGTGGAGATGTTTCAGTACCCAAGGCCCTGTAGAAACGGCGACAGGAGTTTCAGTTTGTTTTGATCTAAGGAGGACATCACTGACAGTGCTATGCCCTCCAAACCCTTCTGACTGCTCAGAGGTATGACTGCATGCTCAGTGGTACCTTGGGGAGTCAGTGTGCTCACAGGCTGCAGCAGGCCAAGCGTGGTGACTCAGGTTAGACCTTCACAAGGCCAGCTGGCAACTGCAGCCACGTAGTCCCTTTGCGCTCACTGAAACAGCCCTTCCCAGCCTACACACGAGCACTGATGGCGCTCCCAATGCTCCTTTTCCATCACCACCCCCCAGCATCACTTACTATTTGGGATAAAGAAAAGGCAAAACCCTGCAATCACCTGAAAGAGATGGTTTTAAGCGCTCTCTCTGCTACAGCTCTGGCCTTCTCTATCTCGGTGGCCTGGAGGTGGAAGGCCATGTACTGCAGCCAGAGGATGGAGCTGTTGGGACTGCTCAGCACAAGGCGGTCAAAATCATCTGCTGTCTGGGGCTGTCGACTGGGGTCCATCAGGGCAGCCTCTAATTTGCAGAGCTCCTTCTCCATCTTCTCCTTCTCCAGCTCCTTCTCCTTCTTTGTTTGTTTCTTCGGCTGAAAGAGCAAAGAGGAGGATTGGTGAAAAGCAGGCGCTTAACGTGTGAACAGACAGGCGCAGTTATAGCAGAGCCAGACCCCAGTATGTTCAAAGCGGGGCAGCTTCCATAAGACAAAATGGTGCCAATTATTTTAGAGAGGAGGAAAACAAACCCCTTGCCCCTCCCCTCCGCCACACACACAAAGATAGTTCAGACCTCTGAGAAAAGCAGTTGAAAGAAATCTGGTTTCCTTTAATGAAATACTTTGATGGACTAAAAGTACTTTGCTAGTCCTGCACACCAATGGCATATTCACGCTTCCCTCCTCTCTCTCATTCCTTCCTCTCTACCTTCCAGGCCAGTGCTCACCACTACCACCCAACTCCATAAAAAAAATTCAGGCTGTATGGGGAGAAATGCTGTAAGGCTGGGCATGTCGCTGGATCACTAGGGTGACTCAGGACTAAATGGGGAATACAGGGCAGTACAGTTCTCTGCACCAAGGAGCCGTGCAATGGCATCCAGACGACCTAAGGCCCCCTTTACAGAGGTAAGTTATGGGGGCAGGGAAAAACCCAATGAGCATATATCAGTGTTTCATGAGCTTGTTTCTGATTTTGCTGGATTGCTCACATTGGGAAACCTCTCCAAAAATCTCAGAATAAAAGAATTATTTTATTTTGGTATTTTTCTAAATAAAACTGCTTTTATGTGAAAAGGCTTTTCATCTCCAGGATTTCCTTTACATTTACAAAAACACTCAGCAGCCAAAACAGGGCTGAAATCAAATAGAAAATTTTAGTTTCATTTAAAAAAGTTTCACCCTAAATAACCTGGGGTTTTTTTTGGATGCCAATATGAGAAGCCCCCATTCTTCATGCGTCCACGCTAGAATGGAGGCCTTCTCTCCCCTGTTTCAGAGATACCTGCTGATAATCCTAATACTCAAAGTAGTTAAAGAAAGTTCCATATTAGCTGGCAAAGATGGTCCCTTGGGTTAAAAGGCTTTGATATGTGGCAAATGTTGCCACACAGACATATGTGCAAGTATCAAGACAACACATTAGAGCCCCCATGTGGTGTCTCCTATGCAGGCAGCGCTAGTACACAGTACCTTAGACCGCAGATCCTCCTCCTCCTCTTCGCTCTCTGAACTCTCCTTCTGACTCAGCACCGGCACATCCACTGTGTTCATGTCCTCATCCCAGGTGAAACCAGTGGAAACCTGCAGCCTGGGAGCCTCACTGCGTTTCTTTACCTGCTTGGAGAAAGACAGGGAATGCCACAGGTTTTAATCTGAAAGTTTTTCACTGAGACTGGACACAGCTGCTGCCTGCTTGTGGCTTCTCTCTGGCCAGTACTATCGACTTCTCATGCTCACAAACAGCCCACCAGCCAAAATATCTAACTTGGGTCACCATTACTGCAATTTAAAGCCAATGTCTCTCATATCATTCATAACAGACATGAAGACCAATCTGTGTTGCTGCAATCTTGTCATCCAAGTCAAAATTGATGTATCTCAATAGGGCTGGAAAGTCATTTCTCATACCCTGATAAGCAACCTTGGTAACCCTTGACTAAATATGAGTATATTCTCCATCCCCATGCTCAGGTTCTCCATCAAACTTCTCACCTTAGATTTCTTTTTAGCTGCCTCCTCTTCTTCCTGGTCATCCTCCTCCTCCTCCCGGCAATATACCTCAATTCCACTGTCATTTTCATCTGCTGGACGGATCTTCCTTTTTTTTGGCTTTACCTCCTGCAACAAAGGGGAAAAAATGTGCATGTTAGAAGGGAATCACTGGGATGAATCTTACCAGCAATTCTGACAGCAAAGAAATGATCCTGAGTGCAGAGAGAGGGAAGTGCCCCAGCACAGCATCCCCCACTCTTCTCCCACATAATGGAAACAACAGATAATAAGCCTTGCTTACCAACACACTGTCAAGACCAGCAGGATGGGCCACTCAGGCAACACAATCAGGCTGTTAATTCAGTTAACTTTTACTCAAATGGAGCAGAGTTTCTGATCTTTGCTTGTCTCCAACATGGTTTAGTTCCCCTCTTCCCTTCCCACGTGGTATAATTTCTCACTTCTTTCCCAGCCTGATGCCAGTGGATCTTCCTAGTCCCTTGTGGCATCTGGGCCAGCCATCCCCTGAGCAAGTCCTGTACAATCACATCCATACCTGCTCACTTGCAGAGTTCCCTCTTGTCCGTTTTGTCTTCAGCTTCTTTATCTCTTCTCTCTTCTCACTCTCTTCTCCCTCTTTTCTCTCTTCCTCTGCATCATAGCGTGGTAGGCCTAGGGACTCAGGCAAGATGCTTGGCATCCCAGTGTCCTCAGGCAGGAGAGAAAGTTCAACATGGTTTTCTTCTCTATTTACACTGTAGTGCATTGCCAGGAGCAGGGAAGGGACAATAGGAGAGAAAAATAAAAATAGAAAACATTTACAATGCCTGCAAGGACCGGAACTTGTTCCAAAATCTTCCTACCTTTTACTCTCCCTCTTTCCACCCCTTTTCTTATCTCCTTTCTGCTAATTCATGGTCCCTTTTCAAGAACTTGGAACCTACCCAAGGACCTTGGCAGTAAGAAGCTTTCCTTCAGGTAGGTATCTCTCATATAAGGAGTGTTTCTGTACAAAGTAAGGGGAAACGTTCTGGAACAGGATTCGACCCAGAAGAGAAGTGGACAGGCTGAGGAGAGGAGAAAAAAAGAAAAGTTAACAATCCATGGCAAAACAAAACAAAACACAATCAGAAAAACTGCTCTGCATTTCTCTGTGGCACAGCAAGTCCTATATAGTGTCACATAAACATTCTTTACTTCAATTTCATGAGCTCAAGAAAACTAGCAATGAAATTTTGACTTCCAGGAGGAAATTCATTCTGCAGCATCGTATTACACCAACAGAGACTCCACCAAACAGAATTCCAGATTCACAAATCCAAAAGACGACAGTTCACCAAGACCCATCACATCCCAATGCAGTCTTCTCATCTTATGCTACTCACCCAAAGAATACACCTGATGGAGTGACTGATTTGATGTAGCCCCTCACTAGTTGGCCTTTTTTAACATCCTTAATGCATGTTATTTCAGCATCTTCCACTTTGTTGCTGCTCTTTGGATTTAGCCTAAAAGAAAAGAGGAAGAAGGTAAAAAAAAAAAAATCATTCATCTGAATAATCCATATTCTGCTCTGGATACCAAAAAAGAGATTAGCTAGCACTTTCTGGAAAACATCCTGTATCTGAGACACTCTTCACTTTATTCAACTGTACTAATGGACTATCTGCATCTTTGCCCAGCCATACATATGTACACAGCTTTAGAGGACACACATGTTGCCACAAAGCCAAACAAAACAGATTGGTCTGGTTTCCTCTGACACTAAGAAAATGAGAGCTAAATGAAATGATGTCTGAAATTGAGAAACATTGGCCTGTTTTTTTCCGCTTGTTTCTAAGATACCTCATTCCACAGAATTTATATACATTTGTTACACAACAAAGACAAAGCAAGAGGCTTGGTTTTAACACACATTTAAGACTAGGTCTGCTCTTTACTCCAAGGAGTTGAAAATACAGCCTGAAAATTAAAAGCAACTTGCTTATACTGCAAATGCAACAGAGGAACCTTTCTTTATTCCCAAATTAAAAAGTTAAGTCAGGTCTAGAATGATGATAAAAGTGTTGAAATCTGCACCCATTTGTTCAGCTCTACACTAAATGCCAGACATCCCATGTTTGCTGATACACAACAAAACCTTCATGCAGTAGGAACAAATTTCATGCCTTAAAAAAAAAAAAAAAACAAAAAAAACACATCATCATCAACAACAAAAACACCTAGTCTTTGTCCTTTGAATGCTTTGCATTGATATATCCAAACCAACAGGTTTCAGGGCAGACTAGTTGTTAGCTACTGGATTTTCACAAATTTTTATCACTGGCAGGAGATCCACGGTCCGGAAGGAAGATGCCTACCTGGACTGCCGGAGAGATAACTGGATTTTGCCATTCTCATTGGAAAGGATGTAACACCTGCATGGCAGAGTAAGGGGAGAGAACAGAAAGCTTTACCCGATTTAAAAAAAATTAAGAAAAAAGCTATAGGCAGAAAATAGATAATATTTACACTAACAGAATGAAGCTCTGAAGAGACAAACTGCTGTCGCTTGGAACACTTACAGTCTAACACAAATCAGCATGACAGAAGGATTCATGAAACCAGCTGAAGGTTGGCTTTTTGAAACAAAGCTACTTGCTTTACCCAGTCTCTATTACTGGTACAAAGAACTTGAAGATCATTACATCTGAATCACTTGGCTTGTTGCAACCTCCAGCATTCCCAACAAGCCTGTGTAGCAGGGAAATGAAATCACTCGTATGTTACAGATATGGTGTAAAGACACCTGACTTGCCGAACAGCCCTCAAAACCATGGCAAAGCTGGGATAACTGAGCTCCCTCAGTCCTGTTCAGTACCTTAGCTATGAGAGTATCTTCTCCCAAAACAGAGTCCAAAAACGCAGCTAAAGAGAGGCACCTTGATACATTGAAAGTACAATACCATTTCAGGCACACACGTATATAAGGTTATAATCTTCTCTTCTACACAGGCCTAGCAACCATATAAATTAGTGTTCATAAGCCCCAGTGTCTTCTAAAGTGCTGTTAAAAAAGCTGAGATGGAAATACGCCTGACGCAAGAAGTCAGCATCACTTCTTATTTGAAGACTGAACCCTATGTGTCTGTTGCCATCTTACAGCAGAGAAAAGCCTGTCACCAAAGGGGGATATTTCTAAACCTATTTGAAGGAACAAAAAGAATTACTGACCTGACAATCTTGCCAATTCTGAAGTCACCCAGAGGCTTCTCTGTGTACGTATCACTCAGGTGAAAGATACTGACTTTGCCAGTCTTCCCTCCAGGCAGTGTAATGGTCAAGCCGACATGTGGAGTCACCTTTGCTACCGTGCCTACAGTGATGATGCCCTGCTCCAGAGACTGGATTCCTGGGAAGAGCAAAGGAAGGAGGGGGTTTCATAATACTCCAAATGTGCACAACCAAAATAATAGGACTAACGAGTTAGCGAGGCTGATATCAGTTTCCTAGTCACATATCAAACCTATCAACTTTTGGCAAGGTGCAGTCTGTACACTCTGTCAGTTCACAGCAACGTGTTTGCCTTGATACCCCAGACATGGTCCCCTAATCGCATAATTCCAGGGCCCAGAAAAACTGAGAAATGGTTTCTCTGCCATCTCATGTCTGAGATCTGAAGGAAACATTTTCACAAGAGGTCAGAGAAAGGCTTCAGAGACGCATCTGAGAGCAATTCTTTAGACTAAAGGTCTGATCCCTTCTCACCTTGCATGCTGCTACAACAACTGGGTCAGGGACCCAGGTATTAATTCTTCCCTACAGGGAGGTACAGTTTGGCTTGGGAGCATAACATCTTCACCTGGGGGGTCAGTGCAAGCCCACCTCTGAGAAGAGCATCATAGGCAGTGGGGTCCTGCTGCTAAGACTCCACTATACCTGTAAGCGACAAGCAGAGGTTGGTTTCGGTGACATCTGTTCCAGTCACTGTAGCAGATAATGCCTGGCCATTCTTGAAGTTCTTTTCTGGATGCTTTAAAACCTGAAAGAAAAAACAGACTTCTACTTATTACCAGACAAGGACCTTTGCAACTCCAGCTCTGACTGCTGTATTCTCCTATGGAGCTTTATACTTTCAAAACGCACCTTTGACACATACAGTTGACAAAGAGCTCAGTGTTGCTTCAAGGTAAGTTAAGCTCCAAGCTGTTACCTTGGGCTAAACTAACAACAGACATAGTACTTGCTTGTCATTGAGAGGCAGCAACATGTAATGGGCAGACCACCGGACATCCACGTGAGTTCACACGGATGACTGAAAAGTGTCTGTGGCTGTTACTTGCAGCCACGAGCACAGAAAATTTTTGCTTAGCTTATCTGTAATAGTCTCTTACCTTGGTGTTGAGAGATAGCAGCAGATGAGGAACTCTTCCTCGAATGTCAGGTGTGACTTCTACCTCCAGCCAATTTTTGAGGGTGTTATACTGAGAAGACACCAAACAGCAGGAGAAGAGAGCATGAGACCTTGAAAAAAACCCTTTGCCAGTGGATTCCTTGATTTTTAAGGCCAGAAAGGACCACTCTGGCCTGGGCTCTTGCATCACACAAAAACAGTAATTTAACTTCTACTCATATTACAGGCATAACGCTGCTGTGATTCACATATAAGCGTACAGAGGCATTCGGCATTGTGTGTATTTTGTGCAGGTGGCATAGGCAGTTTCTCAAAAGGTCTTCTTGCTAGAGTACAGGGTGGAAAACATGAGCTGGCAACAGACAGACCTGTCAGTGAGGATCAGTTAGCTCTACTCTTGCAGGTATAGAAAATGCTGTTTCTTTCTCCTACTGGCACCACAAGATACTGCACTTTACATGGGCCACCTTCACGACTAATGAAGAACATAGTAGTGTCAGTCTACAGGTTTGAGCCGAGACCCCTGAGGTCACCTTACTTGCTGCTTGCCCAGTACATCTCTCAGAAAGCCTCTGACCTTACCTTCTTAACAAAGCAGGTCACTGTCTGCCCAACTTTGTAGAGTCCGAGTTTCTTGAGGGCACTGTCCCCTTTAAGGTTCAGCATTGTTGCGACTTGCCCTTCTATTTCACTGTTTGAGCACAAACAAAAAGGACGTCAGTTACAGAGTTTTGAATCCTGGTGATGAAGATCAGACTTAGAAACCCGAGAGATTATGTTGAGCCAGTACTACTGTAACATTCACGCCCATCCTCTCCCTTACTGCATCCTTCTGCAGGCAATTAGTACTTCCCAGCGCTTGAGAGGGTATCCTTCCAACATGCAGGAATCTTAGAGTCCAAGCTGGCAACACCTGATGCCAAAGGACACTCCAAGGAAACTGTGCGCTAGAAGAGCGCCAGGAGCTTTAACAAAGCTCCCAGATCTGAGATGGGGTGAAAGTGGGAGTAATAGGCCTTGCCACACCGCATTCACATAGAACTCCTTGTTCATGTCCAGACCCTGCACAAGTGGGAGGAACAAGAGAGGGAAGCCATACAGATACAAGGCTTGTGAATTATCCGCAGAGAGCACAAAAAACAATACTTACCTTGGTCGAATGCTGAGCTCCGGGACAGACTGTGTGAAGTGTGGATGGGTGATGGGTAGGTACCTGAAGAACAGGAAAAGGATCAAACAATTTCTCGCCACCTCCCCAGGCTCCAGTCACCTGTATTCCCTCTGCATTGACAAAAGAAACAGGTGTTAAGCCCTCTTCTAAAACTACCAAAGCCTTCCAGTTCCAGCTCTTCCCAGGACTATTTCAGTGGCAACTTAGGTACCCAAAAGTACTTTCACAAATCTAGCCCCTGGAGACAAACCTGTTTGCAGATTTGCAGAGACATTGCATTTAAGGCTTCTGCTGGACCTTAACAAGAGTTTAGACATCTTTTTTCTTGCAATCTATACCCAAGATAGATCTGGTAACACAGGTAAAAAGAACTAATTCATTGAAACCTTGATCCAGGATGGAACATGGTAACAGATTCCCTCAGCACCTCAACAACTCCAGCAAGGGTAGCTGTAAGTGTCTGGTGACAGAGGGAAGAGCCTAGATCATCTGAATTAAGTAAATGTCCCATCCCTAGCGCTCCCCAAGAAGTAGTATTAGGTGCACGTTTTCCTACCTGTGAGTATTCACATCTCTGCCTCCAATGACTCGGGCAGTCACCTTCTGTCCAGCTTTCAGAGTATATGTTGGAAAAGAGTCTATAGGCACTTCATCCAAGATCCGGGACGCGTGGATTGAACCCGTCAGCTTGTCATCAATAGCGACTGTGACGTGGGTAGGTTTGACGGACTTAACAGTACCAGTAACAATATCCCCCAGGGAAAGCGAGTGTTTCACAGCAGTAAGCGTCTCTTCTAATGCAGACTCAGACTCTTTCCGGATCCTTACAAAGACAACATTCTTCTTCGCTGGGTCTTGTACTGCTAACAAGACTCCATGGTCATTCCCCTTCACTGTTTTTAAGGTCACAGAGACTGTCTGTCCTACCTTCAGTTTTTCTGAGTCAAAACGGAAGGTATCATTGAAGTGAGAGGCTATGGGGATAGCAGCCAGCTGGCCGGTTTCCAACAAAGAGACAACAGCAAACTCTTCTGCTATGTGCTGCACGATGGCAGAGTGCTGGGAGTTCTCTGTGAGCCGCTAGACAAAAATAGAGATAATGACTTTCCCTACCGGGATTTTGATTCCCTTCACTCTACTCCCCACAGCTCTGAAGGATTAAACAGCCCCTCACCCCCAAGCCCCAATTAATTAACCAGCTAGACTTTGGTAGAAAGACAGAAACACAGAAGCCTAAAAATTGAACACATACTTGCTTGGCTCTTTGTTTTAACAGTTCTTCTCGAAGGGAAACATACACCACGGATGTGAGGGCATCCACATGAAGAACCAATCCTTTTGCTTTCTCACCAGGAACAATACTTTTGTCTACAAATGAGAACAGAGAGATTATCTCTTGACAGAATGAAGAATTTCGACCAACTGTGTCAGTGGCCCATGACAGATTGGAAAAGCTGCCTGTGGTTCAGTTGAATTCCTAAAGGCTGTAATGCTAAGAAGACTGCTCTAGCGATTAAATAAAGCTGCTGGCTTGGGGAAATTCATAATGATAATACAGTTAGAGCTAGTACCAGATGTACAACATGTCTCTGACAGGACAGATTCCTCTAACGTTAATGGCAAGGAAAAAAAATGGGCTTCCTTTATCTGAAAAAAGAATCTGATACTTTCATGGAAGAACTAAATTGATTTTATTAGACAGTGCAGACAAGACTAAAC
This sequence comes from Dromaius novaehollandiae, assembly GCF_036370855.1. NCBI lineage: Eukaryota > Metazoa > Chordata > Aves > Casuariiformes > Dromaiidae > Dromaius > Dromaius novaehollandiae. Next base: position 34,222,540 of record NC_088103.1, on the reverse strand, counting down.
ACAGATTTAAGGTAATGTAGATTTTGAATAAGATCATGCTAACTTAGTACAGAAAGGTCATCAGTCTATCTATTGCTGATTCATCTGAGGACCTCAAAGCACTAACTAAACCTCACAAGATGGCTAAGAGATGAGGCAGAATTAGATCTGTTTTACAGATGGGATAACAGAGGCACAGGTAGGCTTAAGTGATATGTTCTGAATCATGCAAACAGATCAGCAACACATCAGCAAATTAAACTACTCTCCAAGCCCATCCCTGCTCTGATCAGACTCATCCCACTTTGGTTCCTCAGCAATAGAATTCATTTAAATATAGAGGTTTGAAAGTATCAGAGTGAAAATGAAAGCAGTCCAAGAAAAGACCCTCACCTCCCAAATGGTAGCGAGTGGCTGTTACAGTCAAGCCTGTGGCACCGCTGCTGCTGAACAGCGCTGAGCCATCCTCCTTCACATCCTGCACAACCAGCTGCAGCTCCTTCCCAGGCACCAATTCACATAGGCTTCGGGCAACGCTGGACTCCCCTAAATAAAGGGAGAAGAAAGTGGGGAGTTAATTTTACCTATGCTGTATCTTTGCAAAAGGAAGACAGTTTTCACATTTCCTCAAGAGAGCATGAACAAGCATTTATGGCCACCTTTATAAAGAAAAACAATCAGCTGTTTAGGCTCCTGACTCTCTAAAAATGCAGAAGTAAATTCTAAGATTAATCAAAGTAGAAACTTCTGTAATGTTACAGATCTGACCATTGCTTATTTGCAGAGAACATTCTCCAGTTCCATAGAAACACTGGCACATGGCACTGCATGTAGGAAAAAGTAAAGGGACTAATGGAGTTGCACAACTACAGGAAACAAAACATTACAAATTACTGAATATAAAAAGAACCAAAAAAGGTAGAGCTAGAATTTGATAAAAATAAACTGCAAGACCTCCAATATTCCTAATATTAGTAAAACAACATGTGTGAACTACTTTGCTGCAGGATTCCTTCAAGGAACACGTCATACTAGGAGGCAAATAACTTGCACAAACTCATCCACATATGAGTACTAGGTCTGGGTCCTCACAAGCACTTGAGTGCCAGCCTAATGATCCTTGCACTGAAGCTAGGAGAGGCACTGATATAGATTCTACTAGAGCAGATCCTGGCCAAGGCAGAGCAGTTGAAAAATCCCTCTGTGAAAAATGAGGCATCCCATAACAAACAAACTGATGATTATAGCATGCACAAATGTGGATTTCTATACCATAAGAATAGTAGAAGCAGTTAAGAACATCTAATAAAAAACCTTGCTAGGGCTCTTCACTGTAAAGCCCAGTTAAAAAGCACTGTTAGATGAAGGTAGATATGATATCTTCAGATTAGTTATAAGTTACCAGCAAATAAAGTATGTGTAGGAATAATATATTGTTATTGTTGTCAACGATTCCTTCATATTTTGAGGGACAAAGCTAGCTCTATTTGCTTAAATGCAATAAAGGACACTACAGGCAGCAGGTAGAGGCAATAAAGGAAACTATTCTCAAACTGAAGTCTTGCCCTTTACTGTTCTAACTCTCCAAAAGCATCGTTCATTTTAAACAGATACACAGTTTGTCACTGGAAAAGAATCAGGGCTTTACCACCACAGGTGGTTAACTTGCCCAGCCTTTCTAGAGGCACAGCACACGATATCAACGCACTCAGGCTACCTCCAGTTACCTCCTGCCCTTGCACCACTTGTGATTACAGGGCAGAACTCACATGATGTCTACTCTGATTTTTAAGTGCCTATCACCCTCGTATCCAGACATCAGTGCTGCTTTTCCTAAATCAAGGAATTAGCAGTGCCTGTTTCTAATGCTCGAGTCTGCATGCAGCACGAGCCTGACTTACTGCTGTTCAGTTCTCGGGCATTTGAGGAATTCGGGTCTGGGCAGCAGGCAGCCTGTTCTGCTCCACTGGTGCTCTGTGGCAATTCACTCAGGCACACAGAAATAAACTTCTTCCAGGCTTCCAAGAATGACTTTTCCATTGAAAATGAACAACCCAGGTAATCATACCTCTATTTGCACATTGGATAGGCCAAGCTGCAAAACCTCATATTCCTTACACACTTAAGCTCTATGGAACTTAACATCTGTTTACTGAACAGAGAAATCAGGCCTGCAGACTACGGTTCTTATAATGCTAGAACCATGGAGTATTAAACAAAAAGTTATCCAGTGCCAGACTGAAAATTAAACAAACAGGCAATTCTTCATGGGGCACATAATTAACCTGTGAAACTACCATCACAACATGTCTTGGTTGCCTAAATTTCACAGTGGTTCAAAAAGCATGCAGACAAATTCAGACAAAAAAAGAAAAAACACCCCACTGAAGGTTTTTAAATACAAAACCTGCCACCTTCGGCTCAGCAGGTCCCTGAGCCAGAAGTTGCTGGAGGCCAAGCAGGTATAAAAGGGAAGTATCATTAAATGTCTGGCCAATGCTGGAGACAGGCATTGATTCGAAGAGCATCCAATCTCATGCTGGCCTCTCTCATTTCCACCATTACAGATACTTCAAGAAATCTAGTTTTTCTGTCCCATTCTATCTCCCTTCCTCTTTTGATATGATGACTTCACGGCTCATTTCTCTTTATCTTCTTACTCTTAATCCCTAAGTTTCAACCAGTTCTCACTGAAATCAGTGCCAGAAGCCTAGCAGACCTCAGTGAGAACAGCAGAATCTTTGGCTTGTTCCAGCAGAAATTCCAAAAAGCTCTCTTGTCAGTGCTAGACACTACGCATCTTTCTTCTAAAATGCTTCCCCTAGAAGCCATGTCTTTACCTGAACTGAGCTTTCTTTTGTTTAAAATAAAGTGGTTTTGCTTTACTATTCCTCTAGAGCCACTTTTTGTGACCTGATCCCCTTTAGGAGAACATGTACAATCTTTACCTCTTCTTCTCAACAAGTTCCTGATTTCTTTCACCTCCTTGAAGTATTGGCTCAGCAGAGCAAAGCTCTCCACAGCAGAATTGCCTGAGCTGCACTCTGACACCTTCAGATTGAGGAGCACACGCTGCTTCTCCTCATCGATGCTCATCACCTTCGCGATCACAGTCTGTCCCACCACAAAGTGGTCCTTGGTGTCCGTCACAAACTTGTCACTCATGCTCTGTGCAGAGAAAGCAAAGGAGCAAGGGTTACTGAGCGCAACTGCTAAACTGCAGGCACCTGCAATGCTGTTCAGGAGAAGGGTTTTAGAGTTAGACTTCATGAAAAATGACAAAAAAGGCTAGCCAAGACCAAGGAAAAGCTGTCAATTTAAATGGGTAAATGAAATCACATTAAATCCCCACTTGACCCTTAAGCTCATCTGAATGGAGTCCTTTTCCTCATTTTGGAAGGGAATTAAAACACAAACCTAACAGCAGCTTTTAACCTATTGGGGGAGACAGCGTGAACGCAGGACCTACAGCCCTACTGTTCCCTCCAGCTCTGCTCAAAGCCATGTTTCAAGCTTGCCTGCTGATTACACGCACACTGTTTTTGAAGTCAAGTGACTCACCATTTTGGGGGCCAATCCTGTCAGGCCAAAAGGGAACTCCACAAACACTCCAAAAGGCATCACATTCCTCACATAACCAGTCAAAAGCATCCCAGGTTGGATTTCAGAGAAGCTTCTCACCACTTGCTCCTCCTGTACAGCAGAAATCACTGCAGACTTTCTGCTCAAGATCTGAAAAACCAGTTAGGGAAAATGGGAAAAGAGGAATGAAAGGAGCCAAGCAAATCGCCTGGTGTTACTAACCACTGGGCTGTAACAGTCTTTGCTGGCAAAGCAGTAAAAGAGCCCAAAAATCACAGTTTTACTGTCTTGATTTCTCTACACTAAATTTTAACAATCAATGTCTCAAAAGCTGCTCAGCATTAAAGATGCATACTTTACATTAGCTGAAATGTAAACTTCCTAACATTACCAAAAAGACAGAACTGGAAAAAAAATGCAGAATTTTTGCTAAAGTTGTGATCTTATTAACACTGATGCCCAGAAGCTGGTTGGAAAAGTTAGTCAATTCACAACCAAGTCCTGGTTCTGATGGGATTCTAGCAGCAGCTGAGCCTTACTTCTAGAATAAGCAAATTATAACAGCTCTTTGAAGCATCACTAGCTTGACAGGCAATTCCACTTCAACAAACTAGCTAGCTTATCTTCTGTTTCTTGCAGATATCCTGGATACATCCTTACAGATGTGTCCATGTTTTTTTCTTCATTCAACTGGCTGAGATGTCAAAGGATACAATATGCTCTCCCTTGTCATTTAGGCACATAACTCTGGGCAGGACATCTCCCTCTTGAAGGCAATGCCACAGGAGTTTGCAGTTAACAACAAAGTCGGAGAGGTACACCGTGGGAAGCGAGGCAATCACTTTGCCTTCGTCTTCCAAGATGGAAACCTCTAGCCCATTCTCTTTCTTCTTCAAGACTTTCACATCAACCATCTACAGAAAGAACAAATACAGTGATAAGTGCCTTTGAAGTCATCTCTTTTGATGCACAGGGTACCAAATGCTGTGCTGGAGGGGCTCTGACATGACTTCCCAGCTATACATGAGAAACAGTCACACCAACAGAGCTGAGCTCCAAAAGCATGTCAACATTAATAATAAATCTCAGCTCCCAGAGAAATCAAGGGCCAGAAACATCGTCTTAGTTTTGACTTTCTATTTGAAAGATGGCAGGAACCATATAAAGAAAATTAGAACCGCCCCTTGCCTGCACCAGTAACATCTGCGGAGTGTTGGAAGTATTTTTCAATCCAAAGACAACAGTGAAGCATTTCAAACCAGTTCATTGAAGTCAGTTTTTTTCCCCCCCGAGAGAGAAAAAGCAGCTGCTTCTGGAGTGAGAACATCAGCAGCATCCAGGAGAGGACTTCAGGAGTAGGAGCACTAACTTTTGCACCTCCTGGAAGAGTGCCCCGGGAATTCTTTATCCTGTCCTCCAATATCAGATCAAATCCTTCTTGCCTTTGACCAGTAGGCAAACCACACAATAAGAGATACACATTTAATGCTATTTCTTGACCTCTAACAGCTTTTCTTGAAGCAAAGTTGTTTAAGTGATATCAAGTTGTTTCCCTGCAATAACGGGTTGGGAAGACAGCAAAAAAGGGAGCAGTCATTGAATTCAATACCTCTCCTATTCCATATTTCACTTGCTGGTTCTTCTTTGGAGTATGTTCCCTTTTACCCTCAGGGACAGGCTTGGTTGTTAACTTGAAGGACAGCAGCAGTCTTTCCTGCTGGGGTTCACATTTTAAGACCATTACTTTGACAACCTGTGGTAAAAAAAGATAAAACAAGATTTAACTGGGTTAATCTTCCTCCTCAGTGTACTACCACCTATATATGAGACAGGGAAATAAATACACAATAATTTTTTCTGCCATACCTAAGTTAAAACCAGTGGCCTGCTAGCCATAAGATCCACCAGAGACAAACATTCTCCTGATCTCACAGATGGAAAATATATTAAATGACTTTCATTCAGTCATGAAATGACTCTGACAGGTCTGTAGCAGAGCTGAGAATAAAATTCAGATCTCCACACCTGCAGTTATAAATCCTGACCAGAAAATTATTGCTCTCCTTAGCCAACCAACAAACAGCAGGATTAAAGACAAGAAAGAGCACCAGAAAAACAGCAAAAAAGGTTGAGCCTGCCCACAACACCATTTCCAGAGCACCTGGTTGGGGATGCACAAGACTTGAAACAAACAAGAAAACAAGAACAATACAGGGGCAGGAAACGTCTTTCTCTTGATTCTTTAAGAGCTTTAATTTCCTTAAAAGAAGCTGCAGCCCAGAACCCCAGACTGCTGCTAAGATCTCCACGGTCCCTATATCACACAGCATGGTGCCTGCTGCACTCCAGAAGAGAGTCTAGAAACAAATTTAAAAAAAAAACAAACAAAAAACCCCCACAAAAACACAGCTCTGAAGTACTCAAGAAGGAGCTGTCTCCCATACAACCTAATCTGTTTAAATGGACCACCGCTATTAAATGGACCACTGCTATTACCTAATGTGAAAGGACATGAACATCTCTTGGTGTAGTTGCTTCCTCCGGGGAAACCTCATGCCAGAGCCAACTACACTGCAGCATTCTCTTCAGCATTCATTCACAAGGCATAGGGTTAGGTGCGTGAATTACCTGGCCTTCATGAAAGACTTCCTCTGGACAAGATATGGGCTCTGAGCTCAGCTCATTCTTGGGTACCAGACCTTTGACATCATTGTAGAACTTCACAATGCAGCCGAACTCCCTTGCGCACACCACAAAGCCGTGTGTGATCAGACCTGGTTTTGCCTCTTCATAATTAGAAAGGACTGGAAGCTTTGACTGGACAAGAGTTTTCTTCAGAGTAAGGATTAGCTTCCTTTCTGCAGGTCTGCACTCTAGCACCTAGAAAAGCGGAGCAGGAAAAGATTCAAAAAGCATGTCTGCCATTGTCTGATCAATCCAGCTGCTCAAAGTACTCAAAGTGAAAGAGTCCAGTTTAAAGCAGCTGAAGAATCTGTCTGGCAGCTCTCACCCGACACCTGACTTCATCTCCCATGTTGTACTTCTTCTCAGCCTGCTTCAGGATCATGTCAGCAAGATGCATGGAGGGCACAAGCCCTTTAATCCCGTCAGTCACTTTCACCTGCATCCCAATGGGTTTCAGAGCTAATACTTTACCCTAGAGCCCAAAAGAGGGAGAAGGATCTGTAAATTCAGCATGGTTAGCAGAGTGTGCACAGATAGGAAACAGCTGACACATCACACTACCTATAGCTACCAAATCTAACCACCCTCCAAAAAAGTACACTCCACTCCACTCACCCAATCTGACCCATTAGCTTTTATGTTAAACAAGGCTGTTTTACTACCTCATTTTTGAGCATAGGCTACTTCTGCAAAAGTACTGACTCTGTCAGACTGCAAATGTTTCCAGAGACATATCCAACAGTCACACATGGGTCAGACACATAACTGAGTAACTGTTTCTGTCCATCAGTTGATTGTGATGGTCCACATGCGCACTTCTAGTTCACCAAGTACACAATGAGTTTTAGAAAGGCTAAGTGAAAGAAGCTAAGAATTCGGGGCCTTAAACACAGGACTGGATGTGGCTGAAACGTGACTGTCTTAGAGGCATCATGAAAAAAACCTGAACAATATTTTGGGAAAGAAAAGTATCAGATTCCATTAAGCAAGTCCTGCAAGGAGAGATTTTTTCTTCCCTTTTGTCTCACTAGTCTGGATCAGAAGTTGAAAACAAGCATTAGGCAAAAGAAATGCAAATTAGCTAGATCACTTTAACAAGTACAACTGTTCCACAGTACTATGTCAACCCTTCAGGATCTCACCTTCACCACATCCCCAGTGTGCACATCTTGATATTGCAGAAACTGAGCTTCGATAATTTGACTAGGAAAGAGACACAGCAAGAGATGACCAATCAGTCAACTTGAGGAAATCCAGGATAAGAGAAACAATCCCCTCTTTGTCTTGTCCTAAAATCTTCCAAAATCCCCGCCCCCCTTCCCCTGTGCTGCACAACTCTGGGGTTGTATTTTACTCCAGCTGACCCACCTCCCACCACTCTCTGGACATCAAGTTCAGACAGGTTCACCAGGCTCCATTCCAGGTGACAGCTACAAAGTGATGGCCACCAGCCAGGGCCCCACAAAAGGGGAAACCACAACCTGCACTGCTTAAAGCCACACAGACAGAAATATAAGGAGGGAGGAGGAAAATGGCCTGGGACTTGGAAGACCAAGATCCAACTCCCTGTTCAACCACAGGCTTCCAACATGATTTTGGCAAAAGATATTTAGCCTCCCTGTGACCCACCTCCCCATAGTTTTGGGAAGAAACATGAGATGCTCAGACACCCTGATTTGAGACAAGACAGATACAAGCCAGAAACTCCTAACAGCAGGTTCCAGTTCAACAAAGCAATGTAGTATCTTCCATGCTCAACCAAACCCTTCTAACCCTTCAACCAATTTTCTGGAAGTCTGTGAAACTTACTACTTTAGAGATAAAATACACATCTCATCCATCAGGCTGTAGTCAATTATCCGGCATTTGTGTTTGCATCCTGTCTTAAATGCTGCAGGTTTAAAGGACTTTCTGGTTTTTGAAAGGTGTTTCAGCTAGAAAAAATAAAGGATGATTTAGTGTTTGGAAAGAGGAAGCACCGACTTGAAGCTTAGGCTGAAGTGGCAGCATCTCACAAAACCCTTCCTTTAATATACTCCCTTTGTGCCGCAGGTTGCACCAGTTCTTTCAGTGTAACTCTCCTACATTCCAAACCTGGACAGTGGGGAACGTGATTTAGCAAACATCTTCCACTTTGTCCTAATTTTGTTGCATTTTTCTCACAAAGAACATAAAAAACAGAAAACAAAACTTCCTCCTAAAGTTATTCCTCAAGAAGCTAAGAGAGCTACGGAGGAGTTCTCTCATTGCTCATTCAGTCCCTGGTACTGACCCGTGCAAACGCAAGGCTGCCATCATCAAGCTCAAAGATGGCACCAAACTGCTTGAAGAAAGCCTTCACCGTCGACTCCTCCACCACTGCCCCCATGCGATCACCGGAAAGCTGGTTTGGGGATCCTCCAGCGTGGAGGAAGGCCTGCCGTAGAGTAAGCCGCACCACCTTGGAGGTGGGGTGAACGGAGAGGATGCAAGCTTTCACCTGGAATGGGGAGAAGACAAAAATGCTTGTTAAACACGAACTCATAAACAGAAGCAGAGAAAGCAGTCTCACTCATTATTTTAGATGTTATCTTTGGTACCTGAACTCTTTGCCCATGTACAAGCACTTTCCAGTATTGCCACTAAGACATCGTTTCAGTTCTAACAGCTTCACAGATCTGAGATTTTTGCTTTTATCCATTGTTCAAGTTGCACGGGCTAATCTGGTACCACTGTGGTGAGAGGAACATGACTGCTAAAGTCATTTCCCACCCTTTACAAGTCTCTTGGACCTCCCACCCAAGTCTTCCATTACCCCAAGAACAGCTTTGCTCTTTACAGCTCTAAAGCAGCCACGATCAGAATTCAAATACGAGAGGCCATCGTCAGTAAGATTTCACAGATGATTCCGTTGAAAAAAAATTCTTCACCAAAATGCTGCTGGTGAAGATAAGAGATGCTCTAAGTAACATTACCAACTCCAGCTGTGCTTCACCCTCTCCTTACCACTTGATTTGGAGAATAGTTCATGGATTTCTTTGGGTCCATGTGCATGAAATCCACAATGCCAGTGAAGGAAGACAAAAAACTCAGAGTGATCCCCAATGGGGCCACCTAGAAAGGGAAAGGAAATTACGCAAGATACCAAATAAAATTTGTGCTTAGTTTCTCAGTTTCAGAGAACAAGGGACACATTTCACAAAAAGTCACTCCTGGTACTAAACAACAAGGACCTCAAAAGAGACAGGCAAACTGCTAACAATTCCGCTTTTTACATCTTCTTACATTGCTTTGTAAAAATGGTCTTTCAGGTTTTTTTCTAACACTGTGTTTACTTTGAAGTCTACTGCTAAACTGTTGAATACTTTTCCTAGGCAATGGCCAGAGAAGTATAAACTGGATTCTGTTCTGTTTCAAGGTTCATCACCATCTCCAGGCCAAAACCTTTATACTCGCAACATCACAATCAGGGCAGAGATTGGACCTTAGGTGAATGTGATGGGAGTACCTAACTGAAAGTTGCATTTATTCTTCTAAAGTAATTGAGCACAAACACAAAATTTTCCAGGGCATAAATTTCCATCTCCATTTCACCTGCACCCCCACTTTCAGGGACACTCAAAAAAACAGTGCTAACCTTCTGCACTCGAGCTTTTACCACCAGCCCCGGCAGTAAGTTAGAAAGCGTCCAGTTCTGTCGTTCTGTTGCAAGGGATGCAGCTACTTCTGACCGATCAATGGACAAACGGACAATTCTTCCCTCATTCTTTACTTCCTCAATGAGACAGTTCAGATTCTGGCCTACCTTCAAATCAGGCCCTACAAAGGCAAGACACACAGCATAAAATCCCCATCAGGAACACTCAGGGGTTCCCTTCAGCCTGTAGCACTATCCCAAGCCTTTTCAGAGTTCCCTCTCCAAGTGTGAACTTCTTCCCATCAAACTGAAGTCTACTGCAAGCATGGATGGAAGGTCTTGGAAGGAGAACATGGTCTGTCAGAAAACAGGCTGAAACCTAGCAGCCTGTTTCACGCCAGTCACAGAGCCACTGCTTTCAGCAGCTCACAAGGACTCCACTTTGACTCAATCTCACTGAGGTGTACTAGTACCACAGATAGAAAACGCTCTAATCATTGCCATTTTCCACCTCCATTTCAACCCCAGTGGTTTTCTCTCTGATTACTTCTTACCTTTCTTGACTGATTTGATGTAACTTTGGGCTTTCTGACGAGGCAGGAATGCGTTAGTCCCACTGACTCCAATATCAATGAGGTAGCCATGGTCTTCCACACTAGATACTAAGCCAGAGAGCAGCTGTTGGGAGAAAAACACTGCAATTCAGTAATGTGAAGAAATGGCTGAGTCTGCAGAGAGAGCAAGAGTCTGCTGTTTCATGAGAACACAGTACTGAGTTTTTCAGAGCAGCAGAAATAACACTATGTTCGTTCCTAATACAGAGCTCATCTGGCAGTGGGGTCTCAACTCTCCCCTTGTCCAGCCATGTATGTACGGAGTCCACAAATCAGTAGGGGAAAAAAATTGGGATGCTCAGAAATAGCAGATGCTCTAATTGCACATGCCTGCAACCATAAAGCTGGAAACACAAAAACTAAACAAATAAGCACCTCTGCAAGGCAGGCTGTGCAAGGGGCACCTCCAAAGCCCAGGGAGGCTGCGGCAGACCCAGAATACATACCATGCCTGATGCTAGTGCTGAAGTGTTCAGACCCTTATTGACCTTTTTGGGGTTGATCGACAATTTGACACTCTGACGTCCATCAGCACTTTTCTCAACACTGATCACGATGCATCTGACCAATGTCCCTGGAGAATACATGTTCGACAGAGAGTTCAAGTCCTGCCCAACAAGATGATCGGGAGAGTAAGGAAACAACATTAAATAATTCAAGAGGATCAGAGTTTGTTACTGAAGCAGCTTTTGAAACCAAAGCCCCCTAAGAAAGCTCTGTTTCTCTGTCAACAGCACAACAAAAGGCAAGAAATACCGCAAACATCAGTATAGAGGCAAGGATGAAATTACATCATGTCAGCAAGTCTGGCAGGTTTTGCTCAAAAAGGAACACTGTGGGGACTGGCGTCAGGAGCTCGTCGCTGAGGATCAAAGCACAACTACAGAGCCAAGAGTGACTCTGATCTCAGCTCCCTCTTCAGCAGAGGGAAGCACCATCAACAAAAGATTAGTACCTTGCACAGATCACACATCCAACATCACCTTTTTTGGCAAAATTTATGGATTGCTGACACTGGAGAGATGGGCTAACATATTACTCCCTCCTCTTTTTTCCAGCAATCAACATTGTCATGAAATTATAAAGGCTGCTTGGAAAAGCATGGTCCAAACCAAGGTCAGTCTACAACAGCACTACCTAACAGCACGTTGCACAGAACATCGTACAATGAAATTTCAAGGACTGTACTACTCCCTAAGCCCCACTGAGAGACCTTTGCATCCTCACATCTTCTTCCACACACTTCCTTCACTTCCTTCCTTCATTGCACACAGCCAGGGATCAGTATTTAGCTACAGCAGCGAACAGAGAGCAGAAATTTCCCCATGTTCAACAGGCGGTCTATGAAGTTCATGGACCATTTAGCTAAGGTGAGCCACTGCAGGCAAACTGAAATCTGCTGTGAGACACCAGAAACCAGTTTCTTCAGCAAGACCTTTGGGTTCATTCCGAGATCTTATTAATACTCCCCAGCTCCCTGGCACAAATCACAGCCCAGATCCAAGGTCTCACCTCCACGAGTTCTCCTTCGGCCACCTGTTCACTCAGCATCTTGCTGTAGGCATCGCTGATTTGCGTCACTGGGACAAACCCAGAAAGTCCATTGGGCAAGCTGATGACTAATTCAAAGTCACTGACCTCTTTTATACAACCAAGAAGCAGCATCCCTTCACAGAGTGCCTGGGAAAGCAAAAAAGAGCAGCATTTGGTGGATATTTTGGCAAGTCAGTGATAACAGTGTGATAGATAAACTCTCCTCTTGAATCACTGCTCTATTTACAGGTTTAATGAGAAAGAACATGCAATATCTACCAAGCCCAAAAAAGAAAATGGCTGAAATAATACTTGTACCTGGTATTTTATAATGCATTCTGTACAGATCAGAACTATTCCTCCCCATTTTGCTAGGGGAAAACAGATAAAGTAACCTATCCAGCAGGTGAATGACAGGGCTGGGAACAGACTCATGTCTCCAAAGTTCCAGTCCCATGCTCCATTTTTGATGTCATACCAAAAGCAAAAAGGAGATCATCAGCATTTACCACTTTAACCCACACCATAATCAAAATGGATCCACCAATTACATAAGTACTTAACAATCAGAAGTGACAGGAGTCAACAGAAAAGGCCTTATTCCAGAACCTCTATAAATACTGAGAAGAAAGCCACAAAACAGCCTTGAAGACATCTTGGACATCTTGTTAGTACATGGGAAGAGATAGAAAAAGATCTCTATCTTGTCATGGGGACAGGAATGACTGGTGGGCTCACTATGCTCAAGAGAAACAGCTACAGGTGTAGAAACCATGCAACAGTCCTCAGTCCACAGCACCTGACTCAGAGAATTCATGGAGCACTTCTGAAATAAGATTTTCTTTTCAAACCAGACACAGAGTTCTCACACCAGCACATATGCCAGGTCCTTCCACGCCAGAATCCCACCTGGGATTGACCAGAAGTTTTTGTTCCTTTGAAAGATTTAAGAATCACCAGAAACTCCAACTGATGCATTACAACACATCCATCACATATATCTCACTCTGGGCTCTAGCACACACTTACCTAGATCCTGAAAACACAAAGACTAGTACCTCTTCCAAGCTATCATTAATTAACTACCAAGGTTGCTATTACAAAAAAATATCTACTCTTTTTTTTAAGCCTCATGTAGATTCTGGCTCACCATCTTCTCACAAATGACAGATGCACACAAAAGCAAATGTTTATCCACAAACCTCAACTGTGAGTGGTTCAAAATTCGTAACATTGTCTTTAGAAGTGGCTGTTTTGTCCGGCTTGAACTTCTTCTTCTGCTTTCCTTGATCTCCTCGACTCCTTTTTCTTTTCTGTGTTTGTTCTTCATGATGGACCTAAAGCAGATTAAAATCAGTCAGGAAAATAATAAAAATAAGTGAAGAGATGACCACTGTGCTAAGGAAGAACTCTACTACTAGGAATAAAATTAGAAGAAAAGAATAGGATTGTAGAGAAAAGGGAATGCCCTTGCTAATCACTGTGTGTCTACATGCAAGTCTTTCAAGATATCTCCTTCTGGGCCGAGGCTGATCATTTGTAAAACTGTAAAACTTGGAGCGGGGAAAAAAAAACACGATTCCTGTTCAAAAGTATTTGGCAAAAGTGATTTGCAACATCTACTACTAAATAGAAAGACTAAGAAACTTGGTCTATGTCCACTGGCTCTAGTATCACTAGATATATTATCTATATATCTGTATATATAGCATAACTATACTGTATTGGTCCAATCCTGCTACATAGAAGCAAGTAACTCAGGATCTGATGCTTGTGGAATGTTAAAATGTTGAAGCCTCATCAGCAATTTTGACTGAACTTTTTGTCATCACATTCATCATGTATCAGATATCCAAAACCTTTAAAAGGTCACAAGACAGGTGGATGTCAGCAGACATCTCTTTCCCGAAGTCTCGATAATGCAACCTATATCAGACAAATCCAGAGAACTCAGAGATAGGAAGGCTTTCAGGCCATATCCTGACAGTGAAAGAGCTCTGAGAAGAGTTAATTAAGAACATGTAACCAACATACATCAAACAAGTTGTCTTGCTCTATCTTTGGCTTGGCCTTTTTTCCCTCCGTGGGTTTTTTCTGGGTGCCACCTCGAGGAAAGTTTTCTTCCATGGATGCCATGTTTGCACTTCTATGAGGCAAACAACAAAACAGATTAAATATACAGTTATTACGACTGTTCCTCATGAACACTGAAAAAAGTCCAACGAGTGAACTAACCAAAAACTAAAGAAGAATTCAGATCGCTACTTCAGATGCTACTTTACACACTTACTTTTATTATTTTCCTACATTTTCCTTACATGGAAAATTAGCATTAATGTGCTAGTTTGAGAGCTTTTAAAGTGGTTTATTAGTCATTTAAAACAGGATTTTAAATAGGAGAGCACATAATAAAATTAAAGTTCATCAAAACATGCTTAATCAAAGACCCATTCAAAAGTAAGACATTTTCCCCGGCTGGTAACCGAACCGGCTGCATCGGACTATCCAGACCGAGGTTTCAGGAGTGAGGCCGGGTCCCACCTTGTTGCACCTCTCTTCTCAGAGCGGGGAGGGACAGAAGCTGCTCCCTGCTCCCAAGAAAGCCTCGAATTTGGATTAAACACCCTTAAAAAAATTAAATTATCAGCAAGAAGAGATTCCCCGCGCTCTCTGACTACAGCGCGATAACCCGGGGCCGCCCGGGCCCTCCCGCAGCGACCCGCTGCCGCGCAACCCGCTGCCCCGGGTGCTCCTCACCTCCCGGGGCTCCCGCCGCTCCGAGGCCGCTTGCTTGCTTCCCTCCCTCCCTCGCTCGCTGCTGCCGGGCCGGGAGCGGAGCTGGGGCCGACCGCGCCGCCCTCCCTCGGCTGCACGTGCGGCCGCTGCGCCGCCCGGAAGCAGCGCGCGCGGGGCAAAGGGCAAGAGGAAGTAGCGGGCGTGCCCGGCGGCCAACCAGAGGGGAAGGGGGCGAGGAGGACCGCCCCCTGGGCGGCGCAGCCAATCCGCGCCTCCCGCGGCAGGGGCGTACGGCGCGCAGGGCCCAGTGGATGCCGGCGGGCGGGGCGCTGGCGGCCGCCATTTTGTGGGAGGGCGCTGGCAAAGGGCAGAGCGCAGCAGCGGCAGTTGGAGAGCGGCTGAGGCCTTGGTACCTGGGGGTGTCGGTAGGGCGGAGGCTGCCCTGTCCCGAGGGAGCGCTGGGGCTGCGGCCTCCTGTGCTGGGGGCCGGGGGCCGGGCCCGGCCCTCAGTGCTGGGCTGGGCTGGGCTGGGCTGGGGCGGCGGGCGGGTGTTGGCGGCGCGGTCAAGGGCACGGCCTGAGGCGATGCCCCTGCCTTCCCGCGTCGCTTGCTGCCGATATCTAGGCGGTTATTTGCCTGATGCGGGGGGCTGGCGCGATGGCGCGATGGGGCTACGCGATGGGGTCAGGCTGCCCTAGCGGCTGCCTCGGTGGGGGAGGAACCTGCTGAGCAGTCTGGCAGCCCTCTTCCCTGAGCGTGCTGACCTCTGCCCGGTTCTGGTCCGGGGGGTAGCCCTGCAGCACCCGTGCCGCTTCTGTGCCGGGTTACCAAATAACCAATATTTATCCTAAATATATACCTTGGAGGTAGTCAAAACTGCTCTGGCACAGTCCTGGGAATCCTGCTGTAGGTGACCCTGCTGCGAGCAGGTTGGACTCGACAATTTCCAGAGGTGCCTTCCAGCCTCAGCTGTTGTGTGGTTCTAAGTGTACATTAGTGCCGTGCCAGTCTGCATGCTTTCATGTTAACTAACTTCTTACAATATATCCAAAACTTTGGTCTAGACACAGATAGAACTTAAAAGTGCATTACTGTGTACTTGGTGTTTTTGTTGTACCTGTGAAAGCATGTCACAGTGCTGTATAATGCTGCAAGGCTGGGTAGCCAGCTTAGTCAACTCACTGATCTAGCTGAAAACTAACTAGGAGAAAAAATATATATGTATTTTTAGCCAGGTCTGTGAGTTCATACAGTGGGCACATAAGATGCCGTGGATGTGGAATCACAAAATATAGCAGTGGTCTAGTCCCAAGCCTGCCAACCAGTTTTTGATATGGGATTGAGAAAATGTCATAGCTGAACTAGTGAAGTTTTATCTTGACTAGGTATTGCAAATTCTTGAACAACTGGTAGAAGGTTGCCTCTTTTGAATGGTTGTAGGCAGGACTGGTAGTTTTCTTTTGTAAGTATTTTAAAGAATTTTCCCTTGCATCTTCATCATACTGATTTTTTTTTTCATGTTTAAACTCAGTCAAATGAATTCTGAAAATCATGAATGTTCTTCCTGTCCAGAACCCCTAATTTCCTTATCTCCATTCATGTCACTTGTGTGGCATCATATTTTAAGATAAAGTGCTCTGAATATGCCTATCCCTCATGTATATTCAGTGTCTATTGAATGTCCCGAGGCAGACTTAATATTTAACAATGGAAGCATTAAGTTCAGTGTAGAGTTTAATATGATTATGTATTCATCCTGTCCCAACTTACTGTAAAACTCATTAACTTTATTGCTTGTTAGGACAAGTGACCATGGCAGGCCATGACTCAGGATCTCAACACCAATTCACTGGATTTCAGAAATACTTCAATTCCTATACCATCACAGGCAGGAGGAATGTATGTATTATGTAAATTAACGTTTGTGATGTAGCATAATGGTGTTTTTTGGGTTTTAGACTGAAACTAAACTTTTATATTTTTCAGTATGTAATAGCGACGTATACAAGCATTGCAATGCTCATCTTGTACTTCAAGCTTAGGCCTAAAAAGAAAACTCCTGCCGTGGCAGAGAAGTAAATGGTAAGTGGCTGGTGTTCTTCCAGGACCAAAATGATTCGATGCTAGTCCAAGAAGAAAGAGTGATGAAGGATAAGTTGCTAACAAAATATGATTAGAGATAGAAGCGTAGGCACATGAACTTCATAGTTCAGTTGAGGTTTAAAATGGTAAGTACAAAGTCCATTTGCTTTGGGGTATTTTGAAAGAAATAGGTTGCTAATGGGGGATGTAGTAACAATCCTGGTAACCCATAATTTCTCTTCTGGAATGGTGGAGAGGGCTGGAGACCTTATAGAGGGGAGGAAGAGCAAGCAAGAAAGGGGGAATTAAAGGGTGTTGCAGCTAGGTGTGTCAAGTTTTGCCTAAAATTGTTTGGTACCTCTAGCCTGATGTTTTGCTGTAAAATGTGGCTAACCTGTCACTTCATAGGGTATAGAAGTAATAAAGTAACATTTCAAGACCCATTTATTAGTAGTATTAGAGAATTCCAAGAAGAAATTAATGCATCCTCTTCAAACCTTGCTTTAAACAGTCTTTGTATGGTGCTCCTTTACTCTATCTACTCTGCACACCTGATTATGGAAGGGTCCTATAGAAGAGTGCTTAGACTAATATAGTGAATCCCTGCAAGGGTGAACTAAGCCTGTATGGGTGGCTATCTTTTTTTATTTTGTAGCATAAGCATTTGACATGTGAATTAGAGCATGTTAAAAAGAAGGTCCATGTGGCCAAATCTGATAAAGCTTAGTAGACTTTTATATTCTGGTATAGCAACAAACAAGTACTGGAGTCTGCTTTCAAATACAAAATTCCCACTGAAATGGCATTTGAAGAAAAAAAAACCTGTGGGCTGTCCTTATCTGCAGTAATTGGAGAACAATAAGCTTAGCATGTTAAAAGAATATCTGTCACTTTTTGTCTTGGGTATGGTCAAGTTTGCTTGCTCTTAACTAAAATTGTTTGGGCTAAAGGGAGAGGGATGCTTGGTTACTAGTATCACTGTGCAAGACTTGCTATGGTTGATCTCTCTTCTGTTGGCAGGTTGCTGGCATGACTGAACTTCCCATCTGTGTCACTGTAACAGAAGTTGATGTTGTGTTATGGCTGGAGTAATAAAACATATACAATGACTTGTTTTATCTAAAATATGAAATGGTTCAACAGAGCAGAATTGTGACACTTAAGTATTTTTGATAGAAGGGAAAGAAGTTATCTGTAGTGCAGTAGCTGATTCTTGTCATAACTAGCCTAACTTAACTCTTTTGCTGTTATGACATATCATCCTAAAATGTCTTGAGCACCAGTACCAACTTGGCTGTAGAAGACCTCAGCAGCATGAATGTCCTACCAAGCACAGAGCTTACAGCTGATCGAAGCATCTCCATGCTTCCAAATGACTTACTGGATGACAATAAGCTTACATGGTTTGAAGTTAACTGATTGTCCTGGTTGCTCTTGTTTTTTGGATTCTTAATATTTTAAAAGCTTAAATGGAAACTATGGCTCTTTCACTCATAGCAATTTGAGGCAGATTAATAGGATTTGCTTCTGCCTCAGTTGTCTGCATTGTGCAACTTATCATTACAAAAGCTGTTTGCTTTGGATGGAGAACTTCCCAACATAGACTGATCAGATCTTTTCCCATGGAGGGAATGCCCTCTTTTCCCAAGGAGGACAAAAGATTGATTATATGGAGATGCTTGTTTTCTTTTCTTATCATTTGGATAGCTTCCTCATCTCAGTGTTATCTAGTGCAGTGTCTCCTGAGCATTCAGCTGAGAGTCTCTTGCCTTGTGCTACTTTAGTCACCTAATTTGAGAGATTGGGGATGGGGGAGTTAGTTAGAGGGCCAAAACAATGAACTCCAGAGCTTGGTGCTGGTGCCCAACTATTAAAGAGGGTATTTAAGGTTTTTTTTTTTTTTTTTTTTTTTTTTTCCCCTGTTACAAGCCTCTCTTGCAGAGGTAACTGTCAAAGAAAATGGCTTACTTCTTGCTGATATTAAACCTTTGTAATGGATTGTGTTACCTGTTCAGTCTGGAACATCCTGTGCTGCATCAGGGCTAAGTGTTTTGCACCTTTCTGGAGACTCTGAAAGATAAATACTATTGAAGTTGGATGACTCTCACAAGAATAAGGTGGGGGGAAGCTTCCTGGCTGAGATCAAAACAAGTACCAAACAGCCAACTTGTAGCCAACAGGAGCAAAGTTGAGTCTTTCCCTTCAGTGCAAACACCGGCAAATGGGTATGAGTGTTCCACTTAGTGTTTAAAGGCCCTTGTTCCTATTCAGCCCTGACTATCTTACGGGGTGAAGGGATATGGCTGAATTCATTAAAAGATTCATATGTTGTACATAGCAGTCAGAAGCTGTGGAATCACTAGAGATGGGAAAAAAAGTAGGCTACTATCACCTTAGAGATTTAATGGAGGCTTAAGTTGCTGTAACAAGACTCAGAGTCCTGAGCACTAACCAGTTTTCTGCAGGACCTAGCTGTTATTGCCCGCTTAAAACGATGCAGAAAGTCACTGTGCATTGGACTTGTTACATCTCTAGAACTTGCTAGAAAATAGTACAGGGAGAGATCTGTGGCTAGTTACCTGGCCCTCACCCTGTGAATACACACAGACTTTAGTAGACCAGTGATTTTTTTTTTCCTCAACCCAGCCGCTTGCTAGATGAGGTATTCTTACCACCATTAGATGCAGATAACTGCTCCCTGCCCACCACTGAAGTAAAACTTGTAGTTTGTCTCCCATGTTTTCCACCCACTGCCTTTCTACTTCTCAATTACAATCTACTATTTTCCTTAGATTGCATGTTAGAGCTGACATGTCAATGTGATTAAACAACACTATGTTTCTTGGAAGGCTGCCAGCAACAGGGTTGAACCTGGGACTTTTGATGCTGAAGCATACAAACATACTTCCCGAGCTGAGGGCAGCAGCAGGTGCACAGAAACTGTTACAGGTTACTGGAAAAAGAGTGCAGTTCAAAGAAATTCCTCCCCTCCTATCAGTTTGTTTGCAGAGCAGGTCTCCACTGTATACAGTCTTTCAGATGAATGGTTGCTCTAACAATGTAATGCGCCTAATTAACTAGAACCCATCACCCACTGTTAGAACTAAATCGCATTAAATAGTTAAATATAAGTTACCAATTACCCTTTTCTACATTATTGTTTCCCTTAGCAGAGTGCTCACACTTACCAGCAGGGTCTTGCTTCCATTGCAACTATCAAGGGAAGAAAATGTCTTCCTGTAACGCATAGTCTGTAGACACAAACTAAGTGGTTTTAGTATTTATTATAATATCAAAAGTATAAAACTGTACAAAATACAAAGGCAGAATGTGGCAGTGTTTTTTTTTTTTCTTTAGCTGTCAAAACTGTACATGTTTTGTTTTAGGTAACTTGTTTGATTCACCATAACTGTACTAAAATGCAACTGCTCATATTGAGTGCTAGGAAGTTTTGTTGAGGTACCAGTACTAACAACTCAGCCATAACACACAAAAAAACCCCTCCATAATAATTTAACCTTTTTTTTCCTTAAAGAGAGGATTTCAAGGTGAGCTTCCTAATAGATTTTCCACCCTTTATTTTGACATGTAATGCACCTTTACTCCAAGGGTTAGAGGCAGAGAAAGGGTGAGATGGGAGGTAGTTCTCTGTTCACTTTACCTTAGAAATGTCAAGTCTCACTTATTTTCTCTAGAGAGCCAACAGATTGTACAGGTGTCCAAGCTCTTACTGGAAGTAGTGAGGAATGCAAAACGTTTCCCCCTGTATAGCTTGTAAAAGATTTGAAAGAAATGGGGCCTGTCCTTTGGTGCTGTTGCTTCTATTAAGAGACACAGAAAGAAGTTAAACCTCCCAGTGTTTTGCAAGTTTTGCTTTTTCTTGGAAGTCGAGTTCTGAGCTTTACTGATTTTCCAGGAAGACTTACTGGGGAACTGGGATAGCATGTTTTGGTGGGTGGAAATTGTCACCTCAGCAGACAAGCTGACCTTTGAAAAGCTTCAAAAGCAAACTGATTCTACACTTGGGACTGATTAATCTTTTTGCTCTACAGTGTTTCATTTTCTTGGCTCTTCACTATATGTTTACAGTTTGATATATTAAATCTTCTACAGAAAGGAAGCAGATTTTTAAAGCTCTTTAGATCTAATATACTGCAAAAGGGTTCAAGTCCACTGTTTTTAAGAGTGGGTAAAGTATTTCACTTGTGCCCCCATCCCTTCTTTTCATACAACAAAGTGTTCAGGTTTCACTTCTGGCTGCATATCACACTTAAAACATTTAGGCTACCTCCGAAAACAGAATGACAAGATCTGCATTTCTAATATCTCAAATGAGCACAGGAGCTTGAAATCTTTTCAAGACTTAGTACTTGGACACATAAAAGCTATACCTGTAACTTCCTTGTAGTTCCCCACAAGCCTTTGCCTGTTGAGCCTACTTTTTCAATGCCCTAATTGTTGCAGTGTTACTCCCACCATACCTGTTGCTCAGCCCAGGCTATGATGAATTCCACTACGTTCTTCTTTTCTGAATGTATCTGAACACTTTTTGCCTATGTTTAAGATTGAGTAAACATTTGCCAACTGTAAATTAAGTGCTTTAAAAAATTGTTTGAGAACACATATTGAGGCTGTTAACTTTCCAAAAGTTTCAGCAGAGCTCAAAACCATCTCTGAGAGGAGACAGCCATTTTCATATACATATATATATATTTATCAAAAGCACCATGAAACAATTCCTTCCTTTAAAGCCACGATGTCTTGTCAATCTCCAGTATTTTCAAATTGTGGATAAATATGAAATGCAGAACTGAGAAGATGCTGCTTGCATTAGTTTACATTGTTTTGTTTTTCTTGCAACAAACTAGTGGGATCCACCTGTACAAGACATTCCTCCTTGTCTCAAATCCTGAGGTCATTACTGCAATGACTTAGCACAGTCAGTCTTATAGCTTCATAATTTACTGTGAACTATAGGCTCCTGCAGCTAGCAGCAAGTTTCTGCGTGTAAAATGGAGGTGTACAACCGGGGTTGATTTGGTCATGTATGTACCTAGTAACAAGTCCTGTGAGTTTTCAGGCAAATTTATATGTCCAGTGGCGGTAGTAAAATCATCAGTTTCTAAATCTTCAAATGCTTTCACAGCATCCCACAGCCGAACTGTGTTATCCATTGAACCTAAGAAGAAAATGGAGAATAACAGTTTAAGGTCTTACACGTTACAAAAAGTTACTGGGGAGCAAGTTAACACAGCAAAAAGCAAAGCTCACAGAAGTAGGTTTGCTCGTAACAGTGAATACTTACGCCTTCCTCCTGCAAGCAAACAGATTTTAACAAGCCTCTAACATAACTGAACATACACACTAAAGTTCTCAGGATTGCAGCCCTCATGTAATCTAAAATGAAAGCCCTGTGGATAAAGCACAAGGAACTTCCTTCTCCAGGCATACAGGTTTGGATTACATTGATCAGCACTGAGAAGGCAGGACTGTGCTGGGCGCTAGATGCTGATTTCAGGGCGTGTTTATGATCCCATCACAAATGACAGTTTCTTTGTTCCATACAGGGAACAGAGCAGCATATTACAGGCCCAGTGACCTGTTTTCACTAGAGCATTAACAGATAAATCAAACCTGTGCCCTGTCTATTAGCTTTCACTCCTGTGGTAGTGGCTCACTGAGGATTCTCACTGCACTCCAATTAGGAAAATACTACAAAACCAATCTAAAATATTTTTAGCCCTTCCTAAGGAAGTTATCCTGATGTGATTGCAGTGTCCATGCATTGTTTTTTCTATCAGTATCTTGAATGTGTTGGCTAATTTGACTAGTTTACAGAACAGAGTAGCAGTTTAAAATTAATAAATTCCTACAGATTTTATGAAAACAGTTAACTAAAGTTGGAGAGACTAAATTTAGTGCTTCCACTAAGGGAAAATGGAGAAGGAGCTCTATTAGACACTAGAGAACACATGTGGACAAGCTGGAAAAACAAGCAGACCTCAGAAGTGCCACTGCTTATAGAGCTGACGATTGCGGGGGGTGAGGTCGTGCGTGCACATGCATAATACTACATGCATATTTCTACATCAAAAATCTAGCACAAAGAAATACTAAGGTAGTGGATAACTCATCCCTCCCTCTCTCCTCTTACCTGTCCTGCTGCTTGTCCCCCTACCATTCCAACATCCTGCCCCTCTCTTACTACAGCCACTTCTCTTCTGCCTGAGAGTAATTTCTAATTTCTGCTTCTGCCTCTGCCACTACTGTACGCAGATCCTGAACTTCACTGCATTTTTAACAGTGTAATACTTTTTCTTCAGTTCCCAGGGTAGTGAGGGCTCACAATTAGCAGTCCTGTAAGTATTCAACTTCTACCAGTTTAATCTGCTACTTTTGCTAGGCAAGTGATTCTAATTTGCCTTACTCAATTTAAAGAATCAATTATATTGTTCTGCTTCAGACTGATGGAGCACAATAGAAACTGTTTCCAGTGAGTTTTACCTGATGCTAAAATCTCCCCATCTCTACTGAATCTGAGTGCGTAGATAGTGTCAGTGTGCCCTTTCAATTCTCCCACCATCAAGCCGTGTCCAATGTCCCAGAGCAGAACTCTTCCATCTGTTGCTCCAGTAGCCAGAAATCGTCCATTGGGAGAAAACGCCAACGAATGAATTGGTCCCTGAAACACACATTTGGGCAGAATTAGTTAATGAGGTCTACTCACCTTCAGTCAAGCTGTATTTGTTCTGAAGACTGCTCTTCAACATCTCACCCCAGAATTAAGGTCACTTTCATACTGTGAGTGATAGGCCTTTACCTTATGTCCAGTGAATATTCTTACACAGTTCCCGTTCAAAACATCCCAGAGCCGCACAGTCCTGTCTGCTGAGCCCGTAGCAATATAGTTGGAGTTGGGATGAAATCGGGTACACGTCACATCAGCAAGATGGCCAGCAAATATCCGTAAAGGCTGGTAGTGATCTGTTGCCCACAGACTTAAAAGAAAAATTTTATTAATAAAGAAAACCCTAATGAGGTTCAAGATCTATTGCACACTCAGGAATACAGGAAGTAATTAAGCAGTGGTTTCTTACTGGTCAGTTTACTAAATTAGCATGGACTTATTTGGAAAAGGATGTATTTCAGAAGATGGAAAGAAAGAATATCCTGTCATGGCCATTAAACAATAGAAAGAAAATACTTATGAGTAGATGGACACGTAAGAGTGCACCATCTCATTTGTTTTCAGATAATTTAATGTGTTGAAATGCAAACAAAACACCAAAATATATATTTTTTAATTCATGTGAAATAAAATTCATTCTTAGTAGGAGAGTGGGCTAGAAAATACCAGCTAATCACTTTCAACGTGCATCCAGCACAAAGTTACAAGTAAAAAAGTCATCCAGTTTCTTACCGAGCCACTCTATCATGTCCCCCTGACACAAAGTAATATCCATAAGGAGAGAACTGCGTATCCCATACTGGATAGTTGTGTCCTTTATATCCCACCAAACATGTGAATGTTTGGAGACTCCATAACCTGACAGTGCCATCCTCAGAACAGGACAACAGATAGTTCCTGTCACAGGAGAAAGTAGAGCATGTTATATGTGGAACTTACACGTAGACTGTATATCCACTACACAAATACTGTAAGAATTCTATGATGAGAGAAACTGTCCATTGCCCAGCAGTTCTTTAGCTTGTCACATATAAGTGAACACTTTTGGCAAGGTAAATAACAGCAGCCAATTCAAGAGGAATCATATTTAGGTCCTTATGCAAAAAAAGGGACAGTCTGGGATGCTGATGACACTAATTCTGATGACACAGCAATACTAGGGGGAAAAAAGCAGCTCGTCTTTAATCAGGAATTCCAGTTATATGAAAAGAATGACCACTGAATTGTTACACTATTACTTAAAACAAGAAGAACATGCTAAACAAAATGTCAAGATTCCATACAAAGTTTACTTCCCAGCTGTGTTTCTGCTATGGTGGTTTCTTGTGTAGCCATGTGCATGTAAGCAATACTGTAGCTGTTTAAATGTACCTTCTACTGTCCAGACTCTCATAATTACATAATGTTTTTAAATCTCTTATTTTAAGGATACCATGCTATACATTTTGAAAATAAAGGCTTCTAGGACATAAGGGAAACTCGAATAAGCGCAGAGAAAAGCTATGTTCCATCCATTTTTATGTTTTGCATTATCACAAGTGAAATCAATGCTGCAGTAGTTCCCCTCAAAACCCAGCTTAAACTAGAGTTTGCCATTAAAATGGTCTATTTTGCCATTTAAGTCCTGAATCTCAAAAAAAAAAGTGCTGGGCATCCTCAGCTGCTCATTGATTTCAGTAAAAGCTGACAATGCCCAACACCCTGGGCTTAATGAGCACTTATACTCACACACAGCAGTTCCTTATTACCTGCATACGCAAGAATCACTTTAACCTTCTGGAAAAAGCTGCATTAACATGTTCATATCCAGTAGCATATGATCAAGACTCGAGACAAGCTATCTAGGGAACTCATAAAGTTATTTTACCTATCAGGACTGAAGCTGGTGCCATAGACAGGTCCACTGTGACCATATAAAATCTTCAACTCACTTGCTGTTTTCTCATCCATGATCCTCTCCAAGACATCGTCTGATTCTTTGTCGATGAGACTGAGGTCTGCAACATTTCAAAGTTCATGCATAACTGTCAGAAGTTCAACAAAGACAAGTGCCGTGAACAACAAAACAGATAGTATTCTTTTTAGGAGGCAAGTATGAAGCGAACAAGACATAGCACCTGGGAATTGGTAATTCTGAAATTCAAAATGGCATTTAGAAGTGTTTTTACCACTATAAGAGGTGAAAACAATGCTTTACATAAATAACCACTTTTTCTCTAGTCTTCACTAAGCTAAAATAAATTAATCCTGGTATGTTATTTTTCATAGACATACCATCCAGTCTCTAAACAAACTAAAAGCTTCTTGATAGAGATGTCAAAAACTTTCACAGGCCGTAAACACACTCTTCAGGCATCAAAGTGTTTTGACAGCTACACACTACACACAACTTAAAATAGCTTTTAGTCTGTAGGCTACTGTTTGCTGAATACCACAACCACATCCCAGTTAAATATAAAGATTAAGAAACGTTCGTTTGGTATTTAGCTTCAAACATAACACGCTGTTTCATAAACAGCAAAATTAAAGAAGCCTGGTTTCCATGAATTCGTGTAGGTGTTGAGATACTTGACATTTTCTTCCATCTTCCTCCTCAAAGTTTCCCCTTTTGATTTCCCACAAGATACCTCTAGTCTCTCCCCTAAATCCCCTGTACCCAGCTGTCTCCTACACCCTATAGCTACCATCCATCCAAGCAGCAAGACACACTATGGCTAATTCCAAGCTCTGCGTGCTGACTACCTAGCAGCAGACATACACAACAGGTAACTACTGAGCTCTCTGAAGCTTTTCCAGCGCTGCTTCTGGCTAAAGAGAAGAGAACTACTGTTACTGAATTATTGTTTTCAGGAAAGCTGTAGGAATACAGTCATCTCAGACTTCTGCTTGTCAAATTTGCCTGAAAATGGTGAACGGGCTCCATAGCTAATCAGGGGAGGAACAGGCTGATAGAACCAGTTGCCTAAGACTTATCTCATTAGGAAGCCAGGCTAAACATACCATCATACATCATACCATCATATAGCCCAGTCTTCTGGGCAATCCATACTCTGATTTTCCATAATAGCAAGTCTAAATATAACCTGTTAGTCGACAAAAGATATACATGCCTATGGATTATGCCCAACTGGGGACTAGAGCAAAGCTACAACGCTTCTTTTCAGTGACAAAGAAAGGATTTCCCCTCTATCTGGCACTGAAAATTCCTTCTAAAACTGTTTCTAACTATAATATACAATATGCAATCACACATCTGTGCCCATGTTGCTTCCTCCAAAATTAACAAAGTGACAACACCCAGCCCTGATGCAGATCTTTCTCTGTTCACACAAAGCATAGTTGTCATATGACCATAATATTTAAGATGAGCATGCATTATTTAATTACCTGCTGCTGTTTTCACACTGCGTAGCTTTTTTGGAGTCACAGACCACACTCTGACAGTAGAGTCAGCAAAGCCTCCTACAATCATGCTAGAGTCATCTGTAATATCCACTGCAGTTAGACCCTAAATGCGAAATGCCATTTATATTAAGTCTGTATCTTTTACGATGCATTCTGAATACTAGAAAATCCTAAATACTAGTAAGAAAATTAACCAGAATGATTTACCAAAAATAAATAAATAAATAAATAATAAATAAATAAAATAGACAGGACAAAAGCATACAGGTACTTGAAATGAACATGCACACATCCTCATGCCATGAAGAATAAATATGCATGAATGAAGCCTGGTTAATAACAATACGACAGTACTGTTTTCCAGTATTTCAGGGCAAACTATCTACTGTATTCAAGTGTATTCTACAAAATATGCTTATGGCCCCACATGAAAAGTGAAAGAAAGAATTACAGAAAAACCAGAGCAAAACCACAGGAATTAAATAGTTTAAGGAAGTCTTTAAACATTATTTTAAAGAGTTAGGATGCTCATTCCAAGTACTCCAGTAAGCCCTGCAGAAGGGAAAAAGGAAAAAGGGAAAGAAGGAAAGTAGCAAGCTAAATGGCACAAGATTTCTCAAAACAGTGGATGAACATCAGATTTTGCTATCCTGAGTATTAGGGGCCAGAGTCTGGCTCCTCCTGGCACAGGAAGCAGAGGAGCTGTTAACTCCAGCTTGCTGATGATGATGGGAGAATCGCCAGGGCGTGGGAAACAAGTGTTTCTGCTCAGAGGGCCTCCTCCCAGCAGTGGTAGCTGCTCTTTCCTGCAGTGGCAAGAAGAGCTGCCAGCTTGGCTTTCCAGTGTTTAACTCTGTAAGGTAAAGGCACTGGGGCCATGCATATTTTGCCCCTCCAAGCACTCTGCCAATTTAAGTAACTGCCATGCTTGCTTATGCCCAGAGCCAGTTTCATTTCATATACCAGGTTTATCCCAGGATTTAAGTGCTTACAAACTTATGACCTCAATATTCACCAAGAAAATCTTAGACAGAGCAGAATCACTATTTAACAGCCAATACAGCTATCTCGGTCTACAAACCTAAATAGAATCACACATCAGAGCTTCCTTTTTCTCTGTTAAGAGTAGTGTTTGTCACTTTGATTCCTTCTTCCATATTACCCAAGTCCTTCTTTTACTAACCTGATAAGCATTAAGGAACGTGTAGAAACAGATGGAGGGCAAGCAGTCTGGGCCAAGACGCACACGCCTTGCAGCTTCCTTCATATTCATTATTTTATCCAACTTGTCAGAGTCTTTCAGTTCAGGCAGAGGAATTCTACAAGCAGTACATATTTTATGAACTAAAAGCACTTTCCATATTGTCAGTTTAAACACAGATACCTCAACATCTCAATATTCAAATACAAAACAAGAATTGAAAGAATAAAAGACTATGTAAAAGATTAACTGACCAAAAGAAACCCAGAGGGGAAAAAAGGAAAAAGGAGAGCCAACAGCTCTTCCAGACATTTCATTCCAGACAGGCAGTGGTAGAAGACAATAATCAAGTCTGAAAAGATTAGAGGGTAACTGAATAAAATTTTAATATGGGAAGTATACACCAAGCTTTCCATTACTTCCCTTGAAAGCCTTATGGCTACAGCTGGAACAGCCAAAGAGCCCCCCCCCCCCCCCCCCCCAAAATCATGTGAGCCATGATGAAGATTTGCTATGACTAGACTGGATTTAGTAAGCCCTCCCCACGCATGACTTCCTTGTTACCTGTTTTGGGGAGGAGCATTAGGATCTTGTTTTTTACTTTTTGACCCTACGCTATCTTTTTTAGGTTTTTTCTTCTTTGGTTTTCCCTCTTCGTTTTCCCCTTCTTCATCTTCATCATCCAAAGGCACATCAAACTCTGGTTCTTTAAGTAAACCAAAGAAAACCTGCAAGCCAATAAGACAGGCATGAGACAAAACAGTATTTGCTGTTCCTACGGAAAAGTGTTTTTTGAAATGGAAACTCTTCAATGTAATAGTCCAAGATTGTAAAATAACAGAGCTGCCTATTTAAGGTTGTTATGTTTAATATTGCTGCATACATTACTGGTTAACCTATAACGACGTATATGTTCTGCTGTTTCATCTAACAACCAATCTGGACAACTGCAAATTCTCCCACTATCTCTTAGCACATTTTTAAAGCAGAATCCCTACAGCTTACATACCTTGTCTATGTAGTACTGTGAGTGTATCAAGATCCACACAAACAATTCTCGCAATAGCGACTGGCAATAAGTAAGGATTACTTCTGTTGTACAAGAGAGGAAGCCAAAGAGTCAGGTGTTTTAAAACCACTTTTAAAACCATTTTAAAACCACTGAATAATTCAGGAGTCAGCCTTGTGTTCAGTCCGCCAAACTGAACTGTCTCTTGCAGGGATTCAACAGGTTCTTCAGGGACCAGCTAGTGGTACCTCTCTCTACTCCTGCCAGTACCTAATTACACCCCTCTCTTTGTTCATGCTGTCTCTTAAGATCTCCAGTAGCAATGGTCAGTCTATACTAAAGTGAAAAATGTCTCCCCGAGATTCTAGAATTGCTCAATAATAAAAGTGCAACAATCATTGCCTCCTACCTTTGCTTTATTAGCCTCTCGTTTTGCCTCCCCAGCCAGGCTTCCAACCATAGCATCTATCTGTTGCTTACTGCGAGGCATTCCATCAAAGATATCAATGTAGAGATGTTCCTGAACAATGTTCCAGATCTGATTGTTCTGCTTCTCCTGAAGATGTCTCTTCAAGAGTTGATAAGAGTCACGGGAAATACGCAGCACAAACTTGCTTGTTCGGAAATCCAGCATGGTCTCATTACCTTTCATATGTTCTTTTTTGGTTAGGCTAGATAATACACGCAGGTCATCCTGGTAATAACACTCCTGATCCCCATGAAATCTATTGAAACAATTTAAGTTTTCACAATAAACATTTTATTCTATCTATCCCCTAAGCAAACACATTAATTAAACATGAAACATGTAAAGAGCTTTTGGGAGCTACTAACTATATATGGAGTTATTTTTAGTGCAGAAATAAGATTCATCCTGGAGAGGGACACAGCAGTGATTTACAGTACAAAGTAAAAATATCCAACAGCTAAAAAACAAGATGAGGAGAACAAACAAATGGAAGCTCACAGAATTTCATATGAGCAAAGGGTTACTGCCTATAGCGAACAGTAACACTAACATGCTTATTTACAGAAACCCTAATTTGCAGTACCATAAAGTACAGAGCATTTTCAAGTATGTAAGACTGTATCTATAGCTGATTCATTACATGAATATGCACGTTCCACACTGAACATATATGTTTCCCACTCTCCATTTGCAATATCTAAAAGTTGACATGAGTCTAAAGAAAATAAGTTTTCCATTTTTACTCAAACCATGTTATAAAATACTGGTGGGAGGGATCATTTTAACTGCATTTACAGAACTATTTTTTCTGACCATATTTAAAGGAGAAAAAGTTATCCTTTTGGGTTGAAGTATTTCATGATTAGTCTGAACCCAAAAAACAAACAAATGAAATTTGAAT
This sequence comes from Dromaius novaehollandiae, assembly GCF_036370855.1. Classification (NCBI taxonomy): domain Eukaryota; kingdom Metazoa; phylum Chordata; class Aves; order Casuariiformes; family Dromaiidae; genus Dromaius; species Dromaius novaehollandiae. The sequence goes on along the minus strand of NC_088103.1, from coordinate 34,192,040 downwards.
TTCTCCTCAAAGGATTAAGCAAGACATAGTGGGAGCACAGAAAATTGAAGGTTAGCCATAAGTGAGTTACTTCAATCTTATTTGAAGAATTTCTATACACACACCATGACATTAGCCATGACATTAGTAGGTATTTATAAAGAGTACTCTGTCATTTCGGTGTAATTTTCTAGCGTTAAAAAACGACCCAGCAATCTTTCCCTAACAAAGCAGCATCTCTTCATTAATGACTTGCATCAGCCAATTCAAATTCACACCAGCCCATCATAAAGAAGGTTCAAAGTCTGCACATGTACAGTTCAAAAGCATGCAGTTTGCATGTCTTTGTAACACATAAGATTGGAACAGGATTTAAGAACTGTTACAGTAATCCATGATACTGTTAGTTCAGATTCCAAATCCCTTCACTATTAGAGAAGAAAAACAACACATTCGTATTATATTTTTATATATATATATACACACACACACAAAAACCTATGCTACTATAGCTCACAGATTTAATCAAAGTAGCAAACCAAAACTGATGCAAATACACAAATGAAAATAAATTACCTTTCGAAGAAAGACTTAGCTTCACTCTCATGTTGATTGTAAACCAATTCCAAATACATGTGCACAAAGAGAGGATAAAACAGCTGGGATAATTCAGCTCGATGACAGTCCAGGGAACATTCAATGAAGTGTTTCAATCCACTGTAGTATTCCTCGTACAGTGTCGGGTCCCCTTGCTGATTGTAGGCAGATAATACTGCACTCACATCTGGCTGGTCTTCCACAACAACACCTCCTCCAACTGCAAAAGTATTATCATATGACAAGAGCTTGTAAGCTAGACTGAGAGAACTAGCAAATACACAATAGCTAACACATCCTCTGCTAAGGTGAAGTGCTCAGAGCAAAACATAAACACCAAGTCTTGTGCTTGTTCAACACTTCTTAAACATTAAGAGTGGGGGGGGCAGTAGCGTATTAACTACAGCCCACCAGCCAATTCTTCTTCCATCCTCAGCTATTTTTTGTACTTTCTTGCCAATAGTTGCCCATAAGTTAGTTAACATACAAATGTATGGCCTAATTCTGCCAAGATTTTACATGGACAGGTAGAAAGAACTAACAGCACCAGAACAAGTTCTCTTTACTGCTGAGGCTAGAAACAGTCAGATGAGAAACAGAATTTTTCTGAGCCTCTAAAATACACCCACTGTAATTATTTTGCTTCCACTAACCAAATAAATTAGCTTCAAGTGAACAATTCATTGCGACCGCAACACAACCACTGCAGGGCAGTGACTTCTTGTCACTGGCTAACAACTCTTGGAGCTCTGTTCTCTGTAGCAATCAATACATATTTTCATCACTTCATCTTCTAAGTAAAAACAGCCATATTAGGTGATACCGGGAACAAGCTAACTTTATACTGTAAGTTTACTGAATCTCTGACATATCAGTTCCAAAAATTTCACGATACTTTCAATGTTCTGTAAAGCTGCTCCATGGAACCTACTGCTTAAAAGCACCCTAACAAAAGTTATCCCAAGGACACATCAAGCACCTGACAACCCAGACTAGATACAGAAAGAGCCTCCTTTACGAGCATCCTATGGCTCCTTCTTCAAAACACAGCCTGTCCAGCAGGCATCCGCCCCGCTCCCCGGCCCCGCGGCGGGCCCCACCTTTCCCCGGCGGCACGGCGGCCACCGCCGCCACCCCGGGGCTGGAGGAGGCGACGGTGGCAACGCTGCCCCCGACGGCGATGGCGGCGGCGGCGGTAACCCGGCCGAGCAGCGCCTCGCCGCCCCCGGCGGCGTCCGCGTCGCCGCCCGCGGCTACCAGGAGCCCGGCGCCGGCGGGGCTGAGGGCAGCGGCGCCCAGGTCGTCGCCGAGCAGGCGGGCTTCGCGGCGCAGGATCTCCTCGGACTCGCGGAGGTTGCTGCGCCGCAGGAACTGCAGCACGGCCACCAGCGTCTGCCGGTCCAGCGCCGCCGGCGAGGCGGCCGGGCCCGGTGCTGCCGGCTTCGGCGGCGGCGGCGCCGCCTCCCCCCCGCTCCCCGCCGCCTCCCCCTCCGCCGCCGCCGGGGGAGCGGCGGGAGCCGTGGAAGCGGCCGGCGGCGCCGCAGGGGGCTGCGGCGGCGTCCCCGCCTCGGGGTCCGGCTTCACCGCCGCCACCTCCGCCGGCTCCTCAGGTAGAGCCGCCATCTTGCGCCGCCGGTGGCGGGCAGCGCCGGCAGGCGCGGGCGCTCTTGCGACAGTCTGGGCGAAGAGCTGCCGCCTTCCTGTGCGCTCGCGGCCTCGTTTTGCGACGCTTCCGGGAACGGCTTACGGCAGCGCGGGCGGCGAGGGCCTGGGCGGGCGCTTGGGGCCCACGCGGGATGCGGAGCACAGACGCGACATACGCGCGGTTTTGGGGGGTTTCTGCGTGGCTGCGAGTCACGGAGCTCCCCGGCGCTGACAGAGCGCCTGAGCAAGGACTCTTGTTTGGAAATGGATCGCTTTTGCCCGGCAAGCCACCACCGCGTCGTCAGGGCGCTCCACGGAGCAGGGGTGAGGTGGCGCTGGGGTCTGCGCGAGCGGCCTGTGACAGCGGTTAAACACCTGAACCGTCTCAGTTAAGAGACGCGTCCTGCAGCTGATTCCGTAGCAGGAGGTGCGGACCTCACTGGTGGTAAAAACCTGTCCTATAAACTAAGGGGATGCGTCAGCAGAGAGCATTAACAGTACGTGAATCACAACATTCCTCCTTCCGTTGTAAACCTGGGGGCTCTCGCTGTATAAAGTCCAAAACTATTCACACGTTATACTAGTTTTTCTAATAAGGTATGTTACAGCTTCCTTCAAAGCATGCATTGTTTTCACAACACTGTAAGTGCCTGTGAAAGCGCTATTAAAGGCATTTTAGAACACCTGAAAGCTTTACAAGGAAGAGTAATCATTACATTGCAGCCTAGTCACTTGTGTTTCTAGTTATTTCTAGTATCTCTTTTATTCGTATTTGGTAACTGTAGATTCTTTGGTATTACAAAATAAAAGCTTTTCTTTGAATTAAACGAGTGTCTTGTGATCGACGCGTTTTCGTGATAAATTAAACATTTACCTGCGTTTCTTTAGCCAGTCACTTAATTCTTAGCTGGAGAAGAGTAAAAAGACGACGACAACAACAAAAAAGCTGTAGGCTATAATAATCACAGGCCGCTGTGCGGAGGGCGCATGCGCAGTGGCCTTGTTACTTGTCCGCTTGAACTACAGTTCCCATCGTGCCCCTGGGCGGCCGCCGCGCATGCGCTGCAGGGGAGCTGCTGCCGCGGCGGACTACAGCTCCCATCGCTCGCCGCGGGCGGGCAGTAGCCGGTGCCGCGTTTGCCCCGGTTCCCGCCCCCACCCCAAGCCATGGACACGGAGGTGGACGTCGGCTCTGTGGTCTCAGGGCTGTTGGGCGGCGACGGGGTCGGCGGCGACGGGGTCGGCGCTGGCCCGGCCGATGAGGATCAGGAGATGGAGGGGGCCCCCAGCTGCTCGGGGTCGCGCTCCCTCCCCTTCGAGTTCGAGCGGAGCCGCTCGGACTCCAGCGGCGACGAGGACGACGACGAAGACGACGAGGAAGAGGAGCTGGAGGAAGAGGAGCTGGAGGGCGGGGCCGGGCCTCCCTTCGGGACGGACGACGGGGAGCTCGACTCGGACGACGACCGGGAGGTAGCGGGGGGGGAGGGGACGCCTGAGGCGAGGGCGCGCGCCGGCCGCCGCAGGCTCAACGGCCGTGGTGCCAGCTCAACGGCTGCGCCGCACGCCAGGCCCCGCTCCCGGCGTGCCCCGCGCCGCCGGGGGCGCGTGCGGCTCGAGGCGGGGGCGCGCGCTCCCTGCCGCCGCCATGGCGGGGGCGCTGCCCGGCGGCGCCGCCGCGCTGGGGCTGTGGCGGCCCCCGGGGGCCGAGGTACGGCCGCCGCCGGGGAGGCGACGTGGTGGCGGCAGGGCGGGCAGCTTGCGCTGTCTCGGGGAAGTTGCCCGGCTTGAAACGCATGGGCTTAAAACCACCCCTGACGGCTTCAGAAGTCCTCGGCTTGCAGGCTGGTCCTGCAGAGCAGTGGCTTTCAGCTTTACATGCTTTTAGGTACTCCAAAAAACTTTCCAGTGCAAATGTAGACCCCTGCTTAGACAGCTTAAGCCTTCTCGTAATAGGCTTTTCATCACTGTTGCCTAAGTTCATTGCATCGGTCTAATTTATAATGAAGTCTGCACAAGCCATTGGCGTAGCTGGGAAGGTGGTAAGCAGTGGCATGTGGTCGATATGAATGGTGTGATGAAGGGAAAGCAAGCCCCTCAGTCTGGCTTTGAGACTAGAGGAACAAAAGTTTACTGTGTTACGTTTCTCAGGCAGCAGGTATCCGCAAACCTCAGAGTGACAGCCATTGCTGTAGAATAAATTTGTTCTTATTCAAAGTAATAGACTTCTGAAAAAATTTTGTGAAACTGCCTGTATGCTTTCCCGGTAAATGTACTTAATCAGAATTCAAAGCAGTGAAATTTCAGTCCTTGTTTCAGCATGTATTTCTGTGAACGCTAACCGTGTATTGAAACAAGAAACAGCCTTAGTTCTGCTTTTTGATTGAGGGCCCCTACATATTTGCTGAGCATTCTTCAAATAATGATTTTATTTGCTGCTGGTAGCCACTTCAAGCTTGCTGATTGTTTGATATTTGATAGATCTGTTCCCAAGAGAGCTGTTTGTGGTTTGCTTTTCAGATATGATTCATAAATAAATTAGATCACCATTCACAAAAAGGTCAACCCAGAAGAGTAGATGAAAGTCTTTAGAAAATAACTTTTATCTGAGGAATGATTAATCTCTTATGAAAACCCATTTCTGCAGCATGTTGACTCAGATTTTTTTTCATCTTTAATATGGCCCGAGGTTGTGATATTTCGGAGGCAAGAATCAGGAAACTTCTTGACTTATTCTGTGTATTCAAACTCGTACCAACTGTTTTGGTTTGTAGCGCATGATAAACCTCTCCGAGTTGACCCCTTACATCCTGTGTTCCATCTGCAAAGGTTACTTTATTGATGCTACAACCATTACAGAGTGTCTGCATACCTGTAAGTACCAGTATTTTCATTCTAAGAATTCAGATACATATTTAAATCAAAAACAGCTGTTCATTTGTTCTGGATGAGACCTTTGTGTCTTTGCAAAGGTAACCACCTCTTTAAAGTGAGCATACATTGTGGTTATATCATTCCTTGAGAGAATATAGTCATGGATATCTTAAGCATCAGAAAATGTGAAGTAATAACCTTGTCAGCTCAGTTTCTCCAGTTAAGAGGGGAAGAAAGAAAGAATGTGTAGAGAAAGATGTATCCCAAGTAAAACAAAAACAGAGCTATTACATATATTCTTAAGGTAGGCTCTAAGAATTCGTAATGAGTGTGTAGCTAAGAAACGAAAGCTGAGTGGCACTGCTCATAAAGGACTGGAGAGTTTCCTAAACTGTTGCTGATATGAACCGATAAGTTCACAAAGCTGAAGACATAGCTACATGGAAATAGCAGTTTCAGATATGGGAACAATTATATGGATCCACAGAAGAGTTAATCTGTAACCTGATCTATAGATGGATAATCAAAAATTGATTTCCGTGTTTTTATTTTGTTATTTTCCTCTCAGCCCTTGTGTTGTAATAACATTTTTTTTCCATTACTAGCAGAACTGCTGTTTTCTCTCAAAGCTATTAAATTCTTTTCTGTGAAACTGACTCTTTAAACCACGTTTTCACCTGAGGTGGAGAATTTCTGCTTCTTGGTACTTCCAGTCACTAACAGTTCACAAACTCTGATTTTTCAGCCTGATTTTTTTTTTTAACGAGTTGATATATACCACATAATCTTCAGTGCAGTTTGTAATTTAGGAAAATGAACAGTTATTAGTCAGGACAGCATTTTTTTTTTTTCTGTACACCTGTTTGCTATCTTTGAAGTTTTCTAGTAGGTGGTCTGGGAGAGTTTAAAGTGTTCAAGCTAATATGGAGCTGATGTGATAGTAAGTTATTTATTTCAGATATCCCTACTCATTACCTTTCTTTTCTGATTGTTAAAATAGGCATAAAATACAATGGAAAAGGCAAAATTATAATTTCTTACCTTAGTTCTTCTACTGACACTGTTTGTGGTGTTTTTCAGCAAACTTTTTGTCTGCAGCAGACAGTATTCTGTTCACTTAGCTCTACTTTTGTTCTGGATAGTACAGTTATAATCTTTTAACGTCTTCTTTTGCATCAATTAGTAGGATATTATGACCTATAAATACTGAAGAGTGCTGTATCCTGTACAGTTAAGGCTGTGGTTTGCTTGGGTTTTATAGCCTTGTTGAAGGATTGGCTTCATTTTATCTCAAGCAACCTTTATATGACAAATCTATGTGTAATTTCTCCTCTTGTATAAAGAGATGCTATTATATAAAGGACATGTGACTTTTATGAGTGTTTTTTCTTTACAGTCTGTAAAAGCTGCATAGTGAGACACTTCTACTATAGCAACAGATGTCCAAAATGCAATATTGTTGTACATCAGACACAGCCCCTTTATAATATCAGGTAATAAGTTTGTGCCATTTTATAGGTGTAATTTTTGTCATGAAGTTCTGCTCTTTACTTTAAATGTGTTCCTTCAGGGTTTTTTGGTTTTGTTTTACAGACTTGTAATGCTTTCCTATTTCAAGTGAAGGATCAATTACAAGAAACACATCATGTTCTTTGTCTATATAAGCTTCATACAGTTTCCCCACTGAGAATATAATTACTCAATTTCTTCTTTTCTCTAGTTTCTGATGCTTTCTAGGGTTTGTTTCCTGTGCACCTCATTGGCATTGGCATTTTGCCCAGTATTACAGGTGAAACTAAATCTCAGCTGTTTGTTTTAATTGCCTTTTAGACAAAACTTTGTTTGCATAGTATACTTGTTACTAACTCTGAAAATATTAGTTTCTTGAACCATTTGCAAAGTGGTTTTTTTCTGGGTTTTTTTCTCCATCTATATGACCTTTTTTAATGGAGCTCTGTCGTCAAGACCTGAATTTAGGAACACAGTTCAGCAACTCCATCTGTCACTTGTTTCAGCAGTGTATTTGGGAGCTTTGTTACGATTTAATGTAAAAGATTCTGTATTGCACCAAAAATGTCTGTGTTGCAGCATGTTTCCTGAATTACCCAGCTTTTTAGTGACTTAAGTACCTCAGACTTCCAACATTGAAGGGCACTCACTTCCATGTTTTTTCCCCTTTTATAGGCTGGACCGGCAATTGCAAGACATAGTATATAAATTAGTTGTCAATTTGGAGGAAAGTAAGTCCCTTTCTTTATCTTATTACCATCTAGATATTGGAAAGACTGAAGAGAAGAGAGAATAACAAAGACCCATTTCTACACTGGGCTCCTTAAAATAGTTTTGTAACGTTTTCTTCTTAAAACTAGGAGATATAGTGGAACTTGACTGTGAATCCTAAAGAGTTAGCTGTACCAACTAGTATCTTTCTGACTGCTAAGATGGTTATATGTACACTAGACATGTAAATGTGTGTATAATGTACAATGGTGATCTAGGGGTTTCTTTTTTTATCATTACAATGAAATAATAGTGATACTGAAGTTAAATTTACGGTGATGTTTTTAAATGTCCTGTTCCAGATCTGCTATTGGACAAAGCAGTCATTGTGTTGGAGGTGTTTTGTTTTACTCTCTTATCTCATGAAATAAACACTTCACTGTTTCCAGAAAAACATCCAGATAATATTCCAGTATCATGTCTTGTGTTTTTGTATGTGTACAGTAAATGTCAATCTGTCTAGTCCTCATAGGTTTATTTGTGTCCAATGCAAAAAGTTGCTAGGACTGCTCAATTCTCTCATGCTTTTATTTTTCTCTCACTGGCAAGTTTCTTTTTCTGATTTACTAGGTGTATTCACTGTCACATGCCAATTACCTTGAACTTCAGGAGGCAATGAATCTGGTAGTACTACACAGTCCTCTAGGGTGGACTGAGTGAAAAGACTGATGCTTAGTGGACTGTATTTAGATCAATATATATGTGTGTGTGTATATATATACATATATATATAGAGAGAGAAATGGAATCTTGACAGTCAGAAGGATAGAAGAATTCTAGTTTTATAACTTGCTCATTATGCTTTATGGCTGGCTTGTCTGATTTTTTTTTTTTTTTTTTTCCAGTTTTTATTAATGAAATCTTAGTTTAGGTATCTTAAGCAGCCCGACGTCAGGGGGAATACTAGTGACAGTGAAGGTCTGTCAATACTTGCAGTGCCTTTACTAATGTTAGGCAGAATTGTTCTGACTATGAGAAACCATATGGCTATTTTCAGCTTCTGTAATATTCCAATTTCTTCTGTGTTGTGTTTTTCCAGGAGAGAAAAAACAAATGCATGACTTCTATAAAGAAAGAGGATTAGAAGTTCCCAAACCAGGTGAGCTGTAATCACTTTAGAGGACACTGGTAAGGAGATATTTGCTATACCATTAATTCTTAATGGCTTCCCTTGAAATACTAGCTCACAACTGAAGAAATTGGATTATTGGTTGTTGATTACTGTGATTTGTCACCATCCTCAAATTACAGGATAACACTGACAGCACTTAAAACCAGATTGTGTTTGGATTTTGTTATTTTTAGTTACAGATCTTATTCTGCCTAGAATGAGGAAAATGTTTATAAGATGAGCATTATTTTTATTTTCTTGCCTTAATAAATAATAGAAGCCATAAGGGAATAAGAATAAGAACTTTAAAGCCCATTGACAAACGAGGGTTTGTCTTAACTGTTTTTTGTTTTACTGTCAAACAAACAGCTATTTGAAGAGATGCCATGCTGATTGCTAAGAAAATGCTAGTGGTTCAGATGCACAGAATGCAATGAATAAAGAGCTGATTTGGTGAAACAATTAGGATGAATTGCATGGGCACTTTTCCCATATAAGCTCATCTGTTTTGCTTGGGGTATGTTAGCATCTTATACTGTTTTTATTTCAAGTTGTGTTTGCATTTCGACTATTTGGATATTTTAGCTATCCCCCAGCCAGTTCCAGTGAGCAGAGGAAGACCTCGAAAAGTTCTGGGCTCCGTGTTCCGGATCCCACCAGAACTTGATATCTCGATACTTCTGGAGTTCATTGGGTGAGTTGTGGGCAAATGTAGGGGCAGATGCCTGATGTGAGGATGCTGCTTGTGTGTTGGATCATTACTGACTTTCAGGTTTTGTTGAACGTGTGTTTCCTCCATCCTGAATAGGAGGTAGGGGAGCAGTGTGAACTTGCTGCTGCAATAGCAACAGTCAGCAATGCATGGCTAGATGTACAGTTAAACATTTAAGGTATCTTCCTATGAAAATAGCTTCCTAAAGAGTTTAGAATTTTAAAACTTATCTGTATTTTGTTTATTTTTGACAAAGCAGTGTAGTTTCAGTAAACTGAGTGACAGTGGGATCTGCCTCTCCTACGCTCTGTTAATCCCTGTAGGTGCCAGTACCGCTAATGCTGACTCTGCCAGGACTGGCTCAGGTGACTAGGGGACCGTGACTGTACATCATTACATGCTTTTATTAGCCAGAAAATACTACATTCTAAAGATAACTCACCAGGAAGGTAAGCTGTAGCACTTCAGAATTGGGAGAAGGAAAGCAAGGAAATGGCACTGAATTCACTGTGATTGGAGCATTAATGTTTTGGGCAGTGCAGTTTCTTCAGGATACAGCACATGAGTACTGTATTCCAATCAACATCTTCAAAATTACAACATATAGTGTCACTCTGATACTGTATGCCTGGGAGAGTCTTACAATTAATCCTGCTTTGCTGAGCAGTATAGAGCATTTATAGTAGGTATCGCCAGTTCCATGCTTAGAAACACCATGCGTGCAGCCTTGGTGCTACTTCAGCAGGAGAAATACCTTCTTATTACGCTGGCTCCCAATGTTTGGGTCTTAAGAGCTTCTTTGACAATGCATTAGGAACTTGATACATAGAAGGAATTTTGCAAACACAATCGGTGGCAATTTGATAATTTATAGGAAGCAAGGTTTATTCTGAATTTTTCTGACCAAAGCAAGCTAGAAGACCTGGGCAGCACGAACTGCATTCCTCTAAATATTATAGATGGGGCTAATAATACAGTCTGCTATTAAATTTGTCTGATGGATTCCCTGACTTTAATAAAGCAGGCTGAAGCTTTTGTGTCAGGTTTCACCCTTAGATATAAATTGTGAGAGGGAGACCCTGTGCCCAAATACTTGAGCTATTTTCAGGAACACAGGAAGGAGAAATTGCATTGCTTTGTCTCAGTGCAGATTTATAGGAGAGTGATTGAGAAAGGGAGGGCATGGGATAAGAGCTATAACCACTCTGATAGCCACACACAGTGGAGCACCTCACTTTGTGGGGGAGAGAGCAGCTTGACTGTTGGGCAACTCTTAGCCTTCTACCCGGGTTGTGCCTGCTTTTGGCCTGATTTTGTCCGAACAAATTGTTCGGAGAACTTGAGTATATAATCATAGCGAACTATTACACAAATGATGTGAAGTCAAGCACTCAAATATTGGGAAATTCTAGCAGCAAAGCATGCCATCTTGATTGAACCTCACTCTTTGTAGGCATCCTGACCCAGTCTTTTTGTATGTTATGTCCAATATTTCCACTGTGCCCCGCTTTACTCAAAATACAGAACAGATTTTCTCTGCGGATAAATTTTGGTCATGTAGTTTTTTCTTTATTTCCTTAACTGGATGAGATGTAGGATTAAAGGAAGAGAAGAGAAGGTCTTGTAGCTAAATCAGTAGAGAACTAGATCTGACCCTGCCTGTGCTATAGAGTCTCCATGCAAATCTATACACCTGACTTAATTTCAGTGTTCTTCATTTTCTCTGTGCCTGACATGCAGAAATGCTAAATGCTCACAAGTGCACCTGAAAGCAATGGGACTCATTTTAGATGCTTTAAATTGGGCACATACAGCTCTTGGTAACATTCTGCCACAATCTCTGTCTTGGGCTCCTCTTTCTAAACAAGGTACAATATTGCCATTCTGCTGAATAGGGAGGAATGCAAATACATTCATTTGTACAAAAAGTGAGGCCACTGAGGAAGTTAATGCTTTTGCCATTAGAACAAGGTTGTCATAAATAAAGCCAATAGTCAAGTACTGAACAAGGAGACAAAAGCAAGACATTATATAGCGGTTCAGTGAGTGACCATTGTCTATTCTGTTTAGTGAACACTTTAATATAATTTTTAATTTGTAGACATGTTTTTCTCCCTTCATGAGTGCAGTATAAAATTCATGATGTAATTAATGCAGAATCCCCATGACCTGGTGCTCAGGCATGATTATTACTCAATTGGGTATGATGTGAGTAAGTGGATGTAAACAGACATAAGGTAAAGTGCTTTGACTGAAACCTCATTGTACATGCAGTTATCTTACTGCCTCAGCTGTGGTGGTATCTCATTAAGTCAGGGTCCAGATGCAGTTTAAGATATGCTGTTTTTTGAGACCTGCGATGGGTGCCAAACAGTGGTGTGCTGGACCCGTAGATGGCCGAAAGAGCCCAGGGAGCGAAAGGGCATTGGAACATGCTTATACCAAGAGCCCGCTGTGTTTGTCAGTGATACGTTGCCAGTTACATTGCAAAAACACTTTAAAATCTGAAATTTTATCTTTGTTCCAAGTGTGTCCATTTCAGGTTAAAACATTGTTTCTTAGCGACTCTATAAAATTTGTGAGACTATGTTGACTGAAGGAATAGATACAGTTTGAATTCCGTGTAGTGAATGTACTTTGTTTATGATTTCCCCTGCTAAAGGGTCCTGGTTGCTTTTTCCCCTCTGTGATTCTCAGCAGGTACATTTTTCTTTTATCAGAGCAAGAGGAAGATGTCAGGAAATTTAGACCTCAAAAGTAATATACATGTACGTGTCCATGTATGAAATTAGTTTACTTTTAAATGTGTTTAGATTTGTCTTTCCGATAGTTTGATTTGAAGCTTCTATTCCAGTGTTTGGTAGCAAAGCAAGTAATATTGTGCAAATACCACATATGCTATGTAAAACCGTCCTGTATGTTTTCATTACTTAGATGGAGGGAAGCACAGAAAGTTTCTAATGAGAAAGGGTGATGACTTAACAACAAACTCCCAAACTTCCAGTTATGTGTTTTGAATTCATTTTTATTTTTTATTTTGTATCTTGAAATTTATTTCAGTGACTCTCTAAATCTTTTCTTATGCCTTATATGTTTAAGCATTAATCTATTTTCCTCTTTGCATGTCAAAATCAAAGAACTTATCTTGGCAATAAGAGATTAAGAAAGCTCTGTGAATAAAGAAAAGTAAGAACAGATTGGACCATTCAGCAGAAATTTTTGCTCTGAAAGTTTGTTTTAAATTGTCTGTATCGTGTCTCTACAGTATGTTAAATAGTTAAATCTTTCCTATGGCAATGGAATTATATCAAAGAAAATGACTGCTGAAGTGGAAAAGCTTTTTTTTTTTTGGCCTCTGTTTCTTGATAGCTTTAAATTTCATTTCAGCAGCGGAACTTGATGATAGTTTTACTTAACTCTGTCTCATAGCAGGTACATTTTTTAGAGATGGAGATACCTAAATTTCGTTACCTGAAGTGTCACACTAATGTGTGGTCTGCACAAGGTTTAGGGTTTTTTGTTTTGTTTTTTGTTCTATACCAAATGGTCAGTAGAATATAGTCTATTTATAGAGTGATACTTGATTTTTTTTTTTTTTTTACCTTCTTCAGTACAGTGAGTTACTGCATTTCTTTTCTTTCATACGTACACACTCACTAATGCAATGCAAGAGTAGTGAGATGTTGTGAATTGGGCATAACTCCTTGAAGTTTTTATATACTCAGTGTTCCCAATCTTGCATTGCAGTGTATAATCACTAGTTCACATGCACAGACTGCAGAAATCAATGAACTAAAGCCTCCATCAAAGCCAGCTGGGAATCTGATCTTTTGTCACCTTTGTGTATGTTTCACCTTCCAGAGAAGCATCTGCTACCTTCCTAAGTTCCTAGAGAGCATTAGCATTAATACTGTGATATAAATAGTCTAGAAGGTTAACATTTGGGCCAGGAAGTCTCTGTGGTGATTGGGCGTGTTCTGTCAGCAACTTCTAGAAACTGTCTGTTAAGGTTTCAAATATCAAGGAGAGTGAACTATGGATGTCTAAACAGAATTAAAGCACAATCTATCCCTATGAAAATGAATGTTATAGTGTACATAAAATGTGGTGTTAGGCTGTGTTTTGCTTTTTTTTTTCCATTGCATAAAGGCAGACTTTAAAGTCATAAGTAGCTGAGTTCACAAGAGTGAAAGGGGGTTCCAAATAAAGGGTAGGAGAAAAAGATATGTAAATTCAGTATACTATTATTTCATTTCTCAGATTTTAATGAAATGAAGAGCCTGGTTTTATAAACAAGTTTGATATGCCAGACTCTTTATTATAATAGTGACTTACTGATTTAAGAGCTTGAAGGGTATTAATAACTGTTTACCTTAGCAATATTGATTGTGTTTACTCTTCTCTTGTTTTTCAGAGCTAACGAAGGCACAGGGAATTTTAAGGTGCAGATGTGATTTGAATTTTTTTTCTTACATGATTTACTTCAGAAATATGTATAACTTGAATGTATTTAATTTAGTTTATCTTTGTTTTTCTTGCACTGAGTGCAGCCTGAGCTTTCACTAGCATAGTAGTAACCAATCCTGGATTACAGTATGTTTTTAAATCTATCACTATGTAACATTACGGAGTAGGAAGAAACTTTCCTAGAAGCTAGGGAATTAAATTTTTCATGGGAGAATAGGAACGATGCTAATAAAATTTCATCTGGGTACTTCTAGCTTGTTATTCCTGCCTCTCCCTCCAGGAGAGGCATTACTGTGGCTTTTCTTGGAATCCTACACAAGGGTATAGCCATTATCTAAAAAACTGGTTTTGAAGAAGATTCTCTAATTGTAGTGAAACGCTTATGTGTGTTATACTGAGGAAGTGTAGCCTGAGGTATAACAATGGCATAATAAAATTGTGTGTTTAAAAATAAAACAAAAATAATTATACATATTTTTGCTAACCCTCACATTAGTCTTCCTTATCCAGCACTAAATTTATTCTTCTCTTGATCTCTTTGCTAACAGCATTCATTGCCTGAATGGTGGCTATTCAGCTGGAAAAAAAATAGCATTCCTCATCCTTGCTAAAGAGTATGGCTGTTCTTCCATTATAGATCTTCTTACTGAGCTGAATCAGTACAAATTCATAGGGAAACTGCACATTGTTTGCTGCCTTCATTATTTCATAGTCTGTAATTAGACATGTTCAGAGGATGTCATTTCACTGTTTGGCTAAACATTTAGAAAACGGGCTCTATTCAGGGACAAGGAGATACAATTTAAAATTACACAGTATATATTGCACTTAATCTTTCATTGTATTGGAATTGTAGGAATAAAAAGACTCAGAAAGGCACAGAATAATGGAGTGTAAGAGACACTTAAATTGCTTCAGTTAGCAGAGAAACTCCAATTTTACTATTTAAGAACTTGAGCAAAAAACATTTTACTGACTTAAGCGTTGGTTGTCTTAATTGTTCCATTTTATTATTTCTGATCAATATATTTTCAGGCACAAATCTGAGCAGTTCAGTATGATTGCAATTACTTATGCTATTTATAACAGTAATCATGTTTGTTATGGCAGAACATAGCATGCAATTTCAAACAAAACTCAAATACAAGAGTAAGGCTTCATTTTCCCAAAGAACTGAATTATGAATACGGTTTTAGAAATTAACCTGGAGAAAGGAACCAATGTTCCTGAAAACATACCCATTCCATTGTCATCTTCATTTGTTATTTTTCTCCTCTGGTATTTTTCTCTTCTATTTCCCCTTATCTTTCACACTTTTTTATTTGGCTTCTTCCCTTTATATTGCCTCTCATCCTTTTTGTCTCACACTTACCTTCTTTACAGTATGTTTTTCATCCTATTTATCCTGGGCCCAACAAGAATGACTTTAGGGCCTTCTTTACAGTATGTTTTTCATCCTATTTATCCTGGGCCCAACAAGAATGACTTTAGGGCAGTTCAACCATTGTATTAACTTTTGTTTTCTAATATTAAAGATGTTTGTGCCAGACATTTATTTCCTAAATTTTTAAGGTGTATGCTATTCCAGAGAGAATCACTTTGCCTTAAAAAAAAAACAAAACAAAACAAAAAAAACCATAGCTCTGACATCATTAAGGAGTGTTTATGAATTAAGAAAGGGATTTTTTTTGAACATGTATCCCTTTTAAGTCACAAGTAGTGTCCTGCTTACTTTAACTCTAGTGTTCTGAGAATGCCGAAGGTGAAAGGCTGCCTGCCTTTACTCACAGTGTATAGCTCTTTATTGCAAATAGCCTTCCTAGTATGGAAGGTTTATCCATGGACTAAAGTGCCATTCAGCATATGTGTGTATTTAGATTTGGGAGATTTTTAAGAAATACTACAACTTTTTAAATCCTAACTGATATTTTTCTACACCATTTCAGTATTCTTTTCTGTATCTTAACTCTCTACTTCAGTCTACTGTCACTTCTTCCTTCTTCCTATCCTTATGTTCTTCTTCACTGTCTTTCTCTTTCATTAATCTTTGTGCTTTCTCTATGTCCAAGAAGTTTACTCATCAGACTTCCAAATCCCTCTTTTAATATCCATTTCTCACAAAACTACCCTGATCTCTTCTTAGCATTGTTCTTTCCTCATTTGTTTGTTTATCTTATTTGTCCGAACTAGACATTGAACTTGATATATAAGAGGGTTTTCAGCTTTTATGGCAGGGGGTGAGGGTGGGTGGGGTTGTAAGGCATGCAGCAAGCATACATATAGCATCACCAAACTTGTAGTAGCATGGGTCCCCAGATCAGGGCTGGCTGGTATTTCTAGCTCTTAAATGTATAAATCAAATTATTCTTCCCAAACCACAGTTATCACAAGTACATGTGTGCATTCATGATTTAGTTGAAAGGTAGACTCTGACCCTATTTCAAATGGAAAAAATATGGTGAAACTGGATAGCAAATCACAGCTATTCAGCATTTGTTAACATGGATTGCAATCATCTGCTCTGCCTTTATGCTTCTTCACTTAGTCACCCATATTACCAGTCAGCTGTTTAAAATTTTATCCATGGAAGAGAAAGCCATTAAAATCTTTGAGACCAGTGTAATAAATGCTTTGTTATTGCGGTCCTCACTATGAAAATAATTAGAAACGATATGAGAAGATTTCAGACCAGTCTTGCCCTAGTGTTCTACATAGCATATTTTAAATGATTCTGGAATTTCATGGATTAAGTTGATTCCAGCCCAAGCCATGATACTTTTGGAATACTAAAGAACTTCAAAGCTCCATGCATTACAGAGTGATATGGTTTATTTTTTGAATTCGTGTTTGACACACAAGCCTGATTTGGGGAAAAGAAGCAGATTTTAGAAAATATCTCTAATGTGCCTCTGATGAGTAAATGGTTTTATTTTGTGCAATAAAAATTCTTAAAATTGTGTGATACTGATTTCTGTGCTGATTTAATAGCAAATCTCACTCTCCAGTACTTCAATAATGAAAAAAGACTGAAGTCAACAGCAGGTTATTTTTAAGTGTTGTTTTAAACAGCAGGAAGTTTGAACACAGAGTCTGATTAATTCATATTTAGTCCCTTTCCTATGGGGTCATTGGGAAGTAGTTAAGAAAAGAGTCAAAAATTAAGTTGTCTTCACCTGTTTGGTTGGGCCTTGAAGTGTTTTGGAGTTTGTGGGGGATGATGGCTGGAAATGCACAGTATCTTAAAATCTCATGTTTATTCTTTGCAGCCTTTGGAAAAGAAGTTTGTGCGTGTTTCAGGGGAGGCAACCATTGGACATGTGGAGAAATTTCTCAGAAGAAAAATGGATCTGGATCCTGCTTGTCAGGTATGCCATAAAGCTGATAAGCTTCTCATAGAGTGAAAGCTTTTCTTCTAACATGTTAACTGAATGATGTATTTAGCTCTTACGAGTTCACTGTGATCAATGTAATACATATGTTTCAGACAGAACACTTCTGTTGTCCATCAGAAGCTAGAAGTAATATAGTTTAATGCTGTGGGTTCTTAAATGTTGTCATTCACAAGGAATAACTCTCCCAAGTCACTTGCAATATGTTTAATTTCTCTATACGAGTAAAGAAGAATTATAAAGAATTTCTGAAGTACCGTGTAAGATTTCAGCAGGTGAAATCCAAATGCAAAAGATATTGTTGTCTCAAAGATGAAACTAAGCCTATAGACAGGAAAGTGTGGAAGCACAGGAGTATGTGAAGGCAGAGACTGAGATAGGAGCTGAATAACAGTAAAATTGAATTGAATGTTGAAGGAAGCAAACAATGAGGAGAAGGATAAGAAAGGATGATGATGTTTTAGGTCGACATGTTGAAACGAAAGCTCTGAATGCAAAATGTAGGCACGTGCTTCCAAGTTAGAATTCGGTGGAACAGAATATGAAATGAAAGAATTTAACTTTCCATTTCTCAGCCAAGTTGATAGGAATTGCACGTCAAAATCTTTTCAACTCTTAAATAAGTTCCAGCAAACGTTCAGTTGCAAAGGCTGAAGGAATTTCATAAGGTATAAATGATTCTTGTAACTACTGGTAATTGGAAAATCCAACTGCTATTAATGAGAATAGGTAAATGGTAGAAGTTAAGGCCTTTGGAGTTAAGGCCGCTTCATCCAGCGATAATTTTCTGAGGCAATACTGTGTGCTGCCGTAATGAGTCTTCATTTGTGCTAGTTACCTTTTCTGTGTTGGCAGAACAAATTGGATATAAATTATTCATCATCCTGAAGAAGTAACGTATTTTCATTTACTGGTTTCCTTTTAGTAAGAGTCTCTGCAGCTTCTTTGTCACATGGTAGTGACTTGATATCATGAACAAATAAAAACTTCCTCAAAATGAGGCTAGAGAAACCTCTTGTATTAATGGAGTTGTGGCTTATTTGAGGTGAAGGGATTTTCTTGTTTGTCTAGGTTTTCTTAAGCATTATATCATAATCTCAATTTTCAGAAACACTGAGCATCCATAATGAAAACCGCAGGTACTAACCTCTCAAAATCAAGCTAGGACTGTGTTTTTGAATCTTTCAGATTTGCAATCTTGAGACTGTCTAATAGAGTTTACTTGAGGAATTGTTTTCCCCTCTGTTGCTTTCCGCTTGGACTTCAGCAGACAAGAAGTGATCCATTGTTGATGGAGAAATGTTAGTGTGTTTAAGAATGCTGATGACTTTATAGACTTCCTTTCTCAAGATGATATTGCTGGATGCTGACCAAATCACTTATCTCTACTAGTATCCAATATGCTATTCTGGAGTAAGGTAATAAGGCACAATGCTTGGCTAATTCTAATCTCTGGCAGAGTTTACATAGAAAAGGCCAATCTGGAAGAAGTGTTAAGTCTGCTCTAATTCTTCCACAATCAGATCCTTTATCCACCTTTTTTCTTAACTGATCCTTTTTTCTGCTTGTTTTTCCCTTGGTCACTAGAAACATGTAGTAGTTTTCCAGGCCACAAACTGAATGATTTCTAGAGTATATTCAGGCCTATTTTTGAAAGATTAGGGAATTACAAAAATGAAGCAGGAAGTATTTTTCCTATACTGATTCATCATTTCTTTGCCACGTGGGGACTTAAGAATAAGGGAGTACATGTACCAAACTGTCATCTTCTCACTGTAGTATGCAGAAATGAAGCTCATGGTTTGTTGGTAAAGATGTAGGGAGAGAAAGAGATGTCAGATGTGTCACTGAAGATTAAAAAGACTGATGAATCATGTCTTACTCCAGCTTCCAGGGATGGCTAATAAAATGCAGACAGTAAAACTAAATTAAGGAAAAAAATGAATATAAATCAGCACAGACAAGCATTTAGGAAATACATTGTCAATCATATATGCAAAGAATACAAAGAATGTAAATGTGAAGGGTACATGGCTGCTTTTTTTTTTTTTTTTTTCTTTTTTTTTTTTCCCCTCTCCATTTTGCTGCAAAAATTTGGAAGATTGTTGAGGAATTGTAATGGTTTGCTTCCTGTAGGCTTCCCCAAGTATGTTAAAGAAGCAATAGATACTAACTTAGGACAACATGCTTTTTTAATACTGTTTTTGTCTTGATTTCTGACTGTGTAGTTCTTCATCATGCTTACCTTAAAATAATCAATCTCTGCATAAAAATGTCATGAGCTTGATTAGTCCGACTTCAGCCTAGAATCCAAGAACCAGATCCCCCTGGAAAGCTAGGAAATTCCTTTTACTGCAGCACCAATTTCAGGCACCCTTCTGCTAACACGCACTACATTTGCAGGATTTTTTTTCCCCCTGTTTTTATCTACAGAAAACTGTTACTGGCACAGAATTAAATCATGCTTTACCTGGGACTTGAAAGGATTTGACTGTGAGGAAGAAGGACTGTGTCTTTCTTCCTTTCTCTCCTCAGTATATTGATGACATCCTTGGTTTGCTGGTGCTTTCAATAAGGACAACAGTTTTGGTGATTCTATGAATGAAATCAGTTCCTACTGAGAATGCTTTTGCAGACTATCAAAATAAGCTAATTTGGAGAGTGTTTTAGTTCTTCCTTGTTACAGCTGATTCGATGACTGAATGACAAAAAAGTATGTTACCCGTTCTTCCAAACTGCTGATTGTCCTTAGACTTTTTTTACTTGGTTTGTTTCTGTGGAATATTAGCTAATATTTGTACTTATTCATCAACCTGCACAAGTGGGGTGGATTGTGGTTAATGAAAATGTGAAATGATGAACCATCTCTGACTTGTGTGACAGTATATATGAATCTAAAGGCAGTTTTGAAGCTACTGTGTTTTTTCTAGTCTGGAGTCTGCAAGCCTCAAATTATTTGCTGACTTTTGCATTTGAGTTTGCAAATGGATTATGCTTCAAATTTGCTAGTTTATCTGAAAGGTTAAGGCTTTGTTTATTTTTATCTATCACTTTGGCTGATAGACTGTGGTCTACTCTTACTTATGCTTTGTTTTGATCTCTGTGCTTTGGGCAAGAATTAACTTTCTGAGTGTGTGTATATATATATTTCTAATGGCAAAGTCTTGAATATTCTAGTTGGAATTTGGGTTTTTTGAGGAAATGTTGAGATTTTTGAGAGACTTTTTGGGATTGCTAGTCATAGCTAAGTAGGTAACATTCAATTTGAACTAAATACAGGTGACAGTGTATGGAACCTATAAGACACTTAGCTTTGACATCTGATGTACATCTGTACGGTTTGTGTTTTGCCTAAGAATGGAGAGAAAATGGGAAATTAATGGGATATATCACTTCATTTGAGCCATCCTGCAGCAGCATTATCCTTTCTTGCCAAAGGTAGCAGAACAATCCCTTGATCACAAAGTGGAGACTTGTAGTTCATCTAATCTGAATGCATTGGTGTGGTTTATGGGATAGAAACGTTCCCTAATCAAATGTGCATTCCTGCAAGTACGTATGGAAACTAGAGCCTATGGGGAAAAGACTGGAAGCAAGTCTGTGCTCATACCGTGTAGCTGCTGGTGCAGTCAGTCTCTTTATGCCAGTCTTAGACTCCAAACTAGGTGCATCTGGTAAGATGGAAGAGTAAATAGCAGCTAAAGGAAGTAAAAGGTTTTGCCAGCTTTTGGATAATTAGCCCAAGTACTCAGACCGACCTCTAAAACTTTGTTTTGTTTGCCCTTCCCTGGATAATATGAGTTGGCATAGAAACTATGGATGGAGGAATAATGCTTTCTGGGCCAAGTTTACCCTTGGGATGAGCCGTATATGGGATGTCCTGTATATGAGTTTCCCATTTTATCTTCATTTTACTTGATGAGTATTAACTTGTAATTGTCTTTTATCATGGCTTTTAGAGAAATAGTTCTTGTGTGCAGCAAACGTGCCACCTAATGAAAATATATGGCATAATGGAAAGGCTATTTTATTTTACTAAGAATTTTGTCAGGTATGACTGAGTTATTTGGTAGCTGCACCTTTGTATTTTCTTTCAGCAAAAGGTCAAACTGTATTTACTGCTGTCTCACTAGCTCTCAGTACTAGTTGGCTTCAATTTCACTGGTTAGTTGAGACTATAATAAATTTGTAACACTTGTGTTGATGGTGCCTCTTTTGTACATAGAATGTATTCATTTCTGTATGGCACAAGGATATCTCTGAGACAGATACTTTGCAACTGATTTCCATACTTCAGCTGGCATTTTTTTCATTGTATATTTTATTCTCTTGTCCTTACAGAATGAATCCTATCATAACAATTAGCAAGGAGAAATTCAGGCTCTGGTGCTAGAATGAGGAGATGAGGCATTTGGTATTCAGAGCACTCTAAGGAGGTGGATGTGCAAAACCGTTCATAATTTATTTGAAGACACTGAATCTTTAATAACTATCGTTTGAAACTGGAACAGTGGGGTTAACAATGGGCTATTTCCAAACAAGCATTCTGATTCTGTATTGCAAGATTGTCAGCAGTTGCCACTATGTCTTTATATCCTATGGCAGGCAAATAGCTTCTTTTTTACTTCTATTTCTGTATAGAGTACATGTGTGTGCATGCACACATGTGCATGCCCACACACAAAAGTGGGAGCAGTTTCAGTTTTCAGTACCTTATAATATAAATAATTATGAGCTTATAACCCAGAAGTAATTCATCTCATATGTCACCAGAAAGTGTAGGAGGCATGTCTCTCTTCCTAGGGTAATAATTATACAGGCTAGAGTGCAAGGGAACTAGAGGAGAAATAACTGTAGCCAGCTTTCAAAAAGAAAAAATACCTGTTTCCTTCAGGTGCTGTATTTTAAATATCTCAAATACTGGTGTTACAAAAAAAAAATCATTTTTAGGATCAATAATTCATCAATACTTAATGTTATGTCCAAATGAATTTTTACGTGCTGGCTTCTTCATAAAGCTAAAAGCAGAAGTAACACTAAGCAGTTTATATCTTCTGCCCGTTTTAGAACCGTAATTTAAAATTAAATCTAAAGGGGATGGAGTATTCCACGTACTTCTCATACCACAAATGAAGTGAAATAACTTAACCATTTTGAGCCTCTAAAGAGTAGAATTCCTTCTCAGAACAACATGTAGTCAACCAGCATGAGGCATAATTCTGAATCTTTTCATGAAGAACAGGAGAAGAATAGTGGGTGAGTATGCAGAAGAGCAGAAATTCAGACAAACTGAGTAGCTGAAACAGAGAAGACAGTGTATCCTGTAGTGCAGTGTGGCTATATAACCATATAAGAGAACGTGTAATGATATTGCAGTATGCTTCCTGGCTACTGCAGTGGCAAAGCTCAGACTTGTTTCTTGCAGAAAGTTGTAGGACAGCTCATTGTCAATGCTCTTAACTTTAATTTCAAGTTTGGTCATTGTAGTTAATTCACAGATGGGAGCCCTCTCATTTCCCTACTTAGGAATTGCTTATAAGAAAAATATAGCCAAGCTGCAGTTATGGAAGAATGTAACTGTGCTGTGTTTGCTGCTCTAATTTGGGGTGTTAGAGACTGGATTTACACTATGCACAGTTTCTTGGTGATACTTAGTAAATTCGTGGTAATTTTCTAAAGAAATATATAGTCCACAATAATCAAGGCAAGGATTTCAGAACTTCTGGTTCTGAATTAGCTATCGTTTCCCCAAATAACTGTTTCTGTGGACAGTTGCTTAATGTAAGTGCCTCCTCCAGAATTGCAGGCATCCTTGACATAGTTTTGCCGCAGTGGAGGACATTACTTAGAATTGCTGAGTATGCCCTTCACTTGTATCACGGAAGTACTGATTGCATTTTGAAGAAGGGCTGTGTGAGGCACTTGCTAACAGTGGCATGCAGTGAGCTGTTCTTTTCTGTTCAACCGCTTCTCCCCAACCAGTCTTAGTAAGCAGACATATTTGTTTTCTCATTCAGGATAAGGATGACAGTAGCACTGTTTAATCTCCTGCTAGTAGCACAGACTGTTTTTCTGTTTACTGTTTTTCGGAGCTGACAAACAACACTGGATGTTTGTGAGACAATTTTAATGCGTGTGATCTAAGTTACCATTGAATCCATCACAGCTATTGCTAAACAGCTTTTTTTCCAGCAAAAAGACCAAACTGTGAGTGAAACAAACTGTCCTCTCTGTTCCAGAAGTGAGCCTCAGTTTAACTTGGGAAGGTGTAGGCAGAGGAGGGCATTAGTGCTGGGCCTGCTAAATACATTTGGAGAACAAAGATAAAGATTTTAGTGTCCAAGATGCTAGAATAGTGCTTGTCTGACCAGCACTGGATCTGCTTTATGAAATACCAAATGTAAAGTGCTTAGAAACTGTTTTGCTCGTCCAAGGATAGGTTGAACTTTTTGACGATACTTGTGTTCTTTCACAGGTAGACATCATTTGTGGTGACCATTTGTTAGAACACTACCAGACACTGAGGGAAATTCGTCGAGCCATAGGAGAGAGTGCGATACAGGTAGGTGCAGTAGCTGGGGCTTTGTTCTCGGTTTTGTATTTTAAAATAGAACACTTCTTTGTTAAGTTGTCGGGTAGCACCAACTTGTCTGAAGTCACGTACAAAATCTTTCCAGCTTTGCACAGAATGTTCCTTATATTATAATTGGAGTTGAGATGTATACCACGTGCTAAGAGTGTTCTTGACAGTTTGATGATATTCTGGATATGAGCTTTTTCTATTCTGAAACAAGTTGCTCTCATGCCAGAAATAAATTATACCAGCCTTTCTTTCCATTAACATTTCTTGTCATCCTCCCTGGTGATAGTATCACTGCAGGAAATCAAAGGACTGAAACATCCCAAATAAGACTAGCCTTGCGACTGGGTCAGAAAATCAAACTTGCTCGTAAAAGCATAAACCAAAGATGCAGAATAATGAACTCAATCAGTATGCTTGATGTGCTTTATACAGCTCCTGCGAGCAGCCTGACTGTATAGCCAACTATCTCTTGTTGATAACTTAATGACTGCTGCTGACTCTGCAAATAAGAAAACATTATTTAAGTCCTTGGGAATTTTTGCAAGCATTTTTATAGTGGGGAGGTCACACTGTTCTAGGAGTGCAGCAGCAACAACATAGTAATCTGTCCAGTGCAGAGTAGGAGACAGATGTAAACCATGATGTATGGTAACCTTTGTATTAATCAAAATCTGGAAGTCTGAAATAATGGCTAATGTAATACTGACCTAAATCTTATTAGAAAAGTGTATTCTTACTGTATCATATTTGAAGAGCAACGTAAAGACTTGGCATAAAGGCTAAAGTAGTTGCAAACTCATTTCACTTGAGTTGCTTGCACACACACAGGCAAAATACTGTATATTTAAACTTCCCATTAAAAGCTTTAATGCTACAAGAGAGATTCTTGGTCAGGGGCAAAAAGCGAGTGCCTGTTTCAAGGTGTCCTGGACAGTATACATCCTATATCTGACCTGAGGAACCAGGAGGGATCCCATGGTTGGGACAGAAACAGGATTTGTACATGGCTGATGCTGCAGTGCTGACAGACCTTAAAAATCTTTGAGGCTTGTGAACTTTATTATCTTTCATCGCAGAAACTGAAGTGAATGTCAAGCTTGCTGTCTTGGCTGCTTACAGAATAGTATGAAGAAAAACTGAAAATGCAGTCTACAGGGGGAGGGAGCAGAAAATGGGAGGAGGAAGCCACTGGCAACATAAACTCACTTCTGACTTAATGAATTGATTATAAATAAAGGCAGCAATGAACACAGTGATGAAATACCCTCTACTGAAAACTTCAGTAAACATCAGGGGGATGATTCATGGCCAAATTTAAGTGCTTTTAAACTTCCTCCTCACACAAAAGCTTTTCATGTGTGAAAAATGTTCTTCGGAAAGGGCTTTAAGGAAAACTGCATTGGCTTAAATTCTTCTCAGAAATGGTTTTGTGTGACTGATGTTTAGTGACTAAGTACCAGTCAGCAGCTCCAGGAAGAGAGCAGTCATCTTGGGATACATTCTCCAGGGATGTATCAAATTTTGTTACTACAAAATCAGCACGTTAGTGATGAATTCTAGCACGCCTGCTATACTGGGCAAACAGAGAAAGGTCTTTGCTTTTCTGAAGTCCTGTGTTTTCGTAGTCACTTTTGCCAGTAAATTTGGAAGATGAGATTCAGCCTTAATTGTTCTTTGTTTTGTTGCTGTTAGGATGCCAGAGAGTTACAGTAGGTATGCTACAAATAAATAGTAGTTCCTTCTTTAGTGATGTTGAAATAATTGTGACACGTCTTCATGTGTTATGTTCTCACTTTACATTATTTTTCAGAAATAAAAGGATGCATTTCTAATGCAAATATCTTGCAAACTGTTTTTAGACGTGGAAGACCAAGTCCACAAATGATAAGAGTTGATTGTCCTCCTCTCCATTCCCCAGACCTGAAATTCAACAAGGGGAATGGTTGTCCTGGCCCAGTGATACAACAGCTACACAGGGACATTTGATGGATTTTGTAGTAAGCTCCTAGGACATCTTGTGCCATTGTATCCTTCCAGCCTCAACAAACCAGTGTTGGTGCTTGGAATGCCCCTAATAGCATTCATTAGGATGCAGAATCACTTCTCAAAGCTATCATTATCATTTACTGCTTTGAGGTTTATTGTAGACATTTTGTGCTAAGACAATAGTTTCAGTAGCTATTCATGCGATACAAAGGCATTTAAAGAAATAAACACTGTTTTTGATTTACGTGAGTACTATCATTGATGTCATCTAAGAGAAGGAAAATAACTGCACTTCTGAATCACAGTTTTCACTTGCAAGTTCATTCATGTCAGCAGTTAATCTTTCTGCTGTCTGAGAAAACTGATTTCAAAACTGCAAATAAGTTTGTTTGTCAAAGGCTTTACTTTTAACATGCGTTCTTTGCAACACTTTCACTGGAAGGATTTCTTTAAATTTGCTAATCCTAGCAGTGCAACATAAGATATAATTTGTTAATGACTTGATTTTTCTAGGCCATTATCGTTTTAATTCTTTAGGGGCTTTCCATCCTTCTAAATGATTCTTCTAAATTTTCGGGGTGGTGTTTCGTGAAGATTTTGGCCTTTTCTACTTAGTAACAATGTGTAGTTAGACCTCAGATCTTCAGTAAGTTAAAGCCTCCTACAGGTGCAAGCTAGCAGGTTTTTAGCTGTTTGGAGTAACTGCTGCCTTTCCAACAGTATTGGAAGATCAAGTGTGATCTGATGGGAAAATAAATTTACCAGCTATGTAAGAACATGTTTTGGCTGTTTTAATCAGATAATATATATATCAGATATAATTAATTAATATAAAATGAAGTGACTTTGCTTAATTTTTAAAACAATGTGTGTAACTTGTGGAATTTACTGCAAGGAAAGATCAAAGACTGTGATAGAAATTTTCTTAAAGGCTCAATAATTTTGCTACCAAGCGTTTAGATCTGTGTAAATATGAATTTGATCAAGTAGCTGAGGAAGGAAGCCTCTTATTAACTGTCTGGGAATATCATTTCTTTCCTGCATTACAATCCTCCCCTCTGCTGAACAAATGCAGTATGATCCAGGCTGCTAGTTATTTTCACCTGTCTGAAGTTGGCCTTCTCACAGAGAGCTCTGCATCACTGACAAATATAATGAGTGCAGACGTGGGAAAGGCTAAAAGGGGTAGTTTCCTTGTCCCTGGCCCTTGGCAGAGGTCTTGCAGATTTTACTGCTCTCTTTGTAACTCTCATCTTTTTGTAAACCAGTGCCACTGTGTGTGTTTGGGTTTTTGTTGTTGTTGTTGTTGTTGTTGTTGTTGTGTTGTTTTGTTTTGTTTTTTAGCATCTCCTGAGCTAGACAGGAAGATCTATGATCTAATGTAATTACTCTGACCATCTAGCACACATCTGTTATGGAAGTGTTATACTCTGCTCTGTGAGGTTATTGAATTTGGGGAGCGAGGTGCTTTTTGTTGCTGCTGCTCTTGCCACATCAAAGGACACATACACTATGATGTTTCTGTTTGCCTGCTGCACTCTGAAGTTTATAGTTGGGTGTAGCAGGTGGGATCCTTTACAGTTTGTTAGGTCAGGTTCACAAATGTCTAGCAAAGAACACTTGAGGGTTTTGCTGTATGAAAAGATCATATTTCATTTTGCTTTTCTTTTGGGCACATCTGAGTTATCCTGATTTGAGATCTGTAATAAACAGTAAGAGATCATTCTGTTTGGATTTCCCCTTAGAATAGTATCCAGAGAAGGCAGCTGAACATGAATACAAATGTGTAATTATTCACTTTTTAAATATTATAGAGTAAGCAGTGCCAATACTGGATTAACTCACAGCTTCTCTTAGTACAGAAGTAATTGCAGTGGGTTTGGCTTTTGGTTTAAAAGTGATATTTCCTGTGTAGATAGATCATTTCTTTAAGTGTACTATTGAAAAATATTCGATTTGAAAACTCATTCATCAAAGGGTATCTTGTAGCATTTTTTTTCTTGCAAATATATTTTCCTTTAAGAAACTCTGCCATAGAGGAAAAACTCTATTATTGACCACAGTTCTCCAAAAAAGGAAGCTTGAATATGTTTTAGTCTCTCAACGGAAATAGCCAACAAGTACAAGGAGCAAGTACACCTCTGTGAAGGTAAAACAGGATATTACATGCCAAGAGGTTGGTAAGAATGTTAGAAGTATCTGTTCTACTTAGTGAGAAGTGAGGATGAGCAGGATCCTATCTTCACATTGCAATATAGTCAGCCTGCTTTGTATTAGGCACTGAGTAAATGGGTAAATAAAGGCTCCTGCCTCTTCGTAGTATCCTTTTAGGAGTAGCGATGGGTTCCCAGTAATTAACAGGATGAGAAGAGAAAGAAAAGTTAGTGAGCTGGCACTAATAAAACAGCAATAAAATAACTTTTTGCATTCTTGTCCATTGAAGTTAAGATTGGTTGGCACCTGCCCTGCACTAAGCCCTCGTTTGTCATTGTAAGCATCCTTTAAGGGAAAGTGAAATGGTTGCATGAGACTCGTGGGGCACGTTTACTGTTACTCTGAAGTGGCTGTATCACCCGTAGCTGTAGAGTTAGAGAAAATATATACATATATATATATACACACACATACATATAAATATATATATTGCGGCCTGTACTTAGTCTCCTTCTGTGAACATAGTGATGTGCTGCCCATTTTTCAACGTGACCTTCTGGTTGTTTTTCAAGGTTTCTATAAACAAATACTTTGACCCATTTTTCTCAGTGCACTTTAATCCCTTGTTCTGATCATCAGTCTTGAACATGTGACTGACATCAATTAGGAAAGCATTTGGATTTGATTTGTAGATGCCAAAAGTTTGTGGATTGAAAAGTGATTAAACAAGTTTGTGGAAGAAAAGTCACCAGAAGACACTGAATGCAAAGCAGCAGCCTCTTACTCGAGATGTTTCAGAAACCTAAGGCTTTGGAAGCTGGAACAGTTTTCTGGGGAGGCAGCACTACATATTTGCCCTTTCCATATATTTTTATGTAGGCTTTCACCATTGGGCTAGGTATCCTTTTGGTCTGCCCTGGTATGGCCATTCTTTGGGCTTAAATTTAAATTTTATTTATTATGATTATTGTTTTTGTTGGCTCCTTCTTTGGCGCTCTCTTTTCCCAACTTAGACTATTGATCTCTTCTTTAAGTAAATGACAATATCAATAGCCAGAAGTTAGACTCAAAACTCAACTAAATGACTGGCTAAATTGATCAAAGTTATTGCTGTTGGAAATCTGATCTCCTTTGTTATGAATCTGTTCATCACATTTGAGAACTCCCGTAGCTGTTCCACTTTGTTTTTCTTCTTGGATAACATGCTGCAACATTTTTCTTTCCAAAACAGCAGCTTTGTTTCCCAGAGACACCACTAAGCTGCCAAAGAGACCTAAGAAACTGGATGCTAGAAGGGAGGGTTTAGTAGTTATATCCAGCAGCAGTTAGGGTTTTGTTTTTTTTTTTTTTTTTTTTTCTCTTGCTGAAAGAGCGTTGTGGCACTGCAGGCAAGACAAAGCTGTTTTTCTAGTAAGAGGTCATCTTTCAGACAGATAATGAAGATGTTGATAGGCACTGTCTGAAAAGAATTGCCAAGGGAAGAAATAGAGCATGTAATGGAAGCATGAAAAAGCAACTTCTGTTCTCTTGATTCTTTTTGAGATCAATTCCTTAATTTTAGGTTTCCTCCAATGCAAAATCATTCAGAGATTTCTGTAAGTAGTTGATGCAACAATGAAGTAACATTTTTTACATAGAGAACAAACTATTGTTTAAAAAAAAAAAAAAGGCATTCTTTCAAAATACATTGAGACTAATGTAGAACTTTCTACCATGGCTTTATTATACTACAGCGCTGGCAAATTAAAGATTTTTTTTCTAATGTGCTGCTGTATTCCATCACACAGACCAGTGTAGCTTATCTGCAACATATGTTATCTTAGCTCCTATATGCAAATAGATCAAAATATCAAAACCGAAATACGGCAGAAATTCTAACTGTTATTAAAGCCCGTCCGTATAAACAGGTCTAAGGCAACAAGTCAGATACCCCATGGATCAGCAGAGGGAGCAGATTTCAGAGGTGGAAGCAGGCTGAGTGCTAGACCTTTTACCAGCTGTATGTGAATCAAATGATACAAGTAAAACAGATTATAATGATACAGGAAACATCCAGTCTTGCAGATGAAGGTTTTCTATTAACTTAAGTGGAGCAGTCTCACAAGAAGAGAGGCTATGACTTTTAAAAAAAAAAAAAAAAAAAAAAATTTTTTTTGTCTTGCTTGTATTCATTGCTTAATAAATGTGTAGTACTATTCTGGGCTTTTCAGTATAGTGACATTATTTTAAGAAAAGAAGTGGGCAGGGAGAACATTCTGTCTCAGGAAAGCAAAAAGCATCCCAGAATCCTCAGTAGAAAAAGGGAGGGTAAACTCATGAAAGAAGTATGCCTGTGATTTCCTACTCAAGTATGCAACAGTCCTTCAGGTTTATGTAAAAGACAGTGAAATGTGTTTTATCATTACTGGGGAATGGAGGAAGTGGTTCCTACCCAGGATCAATATAACTAAATTCCTGAACTTGCTTTCAGAGCAGAAACAAAGGCAATGGCAGGAAAAGAGGGTGTGAAGCAGTTGGAGGAAACATTGCACTTTTCCTCCTTCTCAATCATTACAGGCACAAATCTTGAATCAGCAGCCTCTGAACTTATACTGCTGGAATGAAATGATATAAGGCACATAGTCAGGGGTATGCCATGAAAGCAGGGAGTATCATTTGCTATGCGTCGATTGATTTCGTTAATATAACAAGGATTAAAAAAGAAGTTTGGTTATGCATCCAGAATTAGGAAGAAATGGTAAGCTGCTGGCATGAGTTTCTCTAACTTGTTCTATGTAAGGAAATAATCAGCAACACTACTGTAAGAGAATTATGTTAATTATATATTACTGAGGTATCCAGGACTCTGGTTAACTTGTAGGCATGTAATTATGTAATGATTGCATATTTTAAACAGTTTTGCTTTTTACATGATCTTTTATGTTGCCTTTCTATCTTTGTTACCCCAGTTGTAAGAAGCAAAAGTGATTTGGTAGAGCCATCAGTGAACACAGTGAAATGAAGATTAGTAGTTGGGATCCAAATTCTGTGCCCAGGCAACAATGTCTTTCCTCCTCCTTTTCCTGCACTACATTTCTGTGTCTTCTTTACTTTTAGTGACTAGAGTTAAAGACCAGATTTTTGATAGCTCCTTCTAAAACTATTCAGTCAGAATTTTTTTTTCTGCCTTTCAGTATCTTGCAAAAAGCAGCATGAGTTGTAAATGGAGCCTATTATACATATAGAAGACAACTCCCTTATGTCTTTAAAATAAAAGCAAAGTACCAATTTTTACTTTTTTTTTTTTTTTTTTTGAAAAAAACCTTCTCTATCTCAAAGAGGAGAGGGGAATGTATTTCTTTGCCTTGATATTTCAAAATTTATATTTGCCATATGGAAGAGGAACAGTATAAAATGCTGAATGAGGTTGAAGCTGAGGTTCTGCCACAGAATGATCATCTTCCCTATCAGGTATTTCCTTCATTGTCTGGTATGACAAAGTGGTATGGTGATACGATTTCTCTCTCTTCTCTCTAGGATGGTTTACTTGTACTGCACTATGGCCTTGTGGTAGCTCCGCTACCAGTAACTTAAAGATTGCTAGAATATCAGATGGTGAAACAATCCAAAGTCATCAAGCTTCATCAGTGCTGTCTCTCACCAAAGAAGGCCATCTTATTTCCGGTAACAGGAAGCAAGTAAAACAAACCACCGCCAACTGCTGTATACTTGCAATTTAACACCTGACTTTACCACTGTAAAAATTACAGCTTCTGTAAGTACAGCTATAGATGTTGCTACGCTTAGTGTTACAAATGACTGTCTCCAAATTTCACTCAGCTCAGGGAACTTAAATGCTCAGACTTGCTGTATTTTTTTTTTTAATACTCTGTAAAGCCCCAAGATCTCACAGCGTTAATTGCCTTTTTCCTCTAAGCTATGAGATATTGCATACTTTTGAAGTGTCTAGCTGGAACGGTGCTCTCAGGGATGATCCTCAGTCAGCAGTATAGTGTATTCTGGGGAAGAGACAGTCATTTCCCTAAAAAGAGTGTTCTGTGATTGTCTGTCTTCAGAAGTGATTTGGGGAAAAGAGGGGAATTTTCCAAATTCAGACCAAAATAGGTAGAAAATGACGAATCACAAGCATTGTTTTTTCAGAAGTAGCATTAAATTTAATTGTTTTTCTTCAAGAAAGACAATTGTGTTTGCACTGGAAATATATTTGGTGGTAGTTTGACTTATACCAAATGGTGGATCATGCATCTGTAGTCTTAATGGAGATGAGCCAGCTGGTTAAACTATGCATGTTTTTTTAAAAAAAAAAAAAAAAAAGAAAAAAGTAGTGCTTCTTTGTACCTGCTTGCTCTACGTAAAATCGCTATCAGCCTGATTCTGCTGTCATGTAAAATCCATCAACTGATTTGACAGGCAAGAGAACAGATCCTCTTTCATTTCAGCACGTCTTTCTAGCAGCAGTGAAAATGGTAGCTCTTGCAGTCTTTCTAAAGTGTATTAGTGCATTGTAGTAGAGACCATGGTTGAGGATGTTGAGCAACATAATGTGCACCTATTACTCTCAGATTCACAAGAAGATATTAGGTAACTTTAGTTTTAACATATTAAAATACTAAATTTTATGACAGCTGTAATATTTCAAAATTCTGCTCTGTCCAAGACTCTCATAGTTTCTTGCACAGGATTAAGAACCAGAGCTTTGTATGTTGTGGTCTTCATGCACACCAGGTCATAAATGTGGGGATTCATGAAAGCTGCCTTAAGGCATGGGAGACGAGGCTCCCTCTGTAGTTGGCGAAGGGGAAGGTTCCTCCGTAAGGCATTTCAGAGCACCTAATTTAACTCGCATGCACTTGCTCACTGTCATATTCGCTGCTATGCAGTCAGTCTAGGGGGAGACCAGAATCCTCTGTCAAAAGAAAGTTTTAGTGAATCCTTCCTCAGGTCTTTGCAATAAATATTTGGTTTTGCCTGCAAAGATGACACCATAAGAAAAAAGAGGTGTTTATTTGAAGTAATTTTTGTGATGCTTCTAAAAAAGAAAACAAAACAAAAACATTTGTAACCACAATATACTATTTTACTTTCAAAGTTTGTATAAAAGTAGTGTTTAAAATGCAGCAGAAAATGAGATTATTTTGTAAACACTTTGTGAGTTGTGTTGATAAGAGAATATATATTGTAACAGTAAAATAAAGTTTATTTTAGCTGATTTCAAATTCAGTTATCTCTCATTTATTTCCATACCACTTTCTGTATGTCAGCATCAAAATTGTAGCAGTTCAGGTTGAAACTGCTGGTTGTGCTCTGAGGTTATTGGAAATATAAATTCCAATGAAGAAATGAGAAAGTTGGGAGGTGGAGGATAGTTTAATACCAGAATCTCTACTGGAGCTTATTGCAGTAACATTAATTGGAATTACATGGAGGCTCTGGGACTATCATGTTAATGAGAATTTCAATGAGAAATGGCATGTGTCAAGACTATTTGTCAACACAGATACAAGACAAAGAATGCTATGTAGTTATAAGACCCCTTTTTCTCAATGTGTATATCTTTTTGCTGCTTCTAGATCCTTTTCATCCATGTTCATGGAAGTTAAGTCCCTTGTGAACCATGTCTCTCTCTGCAGCTCCAATCTTCCTAGCTTTATACACATCATCTAGCTTGATAATACTTCCATCCCCTGTTTCATTATTACTTTTGTTATTTTTTAATTTTGTAGCAGTACACTTAAAAATATATATATATATAAAATAATATATATATATTAGCACTATGGTCATGTTTTACATTGCAAATTCTCCTCTAATCCTGTCTTGAACTTCATGCCTACAGAAGAGATTATTTGCTAAGATTAATGGCCATATAAAAACTGACAGTTAATTCAAGTTAACATCCTTCCAGGATGTCAGTCTTTATAATAGACCATTTGTGTCTCTACAGCCATTTTCTGTGTAGCCTCAAGATTACTATGCTGCCACTGGCTCTGACGTGAAAGTCAGTCTCTGTTTATTAAAAAAAAAAAAAAAAAAAAAGTCACTGATCACAGTCTAGCTACTCTGTCTGGAGCAGTCACTGCATCAGAGGATGCATCACTGATTTCTGCAGTATCTTTAAAGGGTTTGTCTGTAGGGTAAACCGCATGGCAGCTAAAATACAGAAGGTCACGACTTCCTTTTTCATTCTTTCTATGGCTTAATGAAGAGGAGTGATGCTTTGATGTATTTTTGTTGCTAGTGATGTTTTGGTACGAATGCCTGGTGGCCTCTTTGATTTCCCATTTACCTAGTTCTTTCCTTCCCCACTCCCCTCCCCAATTGCTTCCAAAAAGCATGTTCTTAGCTTAATTTTCCTGCCTAAACATGTTACTTTCTTCCATCTGGAGCATACTGTCACTGCACTGATGCTTACTTGCGATCTGGCTCCTACAGCCCCTCGCGGGGCTCTGCTGGCACATCCCCGGGCAGCGGGGGCCACCTCTGACTATTGCCAGGCTGCAGCCTGTGGGCCCTGCAGTTTCCTGCTTAAAGATAACGAGTCTGCTTGCTTTAAAATGTGCCAGTCGTCTTTCAGCTCTCCTGCTGCTGCTTTAGTTTTGTTGGTCTCCTTTTAACCTTGGTTTTCTTCCAGTCCCTTTTGGTCCTGATGATAGACGGCCTGTTGTCACAGCTCCCCTATGGGATGGCATGTCTGCCCTCGTGGGAGATAAGCCAGCTTCGTGCTCTGGACGTGAGAGGAAGGCATGCTTGAACTCGATCGCTATTTCACATACACTATATTGTTTCCTCACTGGATGAAATAATTCTGGTTTTATTTTCTGCTTACCTGCTTAGCAATTATATGGCTAAGACAGATCCTAATTAAATATCATTTTGTGCTGTAGCATATTCTGAGTTGCTTTGCAGACCCACTAATTCCTAGCAAGAGGAGACTGTGAGCCTTAATGTCACGAGTTTTTATAAATACAGAATCAAGCTACAAAAGAGTTATGAGCCTTGAGTCATGCTGGTGGTGTCCTGACTGTTTTACTTGGTTTAATACAGATTTAGTATAATAAGAAAAGAAAGTTCAGAGATGAGTAAAATATGCAGCTGAGCTCTCTTTAAATGGAGAAGGTGTTCTCATGGCAATGTTTGTATTTCACCGATTCTCTGGACACCACTGTTGCACCCAGCCTTGATCTGCACCTCCACCAGGCTCTGCCACACCTGAGCCAGGAGAACCTTTAACATTTATTTCCATAGATATGAAACAGTCAATGAATTTTATTAAAAAATTAATCAGGCTTTCTAATACTGGTGTTACATCATCATGCTTTTCTGTGTAATGATTTATGCTGATGTATGTTAACAATTGCTAGCAAATTAAAATTACATCCCTGGCATTTCTGTTTTTACCTTTCTCCAGTGTGGAGTAAATAGCAAAAAGACCAGTTTTCCCCGTGTCATCTTTGAGAGACCTTTGCTGAATGAGCTAACAGATACTTTGATTTGCTGAGGGTTCAGCAAGTTGCTATGGTTACAAGTTTAATCACTGAACAGGTCAAGTTTTATTGATTTTCAGAGATGAATGGTAATCCATTCTGAGGTGAAACGCAATATTGATCGGCTGCCTTGCAGCTGCAAAATGATTGCTGAAGCTGGATAGAACAATATCATCATCTTTACTGGGTTTTGATTTAGTTTATCATGATATTTATTTTGTAGAATACTGCTGCTTTGACACAAATTATTTTGAGAAGTGGAAAAAAGCTTTTTTTTTCCTCATTGCTTGATTAAACGAGTTATTTGGAAATGAAATCTTAAAATGCCTGTTTTCCTCTGAGGGAAACATTAACAGTAGAAAAGTAGGTGGGGATTTGGCAGAGATTACGAAGAAAACGGCGTGTTCCTGGAGAACCCTTTCCACCTGGTGCCGGGAGGCAAACAGTCCTTCCAAGATACCGCAGCATGCTCAGAGCACGCTGCTGGCGGCATGCTTTTATGTAGGCTGTGCTGAGATAAGATGCTATTTCAAGTGGCGGCCCAGTATGTCCTTCCAGAAACAATACCACATTCTTGCATATACCGGGGACTGAACGGTAAGAACTGCCTGGGGTGAGAAGCCTAATGCCATTCGCAAGAACCTGCAATCTCCTTTTTTTTTTCTCGTGGGACATGAGGAAATATTTTACCTACGAATGGCAATAAAATAACAGGTTGTTTAAATGCCACAGCATAGAGAACAAGGCTGGGGTGGTTTTCGCTATGTAAGGAAGTCCGTGCGAGTGGGTAAGCTGAATGCAAGGACACCTGCATTCCCTTTTCAGCACTGTCATTGACTTGTGCTGTGACCTTGAACTGAGTTCCTCGCCTCTCAGTTTTGTCCATCCACTGCAACACTAACGTGTGTAAAGTGTGCTGAGTGCTGTGAATGAAACGCTCCAAACTGCTGCTGGGTATGTAAGGGCAGGCAATCAGCAGAAAAACACTAAGATCTTTTTCATAGCTGAACGAAGGCATAACAGATGGGAGCAGTAACAATACCTATTACCAAAGCAACCAAATGTTTTTCTTTTGAAGACTGTACTTTAACGTGTTTAAAATTCTGCTGAGTGATAAACAACAGGGCTGAACTTGCAGGTTGCTGTTGCAGGTTGTTGCAGCTGCACGTGATTGATTTGTTTGCCTGCGGAGAATTTCAGTCCAAGGGAATCAGCTGTTTTTAAGAAACAAATAGTCCAGTGAACAGTAAAAAATAGTAAAGCCTCTTTCATTCTGGCTTTCTTTGCTTTCATAGTTTTGCCTTTTGTCTGCAAATGAGTTTGTGAGAAAGCTCACATCAGTGTTGAGGTGTTCATAATTTCTGCCTTTTGGGTGGGTTTCCTGGTGACTAATAAGAGGATTCAGATTTGTTATCAATGAGCATGTTTTGCCTGTGCGGCAGCTTGCATGAAACTTGGAGGAGTCTGGTATCTTTGAGACCTTTAGTCCTCTGTCGAATGTGGCTGAAGTTAAGCTGCTGAGCAGAAAAAATGCCTGGGGAAGGGAGGGCGTTCAGTCACAGT
The DNA here is from genome assembly GCF_036370855.1 of Dromaius novaehollandiae. NCBI lineage: Eukaryota > Metazoa > Chordata > Aves > Casuariiformes > Dromaiidae > Dromaius > Dromaius novaehollandiae. The sequence goes on along the minus strand of NC_088103.1, from coordinate 34,155,220 downwards.
GTGCTCACGTAATCCTCGGTTCCTTAAGGATCCAGCCTAAGACTATTTCAGCTTGCCAAAACATTTTGGCCTGCTTCAAACACTGCTGGATGTTTTTAGTCATGCAGCTCCAGGGCCTCTTTGCTAGACTAGGGATTTGCTAATGACGTGTTTTTGTTTTGTAAATGTTTCTATTGAAAATCTGCTTAAATTTGATGATGTTCTAAGCCTCAGTGCAAACTGTATTTTTAGAGTCTGACCTCAACTTTTACAAGTGGCATCTCCAAACAGCTTGTTCTTGCAGGCCGTGCTCAGGTCTGTGCACATCTGCCACCCCAGAAAATGACCGCGAAGGCTGCCCTGGGCCTAGGAGAGCCAGGAGCTCGTGTCTCCTGCGTCTTCCACAATGTCCCCCTCTTGCAGGCAGCCAGCAGAACGTAAAGCATGCAATTTTGTTATTTCAGGACCTCAAGCCAGTTTTGTGACTTAAGTAAGGACAGGAAGGGGAGACAGGCCCCGATTTCTGAAAGCCTGGACCCGACAATTTGCGGTACTGAGACTGCAATGCCAGATATCAGTCCGCTTCCTTATGCCAGGTGTCACGTGTCTGCGGGCTCTGCAATCATGCTCTGGAATTTTCTGGGCAGTTCCCTTCCAATTAAATGGATGAGGCTGGTTTTAGCATGTACACTGCTCCTTCTTTGTGTTACCGGCAACACAACCGAGCTCCAGCAGAACTGTCAGCTCTAGGCACCAGAGCCTCGCTTTCTGGTAAATGCTGCTTTAACGAGGATACAATCATTTATCATGGAGTTACAGGCTCCTCGCCTTTCTAGCTGGGTGAATCGCAGGTTTTGGATAAAGACCTTGGCAGAGGCTGCCCTGCCCCGCTGCAGGAGTGCATTGCTCCCTCCCCGTGACTGCAGACTGTGCATCTGCAGCTCTTTTTGTCCAGCTGGAGTCACCTGGGATGGAATAGGGGCTGCACTGAAGCGCCCTTACTGACAGCCCCTTCCCTTCTCACTACTAACACGTTCCTGAAGTGCAGCCTGTTGCAGCACGCTGGGGATCACGACTGACGGCTCTTCTGCTCTGGCGTGAGGGATTTCCCACCTTTTTTCCCTCCTATCCTGGTCCCCTAACTCCACCCAAGCAGTGCCCTGCTTGCACGTCCTGCTACGTTTGCCAAGCGATCTTATTCCCATATGCCTGCGAAGACTTGCCCAGATGAGCTCATATCACTGGTGTTATTTCAGTAACTTTAAAGTGTCAAACCCTACTGCTGTGGATATCTGGTCATTCAGATACACATTTGGCAGCTCCAGGAGGAAGCTCTTCTCCCTGCAGAGGTGTCTGTGCTCAGGTGCTGGAGGAGGCTTTGCTCTGAATTGCCTGTAGGTTCCTTCTTGCTGAACAATGGGGCTCTTCCCTGGTCTGGAAATGGAGATGTTTGCAGTCCTGCCAAAGAAAAATGTATTTGGGGGGGATTCTTTGAATGAATTTTCTTTGGCTCAATTCAGTGGCTTGCTCTGTCGTGAATTCCAGCATCCCGACAAGTTTCACTAGCTAGATTTTTCCTCTGCATGCAGGGACTCTCGCTGCCTTTCAGGAACTGCAGGTTTCAGCGCAGGCGGTTACTGCAAGGCTCCCCAGAGGAGCCCAAGGTCTCCTGGTTCCAGGATCACGATGGAAAAAAGCATCTTCCATCGCTGCAGCAGCAGAAGGTGACCCAGGCCTGCCTCAGCCGGCGTCCCAGCCTGGACGGGCTGCCCCATCCCCCCGACGGGGAAATGAAATGAGCATAGCCGAGCCGCCACGAAGCCCAGCTGCACACGCAGGCCAGCATCTCCAGCCAGCCGGCTATGGGGTGGGGGCTTGCCGCCCTTCACGGAGGCTGGAGCCCTTCGTGGTGGAGGGACGAGGGCAAGGTAACACCGTGGAGAAATGGCTGCTCTTTGCTTCTTCCCGGTGTGACGGTGCAGCCAGTGTCTGCAGCTGCCTTTTATCTGCAGGGCCGAGGTTCTGCAGAGGCATAAATCTTGAAGCATCTGCAGTGTGCTTCAGTCCTTTCCCCTGGCAGCCTTGGTGATTAAAACAGCAAAAAAGATGGGGCCACAAAGGAGGATTTATTGCCCTGCTTGAGCTCAGCACTCTGCTGGAGAAGCCTTCAGGCGTGCACGAGCTGGCTGGAGGAAGGAGCGACGGTGAAGAAGGCGGCAGTAGAGGAGGCTTGGATGGAGGCAGCTGGAGGGTCAACGCTGGTGACATGCTGAGCAGGTCAGTCCCTGCTTTGTGTTGTCTTCAATCATCTCCTAAAGATGAGGAGAGCAAGGGCAAGGAGCCTCCCGTGGGGTAGGAGGTGAGAGCAGGTCCCCCGCAGCTGCCTCAACTTGGCCATGGCCCTGGGAAGGCAGAAAAGGCTTCCCAAAACCCCAGAGCCCCTCCTGGCTTTCTCTGCATCCCTTACACCACCCAGGAATGGCACAGTGCCCACGCAAGGAGGTGGGTAACCAGACTCGGTGACCTCCGCAGTCCTGCAAAGCCCGGTGTCGCCCTGGGCCTGGGAATCGGTGCCGTGGCGGCGTTTGGAAGAGACCCGGCACCGCTCCGGACCAGGGCGAGAGGCTCCCCGCTGCCCCGGGCCATTGCTGCGGCCTTTGCAAATGCATCTGCCTGGCCGGAGCTGTCCGAGCTGCCTGTCGTCTGCAGGAAAGCGGCCACACGCTGGGTGTCCCCTGGGCTGAGACCAGCTGGTGTCTGCAAACCAGACTGCTCGACACTATGCCGATACCTGCCAGTGCCCGGGCTCCCCGCTGCCCTCGGCTGCCCCCCGCCAGCGCTGCTCCCTTGCCCTTCTCTGGCCCCATTCGCCTCAGCGCTGCCCGACCGCTCGCGGGAGGAAAGGAAAGCTCTGGCTTTGCTAGCTAGCATCCAGCGAGCTGAGCTGAGCCGAGCCGAGGGCGGCGCAGTCCGTTTAGACACAAGGGGCGGAAGCAAAGCAGCGCCGGAGGGGAGCTGCAGTTCAGCACACCCTGTGTCAGCAGCGCGGTCGCCTCTGCCTTTCCTTCCCCACGCGCTCAGCACAGAGAAACGCCCCATGTTTGCATTTCGTCACGGACAGCCAGGCCAGGAGGTGGGTGCTGGTCCATCTGTGTCCCTTCTCCCACTGCCAGGGCACGAAAGCTGCGCGAAACGAGGGCTGCATCTGCGGAAAGCAGAGATGAGCCAGGAAAAAGGGAGAGGGGGGAGTCAGGCTCTGACAGTGGCAAAGGGGAAGCGGTGCTGGGAGACCAGGGCGGCGAGAGGCAGTGGCGGTGCCTGGGGCTCTGCTAGTCCCCAGGGACGGCCCTTGGTCCCTGTTTCTAGAAAACAGGAATTAAAAAAAAAAAAATAGAGAAACAGCGAGATGTGGAGATGCTGTGGAACACCTTGTATGCAAAGACGACAGGATGGCTCAGTCAGATTCACGTAACTACTTCTTCCTTTTTAATTATTAACCCGTGCCTTACAACCGCAGAGGGAAGAGCCCTGATGCGCCGTGCGCCCGCGGCCTGCAGCTCTCGCACACGCGACCGCCGGCAGCTCGAAGGCATTGCAGACAAACCGCCGCTGCAAACCTGAGGTCGAAGCCAGCACGGGTGCGTTTAGGATGGTTCAATGGGTGCTAAGAAAGTGTGGTGAGAAGGGCCGGTGGGCAGCACTGCCTTGCCAGAGCCCTCCGCTCGGGCAGCATGGCTATTTCTGTGCTCCTGGGATTCAAGTGGATGGCTGCAGCGCGAGGGGGGGGGATACGTGAGATACACACGGGTTTAGACACTAGACGAAGGCCCGTAGCCTGGAAACTAGCTGTAGCAAATGTGTTGGTTCCCATTTCCTCCGCCAGCCCCCCCCCCCCCCCCCCCCCCAAAAGCTGGTGGTGCGGCAGCCCCAGCCGGATGGCTCATCCCCCCGGCCGGCCACCGTGCGGCAGGAAGCAGCGTGGGCGCTATGAGCCACGGTGCAACCACAGAGACGACCAACATGCATCTAGCCCGCACCTCCGCCTCATTTGAGAGGGAGCAATGTGCCCAGCTCGGCCGGCTCCCATCGGGACCCGGCTCCCGGCTGCCCCAGAGGCTCCCGCCCCGGGGGCAGCTGCCCACAAGCCCGGCGCTGCCACGGTCCTGCAGGGGCAGTTCGAAGGCCAAGGGCAGACTGTTCCCCCTCAAATGCAAGAGGGACTCCGCAGGTTACATTTTTGCAGCCGCAATACTTCCTTCGCGCAGGTTTGTTCTCTCCATCTTCCTGGTGGAGGTTATGGCCTCCTCCATCCCGTCAGCCCGACTGGATGATATCTTAGAGGCCACTTTAATAACTTCTTCTTGCTCCTCTTTCCTGATGGACAGAGGAGGAGATGCTTTTGCACCAGTGGCCATGGAGGAGCTGAAGACCCTTGGCTGGAAAGAGTAAGCGGCGTTAGGGAAGGGATTCAGTGCTGCAGGGCTGATGCTCCCAGCGCTGAAGTACGTCTCCTCTCCCTCCAGCAGCTTCCTGCAAGCACAGTGCAAGGGGAGAGGTTAGTCCGGGACCTCCGCGAGACGCCTCCACGGCGACAGCCGGTCTGGGCAAAACCAGACCCCCGGGGGCAGCCGGGAGCCTGATTTTCGGCGTGTGCCAGGTTCGAGTAAGCAGGGCACGGCTGGCTGGACGTGAGGTTCAGATCTGAAATGTCTGCAAATTTTGAGGGTTGTGTGGCCGGGACCGGCTGTGATTTGCGGGTAAATCAGAGTGCTCTGCACCATCACCCAAATCTAGGGTGAAAACTGTCTCAAACAACACTGCAGATTCCCCCTTCGTTGCCTTCCTTCTCTCCCCATTTCTGCAGCACTAGTGAGGGTCTCTCCTCAGGCCCTTTCTCCCAGGATTTATCCTTCGATGGGGTACAGTATAGAGCTGAGCAGCATGAAACTGGTTTAAAATAATACACCTTTCTCAGTAATTTGGGAAGCACTTGCAATATGCGGTACATAAGACCCGCTCCATCCTCCCCCTCCAGAAACCCCAGCAGAAAACGGCAGAGGGAATCAGCTTGTCCATCTATGGAGGAGATGCTCGAGACGCCCTGACCCGACACGCTTTGACTTTGCCAAGGAGGCAAATTCCCAATCCAAAATATCCCTACTACTATCCCAGCCTGGTGGGGCTGGGGGATCGTGCTTGGGGGGCGGCCGGGGGGGTCGGCGGCCCTACCTGTAGGCAGCTATCTCGATGTCGAGGGCCATCTTCACGTTAAGCAGGTCCTGGTACTCCCTCAAGTGCCGGGCCATCTCGTTCTTGGTGTTTCGCAGGTCGTCCTCCAGCTGCCCGATGGTGTCCTGCAGGGAGGCGAAGGCAGCGGTGGTCACGGCCGTGGGCCGGGGCAGGGGTCTCTCCCGTGGGTCTTCTGCTCCGGCCGCCACGAAGAAGGGGAGGGCGCGAGGGGCAGTTTGCACCGGCTCTGGAGGTGCGTTCGACCCTCTTCCAGCATGTCCCAGCTGCTCGCCCCCTGCTCAGCGGCGCTTCTGCCTCCCCCCTTGTAGCTTTGCCCTCCTGCAGCTGCAAAATCCAGTTTTGCCTGCGATGCGGAGGAGTTTGCGGGCAGCTCTGCTGCTTGCTGACAACGGGGACTGACCTCTTATTGTAATCTTTTGCTGGAAAACATAGCCCCGTCTTTCCCCCGCGTGCACCCAAGGGGGTATGTAAGCAGGATCAGCACTGCGCACACGCATGTGGTTTGACTCGAGGAGGGGGGAGGCCGGTGTGACGGTCGGGCAAGCTGCGGGGGGGCCTGGGGCAAAGAATAAGCAGCCTGCATGGAAGGCACGGCACAGCCTGCAAAGCCCGCGGCAGCTGCTGGAAACACCCCTGCGACCCTCCCGCGGCCAGGCCTTGGCGGCTGCGCGGCCCCGGGGGGCAACGCGGCGCTGCAGGAAGCGTGGCGGCACACACTGCCGCAAGCCTGCTCCCAGCGAAAACCGCGGGTGCGTTGCTTCGGAGCTGGCAGCGCAGCCTAAGCATACAAAGAAACCTGTCCCTGCTTTCGTAGTCTATAGGAAAATTTTAAAAGCTTGAAAAATAGGAATAGTCTCTTTTAATGCAGACTTTACCCTTTCCCACCAGTTCCATTCAGGGATATTATTTAGCTCCTAAATACGCACATTGTTCGAAAGAGAAGTATTACCACACTTCAGGCAGAACCTCGGGGTCACACAGAAGCAAAGCCGATGTGCCGTAGCCAGATTATTTTCAATTATGGTGATGTTTAATCCAGCTGCGTTATTTTTTTCCAATATATATGTCCTTCCTGGAATCCCTCTTTTCGCATGGCAGCAAGACTGTTTAAGAAGATTACTTACGCATACTCCTTTCACGCACTGCAGGAAATATTGTGCGCTGCCTGACCATTGCCACAATATTTGCTGAAGGAGGAGGCCCCAGCTGCTCAGCAGGACTGCAGGCAGCTCGGAGCTGTGGCCGTGGCTTTCGGCAAAATCTGGCCTTGGAAAGGACAAGGCTTTGCTTGGGTGCTATATCAGAGCGTCCTTCAGGGGTGACCCGAGGCAGTTTTTCCCCCAGTTTTTAGAAGGAAATGGCTTGATTTAGAATCCACAGATGATTTAATAGCCATTTAATGGCATAATCTCAGGGACTTACTGTATTTTAAATGATGAACCTTTCCTTGAAGTCAGAAAAAGTGGTAACACTACGGTAAGTGATATGACACCACATATTGCTACGTGAGAGAGAGGGAGCGCTCAGCATCCGCCCCACGCACGTTTCCAGGGACATAAGGTCCAGGCTGCAAATTCAGCCTTGCTGCTTGCCGAGCGCTGGTGCCTGCAGCGCCCGTGCCCGGGGTGAGGGGCTGCGCTCAGGGGGCCGCTCGAAACCCCCGCAAGGTCGCAGCGTGTGGGTGCCGCCCCGCAGCCCACCCCGGCAGCCCGCCATGCGCACGGGGACTGCGAAGGCGACGCCAGAGGTGCTGGGTGCCGCTGCCCAGGGGGGGCCCGCAGGAGGGCTCGGGGGCTGCATTGCGTCGAGGTGCTCGGCGCTGCACGGTGCTTGGGGCGCTGCACTGGGCAAAGATGTCCAGCCCCACGCAGGATGCACAGGGCAGTGGGGCGGGGGTGCTCGGTGCTGCACAGTGCCGGGGGCGCTGCATCGCGCCAGGATGTCTGGCCCCACGCAGGGTGCATGGAGGAACAGGGCGCGGGTGCTCAGCGCTGCACCGGGTGGGCATGTCCAGCCCCACGCAGGGTGCATGGAGGAACAGGGCGGGGGTGCTCGGCGCTGCACAGTGCCGGGGGCGCTGCATCGGGCAGGGATGTCCAGCCCCGCGCAGGGTACATGAGGGAAGCAGGGTGCAGGTGCTCGGCGCTGCACAGTGCCGGGGGCGCTGCATTGGGCCGGGATGTCCGGCCCCGCGCAGGGTGCACGGGGCAGCGGGGGGCGGGTGCTCGGCGCTGCACCGCGCGGGGATGCCGGCGCGGGGCGCGGCGCTCACCTGCAGGCCGGCGGCCTCGGCGCTGTGCCGCTCCGCCGCGTCGTGCAGCCGCCGCTCGAGGCACTCGTGGGCGCCGCGCAGACCCTCCATCTCGGCGGCGCGGGCGCGCAGCTGGCGGCGGCACTCGCCGGCTTCGCGGCGGCTGGCGCGGGCCGCCTCCTGGCTGCGCGCCGCCCGCTCGTGCAGGCCGGCGCAGCGGGCGCGGTACCAGCCCTCGGCTGCCTGCAGGTTGCGCGCCGCCAGCGCCTCGTACTGCGCGCGCAGCTCGCGCAGCGCCGCCGCCAGGTCGGGGCGGGCGGGCGGCGGCTCGGCGGGCTGCGCGGGGCGCAGCGCGGCGCCCAGCGCCGCCAGCTGCTCCTGGTGCGCGCGGCGCAGCGCCGCCAGCTCCTCGCGCAGCGCCGCCGCGCGCAGCTCCAGGTCGCGGCGGGCGCGGGCCGCCCCGTCGGCCGCCCGCTGCCGGGCGCGCATCGCCCGCTCCGCCTCGGCGCGGCCCCGCGCCTCCTCCTCGCAGCGCGCCCGCAGCCGCTGCGTCTCCTCGGCCAGGCGCGCCCGCTCCAGCGCCGCCTGCGCCCGCTCGCCGTGCGCCTCCTCCAGGCGGGCGCGCAGGGCGCGCAGCTCCGCGCCCAGCAGCTCGCCCAGGCGGCGCGGCGCCGGCGGCCGCCTCCGCAGCTCCGCCAGCTCGGCCGCCAGCGCCCCGTGCCGCCGCTCCAGCGCCCGCACGCGCTCGGCGTAGCCGGCCAGGCGGTCGTTGAGGCCCTGCAGCTGCTGCTTCTCGCTGGCCCGCGCCGGGCGCGGGTCCCGCTCCCGCGCTGCCTCCGCGCCCGGGCGCGCCCGCCGCGCCGCCCCCTCGGGGCGCCTCCGCGGGGTCTCGGCGGAGAGGCGGCGGTAGGAGGCGGCCGGCGCCGCCGGCTCCGCGCGGTGGCTCATGGCGGCGGCGGCGCGGGGGCCGCCGGCGGCGGCGGCGCTTAAGTGCGGCGGGGCGGAGCGCGGCGCGGCGCGGAGCGGCGCAGGGCGGGGCGGAGCGGGGCGGAGCGGGGTGCGCGGGGCGGTGCGCGGTGCCGTGCGCGGGGTGCAGAGCGGTGCTCGCTGCCCGGTGCAGTGCGCGGTGCGGTGCTCGGTGCGCGGTGCCATGCGCGGGGCGATGCGCGCAGCGGTGCGCGCAGCGGCGCCCCGCGCCGCGGCGGCTGGAGGAGTCGGGAGCTGTCCGCGCCCGCGGTGCTGAAGGGCTGCGGCGGCGGGAGGGCGCGGGGCGGGTGACGCGCGCGGGGGTGCGGCTCGGTGAATGGGCGGGCGCGCGCACACACACGGGCACGCGCACACACGCGCACACACGTGTCCGCGGTGAAGGTGTCCGGGTGCCGGTCCCAGCCCTCCCCTCCTGCGGGACCTGGGGGCCCGCCGGCAGCACGGGGCCTCCGTGGGAGACCCAGCTGGGGGCCGGGGGGGACAGGCCTGGAGCGGGGCGGTGACTCCCCCGGTCCAGCCACCCCTGCGCATCTGCGTGCCGCCTTGCCTGGGGGGAAGGGCACCCGGGGGACCTGTGCTGATGCCTCTTCCCCCCCTCCACTTGCCCCCAGTTCTCCTCGCAGGTGACCAGGGGACAACATGAGAGACCCAGCAGGTGAGCGGGGAGCACGGGGAAGCCAGGGCTGGCACCGAGAGCCGTGACTTTCCAAAGAGCTGCCCCCGATTCACAGGGACCGGCCAAACGGGGCCGTGTGGTGCTGGGATTCCCATCTACCGGGGAGCAGCAGATTTCATGTTGCTGTTAATCGCCACAGCAGCTCTGGAGAAGGTCCTGCAAGCAGGGCAATGACCACAGCCGGAGAGCACAGGACCCAGCGTCCCTGCAGGCTGCCACGTATACGTCCCACCTCGGTCCTCTACATCTATCCCATGGGCAATAGGGGGAATAAGTTTGTTTAAGCGGAGACGAAGGAAAGAGGCAGATCACCAGCTATGTACACGTTTTGGCAAGAGACCTGGGTTGTGCCTTGTTTTTCCAGGACTCCAAGCTGCTCATGGACCAAGTTGCTTTCCTGGAAAGACTCCGTTTTCCTGAAGCACATTTAGGCCAGCGATTGCAAGGCTGTGGCGCCTGCATCATCTAGCTAGCTTATGTTTCCAGTAGCAGAGCAAGCTGGGTAAAGAGCCTCCGCCGCGAGCCCGTGCTGCGGGTCTGCCAGCCTTGGTGGCCTTGGGAGCCTGGTGCCTGGCCCAGGCCGCCCGGCTCGCGCTGCTGGTGCCTGAAATCCTCACTTTGGTCTGGGTTTTTTTCGGGTCTCTCACATACTGCTCGCACACAGGTCACACACCCTTTCGTTTTACCCCTCCCTCAACTTCTGTTGCTTGGCATTACAAACCCGATTTATCCACGAGAGCTGTAAGCTGGTTTCTGCTGCTGCAAATAAAGGAAAAATCAACTGAGGAGCTACCAGCTCTGCTTCGTTACTGTGTGGCACCATTTTGGTGCCTTGCTTTGGTGATTACTACTGATGACCTTGGCTGTTTTGGTCCCCTTTCGTCTTGGAAAAGTCGGGTGCAACCTCTCCTGGCTCCCCGTCGAGCTGATCTAGCTCTGCCATACGTGTGTAGTCGTGGGGGGAGTCGGGAGTGTCACAGCCTGCCCCAGCACACGGGACGCGGGGATGTCCCCAGGCGCTGCCGCCACCGGTGGGTTTGGGCGGAGAAACGCCGGGCGCCGAGGGGGCGGGTCTGTGCGCCTCCCCCGAGGGGCAGCACTTTGCCCCCGCTCCCTGGCCGCGGCCCCTCTGCGGCTGCGCGCCGGGTTCGCACACTCTCCCTGGTCCCTGCCGCCGCCGGGGCGGAGCGGGTGGGGGGGGTGAGAGCGCGCGCGTGTGTGTGTGGAAAGGGGCGGGGCGCGGGGCGCGCCTGCGCAGTGTGGCCGCCTCGGCGCTGCGGCAGTTGTGCGGGGTACTTCTTCCGAGCGCGGCAGGAGGTGAGAGCGGCCCGGGCGCGCGGGGGCAGTGCGCGCGTGCGTGCGGCTGCGCGTGCGCCGGGCGCGCGAAGGGGACCGTTGGGGGGCGACCATTGGAGCGGGGAGGGGTGGGGCGCGCGCGGAGGGGACCGTTGGAGCGGGGGGGGGTGGGGGGAGCGCGCGCGCGGAGGGGACCGTTGGAGCGGGGGGGAGCCCCTTCCCCGCTGCCCTCGGACACGCACCCCGCGCGGGGGAGCGCAGCCGGGTCTCCGCGCCGCCGCCGCCGGGCTGGGCGCCGCGGGAGCCGCCGTGGGTGAGGGAAGCCGGGGTTCCCCGGGCACTTCCCCTTCTGCCGGCGAGGGGAGCTCCTGGGACGCCGCGCCCGCCCGGTCCGCTGCCGGCGAGGGGCCCCCTCCCCGGCCCCTCCCGCCTCACGCAGGGCGACCCCCAGCGCGGGCGGGCCGTGCCCCGGCTCCCTCTGCCCGTCCCGTCCCAGGCGGGATCCGCCCCCAGCCCGTCCTCGCCCCTCTGCGGTGCCCAGCAGGGCCCCCGGGCTGCCCCCATCCCATCCGCAGGCAGAGAGCCGCCTTCCCCCGTCCTAGGGCAGGTGGGTTGCGCCGCGGATCTCCCCTCCTCCCCCCCCCCGCCCCGGTGCGGAGTGGCTGCTCATCTGCTGCCCCAGCGGCTGCTCTCCCCCCTCCGCTTTTTGAGCTGCAACGCGAGGAGAGGAATGAGCACTCGGGAAAGTGTTGGTGAGGTTTGGGGCAAGCACCCAGTGTGTTCATTTCCTGTCTTCCGTCCCACGTGGACTGGAAGGGTCCCAGCGAACAGCTTCAAGCTCTTAGCTTCCCCCTGCGGTAGCTGTAAACCCTGCTGGAGGTGCAGAGGGGCGATCCTCTTCGCTGAATAAAGTATTATCCTGGCTGCGTGCAAAACTCTTCCCGGATAGCCTTGCATCAGGGCTAGGGTTCATTGTCTCTGCTCTGTTTCATTTGAGTTGCTCTTGGCAGTGGTCTGTATCAGGCTTGATAACCTAAAGGCAGGAGGTGGTCAGCAAATTTAAAAAAAAGCCACAAAACTGCTTTGCTCTCATTTTGCTCAAGTCTTTTTTTTTTTTTCTCTCTCTCTCCTTTGTGCCAAAAATAATGTTGCAAAATGTACAGCGGAAGCTGTCGTACACTGGTTTCTGATAGACTAGATGACTTAACCCAGCAGTACTGTTTCTTGTAGTGCAGGCTGTTTTAAAAATTCCTGGAACCACTGAGATTGTGAAACCCTCAAGTTTATTCCAGTGCTAGTGTTTCTCAGGGCTGCCAAATTGGATACTAAGGATCCTCTTTGACCTGTTCATTCTGGTTTTCAAAACCTTCTTCCCAAAGCATAATTATTTATTTTAAAAAAAATTTTTATTTAGCTTTGGAAGATTTACCATTTGGATCTCATAGGTTGCGGTGTGCTATTCTAAGTTACTTACATAAAAATGTCTCCTCCTTACCTATCCAAATAGTCCTCTGTGTCAGCTCAAAACAGTATCTTGTCACCAACTAAAATATATTTTACCTATCCATACACCTATTAGCTTTGGGAACTAGTGCATAAATAGTGATTAGTGACTAAATCAAAAGTATGAAAATTTGCAGGTCCAGATTTACATTAGGCTTTTCAGGTGCTATGTAGTTTTATTGAAAAACAGAAGCAAAACTCGAAACTACATTTTGCTCTTCAGGTCAGGTGCTGAATTAGTAGTTCTAGTAACAAGGAAAAAGTATAATGTTTTACTTGCAAACTAATGAACTTAGCTTTGGAAGTCTGTCACAATCCTTGTGAGCCTATGTCAACTTTATAATCATATTTTAGGGTAGGACTGCTGTTTAAAATAAGCCATTGTCATTAGTCCTGAGACCAAAAGATCGTTCACGAACTTGCTAGTTTGATGAACAGCAGTTGCAGTTTGTTCAAGCATAGACATAGTTTCATTATATAGTGCAATACAGCCTTCACTCTCTATAGCATCATTCAGACAAATTGTATTGCAAAATGCACCACTGAATTAAGTTTTAAGTGCTCCATAGAATTAAATACAATTGCAGAGATAAATGGGGAGAAAAACTGTAAGAGTGGGAGAAATGTTTTCAGCTGAGGTTTGAAATTGCCTGTTGGTATGTTTGCTTGGTAGCGTTACTGCTATACACTGTTTCTGGGATATATATGGTAGCAAAAAACAGATGCAAGCTGAAATCCCAGGCTGAATTTCCAGCCTATGAGCAATTTTTAGTAATTAAAAAAAACCAAAAACCTTTAAACATTACACTTTTTCATGTTTGATATAGCTAATATAGCTTTAAATGAAAGTTAATAAACCCATCATAAAACCACTAGAAGTATTTATCCTAGCCTTTTTTTAACTTCAAGGGGAACATTTGTTTTTAAGCAAACAGAAACCTTAGTTTCGTGTTTACTGTTAAACACTGCAGTATTTTACTCTTTGGGAAAACACTGAAAGGAATGTTATATTTCCTTTCAAAATTTACAAGTATATTATTTTTGAGACTATCTCAAGGAAAAGGAACGGGCTCTTAAAATATGAGGTTTAGCTGATGCTTATTGAAAAAGCAGATAGGTTTATATGCTCACATCATACCCATTATTTGCAGTTCAGCCTCTTAACAAAATAATGCTTCTGTTAAAAGCGGATATATGGGTTGTTAGTTTGTCGTATGAACTGTTATATGGGGATGGGATGGCTCAGGGGTGGTTGCAGAGTAGGCTTGCAGTGCTCTAGCTGATCTGCAACCTTTGAATCCTACGTAAATTGCAGATACCAGATCACAAGGAGGTGCAGGAAGAAGGGCAGCCTGTTTGCAGCTCTGCCCTGAAAATCCTTGTGCAAGAGACAGAGGTGGGGTCACGCAGTCATGCTCAGCGAACCCATTGGCTTGTTCACATTTGGAATTAGGGAGTGCTCTGGGACCTGGGTAACCGAGCACGATGCAACTTGCCATTGCCAAAATCCTACTGAGTTTCGTAATAACCCAAAGTAATGTCACCATGTAGAAGCTGCTTGGCCTGTGGGTGGATTAATCATCTCTGTCCAGGTTGCTGTGGAAACTTTGTGACAGGAACAGGTTCCCTGTTTGGCAAGTTTATGCCTTGTCTTCACTCCTTTAAAAAAACACCATGGGTAACTGATTGCCTCAGGATAAGAAATACTCATAAGCCATCCAGCATAAGCCCACGAAGATGGCAAGGCTCTTTGGCTTTACCCCAAGGGAAACTGAGGTCAGCCCTATGCTTCACCAGAGAACAGCCTTAGTGATGTACCTTGGGATAAGCGTACAGTGCCTGCTGTACGCTGTGTCCCTTCCTTGGAGTGGCTCACAAACATTGGGTGTCCTGACAGAAAACAGCTGTGACTTTTTTAGCAGTGAGAATAATAGGAGAGAAAACTGAACAGAATGTGTCCAGGAATGGAAGCCTTGTCTCACTCTTTGGGATATGTTGGAGATGAGATATGTTACTAAGTCAGCACAGGGGAATTTCTTCACTTCTTGTCTGTACTGCATCTACTTTTAAAATTTTATTTGTAGTGTCAGCAGCACAAGCATCATTTGAAATGATATTTCAAGGGGCCGTGGTCTAGTCTTTAAAAGTTGGCAGTTCTGTGCTTGAGCTTATCTTATTCTTCAAATATCTCCAAAATGCACATTCATATAAATATTTATTACTGTCAAATGTCTGTTTTATGCTACTAAAGAAATTATTATTATGTATCATGGTTACGATGTGTGTAGCAATGATTTTTATTTTGCTTTTTCATCATGATGACTCTTTAACTGGAATGATTCCTAAAACCTTGGACTGTGTACTCTACGAAGAGAGCATGTATAACATGAGTCTGCTTTCCTAACACAACCACAGAGAGAACCCAGCATGTACAATAAATAGAACTCAATGTACAGTAAATAGACCTTAAGCAACATCTGGAAAAAATTGCATAGGTATTTAAGGTAGCCACTGTAAGCAATTGATAATCTAAACCTGGCTACTTAAGGGTAGTCTTTAAGTCCCATGCATGTATTTGAAGGGCTTGAAAAGGTGCTTGGGAGACCTAGTCCAATGAAGCTAATTCAGGAAAAACACGTTTTTTAATATAGTGTTAGGAGGTCAAGAAGGGAGCCTGAGTAATTCGGCCTAAAAAAGCACAATGGTCTGTTTCAAATCTTGCTACTACCTCAGTGTGTAATAGAACACGTACCTTACTATAAGGTCAAAAGCAGATTTGCTCTTACTTCCCTGACAGTCAGGTCCCCATATATAGGAGTAGTGAATGGCTGGCTGCGGGCCAACCCACTCAGTCCTATCATTTTTTCAAGTGTGGTACAGAATGGTGGAGGCTAAACTTGTTACTTGCTGGTGACCTTAACTTATTATCCTCTAGGCATGAATACCTGCTGCAGGATTTACCAGCACAGCCAGCCCTTTTTGGGTAGTTTTGTTGAGATCAAGGTCTGAGTAGGCAGGGGAGGTTGAAAGCCCCTCTGTGATTATTTGTATGCTACCTTCTATTTACATGTAGGCAGAGAAAACTAGTGGATTCTTAGCCTGTGCAGCTTATCAGCTAAAACTGCTTTAAATTCTGCAAAGGTGTAAATCATTAAATGTGGAGAGCAAGAGCTGCAGTAATGAAATACCTGTAGGACTGATGCTGGGATGTGGGCAACTTGTTGGTTTCTCTTTCAAAATTAAAGGATGTGTGGGCACAAATTCTGTAGGGGGATGAAGGGGAGGCCCGAGGAGATGTGATTCTTTTGAGTTTTGAACGTTGGAACCAAAGTGAAATAAGTTAGTAGGAGCAGAGGCATGGAAACAGCATACATTAATACTGCCTGTGTTTTTTACTCGTCCTGTAAATAAGAAAACAGTTTCAGTTTCCTGAAGTATCATTCTAGCTCTTTTCACCACTGTGGATTTATTTATTTTTTTTTAAATGTTCCTTAAAGTCATTGTGCAGTCCATAAAGTCATTGTGCAGTCCAAACTTAGCTAAGTTAATTAAAGAGTATTCACAGCTCCCAGTTGTGTTCCATGTATTTTCAAACAAAAACTTACTATTCTGCACATATGCTTACTACAAGATTATCATTTAACCTTGCTTGGCACAATCGGTTCAGAGGAAAGGAGAGAGCAGAGGCTTCCTGTAGGGGGTTCTGGAGGAGGCCCTGAAGTAGAGTGGGTTTTCACTGTTTACTTAGGAACAGGCCTTTGGATTAACTGGCTTTGACCCAGGCCTTGTAGTTCTCCATGTTAACATCTGTATAATGCATAAAATGCTTAAGATGCATTATTTCTAGATTTTCAGGAAGCAAATTCTAGCTGTACTCTCCATGAGGGTACGCTTCCAAAAAATACTTTCCAACCAGGGTGGTCCAGCTTTTGCAGTTGCAGTGGCCCCATCTGGGTTGTGGGACAGTCCTTCTGGGTGGGTTGTCCCTTTCTTGTGTGTGCTGCTGCCTTTCCCCTGGCAGCAGCTGCCGCGTGCACTGCTGTAGTGGCAACAGCTGCATCCCAGCTGTGTATATCAGGTTTGGGAGGAAGCATTTGTCTAGTCAGGCAGTGTTTGCTGCTCGATTTGTATTCATTATCACCTTTGGGGAAAGGCTGATGTGGGTGGGAATCAACGCATAGGTTACTACTTGGACCGCACTCCTCCTGGCATTCGTTTCAAAGGTACTGCATCTGACTGTAGCTCATTACAAGAGAGACTTTCTAATCAGCTCCTAAAATACCTGGAATGTAAGGTAAATACAAAACAGGCTAAGCTTCTGGTATGGCATAAAGCATATCCAAATCTACAACAGCTGAATTCAGCTGGTGTTTGGGTTGGTTCATCTGGTGATGAGTTGCACATAGGCGTGCACAGCAAATAATAAGGGACAGGGGGTCAGAGAGGAGCATGTGAATGTTATGCCCTCATAAGCTCTGAGAAGTGCTGAGTGAGATTTATGCCAGTGTTTTGTAATCATAACACAGCAATTAGCAATAATAACATCTAAGGGTTAGTGCTAGTAAACTGCAGGCTTCTTAGGTAATTTTGGAAGTCAGCAAATGGAACCAATTTGTTTTTCCTAATTTATGATGTTACAGTTAAAAATAAATAACTAATCTTTTAACAGGTCAATTTCCTTTGCTTTTCCTGTCTCCCTCTGAGAGGAGCTTTTATTTATTTATTTATTTTTAAGGAAGAGCTGTACCTATTGGCAAAGGTATTTCAAATGTTGCTTTCTAATTTTTCCAACTCATCTTTTTTGATATTACAAAGCAATTTGGTTTCAAGACTATGCAAAGATGTGCATGTCCTTTGAAGTCACAGGAGAGGGCTGCAAGATTTGATTTTAAATGTTCTAAGTCATGTCCTTTCTGTCATGCTATGCGATATTCACTGAGAACTTTTAAGAACAGATGTGCTTGATAGTTGCAGAGTTGTTTCTTTTTCATTGCTTGTTCAGATCTCCTTTTTTATGTTATTCTCTGTGTATACTTTTAGGTCAGGGTGAGTTTATTCCCTAAAGAAAACTGAGAAGTTGAACGTAAAAAATTTCAGGTACGCTGAGCACCGGTTAGCCTGAAGCTGACACTGGAAACTGGTCTTCTAGTTCAGTTCCTTTAGCTTTGCCATCATTGTAATACCGGTGGCTGAGTGAAGTTGGAAAGAGGAATTTAACATAGAAGCAAGCCAAACTGGTAAATCATCTGTTAGTTCTGCTGTCTGGAAACTGAGGCAGGAGTCAGATTTCATTTTCCGCTTCATGCTGCAAGCATCAGTCAGTTTGAGCACCGGTGATGTTTAAGGGCAGGTCACCAAGGCATTGCCTGTTTTGAGTCTTCAGATATTTTGGGATGATGAATACTGGATTTCCACATTGCTTTCCTGTGTTAAAGAAAAAAGAAAATGAAAAAAGAAAACATTGCCAAAAGGGAAGTACAAGCATATGAACAGGCTCTTTCTGGAGGGAGAAGCAGTCGGCAGACCTTTTCCACCTGTAATCAAAACCAAGGCGGCAACTGACAGGGCTGCATAGGACTCTGCTAAGGAAAAAATGACAAAAATGAGCATTTGCTAACTAAATCTGTAAGTGGATCAAGTAAGTAGACATAAAAACTCTTTGCTGTATTCTTCAAAATATTTGCTCTACCTGAAAGTGTCACTGCTAGGCAGTGACTAGGATACCAGAAGATCTTTTGCTAACTCTTTTTAGTCAATAATATGAATTTAGCCTTTAGAAGGCATTTGTTTGCCTGTCCTATTAACCACCTGGTGTCTGCAAACATCCTGGTCAGAATGTCTGACCATGTGACTTGCACATGCTCTGGTGTGTCTTAGTATCCTCCTTACAGGGCTGTTGAAATGTGATGATTTTAAAGAGAATAAATATGTTAAAAGAAATTGCCAGTGCTGGAGTCATTAGCAGCTGATGTGTGCTGCTTTAAAATGACAAATGAACAAATTCAATGCAAATTGGAAAGAGCTTTACTTGCTGTGGTCTGAGCTGAAATATCCTTCTATAACTTTTAAGAATTTGAGGACTTTCGTCAGTTCTGATCCAGGAAAACGGCAATATGGCCTTTCTAAGAGTTTGTTTAAAACACATTTGTAATCTAACCTTATCCTGTTTTTTTTCACCTGGAGAATAGGTTAGGTGGGTTCTTAACCTCTTCTTTTGCATGTATTGTAACTTCTCTTGCAATATTGCACTGGCAGTTCTATGGTTCAATGCCAAGAAAAATCTGCTTGCTACACTTGAGCAATCATGAGGGAAAGGATGATGAAAAACTAACAATGTTTTACTCATCTACCACCCATTTTTCTTCACAGACGTGGTGAGTAGATATTAACAAAGACAGCAATTAAAAGCAATTTCAGTGTTCATTAATTCATGTGTGCTGGTGGGGTCAACAACAAATATCAGAAAGGTTAGAACATGTAGAGAAGTGTTTTCCAGAAGACCTGCCTTGTGATTTTTAGAGCCAAGCTGGGATTATTTCAATTGCTGTTTAAAAAGCAATTAGAAGGAGGCATTTCTGCGGCTGCATGGGAAACTTTGTGCTGTCTGGGAGCACGGTCAGCTTGGACCCTTTTTTTTAGCAGTCACAGTAGGTCAGGTAACATATTTAAAAAGAAGTTAACAGAACGGTGTTCTCAGTTAGTGAATCAGGGCTCTCACGCTACTCGGCTCGTGACAAATATTTTTAAACGCCTCTCGGATCTCAGGGAGTTCGAGCTCTTTGCTTATCTACCACATGAGCACAAGAAAGTGCTGTTGAGTTGAATCTTCAAGTCTACACTGGTGAGATACTTCAGATTTCCTGAAGAGAGAAGCCTGGGCCAAAGCAAAGGTTTCTGTGTCGGGAACTCTCAGCTCTGATTTTGGGATAGCAAGGACCTGCCGACGATATCTTCCTGGTTATTTTTTAATATCCTCTCATTCTTTAAGCTGAGTGGTTTCTCCCAGGTAACAGCTGTAGGAGTAGGTCTGTCATTTGATCTGTGGTCTCCCTGAGCACAAACAATATATGCTGAGAAAGGTGTAGAAGAGAGCATTATATGTGCCTTCCTCTATTCATACCAGGGAACAGTCTTCCATGCCAGCAGGATTACTTTAAGGTATTAAAAAACTGAACGGAAGGGACTGTGGAAAGATGACTTTGTTTTCCTGAAATGAACTTGGTGTTTTGTGTTTTACTTGGACGGGGTAGTAAAAGTTTCCAAAGAAAAGAGGTTGATATAGTTGGAAAACAGTATTTTGTGTAGGCCTTTGGTATCAGTTGATAAAGCTGAGACGGTTAGGTTATCAAAGAAAAGCCAGAGACTTAGCAATAGCTCAAAGTCATCAGAGGTGTTCAGTTATTGTACTGATGGATTAAATTACATAGGTTGCATTAAAAATGCATGTGAACTAACTGTCTATTAGAGGAGCATGGGAATATTGCAGAGAAAGTATTCATAAAATTAATTTACTTGTAGAGTTTCCTGCAATGGTGCCTCAGTACTACACATCTGTCAAGATTAAATGAGGTTTGGGGGCTGATAACACCTAGGTAGGGACACAATTGTGCCCTAAGGACAGATTTGTAATTTCGTTTATAATCAGGCAGGCTATAATTACCATGTTTGCCTCTGACTAAAAAACAGGTCGTAAAAGGAATGAATTGTGCTGCCTGTGTGCAGGGGTTCTTTACGCTGTAAGAACACCTTGAAGCACCTACAGACTTCACGCTACCATTTTGTTCCTCTTGGTGCTTGCTCAGTTGGTAAGTCCATGTAGCTGTCTTATCACAGGCAAAGAGTTGCAGGGTCACCGTGTGGGACTGATGGCTAGGAACACAGTGCAGGAAAGGTTTTGGGTAAACTCCTTTCTGGTCTCCACGATGAGTGATGAATACATACATGTCTTACCTCCAGGTTGGGGAGAAGGAGGATTTCTCCGTGGGCCAGGTGAGGAATACCAGTGGCTACTCAGCTAGGAGGAATGTAGAGAAGAAAGTTGTCTTCTGGTCCGTGTGATTATTTCAGGAGAATGTTAGAGCCAGCGCAGGAGTGATTTTGATGAGCTCAGCCCGGATGCAGAAAGTTCCTGCCTTTCTCACCTGAAAAACTAGATCAGCCTCAGGGAAGGCTTCTTGAAAGAGTGATGGGTAACTGTAAATATTAAGGGCAAAGCAGGAACCTCATGAAATGTGTGGTAGGCTGATATGCTTCAGGAACCATGTATGTTAGGACAACTGAGACACAAGATCATCTCTAAATGATGCCTATATTTTCCTTCACAGCACCCAAGCCAAGGATTATCATTATTTTGCATTGTTTGTGTTTTATGGACAAAGAGCAGGTTGAAAAACTGGCACAGTTTTGCATATGAAGTCTGTGGCCGTGCTAGGAATTAAGGCTTTCTCTCCTGTGTCCCATTCAGTTCCATAGTTCCCAACTCATCCTTCTTCCTTTGCAAAAATGGGTTTATTTGTCAATGATCCAGAATTGGTCCATCTTTTGTTGGTAGGTGAGATCTCAAAATATGCACCTCTGCTGAGATTCCCCTGGCAAAAGGAAGAGAGACCAAATTAGTGTATGGGTATCTGGTAAGTCTCCTTCTTAAAGAAGGTAGAGGAGGAAGGGAATGGCACAGGAAAAGAAAACTCGTAGCAGGAAAAAAAAAAGGTCTGTTTTGACAGAGCAGCTCTCAGGATTACCAGATCATCTTCAGCTGTTGAGCTCAGTGTTTATTTTCAGCAACTTTCGGTATAAAGGAGGAGCCAGTGTTCCCCAGTTAAACTATGCCAGCTTCTTTACTGGGCAGCACGTCCTCTGGCTAGTGCTGTGTCCAGATGCCCATAGGACTTGCACTGATTAGCCAGCTGGCTATCTGTACCTGAGCTGAGCCGGGACAACTTTCTGCCAAGGCTGGAGGGAGATGTAAACTCATGTTTCTAGGCTGCCGAGTTAATTCAGCTGCTGATTCTGCTGTCACTTCTGTTTATATAGCCCTTAAACATGTAGAGAGGGCTCATAAAGCATGGAAGAGGGTTCAAGTGTCTTAAAAATCATCTTTATTTTTTCCTTTTGCTTTTGAAGATTAGAAAACAGCTAGAATGAACTCTTATTATCTTTGCTTTTTATATAAAATCTTAACGAAGCAGGAACCATGATCTTTAGAGATAAGACTTTTTTTTTCCAGCAAGCACTATCATTAAAAAAAAGCCAATAAAAATGTTGTCCTCCCTTACCTTCAGCATCTGGAAGATAAAGAGGGCTTTTGGCTGTTTGTATTATCCAAGTTGACCCAGTTGTGTGCTTTCAGAATGACTCTGCTACAGATCTGAGTTGTGCATCTCAAATACTTTGTCGGTTACCACCCTGCTTCTGGAAAGGCCCGTTAAGTCTTTATTTGCTTCCTGAAACACAGTCGAATCTAATGAAAAGAGTCGTTGTTTGGAAATACCATGATCTGATGCCAAAAGAACTAGTGTTGTGTAATCCTTAATAGCAGGTTAGAGAGGCAGTTGTTCCCTGGTTGAAATTGGTTTGTGCAATGGTGACTTTCCAACTTTCTTTCTCCCTGGGGTTGGCACATCTCATCTTGTTCCCTCTCTTTTGGAACTGTAACTCTCATAGAGGTGTTTAGCCTTAATGAGCTGGTAACAGATCTTTGCACAGATTTGAATACCAAGATTGTACTTAAGGGTTACAAGCTTAAGGGGACAGAAGAAACCAGCGGTGTCCTTTGAGAAGGGCGAGCACTGACTCCTGAGTAGCCTAGGGTAATTTTGTCTAGTCTTGTTGGCAATGTTTATTTGTCATTCCCCCCCCCCCCAAAAAAAAATGCCATAAACAAAGACAAAAGAATCAATACGTAAAGATGCTTCAGGACAGATTTGACATGAAAAAAATGTGGTGAAGTAGAAAAGTTTGAATTTTGCAAGTCAGAAAAGAAAGGATAATGTGTTTTCTTCCATGCTGACATTTCTGCTTTTTGTGCTATTTATGTTAATCTGCCACTCCGTTAGCACTCTGTTGTGCTACATCTTTGCAGCAGTAATATTAGTGTCTGCAGGTTCCAGTCAAACATTTAAGTCCCAGTATGGTGGACTTTTGCATCAAAGGCTACTTCCCGGTTTTCAGCTAAATCAAATACATGGGAATTCTTACATATTTGCTTTAGGGTGGACTATATCGTAGCAGAGAGATCAGATTCATCTCTAGTCACCTCTAGTCTGATCTTCATCTCTAATCATCTAACATTCCTGTGCAGTTAGAGCAATTGCTTACAGGAAGAATAGTATGAGTAAAATGAATTATGTTACGGGTTTCTTACTGGAATTTAACAGCTGGAAACAAAAAGCAGTGAGAACATTATCTTATCCAGGTCCATACTTGCCGTTGGCAGGCACTCAATTGGACTGCATTTTGGGAATGTCTGCAGCAGAGGCTGCTGCAGACTGCTGTGCTCTTTTCCCATGGAAGACCTTTTTCTAACGAAGGAAGTTTCCTGGGGCCATCAGAGCACACAGTTTGCACTGGGGCTCCCTCAGAAGAGCCTCTGTCCATTCACCTTCTATTGATATCTTTGGAGCTTTCTCTCCAATGTTGCTTGTGCTTCAGGTTATTATTCACAAATACGTTGATTTATAAGGTGAAGAGGAACCAGGATGATACTCAGCTTGACTTATCCTCTGTTTAGCTCAGGCTGTTTGACTTTTCTGTGTAAATTCTTGTCTTTGTGAGAAAATGCTAATTTAAATACCCCTCCCCCCTTCATTTAGAGGCCTTGGGTGATGGAGAAACTACTTTATCTCTTGGCAAGTTGTTTCATAATTATCCTTGCTGTTAATATTTTTTGTCTCTGTTTAATTTCCAGTCAGGGGCGCTTGTTCTGTCATTGCTAGACTGAAGAGCCCTCTACTGTCATGCTTCTTCCCTGTGTGTAAATGCTTCCAGATCACCTGCAGAGCGTCTGTCTGTAAACTGGCAATCTTCCACTCTAGTCTTACTCCTTGTCATAGCTTTATTCCTTCCTCAATATAATCAGTGCTGTTCTCGAATGGGGACAGCTGGCTGGAGACACTATTCCAGCAGAATTTATAGCAGTGACAGATAGGCACAGAGAGTCCTACTTGATAGCCTTGTATATCCAAGGATCATATCTGACCTGCAGTCACAGCATTTCTTTGAGAGCTCGTGTTAGCTAATTGTTCTCTGTGGCAGAGCTCTTGCTCTTCTGGATCAAGTCTCCCATCCCTTAAGTGTGGTCTGCCTTCTTCATTTCTAGCAGTGTGACAATACTGGGCACGCAACGTTGAAAGAAGTGGAGAACCAGCATTGCCTCTAGTGAGCCGTTTGTATGAGAAGCAGTATGTTGGAAAGGACTTAACAAAAACAATGGTTCCGCAGGAGATCTTGCAAAGCACAAGCTGTATAGAAGCTAGAAAATAAGTTAATTAACCTTTTGGAGAACTTGTGGTTCCGATTTCAAGGTAGCAAAGACAATTACAAATAAATAAGCAGAATGCAATATGTCATGGTACTCAAAGGATCAAATCTGGGGTTTGCTCCATGCTGAGTTGCAGTGTGGCTTTCATAGTTTTTTCCAAACTCAATTTTATCCATCCGTAAAGTAGGTGATAATTAAATCATTATATTTAAAATAATTAAAATATTTTAAATAACTAGCGCCCCTTGGAGTTCCTGAATAAACAGCATTCCTTGGACAGAAATAGGTAGTTGCCATAAAGAACTCCTAATTTATCTGTTCTGCCTTTTTTAGCACATCTAATGCATTTGGGTCCCAGGCTATTGCTAGAGCTGTAGGCATGGTGGAATGTAAGCAGCCACTCTGTGGATATTATTTTCGGTAGAAATAGTCTGAGAAGAATATCCATGTATAATAAACAGGGTTTTGTTAAACTTATTTTATAATGTATCTGTTATACAGCCATTACTTTAGCATCTGGCTGCATGGCAGAAATAAAATTCATTCTGAAATTAAATCAAACCCTATAATAAGCTTCATGAGTGGCATTCTCCCACCTTGTGCCTTACCCTTCCAGAAATAACTCATGAAATACTGTTATCAGTCAGAATATAGTCAAGTAAATGTGTGACCGGAAATGCTTTTATCTGTTCCACTAAAAGCATGCTCTTGGGAAAAGCAGCTTTGTTAATGTCAGCAACTGTACATGAGGAAAACAGATACCCCCTTCCTGAGACAGGACTCAAACCACAGACTCTGAAGTAAAGCCAGTGTCGGAAATGGCAAGCCAGTGGGTGGGAGGCTCAGTACTATCCATAGAGCAAGTACAGTGTTATGAATCTAATCTAGTGTCTTAGTAAAAACTGTGGAGGTGTATATTGGGTTTTCAATACATGTATCTCTAGTTAATGTTAACAGGTTCCTAACAGCAGATCTCTACCTATACTGTGTAGCGCTTATATAGAACTGTCATGCTTAAAGCCAACTACAGTTAATCATCATGAGCTGAGAGTATTCTTTCAACTGTCTCTTGGAAGTAATTTAGTATTCTGATAGGAAGAGCTTATTTTGTGCTTGCTGCCATCACGAAGCTGGAGCCATGTAGTCAAAGATGCAGCCACCCGGAAGGGGAATGATTTCAAATAAAGAACTTAATTTTAGGCACAAAGAGAAAAAAATGTCACTTTTCTGGTTTAGATCATTTACAAACTTCATTGCTGATATTTGGAAACTGTGGGCTTTCCAGTGCTGCCAGAGGACTGGATATATCCACGTCAAGTCCTGGACGTAATTTTCCAGAAGCATCAGTAATTGAAAACACCTTTTGGAAACAATTTGCCATTGGCTACTGAACAATAATGTTGGCAGTAAAGCACAAAATGGTTTGAATTGTCACCCCAGAGTTGTGGCAGAAAGGGAAGGAACCATGTGAAGTAACAGTTGCGTAAAGATGCAATTTAGAATAAGACTGGAAAGTCATTCTTCATCCAAGCAATCTGTACAGCTTGGAACAAGTCAGAAGTTAACTGCTTTAGAGCCTTTGTCATGTGTAGGTGCACATAATTTTCAGTCTTCAATATTTTGCAGACATGGACTGGTCACACAGAATGTTCCTGATAGAGTGACCAAGATTTATTATATTTCTGTCTTCTAATTTTTCATTAATTAAATCCAGTGTCATCTTTTCCAGTACATTGTATTAGTTTTGCCATCAGGTAAGCTTGATGTAGCCTGAAATCTATTCAGCTGATTATTTTAGGATTCCTGGGGAGACATTATCAGACTGGCTGCTTAAAAATGTTCGTCTCTGATGTGTATTGTTTAACCTTCTCGTTGGTTGCAAATTGAATGGGAAGTACTCCGTTATCATCAGGTGATTGACCTGTTATCATCCTCATTTTCAAATACAACTAGAAATATTTCTTGACGAATTCCACCCCTGGTGCATTATATTCTCCCTCTGTTCAGTAGTGTTTCTGCTCCTCTGCTATAATTTCTCTTGTTCTATCGTACTTCAAAAATCTCTGTTTATTGTCGTTAGCTCTCCAAAAGTGGGACTGCCACCCAATTTCGCAAGCTGGTTTGTCACAACACTTTTTTTTTTCTTTCTCACATTGTTCAAGTAGGAGCTGAAGGAGTGGTTTATCCTGTTCTCTGGTTTGTTTTGATGATACTCTTGGATGCTGCGATCATGCTGACTTATGCGCATCTAGGACCTGGCAGTTCTGAGTTATCCAGAACTCTAAAATACTGGAGAGTTCCCCACCCGTCTTCTCCGCATTGTTCTTCCT
Organism: Dromaius novaehollandiae; assembly: GCF_036370855.1. Classification (NCBI taxonomy): domain Eukaryota; kingdom Metazoa; phylum Chordata; class Aves; order Casuariiformes; family Dromaiidae; genus Dromaius; species Dromaius novaehollandiae. The sequence goes on along the minus strand of NC_088103.1, from coordinate 34,129,469 downwards.
AAGCAGGGTGTGAGTAAAGATTCCAGTATTCAGCTCACATGAATAGTTCCCCTGGGTTTCAGTAATGCCACTTACCATTTTTTTTCTTCTTAGTTGGTAGTTGGTATTTTTAGTTCTAGAAATTCCTTGTTACCTTACCTTCTAGCAGCCCCAAAATGTCTTGTCTTTGTAGTTTGCCACATCCCTTTAGTGTGTTTGTGACATGTGAGTTTGAATTTGAGGGGCGTTTGAGGGTTATTCTCTGCCGAACACTGCTAGTTGGGCCTCCATCTGCTCAGCTAACTGAGATTAGTCACCCTTTGAATGAAATGTGAGTTTGCACAAAAAAGGACTTGCTCCAAGGAGCTAACAATCAAAAGTCAGGCAAATTCGGGGAAGGGGAATAGCAATTGGTGTTTGTACTGGACAGATTCATTGCAACTAGAACAGCAGAGGCCTCTGAAGAGAGCTTCCGCATGGGCAGAGCGAGTGAGCTCAAGCACAGTGCTTGTGTGGCGGTGTCGGAGAGGAGACTGAAATGATTGCACAGCAAACAAGTGGATAGGCCGGGGACGTGAGTGAAACATAGGAGAGTAAAGGGTCAGTGCAAAGTTTGAAAATGGAGCAAAAGTTGGGCATTTCTAAAGATGTGTAGAGATTCGAGCTTGCTAAAGATGTATCAGTCTAAATATTCCTTCTGCGCAATTTTAAGCAGGGCATATGTATCAAGACATGCTTATATTTATGCAGCTAATACTGTTAAGCATAACATATTTAATATACTTTTAGCTGACCTCTGTCTGGCAGTCAATGCTCAGTATTGAAATCTGAATACATGTTAAAATACTGTGTAAGGAGTATGTGAAGTATCTCTGCTTTGGGTGTGATCACACTGCTGGTGATAGGAACTCAGACTAGTTGTTAGTGCAGGGCTTGGGGAATTAGGACCTCTGCATTTGGTTCCCACTTGATCTGCGTCATTACCTTCTTTGTGCCCTGCTATTGTCAGCTGATTAAATGAAGACAGCACCTCTTGCTGCCACAAATGTATTATGGGAATGAGAATTTGTGAAGTGCTTTGGGATCGCAGACGTAAGGCCTGTCCTACTGGATGAGGCCAGTGGTCTGCCAAGCCCTGTGGTCTGTCTCCCACGCTGGCAGTAGGAGATGCTATTTAGGGGGAGTACACAATCCTGGCCACTTTCTGCAGTCTGTCCCAAGATGTCAGATGCTCCATAAGACTGGAGGATATGATGCTAACCTGAGCAGGGTTCACCTCCTCTGATGTCAGCTGTCTATAAGTGTCTAGCCTAAACTTGTCCTAGATGCAGGCTCCTTCTATGCTTAGTGGAGTGAGAGAGACGCTCCTACAAAGTGAGTCACTCACTTTTCTTAGCCACAGTTACATGGACAGGCCTCTCAGCAGCAGCAAGAACTGTTTTTCCTTCCCCCTGCCCTGCCCATTGGAAGTGTTTGTGAGGCCATGCCATGACCTGGACCAGGAAAACGATCCCAGTTTGAACAAGCCAACCCCAGTCCTGCTCCCCCTTTTTTTCCCTTTCTTGGGGTTGTTTTAACTTGGGTCAGTCCTCAGTCACTGAGACCCCACAAAGCCGCTTGAGAAGGAGCAGCTTTGCAGTGAGGAGCCAGGGACTGCTCTTGGCTTGGCAAGGGCACCAGGAGACATGTCTGTACCTCCACAGCCTCAGACTAGATGTAAAGATTTTAAATGGCTAATGTTAGGCGTGATGATTCCTGGCTGGATCTGCTTTGCCAGTGTGCATGTATGTGTGTGGGTCGTACCAAAAAGATATTAAGGATTTCTGAAACAGAATGTGTGAGAAACAGGCAGATGTAGTGCATGGCAAATCAGTGTATGTTACAACCTTGGGATTGGTTAGCGATGCTTTTGTTTTCTGCTATATAAGCTCTCAGAGAATATCCTGGAAAAAGTGGGTTTGTCATTGCTATGTTGTTTATCTACATTTTAGTGTGCGAGTCTCTGATTTGGCATTGCATCATCAAAGCGTTAAAAACAAACTCAGAAGAAAGTGCAGACAGTGCATTTAAACTGAACACAGGAGTATTATCAAGTGCAGAAATTTCTAACTATCTGTTGGCAAAAGGAGATAAGAAAAATAATTAGTAAAACTCCATGAAGAGGTATGCTTTGGGGGGGGTGTTATTTTATACATATGTATGAGTATATATAAAAAAAAGTGTACTATGGGTAATACTTGAAATCAGCCAGAATCTGACAAAAGGAGCAAATGGGTTTATTTCAAAATATGTGTTAAAAATCTCATGTTCTTTTGGAGAAAAGATTGTGTGCTGGACAGTAGCTCTGGATCAAAGCTTCGCAGATGAGCTTCAAAATACTTTTTCAAAATGAACCCTGTGCCATGAGTGCTATCAGATGCTTAATTAAGATTGCCTTAGCAAGGAGCATGTTTGCAATAAATTACAGGGAGATGTTCTGGCATGCTTTATCTATGTAAAGGTTTCTATTTTTATGTGAAGCTATTTACAGATTATTGATTTCAAAAATAGATTTGTAACTAAAGAAAAAGGTGCATCGTATTTCAGTTGCTCGGAGTTGAGAATCTCGAGTGGCTGGCTGCCGGCTCTGTTAGATGTTTAATCCAGTGGCTTACAAATGTTTGGAGTGATTTACCCCATCTTAGTTTGCTCTCTGTCTTTGGCACCACTATGAAGTGGAACAATTGTATTCAGCGATCAGGTCCCGTGTCTCTTAGTCATGCGAGTAGGCTGAATTTTACACCTTTGAAGCATCAGAACAATTTCATCAAAGTCGGTGAGACTTCTTGTGTGAGCAAGGCTTTTGGGTGGGCAACATGCATCACTATCTTTTGCAAGTTGTTACTGTTTTATTTCAGAACAGTGAGCTACTGTCAGAGTGCCAGTAGAGCCTGCTACACTGAAGGAGTGCCTTTGAGTTCACGGAGTACAAAACTTCATCATTAGAATTTTTTATTTTATGCTATATAAACACTAGGACAAAAAAATTGTAATAAACAAACAAGTGCACAGCTTGTAGGTAGAGGTAATATCTTTTATTAGAGCAACTGATAGAGTTTGAAAACTTAGACAAGCTTGTGTGCCCAAGAGCTTGTCTGTTTTTTTCCAGCCATACCAGTTGGTCTAATAAAAGATATTGCCTCTGTCTACAAACCTTGTCCTGCTTGTGAACTCTGTTCATCACAGCTACAGCAAAATACTGCTGGAAGATTAAAATAATTCCAGCTTTTCTTGTTTAATTATGAAAACTCAGACTTCTGTGATTTCCTCAAATCTCAGCTTTTCAAATCCCAGCACACACAGGATGATGCTGTGTAGCTTCTCTTACAGTAGAGAAGAGCTTCATCACACAGGAGCTCAGCTGCTTCACTCATTCCTCATTTTAGAAAGGATATTATTAAAGGTAACCCACTAAAGTTCTTCTGCTGTCTGTATTTTAGGAATCTTCGTAGGAAATGTTTGCTGAAATATCAGATGCTTTTTGTGGATGGCCAGTGGGACTAGTCCTGCCCTAATACCTGTGTCAGCATGGTATAACCAGAGCATGTCTGTTGAATGTGGCATGGAGGTGACACGAACAAGATAAAGTGTGAAGAGGCGGCTAGCATAATGAAAAATCTCTGGCTTTGGCTGGGGATGTAGATCTTAAAATCTTAAAATGTGTCTGGCTAGATAAACAGAACAGTGTAGCCCTTCAAAATGGTGGCTACATTGGATTCAGACTGCTTTCAGCTGGAAGATCCAGATCCAGACCTCTGTGAGTTGGCTTTCATAGTTTCCTCTGCAAGAGTCATAGTACCAGCCATTCAACAGTTTTTTTCAGTGCTAATTTATTTGCCATTTAGGGGCCTTGAATGCGTCATGTCTTTTGGGTCTGAATCCACAGATCAAAGTTAGTAGCTTTAAAACAGCTCCACGTAAGACCGAGGCAGTCATGATCTGCACTGTCTTGAAAACGTCACGGGCTAGACAGGTTTCCACCCTTTGGGGACACAAGCCCTTTCTGTATTTTGCAGTGTTGGGGTTGTACTAGACCCCACACCGTGCTGCGTGTCTCAGACTGCTTTCTCTCATCCACTGACCTGCAATCTGTCACTCTTCTTTCGCATGGGCGTTCCAGCTCTCCCGATGTCCTTCTCTTCCACCCAGGCCCGCTGCATGTAGCTAACTGTGCCACAGGCAGAGTGCCCTGCCTTTGAAGTGGAACAGGTTGATGCTTGCAGGCCATTTAGTTCTGCGCCCTGTGCTGTCATCCACTTGCCTTTGGGCATGGTTTAAATAGCTGGTAATTACTTATAAACCCTTAGTGGCCTGGGCCGGGCTATTTTAGAAGCTGCTTCTCCCTGCATGCCCTGTTGTGGAAGTTGCGGTTGGCTGGCATGCCCCATCTCCCTGTTCCTGCCGGTGACCTGCGGGTGTGTTGGAGGGAATTCGTGGTAGAGAGCTCTCAGCTCTGGAATGTGTTCCCTTAGGCTGCCTGCCAAAGCCTAAATTTGGTGACCTTTAGGATGTGGCATAAGATGCATTTGTAAACCTTGCTTATAGTAACTGGGAGACGAGCGGAGAATGCTGGGGGAGGGAGGAACATATTTCTTACAGCCAATCTATTTGCCTTCTGTTTGATTTTTATGACAGGCAAATAGTAGGTAAATACACTAACAAATGCTGTGACAGTCGCAACTGTTGCTCTTTAATCAAGATTAAAATTAAAAAATAATACAGATTTCCTCTAGGAGAGTGAGCACACGCATGACACCCAAAAGTGCAGTGATTTCTAACACCAGTTTGAGCATTCAGTCTACTTTTTACTTTGCTGAAGTCATCTGGTTTCCCTTCTGTAAAATGAGAGCAGTCATATTTTAAAGGTGCCTGAAAGTGATTACTGTATTCATGTAGTTTGTGGGTTTTTTTGTCTTCTTTTAAGGAACAGCAAACAAGGCAAGTCCTGTGGTCCGGCAGTTGTATTGGTTACACAGGAGTGTGGTTTCATGTTATACCTAATTTGGTATAACTGTGGGATGCACTTTCCACCCCATTCCTCACACTGGCTCTAATGGTAGAGTTATGGCAGGTTGGACTGGGTTCAGCCTGCTGACCAGTGGAGAACTATCACGATTCTGTTTGGTTTCGGTGGGTTTGTTTTGATGGGTTAGAGCTTGGATTGATGAGCTGAACTGACTCACTGTGGGGCTACTTAATCATTAGATGCCAATCATCTGATGCCAGAGATGCAGCAGGACATGTGTCTGGAAGGACGACGGGGGGAGCAGGACTGCTTGAGTGTGCTGATAAAGCAGTTGGAAATGTACCCCTGTTGCCTCACTGCAGGGCCTTTCTGAAGATAAAGACTATCCGCTGGCTTATTTTGGAGAACTAGTACTTGCGAAGGGGTGCAGATTATCTGTGGAGGAAGTTATATGTGTGAAGATCTGGTGGTGGATGTTTGCATTCCTGGTATTATGGTTTTGCAGTGTGTTCTTTGCTCTGCCTGAATGTGGCTGACCTGCAGAGGACACAAGATATTAGGATAATCTTTCTACTTTTCTTCCAATTGTTTCTGCTTATTTAGCATCCGTCTCTTCTGTAGTTTTGTCTTTGCTGCTTAGAGAACAAACAAAAAGCAACGTCAGAGACAAGACTCTCTATTTTTACCTTGTGGTGGATGTGGCAAGGTCGGTCCCGCTTTGGGTTGTAGAGTTGCCGTGTCAGTTTATCTCATGTTTAAAGCGTAGTTTTTCTGTCAGATATAGCTAAGGCATACTAGTAACTCTAAGGTCAAAAATGTGCCTTTTCAGCAATTAAAACAAGGTTTCTGTCTCTAAATAAATTTTCAGCATGAAGGATAGGAATGTCTTTGCAGTTCCAGCAATGTGGAATAGCTTTCCCATCTGTCTATTTTATTGACTCTCTATCTCACCTAACATCTCAGAGGAAAGCATCTTGCTTGACCTGCAAACACAGATCATTCCTCTGGGCACTTTGCAAAACTTCCTGAGTAGCATTGCATCTTCTAGTAACCAGGAAACAGTTAGACAACTTCAGGGTGAAACAGACCTTGAACTTAAGCAAACTTTTCTTTTCTGCCTTTTCTAGAATTAAATAAGCATTTAAAGATGACAACCTCATGGAGCGACCGACTCCAGAATGCAGCAGATCTCCCTGCAAACATGGATGGGCATGCTCTGAAAAAGTACCGCCGGGAAGCCTATCACCGGTAAGTTGTTCGTGTAACTCTGCAAATAAATTGCTGAGAGGGAGGATATTAAACTAAACATAAACCCCACATTTCTTGCAGGTTCTTGCTTGCTGGTAGTAACAGAAAGGTCGTTCCAACCTTCCTTGTAGAAGACAATTTTGAAGACAGCACAGTATTTGCCTGCGGGAATTTACAAACAGTAGAGTTGAGATACTTGTAATAGAGTGAGCGAGGGTATGGTTATGAAGGTTAATGCAGTAGAAAGATTAATCCCAAGTTAGATTTTGATGCACGCTGGGAGAGTTTAGGCTTAGACACTGGAATGCGCAAATGAAAAAATTTGGAGGAAATCGAATGGGAGCAGAAATTAAGTGTTTGAGCATTATATCTAATATGATTGATTGTATACGCTACAGTAGCATGTAGAAGCACTAGATGAGATCTTACTCCCCTTTCCTCAGGCTGGTGTGCCTAAAACCATCTTTGCTGTGAAGAGATTGCAGTCTAAGTAAGCAAGATGTCAAGGTGCGGAATAAAAGAAATATCACACTCGTGTTTTGGGAATTGAAGTACAGAGACTAGATTGTTTTCCCCAGATCACACTGACTGTTTGGTTGAGCCAAGAATTTAGCCCACATCTCCCAAGGTTCCAGGCCTAGAGCATGAGATGGGTACAGTCTGCGTCCTCATCAGATGTCTGGAATATTATGGAGTTAAAAACAAGATATCTAGTGATTGTCAGTATTCTGTTTGTGGGAGGTGTATTTTCAAAGTTTAGCTTGTTTAATTTGAGAAGTCATGCAGTATGATAATCAGAGTATATTCGTATCTTCTATACAGCAGGAGCTGGAGAGACGCAAGTTGGATATAGAAAGAGAAAAAGAAGTCAAGTTTCCCAACCTCGTGCTTAAATGCCACGTTGCATTTGTGATTCATACACAGTGGTATTTCTGAGCAAGTGTTTTGGAAGTGTTGGAGATCTTTGATTCTCTAAATGGAATCTAATTAGAGAAAAACGCCTTAGCATCATATGAGAGGCCAGGTTGTGCAAGTTGCAATGTCTAAGGCTAAATAATGGATCCTATGATGCATTTCTGAAGCTTTCCAATTTCCAGTAAATATGTTTGGGTACCTCTTCAGTGTTAGCATTATTTGAGTCTCCCTGTGTCAGCTGGTTAATCAAGATAAGAAAACTTCTAATGAATGTAACTATATATAATGTGTAAATAGAGATGGATTTTATAGCATTGACCTCCCTGACAAAAATCTTCACCTCACTGAAGTCATTGACAGTTTTGCCTTTGGGTCATGATTTTACTTATGACTTTAGTTGGGTTACTCCTGATTTAGACTGATGTAACTGTAATCAGAGTAAGGCTGGTTTATTTTTTCATGCATATTTGCTCTATATTTATTATGGTTAGGTGCTGACAATCTGCTAAGAGTTGTACAAAGTCCAAACGAAGCAGTACTTGTCCTTAAGAGCTGACACAGTTGAGCCCTGATCATGTTAACCCTCACTCATGTAAGAAATCTTTACATTCACAAAGAATTCTCTCACGGAAGATGATAATACTTTTATATAAATGAGGGTTTCCCTCTAGGAGCTGGGACCTGATAGTCTGAAATCAGTCTGTTTTACAGTTTAAATATGCCTTTATAGAATCCAGAAGTGTCTCATCCAAAACATATTAAGCAGAAATATTGCTAGCACTTCAGATTTTCATGGAACACAAAACACTTGAAATATATTAAGGGGAGGCACGCTTTCATTTTGAAATTAGTATCCTGTTTAAAGAAAAAAAGACAGTGAGGAAGAATGAGAGAGAGAGACAGCGAGAGAATGAGAGAACCTGATGCCAAGACCGTAGTATAAATCTGTGCTATTAATGGCTTTGGTGTACCAGTTTCATGGGAGTTATTTTGATAATCCAGTGTTGTAAGAATCTGAAACAACCTCATTCCAGAGGCAGTGTTGTCAGACTTCTATTTCTGGTATTTTTTGTGATCTTAGTGTTCACAGGTGTGATGTTACTTAAGAGAGAAATGCAGACTTAATATGATAAAAAAGAACTGAAATTATTTACCCTTGTTTTTCAGTATTATATCTTTTAGTATTTTAATAATTGGTCAGATACAGAAAATGTATGCTTGTCACAGCCATAACTTCTAGGATGCAAAATCATTTCAGTCAGATACCAGTTTGCTCTGAATCTTGGATATTGTTGAGGTACTGGAAATTTTATGAAAGAGACAGATACAAAATACAAGGTATTGATTGTCAAGATTGACAATCCTGTCTTTAATGTACCACTGATAAATCTTGCAGTTGTGTTGTCAGACCTACGTTATTTTTTGAATGTTGTAAAATGCCAACTGCTGGAATCGTGAATGTTTGAATATTTCTTTTCTCTCTTTCTTTTTTTCTCTCTCTCACCCTTGTGGTTAAAGAAAAAAGCTTGAAAACGTGAATCCAAAATGACTGAGAAAAACAAACAATATAAAAAGAACATGGAATTTAAAACTGCCTTTAAAATCTTGATCTTTAAGCTGGTCCCAGTGATTTTATAGGTCCAATCTGGAAGACTATGAGAGCTTGGCAGCTGTGCCACATTTACAGAGTAGTCGTAACTGGGGTTAACTTTTGATAGCAGTTTTGGAGGACCAGTTGGGCTCAAAGTCATTCGTTGGGGTTTTCTAATTCCTACTAGTAATATTTGATTTTCTGAAATATGAAATTTAAAAAAAAAAGTTTCACCATTTGTGTACTTCATGTTTACCAGTGGAGATACTTAGAACACTGATTTAACTGTCTGTTCTCAGGAACTAGGACAGATTTGATATACTTGAATTGCAAATGTTGCAGCATCATAGAATAAGGGGGGAAGGACTCCATTCCAGGCAAAATTATTTACTGTAAAAAATAATAACAATGTTTTCATGGATATTAAACTTTTAAAAAATTTTTAAAAATTAGCTCTGAAAATGCCCCTACGGAAGTTGTATTTTACCATGGTTGTTGATACTGGGAATCTGGGTTTTCAGGTGTTGCACTTCTTATTATATCATAGTTGATGGATGGACGGATGCTCAATGTAGTATTGTTGGCAGAGATCTCAGCTGAGACTGGTTTAACTGGTGTAGTGCATACTGACTCAAAGCAGACTAGATCCTAATCATGTCTGAATGCCATAGGCAAGAATATTCACAATCAAATATTTACAGCTGTTTTCCTCCCCAGAGTTTTGCTTAGTGTTTTGATCAGTTTATACAGCTGCTTAAGAAATTACAGTGTTGAGGTTATTGATGAAGTAAGCAAAGCTTGAAAACATTAACATGTACGCTGATCAATAATAGGAGAAATCCATAAAAGAGGGGAAATGGTGGGTTTTTTTTAATCTTCAGACTATTTCTAATCACTTTAACTAGGACTTTAAGTTAGCTAGTGTTGGTATCGGCCACAAACCTAGTTATACAACATTGTTGGCACCTGTTGGTGGTGAGGTCTAAAGATGAATTAATATACAAGCTAGATGTTATTCATTCTCTAGCAGAGGTCACTGGTAAGAGGATACTGCATTACTGTGCTATTGGCAGCATACATTTTAATTCGGAAATAAAATTGATGCGTAGCTGTTAGGTGGCTTTTCCTTAGTGTGTGTGGTTGTGAGGCCACCTCCCTCATGCAGTGCTTGTTGACTTTTCCGGGTAGAGGATAATCACTAGGTCATTTGTTCTGGAGGAGTACTGTCATTTAACGTGATTGTAATTAGGCAAGAACTAGGTTGACTCTGAGCCACCAAATTGCCCTAGTGTCTATTTTTTAACTTGGAGTGAGCACTTCTAGGCACCCTCTGGATTATCTCACATAGCTCTTTAGGGTTTAAATAGCAACCACATCTAGTTAAAGCAAATAATGGAAAAAGTTGGTGTTCCATCCACTCTTGTTACTGACAGTTACCAAGAACCAGGAAACAGGTATTTGCATTTACTTTTATTCTGTGGTTTTGGCTTAACAGGGCAGTGAGGCTGAGATGGCCTTTTTGTTAAACATATAGACTGGGATGTTTTTGCCATTTTGCATCAGAATAATTTGAGACTTGTCATCCCGAACATGAAGTTTCTGGAGTTGTTTTAGTTTTGTTTTCTTGCACGGTTGTTTACTGGCTAGCACAGGGAATGTGGCATCATGACTTCTAATCCTAACTCTCCTGCTGACCGCTCATAGACTCTTGAATAAGTTGCTTCATAGTTGTTATGCTTCAGTTTGCTTTTAAAGCATCTTATGGTGGTGATATGAGCTAAGTGATTTCAGCTGGTAAAGTACTTCGAGATCCTTAGGTTAAAAAAAAAGATATATACTATAATAGTGACAAAGCAAAAGGTTTAAGAATTGGTTCTTTTGATTTCTAGGTTTAAAGATGATTTTAGGATATATTTGAGTTTGTCTGAATTTGTAAACTCTGGGTTATTCAGTTTTAATGTTGTTTGTTTACTTTATTGATACTGGATCATCAGTTATTGCAAACAGCTGGAAATGTTATATAGCCTAGACTATGAGACTTCAAACTGTGTGTCTATTTGGGTAGCTATATATAAAGGCTCTTTATAATTATCGGTTTGTTCAGGTGGCAAATCAGAAAAAAGTACTGTTAGCAGTCTGAAAATACTGTTCTCATCAGACATCTTCAGATCGCCTTTGTATGGTATTTTCATGTAACTTTAAATGACATAGCTCTGTAGGTGCTGCCGGCTCTGTTCCTTCCTCTTGTGTCTTTGTACAGCCTCCTTGGACTCAGGGGGTGGCATGTATATAGCTGAGGGCAGCATGTGGCCCAGTGTATTTATTTTGCTTTAGGGCTTTGGACATTGGAGAGAGCAGGGAGAGGGAGTGATAAGGCGGCAGAATGGGCGAGCTTATGAGAAAGCAGAACACTTGCCAAATTAATAATAAAGAAATTGCGTTGAAAATGTCCCATGATCCCCAGCTTTAATAGTTCCACGGAGCAGGCGGGTGTTATTTTGGGATGGAATCCATATGTGAGCTTCTTGGCACTGCTGTTGCCTGGGAAGAAAACCCAAACAATGGAAATAGAAATGGCCAAGGCTATCTTCTTCTCTCTGATTCCTGCTGAATTTCAGTGGGAAGTGCTCGTAGTTGTGTTTCTGGATATGGCTTCATCAGACTTTGAAGTTCCAGTCATAACCTGATTTTCCAGTTTTACATCACTATAATTGTGCAAGGGCAGTCAATCTTGTGAAATTGCAGAAGGCTGTGTTGGAAATATTACTGGAAGTGGACGTGTGATTTTGATGCACTTTTTCTCTGTCCCATATCTGACACTGTGTCGTCTTCCTAAATTCATCTCAGGCCCAAACCCTGTCTCTTTTAAGACAAGTTCTTTAGAACATGATTACAAACATAGTGGCCTGTCAGAATGTCCTTCTTGGGTTGAAGAACGAATAAAGTGCAACTCTGAAAATCTAACGATTAAAAAAGAAGTATGATAAATAATAATGTGCAGAATGGTCAGTACCTGCCTAAAGAGGCCAGGCTTGGCAAAAGAATGATTCCATTGTTTTTAGCACTTTAAAGCACTTCATTTCTTATCCCCACTACGACAGGTACCAAAGCATCCAGCATCTGAAGACAAGACGTTTGGGTATCTCTTAGTATCCTTTTCAAGGTCGCTCACATAATTTGTGCAGGATATGTAAGGTCGGCGAGGGATTCATCCAAGTTCACTGCTGTAGGCAGAAGTCACCTTTAATCTGAACTCTAATGTCATACAGGAGGACATCTCCTCCAAGCACACATCTGGGGCTAGCTAACAATACTGAGAACATCTGGTTGTCCTAACAGTAGTGTAACTTCTTTTTTTATTATTAGCCTTTTTAAAGAAGCTGTGGGGAACTCAGATATGAGAGGCTATTAAAAGCTAATCCATTTAGTTCCCTCTTGTTTCTTTTTAACTCTTCTTGCTTATTAAAATATGGAAGTTGTCCATGATACGAAGATTAACCAAAGTGCCTAAACTTAGAGGAAGCAGGAATCTGAGCCTTCTGGCTAGCGCCTATTTCATGGCTGGCTTGAGCCCAACTGTCCACCACAATCTTTTTTTTTAAACATGCATGTAAATCAAGCCAGCCAGCCCCCTTTGTATTTGCTATTCCACTGAGCACTGCTGCAAATTTCTTTATGTTTATTTAATTTGCAGTGAAATATACTCTCCTTACAAAGAATGGTTTTGCTGCAAGGTATTTCTGGACACATTCTGAAAATCATTATACAAGAGCTCCATTCCAGAAACCGCGCCTCACATTGTTAATTTTCATTTTCTTGCTCGGAGGAGTTGTGAGCCATGTGCCAAGTCCTTTGTTAGTTGTATAATTCTGGTGTGCTTTGTTTATTTTATTGGTCAGATTACAAAAATATTATACATGCATATTTCATTCAGGGCGCAGAGAGCTTTTGAGATTTTGCATAAACAAAATAAAAATGTTTCTCCCCCTCTGTGTGTGCTCCTCTCCTGTGTTACTTGAGAAGAGTTGGGATTTAGGTTCCTGCCTCAGAATTGATTGACAAGAACAGTAACAAAACCAAGATCAGTTCACTTGTAAAAGTAAAAGGACAGTGAATTGCAGCGTTGATGAAATCAGGGCTTTGTGACTCCCTTTATGCATGTTCAGCAGTTCCTTCTTCCTTGCTATACAATCCATTTTTCTCTTATCCAGCACAATTCTTAGAGCTTAAAAAGAAAACAAATAATGTCACCACTGGGAGTCTTCTGCTGTGACCAAGTCGCAGAGTTTAATCTTTGAGGAAGAACTCACTGGGGAAGAAATTTGCCTGATGATTTCCTTTAAACAGCTCCCAGAATCCATTTCTCAGAAGGTCTGGTTCTGTGCTAGCCTAAGCCAGCCAAGTGCGGGCTGCTGCCTTCCCACTCCCAGCTTTGTCATGTACTGATTCAGGGAGTTGATCGGGCTGGATACGGTCCCCAAAATGGCTTGCGGCAGAAGTACCAGCGCCTCAAACCCCTCCAGCCGCACTGCGTAGAGAATGCAAAACTGCAGGAAATTTCTGATGTTTCTCACTTTCCTCAAAACAGAAATATAAAGCTTGCTTTTCCATAGGGCAGGGAAAGATGAAGGCAAGAGAAAAGCAATGTCCTCTTTAAGGAGATGTTCCAGTTGCAGGCAGATAGGAGTCAGGGAACTGGTCATAATACCAACCTCTGCCTCTCAACACAAGGAATTTAGTACTTTGTTACTTTGGTACAGAAGATGTTTTCATACTATGCCTGCAGTTTGATTCATGTTATTGCCTGGTGCTGTTAAATTTTTAGATTATTTTTAACTCTAGTACTCCTAGTAAAAATGATCATTTTCCTGAAGGGAAAAGACCAGAATCAGGGGAAGTGAAAGTATGATTACTTCTGATTCCAGCAAGATATTTCTAGGTTAAAACCTTCTTGCCTAAAAGTGTTTGGTGATTTTAGTTTTCCTCTTAGTCTGACTTTATGCCTAGACCTTTTATTAACATGCAGGCTTTGTCTCTCTGTATTCTGGGAGCTTCTTTGATTTTTGTTAATCTTTTAAGGTACTTAGGGTTGAAAGTGTAGTCTTTGCTGTACGACTTTTAAAAAAAGGAGGCTTTTGTCATTTCTCTCTATACCATATCTTTTGAGGAGACTTTGCATTTTTTTAATCGATAACCACATTTGACCAGTATTCTTGAAATCAGGTGGAGCATGCTTGAACTATGCCACCTCCAGTTCGGATCTAAGCACAGCTCTGAAACGCAGAGGGGTTGGGCCAAGTCTGCAGCCTCTGAGAAGCACCTGGCTGTTCCCAGAAACTGTAGTGGTGATTTAATTTCAGCTTTTATCTTTAGTTTCTAGGATACTGCAGATATTTCCTACTTTGAGTAAACCCATGAGTTAAGTTAAGCTGGGAGTTAAGTTAAGCTTCTGGGAGTAAATATTTGTAGTACTGGATCACAAGGATCTACTAAGCCCCTTGTGTTTAGAGGGGCACCACGTATGAGAGAGATCTTTCTTTATCAGGTTTTAAAATTGAGGTCCTGAGCACCTACGAAGTAAGCTAATATCTGGCTGGGCTTTCTCAAGATAAGTGAAATTAGTTCCGGTTTCTTTGCCGCTGTTTAGTCTGCTGTTTAATCTGTCTTTCCGTATGCTAGTTTAAAGTGTTCCTTGCTTCCTGTGCTGAACATGTTGTGTAAGAGCCTTAGGTAGTTTTTTAAACATTTGCCCTGTTTCACTCCAGGACTCTTGGATGAAGTAATTACCATATCAGATCAGTTGGTAGGATGCCTTGTGGACTGTTGGGGCATGATTAGACGTTGCCACATACAGTTGCTAGGTCATAGGCAATATTTATGAGTTGGTGGAGAAAGAGGGATCTTCACCAGCTGTTCCTGGGACAGGGCTGGTATAGTAATTGCCGTGCTTTAGTCATAAGACCAATTTTGGAATAGAAAAATATGCTAGTAGATGTTGTTCATTTCATTGCCTTTAGAAAACTTTTCCATATCTTCAGTATCAACATGTGCTGGGTTTTTTTTAGTCCCAGTATTCAGTTTGTTAATACCCTGAAAGAAAGCAATGAAAAAATGTCAGAGGCTTAGAGATCTTTCCATGGTTTTTGGTCAGTTTGGTGTCGTCATCATCTAAACATAGGCACACTGGACTGGAAGGGATCTCTTGGGTCACAGCTCCCTTGTTTTCGCCTTTCTCAGGCACTGTCGTATTACCCCTTTTATAAGCGCATTCAGCTCCCTCTTAAAAGTGCTTGTTTTTTTGTCCTCATTTGGGAGACTTTTCCCAAATGTTGCAATTCTGAAATGCTCCTCAGCTTTCTAAGTGTCTTAAAATTTCCCTTCCGATTCGTGTCCTGTTCAGAAGGACAGTCATTCTGCATGTTTTTCTCTGACAAAAAACTGTGCTCCAGGGGATAAAGCTAAAGGAGAGAACAAATCAGACTCTGCAGGTTGGACAAAAAATGCTGCGAGCGTCTCCCTGAGGTCTATTATTCTTTCTTAATTTTCTCCACTTCTAGAAACAAACTACACAAACATTAGATCAGAAGTCATCTGCATGCCAGTGTGCTTGAATTAGATAATAAATAGTGCTTCCTGTCATCAGCAGCAAGAGAATGTAGTTGTCCTCATTATGCAAAATATGAAACAATATTTAGTACCAAATAGCATTTTGCATTGCCTTCTTCTAAATCAGAGCTATCTCAATGTTAAAAGACAAACAAACACCGATTTGAACTGCAGATTCAGATAATTTGCTCCACCTACTCAAAACCAGCTATTTCAGGAGTGAAGTTTTAGTGATTTATGTTCCCATCTCATATTTCCAAGAGTCATTTCTTTACTAGTTTATGGGGGGGGGGGGGGGGCGTTCCTCATAATTTTGTCTTGTTTAGGTAATACGTAAATCTACCAGAAAAGATAGTCATCTATAACCTCTCAAGCCCCTTAGTGACAAGCCCCATTGTCAAAGGCAGGCAATTTGCCAGGAAACTGTGACTCCCAGAGAGAGTGTGCAAGGTTAGGGGTAAAGTATACGATTGCCAGAGAAACTGTATTCCAAGTGGATTTGTGTGGAACAACAACGATATCCAGTGACTAGTTAAATTAGCCACAGATGTGTTTTCAATAACACCATCCAAGAAGATATACAGTACTTTAAGGCTCGGTTCAGACATAATGATCTTCTGAAGTCAAATCAGATCCAAGCAAAATTGCATCTGTACTAGGAAAGCTTTTAAGGAATTGTGTAATATGATTCAGACAAGTAGATGAATCAGACTGCTGCAAACTAAACAAGAAGCACATCGGTAAGAGATGAGGTAAGACTACTTGCATAGAAGTGTGATAGTCTGATGTTAGCAGTTTGCTGTTAAAATTCGAGCTTCAGTAGATTGACACATGCAGTTAAACCGGCACGTTTTGCCGGCCACTTGCCCAGAACGTGCATTGGGAGGAGAATCTCAGAGTTTTCTCCGAGCTTTTCAGAATATGAGTGCTTGTTTTTGCACTTACCGTCTCCATTACTTATATCGCTCTCCCTATGCCACTCCTCCTGCGAGGAAGCCTTGCTGAGTTCAGTTTCTAAGAGGATAATTATTCTGCTGCGGGCAATAAGGTTATTATATTGATGCAGAATTTTCACGTGCCAAGGTGAGAGTACAGGTGAAGGCTCTGGGATTGTTGGCTTTTCTCACACATTTCTCAGCATTTTTTTGTCTCAGCGTGACAGCTCGAGCAGTGCTTAGGATTTCTGTCCGGGACCAGTATTGTTGAGAAGCTCAGCTTCTGTCCCGCAGCTGAATTCTCGGCTTCGCCACTTGTAACTCTCATTCTTGGAGTTCAGATAAGACAAACGGTGGGGTCTGTTGAAAGTCCTGTTGAATTACAGATCTGCTGTGTGGTTTAAAGTTCTGGGGAAACATAAGCAGATTAGTTACTGTAATGGTTGGCTGAGGAAGCAATAAAAGCTTGTATTCTCTGACCTATTTCTTTACCGTGTTATTTACTTGAACTAAATTGAATGTAGGGTATTAAAATGTTGTTATCAAAAAAGGCCTGAAGTATTCAGCTTAGATTCTCATTGGAATAGGCATTAATATGAAAACTGAATAAAAAAATAACATTATTGTGGAGGAGTTACAGGGGAGATAAAATTGAAAATAACATTTTTCACAATAGAAATACCATGTTCTTGTGGCTGAAAATTTATCTCACTTTCTGTTTCTAGAGCTGTATAAAATGTTTATTAATGATAGTGATGTAAATTTGATAACTTGTCTTTTTAGATATGCTTTGAGTTTCCAGATATAATTCCAAACAGGGTTAAAAGGCTGTTTATTAAAATGTTAAAATTAAATGTTAATGAAGAGTAAATGTTTAAAAAGTTTATTCACAGAAATGTCATTTTCTTGTCCTTTCCCCATTACTTCTTTGTAATATTTTGTTTTAATCAAGCAAATTTTATTGCTTTGCATCCTGTGCTTCCAGATTCCTCTCACTTGAGCTCTGAATTCTGCTTCAGGAGATTTTGTACTTTTATTCTTAGGAATTTTTACAGGTCACATGCAAAGCCATGTGTTTGTGTGCATGCATGCATGTGTTTCTTTAGACAGCATACTAATAATTAGAATAATACCAGAAAGTCATGGCTCTGTTACAGGAGAACTCATGGAAAAAACCGAAATATGCATCTTTCAGGTACCATTTGATTTTGGCTTAAGATAGCTGCACATCCTGACAGCAAGCAGAATACATTTATTCAAAAACATGATTATTTTGGAAATGCTCATACCTGTGGCTATTTCTTTTCTCTTTACAGGGTCTTTGTAAACAGAAGTTTAGCCATGGAAAAGATAAAGTGCTTTGGTTTTGATATGGATTATACACTTGCTGGTGAGTATCTTCATTATTTTTTTGTCATTGACTTAGTTCAGTATATTGCCTCTTGCTGAGAGAAAACCAGTAATTGGTTGGGCTACTTCAGCTAGCAGGTGCTTCCTCTGTTAGCAAATATACCACCTATTCATTGCACTTTCATTTTAGATGTTTCTTTTACATTTGTTATGTGGAAGCTGTATTTGGTCACAAACCACAGTGCTCTAACGTAGTTTCAAATGATAATGGGTATCAAGGGGACCAAAGCCTAGTAGGTATAACTGCTTCCTTAGGTTCCACTATACTTTGAAATTGCCCCTGATGCAAGCGTGGCTTTGAAAAACAAGGTGATTTCCTTTTATCTTTGGTGCATATGGTAGACTAGACTTCTACCCAGCAGGTAAAACCCCTTGTGTTCTGGGAGGGTCCACTATTTTTTTAACAGATTTTTCTTTTTCCCACTTCTCAGTTGACCACATCACTGACTCATTAGTGAAAAGAGGCAAGGCAGAGGGAGTGTCTTGTGTCAGCTGAACAAGTTAATTTAGAAAGCTTTGCCAAATCTTTATGGCAGATAGAATTTAGGAGGTTGTGTAAGACCTTTCAGGTTCATAAAATTTTTTGCATGACTTCTCCATCTTTCAAATACTAGACAAGCAAATTCTTTAGGACTTTTCGTGAAGGAGGGGTAAAGTTACAGGTTTTGGTATAATGAAACTTAGGTGATCTGTATTTTAAAGAAGGAAAAGATAAAAAGCCCACTTCCACTTTCCTAGGTTATGTTATCAGAGAACGTACAGGCTGTAACTGAGGGTGTCATGTACGTTTCTGCCTTCTTTCTCACTACCACTTCCAAGGCCCTGGATAAAAAGTTTCTATTAGCCTTAATATTTCAATTTAGAATTGCAAATATAAACTGAGAAATGTGAGGTAGAATATCAGGGTCACCTAATAATAGGTTAATGTAGTGTGTCGGATATGGTCATCTTAGTTACTGTGTCTACTAAAAAGAAATGGGAGATGAGTAACATGGCTAAGGACAGTGTGAGGGGTCACAGAAGCAGGGGTCAGTGGTTAAGCAAAGGTCAGAAAAGTTTCCATGTGCTTATGGTTCAACAAGCAGTTTTGGAGGCAGCGGCAGGGTAGTTTTAGTTTATATTTACATCACTTGCTTTTGTTCCTTTGAGCAGTTATCAATGAGGCAGTAGTTACATATAAATGTTTTGGTTATTCACCATCTTGTTTGTTTATCTGTTTAGAGTTCCCACCACTTTTTAAATCATAAATTGTATTATTGTTAATCTGTGCTTGGTCTGACTGCAGGCACGTGTTTTAGGTGTTTGTGTTTCCCAGCTGTGACAGCCTTGTGACAATGCTTTTAAAGAGTGCAAAACAGTCGTTCAGGAACAAATGCTTTAAAAAAAAAAAAAGTTGTGGGTTTCACTTCTGTAACAGAAAAACAACTTACGTGACTTTTGCAAACTGGCGGCATTTCCAGGGGCTCAGATGATCCCAGTGGGGCTGGCGTGGAACATGAAGCATGTTGCTAACGTTCGCCCTGACAGAAGGCGACTTTCAGCGCTATCCTCACTCCTCCGACTGTTCATTTTACTGAAGTGTTACTTGTTCCTGTAAACACAGAGCAAATGTGTTGTTATCCACAAAATGATGCTTGGTTTGATGAAAGGAAAAAATGTAAATGTTTCAAGCATCCTGAAAAAGTTCTCTGGGACGTGGAAACCTGGAGCTACTGAGGCTAGAAAATCACAGTAATTCAGTAAAACAGGCAAAATCAGTGCATTCAGGGGGGTTGAGTGACAGGGTGTGGTGCAGCAAAAAAAAAGAGACATGGTCTGAACAGGAGGCTGGGAACCTTGTCCACCTTTGGGCAGGCTGCTGTCCTGTGACTTCTGCAATGGTACAACAGAGATAATACTGACAGATCATTTTTCAGGGAGATATGAGGATGTAAATAGGGTGTAAAGCCTTTATCCAATTAAAAACATTCTGCTTGGAAAATAGTATTTTCCTTTTTTTGACTCAGCTAGAAAACTAACATACAATCAGCTTTTATCTTGTTATGTTTCAGGGTCATCCTTTCTTCCCCATGTGGATGTTTTTTATTTGATTCTTACTTGCTATATGAAATGAAATCCATAATCTTAACTGTGACACACAAATAAAATTACTTATTTACTGCAATGACTTTAAAGAGTGCAATGGTAAGATGTGATTACATTTAACCAATTGGAAATGATAATGGAGAAGTGGGCAAGTGAAGTATTATGTTAATAATGTCATAGTACATTCATTAGACGCTGACATGTTTTTTGTCCGGGCAAATTATTCTTTACACACTCCTTCACATGGACCTGCTTACTGTCTAGATAAAAAGAAACAATGTAAAAAGCTAGTTTAGCTGTAATTTAACATCTGGAAAGGGCATCTGCATGCCAGATGAGGTATGGTGAACAGATTCCTTCTGGAGGCTCTTCAAGACTTGTGTAAGGAAGTAAGTAGACCAAGGAAGAAGAACGGAAGCATATCTAGTGTCGTCAATTTGTCATCTAGTTTTCTGCATTTGTATTTTCAGCTTTTGCGAAGTTACTTTTATATAATTTAAAGTTGTTTAAAAATATCCTAAGCACCATCTTCATATTATATGAAATGAAGGCAGTCAGAGCCATTAGCCTTGCCTAAAACTATACACAGACTCCTTTCCCCACTCTCTGTCATGAACTTTCACATCAGAAATAAACCGCTGACATTCATCCAATGGCTGGCAGTCATATACTTTGACAGCTCAGGGGCAGAATGACTATTTTGGAACACCCTGAATTACCCATCTTGCAAAGAGGAGGTAGCGATGTCAGTAAAAGTGTTGTCATTGCTCTCTTTCTTCTTCCCAGATCGGTGGCCACTGGTAGCACCGATAATCTTACTTAGGAGGTGATTCAGTACCAGAGAAGCCAGAATCAGTTGACTGACTTTGAACTTTAGAAACCTGAGGCAGTTTTGGTGTTGTACTTTATGAGTTCAAGGACATAAAGCTGCTCAGTATAACACTGTTTTCTTTCTAGAATAAACTAATTTTGGTAGGTAGGGATGTGGCATTTCCTTTTCAAAGTATATTGTAGCAGCTACTACACCCTTGCTGCAGCGGTCATATGTTCTACCACTAGCATGATTGCATGACTGAGAATGTCAGCTTGCCAGCTGACAGCAGTTATGGTATCATCATGTTACATCGTACATAAAATATGATTCTACCCATTTGTTTTATAGGGTAGTATTTCTTAATGTTATTAAATTAAAAGAACACTTAACTCAAGACTAAAAAGTTCAGGGCCATCTGATATAGCGTTGTCACAATGGTTTTGTTTGCTCTCAAGTCAATATTGGCTTAAACTTTGAATTCTTGTTAATAACGTTCATGTCCTCTCATTGTTTGTCTCTGCTCGCATAGAGTTGAGAAACAGTGGTACAGGGGTTGGTTGGGAAAAGAAAGCCTTTTTTATCCTTAAAGAAAAGAGCATGAAGGTTTTAGCCTTTGCTTCCAAGGAATTATGGACAATAAGCCATGTGAAACTGTATATTTGTTGTCCTCATTCTTCCCGTGAATTTGTAGCTACTGTGGTTACAGCTAGAATTAAATTGGCTGCTAGGAGCTCAAAATAAAATGAAAACTGATTAAAATAACTCTTGCAGGTTTTACATTCCTCTCTTTCCCATCAAGGCTTACTTTTGCATCCTCATGGGGTCAATGAGGGCTCCTACATATATGGAAACTCCCAAGTCTCCCTGGGTTTATATGCTGGATAAACTAACAGTGGGAGCTAGGAGATCTGTGTTGGATATCAAGCTGTCAGCCCCCTTTTCAATCTGTTTGGTTTTCTTTCTGTTGATGAATCACACGTATATAAAAGGATGTAGGTAGATATTATTGGGAAGAAAGTCGATGGTGCAGGAACAGCAGGGTTTTACTGTGGCTTGTATGCACAGCGGTAGATAAGTAGCTGCTGCTTAAAGTCTTGGAGGGCTTGATGCAAGCATCATCAGCTATTTCAGCCTTTGCTATTAGCAGAGGTTAAGACATGTTTCTGTGATGTTACGCAGTCGTCGGCCCAGCAGTCGTTCGTTCTCTGCTCCTGACCTTTCTGCCTTAGCATGGGAGCAAGGGCCGTGAGTCTGAGCTGCAGGGTTCCCTTTCTCCTTGGAAAGGAGGCAGTGTCATACCAGCATCAGGATCTGCAAATAGCTGTGAAGGGCTGCCGTTCGGCGTCAGGTGCACAGCTAAGGATTTTGGAAAATTTGTTGTTTAAGTCCTTAAATAAGAGAGATTTGAGGGTCCTTTCGTAGTGCATTCTTGTCTGGTAAATTGTAGTTTCTTTTATTATCTGAATGATTCATCTCTGCTTATTTATCCTGACTGATTAGAAGACCAGTACTCAGTAGTAATTCTGGCCTGCCTTCCTATTTTAATAGTACTGTCAAAACTACCCATACTTTGTTAAAGGAAGGTGTTGTTGATAATCTCAAAGATTCACAGCCTTTTCTTTGTTGAGTTTACTATAATCAAAGGAACAGATAAAAGTACATCAGTAGAGAGACCTTATTGCAACACTTACCTGTGTCTAGGAGCTGGTCAGGCTCTTTGGAAGTGCAGCTGAGAGAGATCGGTTTCAGACAGGGTTTTATTTGGCTGCTTCTTTCTCAGGGCGAGCTAAACTTCTGATAAGCAGTATTAATTATTAGGTCTGGGTCCAAGTAATGAAGAAGGCCTTGGCATCTCTAGGTCTTAAATGGGATGGGTTGCACAACAAGGTTATGGATATATGTCCCTTGACAGGAACAGGGCTAAAGCAGTGAGGTTTTTAAACTGGCTGTAATTTCACACCAGGCTGTTGGCAGATGGAGAGGGAATTAGTAAGAATAACAAACTCAATTGTGCTTAAAAAGATTCCTCAGTGACTACCCTCCTTCTCCAAAAGTTATAGTCTTGTTGAAAGTTTTATCTTCTCACTCTGAGGTAGATGAGACATAATATCAATAGGCAGGATGCTTTCATTTGGAAGGTAGTCCCTGAACTTAAATCACTGTTGTCTCTATGTCATCCAGAAAGCAAAAATAAAGCCATCATTAGCTGCTGATAACTGTTTCATTATAAAATTGGAAATGGGATTTTAAAATTGCTATTTTTATTATGTGCAAAAATGATTAATACAGAATAATCTGATTGGAATGTAGCCTGTGTCCTGAAAACACTGCAGATTTAATGCTGAGATTTGGTGCAATGCAAAGATTTTATTGCAAAATTGCTTATGCTGTCAGCTTCCGTGCTTTCCTTCTCATCACATGGGAAAAGACACAGGAAGACTACTTTAGTCATTGTTCGTGGCTGCCTTTCCCAACTGACTCCAAAGTGCACCATGCATAAACAGGTTTTGCCCCTTCCTCAAGTAGGTATCAGTGTCTGAGCCATTCAGGCAGTTTGGGGGAGAGGGAAATTTTACACACCCGCATCTTATTTTTGAAACATTTTTCTTTGTGTGTTGACTGTGGAAAAATCCACTCAAACGAAAGGTGGAATTGTCTTTTTGCTGCATGTGATCGAGGAGAAAAGGTGGCAGTTGAACTCAGAACTGGTTCTTCAGTTGATCTAGTAGTTTTATTTTCATCAAGTTTTATCAGTTTTCCGTGCTTCAATTTCCACAACTGAGAAATGGGACTAATGAATTTGTACCTTGCTTAAAATTTTCTGGAATATTCAGGAAAAAAAAATTTATATGTATAGACCTGGGAGTTTAATATAGGGAAAATTGAACTGAATACTTAAAAGCTACTGTGCTTGTAATGTGAGCCACTACAAAACAATATTGTGCTTTTATTTTAAGTACAGTTATTGTATATTTTTTGGTAATGGACCCAAATACAAATATTCTAAGAAGGCTCTTCTGTTTAGGTTGAGGGTTTGTCTTTGGTTTCATCGTGATGTAAGGACTACAGACTTTGAAGCTCTTTTGAGGTGACAGTAAGCAGTCCTATTTCTTTTACAGTTCTCTGGAAAATATAATTCTGTGTGTCATATAGAAACAGTATGGATAGAGGAAGAATAGAGAGAGGAATTGGTGGATTTGACAGTGGTAGCCTTCAAAATGTCCTAGCAAAAAGTCAGAGAAGCTTTGTGTGTTGCACATCAGCTGTCTGCATTGTCACATTTTTACATTTCAAGTTCAACAGGTGCAGATTTTGCAGATTTCTAAGCCTGTTTAACCATTGGTGCTTTAAAACTAAAGGCAGATGGGTAAGCTAAGCTGTTCCTAGTATGCTTTGAGCTAGATGTTTTTTCAAATACCAATGCAGTGCTACGATAGCTATTGTCCCTGCTGTCTTTGTGCTGCTGCTCTGAGGAGTTTGACCATTTAAAGCTGTGTAATGCAGCAAGCCGAGGCCTGGAGTTGTGGGTTCTCACGTGCTGGCATTGAGAATGAGGAGTGGAAAAAGCATGTGTTGCTTGCTCTGTCCCAGTAAATCACCAACTGACAAACTGCTAATCTGCCATCTGCAGATTCTTGCAGAATTGGAGCGTTAGAAGCTGCTGAAAGAACAAGTCTTCACAGAGTCTAAAGAAGGTTTGGGAAGCTGCAATACTCTGCTCTCTTGCTCTCGATAAAGTGAAGATAACACCTAGCTGGGTCAGCAGGCTGTTAATATACTAACAGCCAGTTCCTGTATTTGCCAGACTGATAGAAATATGAAGGTATTTTTCACTCTAGTAGACCCCCTTATCTAGTAATCTTAATACCACAATCCATGTACTGTTAAGTTACAAATACCCCAGTGATGGAGGAGGTACATTACTCTGTAGGAGGAACCAAAGCTGGGCATTCAGAAGGCTTTAACTCTTAGATCATGTGTGTGCTACTGCTTTGGGAATGCCTTATTTTAGCACACGACCTAATAACTTACGTATGGTTCTTATTAACAGCATGGGTATTTGTGCTACACATACGCCCAAGCACACGCTGTTAAACAAAGGAAACTTGCTTTTGAGGATCAGTGTCTGTCTATCAGTGAATTGCTTATGGTCAGGCAATGAATGTGGCTGAGCCAGGAGGAGAATGGAGAACTTCTGACTGGGTGCCTTCTGTGCTAACTGCTGCACATTTTTTTTCCCCTCCTGCTTAAAAGGTCATGTGTCCAAAGGGAAAGTGAACAATGTCGTCAACAGAGAAATAGAAACAATATAAAGAGAAATAACAAACCAGATCTGTTTGGATGCTAATATACCTGAATAATGTCTTAAGATGCAGGGTATGAATGGCAGCTATATCTTAAAGGCATTTTCTTTATTATTTCTAGATACTACCAAATTATGTTTGAACACGAAGCCCTGTGAAACTGTTTCTTCCCTGTACTAAACTCTTTATTGAAGAACTAAGCCCATATTTTGGCACAGTAATTTGTTTCCATGGAAATACAGGGATATTTCCACTATGAGATTATGATTCCCAGTGGGCTGTATCTGAGAGGTGAATTGTGAAGGCCACTTGCAAAGCACACAAAAAAAATTCTCATGTCAGGGAAATCATAAAAAATGCTCATAAAAGAACAGGTGACAGTCATCTTCTTTAAAATATTATTCCAGTGCAAAGGAATGTTATGCCAACTATTAAAATAGACAAACCAAAGTTTCCTTAAAATGCAGAGTCCATCTGAATCGCTTCTTTCAACATGCAAAATCTGACCTCAGTGCTGTTGTTGTTACCTCAAGCCATGCATTTTTATGCAGTAGGAGAAATCTTTCCAATGTTAAGGACTGTTTTGCCAGCCACTGACTCTGCGGCATATCCAAACAGCCCAAATCTTTGTTACATTGAAGGCAAACAAAATGCAGCAGCAGAAAGCTAAAAATATCTAGAATTTACCAGTGAGAGCACTAATAAGCCTGTTTTGGGAAGAGTTAAAGCTGATGATACTTGACAACGCTTTTTTTTTTTCAGTGTTAAACAAGTAGAAACGCAGTGCTAAAAACAACCTAGAGTGTAGACATCCAGCAATGCAGAGCCAAACTGAACGTACAATACTGTGTCAGTCCTTGAAGCAACAACAAATCCTGCCTTTACAGATCCTTTCAGCATGCTGAGCAGGAGAATTAGAGTTGATGTGGTTCCAGGTTAGAGGCTTTAGAGCTGAAAGCTGTGCTGTGCACTTGGGGATGTTAGCAGGAGCATTAGAGGCAAGGAATTTTCCATCACTCTTAGGCTGCAGAGTGGGTGCATAGCCACTGTGTGGGCACTGCTGCAGTTGGGCACTGCAGAGGCTTTGTCCTTCTGTGTAGGTATGTGTTGGTCACCACGAGGAAACCTGCTCTTTCCCAGTATGAAGCACTGGCAGAAAAGGGTGCCAAGGAGACCCTGAAGCTCAGATATACAGAGTCCAAAAGATTCAACCCCCTGATAATTATTCAGTCTTGCCTGCCTTCCTGCTATCAGAGTTACTGTCAAAAATGTGTAGCTGCAAGAGGCTTAGTGCAAGATCTGGCTGTTCAGGCACCGCAGAGCAGCTTGTGTGTTCAGCATATGAAAATGTCCTGGGACACACCCGAAGGTTTTGTCAAGGTCCTGTTCGCTGATGACTGCAAACATCTAACTTCTAATGAAATAGGAAGGGTGCAATTAAGCATTGAAGTGTGTTTGAAGCTGAACTTTCCCTTACTTTGTGTTTGAAAAGGTTTCATTGGATAAAAGGAAAAAAAACCTACGATCAATACCACAGCAGTTTCTTCTCATTTCAGAATGAAAAAGTGAGTGAACTCAATGGGACAAAACATGCTGTTGTTACCTGTTTTGTTTGTTCAGTGTTTTAAAATCTCTGTTTAAATACAGGCTGAAATATTACAACTCTGCTTTGCATAACACAATACAGTTTTATTTATGGTCCAGTGGTTAAAATCGAAAAGCAGGAGTCAAGAGGACTAGGTTCTATTCCTGGCTGTTTTTCAACTTGTTTTGACCTGAGACAAATCCTTTATGGTCACAGTTCAGCAAAGTCCATAAACAATTGGCAATTCAGTGATTCACCACACTCCTAATTTTAAACATATGAGTTGTCCCTTGGGTTTCATTTGGGCTGTACTTGTGGTTACAACTAGGCACATTTACCACTTAGTTAAATTGAAGCCCTACATCCAGCTTCTCAGAACAAGAGCCTGAGTTTGTTCTTAGGCACTGAGGCCCCAAGTCAGTACAGCACAAATACGTATGACCCCATTGCCTTGAACCCAGTGAGACGCAGAGGTAGGCACATACTTACAGGCCGGGCTGGGTAAAGATTATTGAAACCAGTGCCGTACACAACCAGGGCTTTAAAAAGAAAGGTCCTGATTTCCAAAGGTTTGGAACGTCATCTAGCTTCTGTAGGACCCGTGGATGCTTGGCGCTTCTTAAAATCCGGCCTCTGTGGGATCCTAAGTGAGAATTGATGTGAACCTCGTTTTTTGCTCTTCTATGCCTGAGAACTGTGGCTGGCCGGTTCCTCTAGGTGTCCGTGTTTCCCTTCTGTACAGTGAGGATGCTGCAAGGTGCGATGGGCAGGGGTCAGGGTAACACTGTGGGCTCCCGGCTTGATGAGTTTTTGGCAAGACAAATGCATAGGAGGGGGAGCTGGAGGTTTGTGCTTTTCCCCAGTCCTGGGACTGTCCAACCACCTGATTTGCTGAGCGTGTTTGTACGGAAGCTGCCTCGATACAGGTATCTCCGTGGGGTTTCAAATTCTCATGGAAAAGAATAAAACTATCTCTTCTGTCATGTTTCCCCTGCAAACACGGCTGCATCCTGCCAGGCTGCACAACCTGCAGGTGAATCCAGGCTCCTGTTAGAGCTGACTGAAAACAAAGGTGGAGGAGAGTAGTCTGGCTCTGCTGTCAAAACTGAAGGGGTGGTAACACCTAAGCAGTGAAAATTAAATGTGACATTTCAGATTGCTTCCCATATGAACAGTGAGTTATTTTAACATAGAGAGGAATGTAGCTTGAAATGTTACAATTTCCCTTTCATTACGTTTCTCTAACAGTGCCTGACAGCATCTGCCCTGTTTAGAAAAGACCCCATAACACAGAAACTGAAGTCATTAGCATCCTAGAGCATAAATTCTAGTTTTATCTAATTATATATGAAAACTGGCATTGCTCATTGAGAGGGGATATGATATATAAAGGTAACACAGCGTTCTTTGTTATCTGGTTACTTCTGAGGAGTCTCAGACCTCTGGGCTCATGGCTGAGCAATCGCTTTGAAAAGCTTTCTTCAAACTATGGCAGTATGTGAAATGCCTGCCCAGTGCTTATTAGTATGTTTAATTGGTAGTGTTGCTGCAGTGGGATTTATTTTTTAAGTAAGTAAGTCCAGTGTCCCAGATTCCTCTGGGGCTGGTCGCTCTCTGGTTTCCTCTGGATCCTCATCTGGAGTTGCAAGTCGGGGTGATTGGAAGTGCCAGGGAACGGACGTTTGGTGCTTCCGTGAAATAATCAGAGGTCTGGCTGCTGGCGGGGAGGTGACTGTGTCACAGACGCCACAGCGGTAGTTGGCACTAACTGCCAAGCTTCAGGACTGCTTGCAGAGAAGATGTTGACAGAATGGAGAACTGGGGATAGATTTTACCCTCATCTGCGACACTCCTCCAAGATCTCATTCGATAGACATTGGTGGGACAGGGTATGTAAATATTTGTACTATCACAGGAGTTAGGATTGTAGAAAGGGATCTTGATACTCAAGGCTTTAACTAAGCATTTTTCATCAGCACAACATTGATATCAAGGTGTTTCTGCACTGTAAATGTGCTTGCATTATTTATTTGTGGTGCAATTCAGAGTATGGATCATAATTTAAAATCGGCACTTTGGGTCTTGCTCGTTAAGTGAGGTGTGTGTAATTGCAGAAATGTATTTGTAAAGCTTAATTATGCATGTTGTGCCTGATAAGTATATAAATCTGACTGCTAGGTACCCACCTGCCCATATATGTCCCTAGCTGCCTGATTTGCATGCCTAAATCGCTGGGGACTAAGCAGCAACTGAAATAACCTGTTTCTAGTTATATCACTTTCAGTTCTTCACGACTTAACACAAGGCAATTGGGCTGCATTGCCTGAGTTTCGGAGAAATGACTAAACCCCTTATATTATCAGTCTACCTTTTGGCTCATCTGTCTTCATGTAATCTCTGGAGAACCCAGATGGCAGGTAAAATTTCTGAAGACTGAGTGTTTCTTAAGCTTTTTGTAAGCTTTCTGAGGAGCATCACCTCTGGTTTGAGACGTGTGATCTTGACTGAGCACCTGTAAGTCAAAAGACAAAGTGTCTTCTGCCAGCCAAAACAATTTGGGTAGACTGAAGCATTTCAATTCCCAAGAGCCTCTCACATGCCAGGGCCAAGGATGGGGAAGGGCACAGTGCTGACAGCACTCTCAGCACCTGCAAGGACAAGGAACCAAGCCGGCATAAGCCCAAGTGACGTGAGCAGGCAGACTGTGCCCCATCTGCAGGAGGCACCTGCTCCCACAAAGTCCCTTGCCTGTGCGAGGGGGTTTCTGAGAGCGCTGTGAGCACCTTTTGCTGGGGCTGCTCTCACTTCCCTTCCCGGGAGCTCTGGAGCAGCCGAAGGGAAGGAAGGTGAGGGACTGGCTGACGGAAGGGGTTAAATGAAGAGCTCCTTCAGGAGGTGTTGGGGTATCCCAGGAAAGCAAGCTGGAGAAAGAGGGTGACAGGTGGAGACAAACTGGAGGTAGGGATAAATGAGAGTTCAGGTCATCATTTAGTAGTCCTCACCCTGCCTCTTTCCCTGCAGGAGCCGCTCACTCACCAGGCCTCTGCTGCTGTTATTGCAGCAGTCCCCCAGTTCACCTTTCGCTTCCTAACCCACGGATGCTGGCAATGAGGATCTGCTCCCTTAGAGCTGTCCCAGTGGTGTGGGAAATCAGTGTGTTGTCACTGCTCTCAGTTCAGTGCTTTCACCAGCACTAAATCCATAGTGGTTGGAAATAAAACGGCTAGACAAAACTGATTTGCAGGTGTGCTGTTTGGGACAGTGCGTGCTTCTCATGGAGTGGCACAGCTGAAGCAGTGTAAAAGTAGATGGCTATTGTATCTTCAGCTCCTGCTTTTCTCCTATGATCTATGACCAGCTTGTAAGAAGTATCAACAAGCCCTGGAAGAAACCATGTTACGTCTTCAATGAGAAGCTGCCCTACCTGCATTTGAATTCTTTTTGTGTGTGGAAGGGGAACAAGGAAAGAAATGTGCAGCCCTTGAAGGGCTTTCGTTTTCCCACTGCTTAGAGCAATAAAATACACTGCAGCCTTCCCCAGCCATTAATTTGGCAACAAAACAAGGCTGTAAACAGTTATTTTCTGAGAAGCCTCCCAGATATCTTCACGCTTTTTCTGTGAGTCCTTTTTCTAACGTCATTCTAACTTATTCAGCTTGGTATTTAGTGCAAATTTGATCTCAAAGTTGTATCTGATTACTCTGTGCATGCCTGTGAGATGCAGGATAGGTCTTTTCCTCTTACCTTGTGTTCTTGCAGACCAGTGCAGTACAATATGATGTACCACTACTATGCAGGATTGGTACTGGTTTATCCTGGAATGGTTTTGCGCATAAAATGTAAGTGTTAAAGTGTATGATTGCTGACTCCGTGTTTCAGGCTCCTGTGGGGAGCGTGTCCCAGATGTAGGGCAAAATCCAATTCTCAGATTCCCGGAGTAGCTCCTGACTCAGTCTCTTGAGTCTCTGTGCTGACACGTGCAGATGTTTCATGGTGTGAAGGAAACTGAATGCCTTGAAAGGAGCAATCTGTCACCAACTGAGGAATGGACACTAATGGCAAAACCTCAAACAGAGCAGGAGAATCTTTCTTGAAACAGTTGTCCCGTGTCTGATGAAAACTTGAAGGGTTTGTATCACTTTGGCAATGTACTTCTAGCCTCTTCCTCCTAATTATCACTGAACTCATCTAAGATTGCTTTGTGAATATGAGGACAGAATTTTGCCTGCAGGATGCACGATAACCAACTGTGCCTCCTCTATAAATGAGCTGTAAGTATATTTGGAATAGCTGCCAGGCCGGCTTCTGAGCTTACCAGAGGACAGAGCTCCAGCAGATACACAGTCCCACATTGCACAGAGCTGTTGCAGTTTTAAAATCAGTCTGATTTTTTTCTTTAACAGGGGAGCCCAGTGTAACTCCGTCAAGACTGGAGTGACACTCTGAATCTGCATCTGCCTCATGTGAGTTAAAATCCTGGCAGCAGCATTTTGCATAAGCTGGAGCCTCTGTAGAGATCTTTTTTTTTTTTTTTTTTTTCCTTTTCAGGAAGGCTATAAAGTTGTTACTGTATGTGTCTTGGCAGCAAAGGTAAAAACAACCACAAAAATGCATGAGAACTGCATACCTTACTGCACAATCCCTGCTCATTCCTGATCGGCTTCCCTCCTAACACATACCGTGTAGGGGAAGCCCACACTCATCACAGACCTAAAGGCTTGCAACGTTCACTCCTGTGGTACTGCTTTTTAACTTTCTATAGTATGATTTCATGGCAAGTAATGATGTTAAGGGGAGGCTGAAATGCTGTCAACTGGCTTCTGTTTTTTAAAGCTTTGGTTGTTCTCTTTCTCTTTCAATCCATGGTTACATAATCCATGAACACTGTGTACTGATTGCCTTGAGCCACTGAAGCATTTGTCTGTTTTGGAACACAGATTATTAAAATAACTTGTTCCTTTGGAGCTGGGGACGGTGGCAGAGACATGGCCATCAATTAATAGGAAAGTGAAAAGAAATCAGAATAAGTGGTAACATGTGCTTCTATTTCACTGTCATCGTGTGTGTTGGGCTGAGAGAACATGCAAGGACGTGCTGAAAATGGATCAGTTGTGGTTTTGTGGCTGTGCATATTTCACCTGTCACATTGTCGTGGGTGCTTGGAGAGAGGGTCCTTCTCAGCTGGGCGAACGAGCTGAGCACAAGAGATGCTGCATGGCAAACATCTACATTCACGGCATCATTGTGGCCTACAAATTATCTCCAGTTGTGGTCTCAGGAACTAGGGTTTGGGAGGGGGTCTTTCCAGGAAAGTGATTATTTTTTTCATCATCCAGCTGAGCTGCAGATAAAAAGTATTGATCTGTCCTCTCTGCTCTTTTTCTCCATGGATGCCTGAGCTAAGCAAGATAAGAGAGAGAGAGACCAGCCCTGAGTACAATATTGAGATATTTTTTTTCATCTGGGAGAAATTATCTAGTCCTACATATAGCAGGGGCATCTTGCCTGTTCGTGCTGTTGTACTTACTTGCAGCAGCATTAGCCTGTTCACACTTGGTCTCAAGGAGGTGGATCGTTTGCCTGGAGGCTCATGTTCCTGAAACAGGCTTTTGCATAGCTTACAAGAATTGTCAGTGGGTTGTGGCTTGTACTGATTGATACAGTGCGTGCTGTGGTGTGGAGCGCTGTCAAGATGCGCTCACTGAGCTCTGAGTCTCTTCCCAGTTGTGTGGCCAATTAAAAGAATGTTTATCTTGGACAGTAACTATCACAGTAAACTGGAGAACAAAGTTTATTGTCCCTTTCCAGCTTCCAGGAGTCCCGTTTCCAGTGCCTCTGTTCAAGTCATGTGTTAATGGGAAGGTTCTTAATTTCTGGGTATTGTGGAGGGATAGAAAAACAGGGAAGAAACCATAAGTATGAATGAATTTGTAGCTTAATTTTATTCAAAAAGCTGTCAGGGAAGCAAAATCCAGAGGTTGAGAGGTAAAGGGGAAAAATTACTCTACGAAAGGAAAGTTTAGATTAACTATGGGGCAGTATCTTCTCAACAGAGACTTGTGATGATGAAGGCCGAGACTGACCTCTGTTCTTCAGCCTTTCTCTTACTGGCCTTTCAGCTTGTTTCCTTAGGCTCACAGAGTTAAAAGGAGATCTGTAATGATGAATCTTAGATGGGGAGTGAAGTGCAGCAGGGCAGATGTTGAGTAAGAGCATTTTGTGAGCAGTTGGGCACACATCCCACCACAGCATTTCTCTGATGGAGCATTAACAAGATGTGCAGGTTATTTGACAGAAAGCCCTATAATTTCCCTGGAAATGTTTCTGCTGGGGGTGTTCATGAACCACTTCGGTTTGTCT
This sequence comes from Dromaius novaehollandiae, assembly GCF_036370855.1. NCBI lineage: Eukaryota > Metazoa > Chordata > Aves > Casuariiformes > Dromaiidae > Dromaius > Dromaius novaehollandiae. The sequence goes on along the minus strand of NC_088103.1, from coordinate 34,096,632 downwards.
AGAGGAGATACCAAGATGTTCCTTAAGATTTTGCATACCTGGGCAGGACCACCATGGTGGCTGAGTTTAGAAAGAGCAGGGATTTCCAGAAGAAATATTCTGTTGGGGAGTGATGTGTTGTGGATGAATTGGCAACCTGGTCATATTCCCCAGAAAACTAACAAGAAGTAATGCAGCAGCTTTGTGGACAGAGTTGGTAACTGGAGGCTGATTCAGATGAGGGGGAGCTTTGCACCTCTCTTGCCATCTAAGAGTACATGCAGGTGTATTTGTTGCTCTTTTCCCTGGGAAGTGCCTTTACTCTCCTGCATCAAAAGAATTTTTTTTTCCAGATGATGGTCTGGTGTCACTCTCACAATGTTGTTCATCACCTAACTGCCTTTTGCTCCCTCAAACTCTAGCTCACTCCCCAGGATTGCCTTGTCAGTCACTGCTTTCTCTATTAGCTGTACTTTTTGGTCACTTATTCCTACCTACAGCTCAGTCAACCCTTCCTCTACTAAAGGATGGAAAAGGTTATGTGCATCGAATATCATATGATGTTGTCGATATTTGCCACTGTATCATAATGCTCAAAGATTTTGATAACAGCTTTATTGATTTTAGTTATCTATTCAAGAATATTTTGGGTTTGCTCATTACGCTTTTAATGGTGTTAGCCCTTTGGGGAGAAAAATTAACTCTTAGAATTCTAGTGCTTTTTAGCTTGCAGAGGCCACTTAGCTGCCTGGGAAAAGTGAGCCCTCTGTCATGGTTACTATGATCTGAGTCCTTTGACAATCTCATTTCTTCCAAAGCCCTTACCATTTTAATATTTTTGCAGTATTTTGATATATTTGTTTTCTCCTCTTAGATTGAGCTTCTGTATTCCACAGTATATATATAATGGTAATTACCTAGTTATTATAGAAAATGTGTATTAATCTGTATTGTGAGTCCCACAGATGTGCTAGATATCTCTCAGGAAAAGTAATCTGTCTTTTAAAGAGCTTCCTGTATAAATTGCACGTTTATGTATTTTACTCAGCTAAGTTTGAAATTTTCAAGTGTTTGAGACCAGTGGGCCCACTGAAGTAACTCTCTTTAGAGTCAAGAGTTACATTTGATCTTGTTACCTCTTGGGACCAAATTTAAGACAGCAACATGCAGCAAATGTAAGCACGCTCTCACAGAAGCACAGTGATTTCCATCTGTCATAGAAGCACAGTGATTTCCTTTTAAATGTTTATTATGTTCAAATGATCTCATTAAATAGTTACATTTCCAGTGCATGGGAAGGTCATTTGCAGGAAGAAGACAGGCCTGATGATGGAAATGACTCTGTTGAACAAATCCATTTCTTTTGCATTGAGCTAAGGTATATTTCACAGATAAGCTGCTGCTCTGAACAGTGAGAACAGGCAGCTTGCTGAAAAGAGTAGCATTTTGATGCACAAGGGTAATAGCTAACAGATTACAGTACCATATGCTATTATTAACAAACAAATCATATGTTAACTTGACAGCTCTACCTTCAAGCTAACATAGTCTGCAGCAGACATAAATTTCCCTTAGATGAAACCTGGAGACAACACTAAGCTTTGGGATTGAATCCAGAGCAGTAACAGTAGCACAGCAGTGATGAATTTGAGGCTTTCTAACCATGAATATGTTTGCTCCCAAAGTTTATTGGTTTCTTTACCAGCTTTGAGAAAACACCGCAAAACAAAAAACAATATGAGCAGGTGGAGCATGGAGCATTTCTGCATCTGCGTAGCAGGACGGCAGGGAGAGGAGCTGCAGTTTGAAATACGTTTTCCCTGATGCAGGGAGCTGTGATAGACTAACGAATATTTCATGCGGTGCTCTCTGCCGCTGATGTCTGAACAGCGGCTCTGCTCACCTGTGGTCCTGGAGCACGAGCTAATTCCACCGGGGCTCCGGGGCTGGGGAACCCAAGGCAGAGAAGGGCAGGAACGACAGAGGGAGTGTGTGATGTGGAGGAGGGAGGAGGGCAAATGGGAGCATTACTTTTAACTGCCTTCTTGTTTAACCCCCTAGTTGTTTTCAAACTTTCTAACTGAAATCTCATCTTGGTACAGTGTATAAATCCCCTGAATACGAATCTCTTGGATTTGACCTGACCGTAGAAAGATTAGTTTCCATTGGATACCCTCATGAGCTGCTCAATTTTGTGTATGATCCTGCATTCCCTACCAGGTAAATGACTAACAGATACCAACCCAGCCTGCTCGAGGCCTTGAATATTTGTTCTGTAAAGTTTATAGGCAACACATGAGGCCAGGTTTTCAGAATTGTGCCTTTGAAGCCTGTGGTTGTCCACAGATCCTGGGGAAGGGAGCAGACTGCTCCAGTATGTGGAGGGCCTTTGTGCACACAAGGCCATGCCAGCAAAGAGGGGGAGTGTGAGAAAAGAGGCCTGCTGAAAACATGGTCCAAAAATAATCTTTCAAAGCAGAGACAGCAGAGACACAATCGGATTGGGATCAGTCAAGGGTCAAAATCAAGGCTTGGGGATAAGAAGCTGCTACTGTCCATGAGGCTGCTAGAATGTCTCTGAACATTATTCTGTAATGTTTTTAAATAAAATGTTTTCCTCTCATACTGGCAAACCAAACACACCAGGGTCTCCAATACATAAGAGATATCCTGAAAATTAAGCTGACTGTAAATAACAATAAAAGTGGGACCAGTCCCGTTTGCTTGTCCAGATGAAGGAAATGCCAAAAGCAAAGTTAATGGTGCAAAGTTACTGAATTCTTACACTTTGTCTTTTGGTAGCAGAGGTAAAAAGCAGCATATTGTTTTCTAAACAAGGCTTTTAATCTAACTCTGTTCCTTTAAGTTGTTTCCGCTTGTGCCTTTGCTGGATTTAGCTTTCTTGGCTTCTTTGAAGCTTCTTTACGAAAGACTGGACTGGAGGGTCTGTTGGCTTGGTGCTCCAGTTTTCAGTCTGGCAGCCTCCTTCCTTCCCTCCTCTCAGTGTGATTTACGCCAAGACTGTTGCCATGTGTTTCTACACACATAACAAGAAGGTAGCCCTTCATGAACCTGTGATGAAGACTCCATCGAATCCACTGCCCTCATCCCAGGGAGGGGAGGGAAGGGAAGGGCTGTTTCTGTGGGAAGGCTGCTTTCTCCAGGTGCAAACTACTAGATAAGTGAGACAGAGTTTTGCCTGAGTTGGAACTGGGACTGTCCAAATTTTAGGCAGTAGTTACATGCCCTATCTGGTTCTGTATGTGGCAGAGAAAGATGGAAAGGAAGGGAGAAATTCCCTTATCCCAACTCACTCTTCCTTACAGCCCAGCAAAGCTGTTAGTGAACCACAAACACAGGTGTCAAATTCTTGACCCTGTTTAAGAGGTCCATGTCCGCCCTGGTAAATGCATAGCTAAGCTTCTGCTGAGTTAAATGGTTCCATTTTCAAGTCTATGGAGAGCAGATCAGTTGTACCTCTTAACCTGGCAATACAGGTCTTTTTCTCTTTACCTGCGGCCAGGTAGAAGGTACAAGAAGGACCCTATCAGCATAATAACAGCAGCTCTGTTCTGACATCCCAGTGCGAGTAAGCAAGTTGATTTGGAAAGATCTGCTGTTAAAATGGTCACTACTTAATAGGCTCACTTCTTCATATCCTGAATCACTTTTTTAACAGAGGTCTGGTGTTTGATACCCACTATGGAAACCTGTTGAAAGTTGATGCCTATGGGAACCTCCTAGTGTGTGCACATGGCTTTAATTTCCTCAGAGGGTAAGTGATGACTCTTGGCTGTTCTTTTTGACTTCATATGCTTTTTTGTGTCACCGATCCTCAGGGGTCATTTTATGAGTAGTCATGGAGACTCCACTAACAACAGATGCTGTATTGGTGTTCCTACAGATCTAGGATTCACTGGGGATGCAGTGAGTGTCCCAAACGCAGAAGTAGCTGAGAGTATTTGTAGAGGAAAAGGTCCGTACCAGCAGAGGCACATCTGTAGAGTGCTAAGAATAAAAGAAAGTGTGGTGTGGGGACAGATTGATGGGATAATATGGGGACTTTTTACCTGAGGTGGCATAGTTTAACATCAGCAGCTCGTCAGTTAAAACAGCACCATTGTGTGAGGGCTCCTTGGAGCAGAGAGGAGTCTCCACACATGAGCCCATTCAGCTCTATCGTCATTGCTAAGAAAGGTCAGGGGCTTGAGCTTGCTTAGGCAAGGAACAAGCTTGCTCTGCCTCTTTGTATTTCTGACCTTAGAGGTTGTCAGAAATGAGGCATGGTGTGCCATTTCCTGCAGCCTTTCTTGATTCTGCATTCCTCCTGCCCCAGAGAAAGGGCTTTAGGAAGCATACCGTAGTGCTACGTGCGGGATGTGTCCCAGAAAACCCTGTGTATCCCTACTGTGAGGGCACGCAGATGGAAGGGAAGCATAGGCTAGCTCAGAGGCCCCAAGGTGACATGCTTATTGCAGGCCTGTCAGTCCTTGCAGCAGAAAGCCAAAATTTAGAAAAAGTCCTTATATATATGCACTGAGGCTCCTGCCTGAGTAATAGGTGATCTTCAGAAGCTGCAGAAATGAAGGCAACTAGAATAACTGAGTGACTTCAGTCACCACCACCCTGCTGATTAATTGCAGAGAGCCCCAGACAAGCCTTTCGCAGCACAGCCATGCACCCACCTGCTGAAAGCAGCTCGGGGGGGAGTGTAAAACAACACATGGAAAGTGGGGGAAAGTTTAAGATAAGCAAACAATGAAAGTGCAGATGATTTAAGGCATACCCTTAGTCAGCAGCACAGGGCTTAAGGTCGAGTCGTGGACTCTCAACTGCTCTGTTTCCCTGCATTGGCTCTGCTCATTTTGCTGACTCCGCTATGAGGACTTTGTGCCTGGCTCTGCCGGAGCCAGCGCAGTTAGGGGAACACATGGAGGGTTCAGTTTTGCTGTTGCACCAGTAGCACATCTTGTAAAGCTGGGTGTTGTTGAAAGCCCAACAATCTCCTTAGTTAATGGACCCCACTACAACTATATTCTGCAGCTCAGCACATTGTATACTTATTATTTTATGTGCATTCATTCTTCTCTACCTTATCTGTTTTCAGGCCAGAAACACGGGATCAATACCCAAATAAATTTATCCAGAGGGATGACACAGACAGATTTTACATTCTGAACACATTGTTCAATTTACCGGGTGAGTCCCATGTAAGCCAACACAGGCCTGTTTCTGCATCTGGCATCTTTGTAGCCAGTAAAGTTTTGCTAATGTCTTACTGGACTTACCTCTCTGATTTATTTTTGTTTGTATGAACGTTCTTCTTCCAGGCCCAGAGCCCAAAGTTAGCTGGCCATATGATGTTACTGTTGTTTTACAATTCTGCTTTGTTTCTTTGCAGAGACCTACCTGTTGGCTTGCCTAGTAGATTTCTTTACTAACTGTGACAGGTACACTAGGTACGTATTCTCTCCAGTTTGATGTAGCTGATAATACAGTGAGATCATTATTAGAATTCAGAATATAGTGTAGATGCAGCTGCTGTTAATATCAGTGGAGGCCTCTCAAAGTGATTTCAGTGGGGAGAAGGTCAGGCCTCTTCTTTTGATATTAAGTGAATTTAGTCCTGATGAGATGATCTATGGGTACAGCAGAGACTGGTTATGAGGTTCTCCGTTATAGCTTGTGCCAGTGTTACTGCACTGACTGCCACTGGTATTTGGGGCTAACTTCTAAGACCACGCACTTACTACAGGATTGTAACAGCCACCAGACAGCGCATTTTCAAGTCATGTCCATTGGAACCATATTTGAACTGGTAACTGAAAGGCTGTATTTCCTCAGTGAGTTACTGCGAGCCCCTCATTTCATGACTTAGAACTACGTTCAATCAGAAGTGAAATAGTCAGATATGGATTGATTCAAAAGGCTGTGTGTGCAGCATGAGTTATTTACCTAGCTTTCAAATACATGCAAGCTTAAGAGCAAGTTACATTTCGAGCTGGTAAATCTGAATGCTGCTGCACAACTGAGATACATGATGGGTCATCTTCCCATCTTACGTGATTGAAAGGGAAAGGTTTAATGGGGTTTTACCTGGGACAGAGGAACTGCAATTTAGTTTATACGGATAGTCCTTGAGGTCAAGCATCCTTTCTCTAGTAACAGCCAGTAATTGTACTGGGCAATTATGGGATCAGTTGTCTGTTGGAGACATTTCTTCCTTACTCCCTTAGTGGTTAGGGCATAAACCAGTCATGAAGTGTGATGATTGCAGTCATGATAAATACAGCTCTATTTAACCCTCCATGATTCCTTCTAATGCACACTCTCTGTGGTATCTTGTGGGGGTAATTGCTCAGGTTAACTCTTACTGTTTAACACACAAGCAGTTCCCCCTCTCAATAGTATCATATTTAGTTGATTTCCATGGCACCTGCTTTTTAGTGTTGGAAAGAGGGATAAATGGCAGCACTCTGCTTACTTTCTCCATAGAAAAGTATCTCCATTATCTTTCATCTTTTGTAAAACACTGTAAACTGCATGGTCCCAGTATTTCAGTCTCTCTTAAAATGGAAGTGGTTCATGCGCTTAATTTTCTTTCTTGCTCTTGTAATACTGTGAGGGAGAAGTAAGAGTTGCAGTCACAGAAAGCTGTAGTACTGCTACAGGGCCACAGGCCAGTAGTTATGAACTCACATCCTAAAATTCTAAATGAAGAGCGTTTACCTGGGTAACACACAGACCGTGTTAAGCTCTGGTTGTAGCCTTGTTTCAAGCCTGAGCGGCAATAAAGGAGTCAATAAGACACTGTTATTGTAAGATGAAAATACAAGCTCCAAACATCATTTTGAATCATCTTTCTCCTTGGCATTACTCCCACAGCACTTGTTTCTTACCTGCTGCAGTTGGCTGCCACAAATAATCCCTTTTCTTTCTCCCTACAGCTGTGAAACAGGGTTCAAAGATGGAGACCTCTTCATGTCCTTCAGGAGTATGTTCCAGGATGTCAGAGATGCTGTTGACTGGGTTCATTACAAGGTGATTACAAAAACTCCTCGGGACTCTTGTACTCATTGTTCAGTTAGAGGGACTGGCTTGTAAATCTTGAATTAAGATGTGTCATTCCACTTTTGGGCAAGAGCCCTGCTTTGCCGCCTAGTGAGCAAATAATAAATTGCAGTTGTATGTGAGTGAGTCAAGACCTCGACTGCTCTCCTGGTACTGGAGGATATAGATCTTGACTTCCTATTCCTTTTTATGGTATCTAGATTACATTTCCTTACCTTAATTCATGGGTTTAAGAGGATGATCCCATAAGGATATTTGCACTTACAGTCCACAATTGTATGCTGTCCTAATTTTTAAAACAGTGATTTTACTGTAAATAGATTACACTTGTAATACCTTATATTGTCTAAAAGGTACTCGTTTTAAACAGAGAATTTTGTCAGCTCTTCTCTATTTAGAGAGGAGAGGAAGTTCATCTTTCTTGCACACTTGCATGCAAACGCAGAGTTTAGATTTTGTGAACATTAACATCTGGTTAAAGGCCTGATTTTCATGTCCTTCCTCATTCAAGAGGCCCATCAGGGGTGGGATGGAGAACCATCACAGGAGAACTCTGCTCACAGTTATACTTGCAGTGATCCCTTTAGCCATGCAGAAGCCAGGAATCTTTTTTTCTTTCCTTATTCAGTGTTGTGTGATACATGTCGGACTTTGGCCTTTGAGTAAAGCATTATGGTCAGTGTTGGAGACAGGTCGTTGACTGTCTTGTTTGGTTTGGCAAATCTATTTTTTGTTTGTTTCTATTGTATTCCCTTCTGAAAGGGTTAAAATGCTGTTGAAGTGGATTATTTACCATGGTGAGGGAATCGATGGATCACAGAGTTTGTGATGGTCCCTGCTACTCAAAGCCTCTCATCTCTAGAGTCACTGGTTCAGATTCGCCCTGGTTTGTACTTTCACAGCATTTTGAAGTGTGAAAGTTGGCATTACTTTGATGTCTCTTACATCATAAGTTTCCATCACCTCACTAGGTTCTGTTGTTTCTATTTCAGGGATCGCTCAAGGAAAAGACCCTTGAGAATCTGGAAAAGTATGTGGTGAAAGATGTAAGTGTGAGGTTACTTTACTTGTGCTACGTGACATTCTGTACTGAATAAGCTGGCAAGAAATAAACATGCTGATTTGCTTTCCTAAATCACAAAACAGATAACGCTGTGATTTCTATTGTAATAACTGAAGACAAAGTGGAAAGTTCAGACACAGCCTTTATTCTGAGCCAGTGATCCACATGATTTCGTGTTCACGCGCACATTTTTTACGTAAAATATAAAAGCCAGAGGAGATGTTAGCGTGGGATACAGGTGAATGTGTTGCAAGGCTCATGTTGTTTTGTTTGGTGGTGAAAGCAATTGTGATCCCTGTCCACGTTTTCTCTGCCCAAGCAATCCCTCTACCACAGATCTCTCCTTTAAAAGCAACAAATGAGCGTCTTAGATTTAGTGTTCTTTAGCCATCTGGCAAAAGTGCTTCACACATTTAACCATAACGAGTTGAGGGAGAGATCCCAAATGACCAGCCAATATCCAAGTCTCTTGATAGCCCCAAAGTGTGTCTTTGGCACATCCAACTGGGTAAGCTCCCCACCATTCCCTTACTTTTGCCTTTCTCTGCAACGTGCAGGGCCCCTCTGGACCACAGTTACTTATAATTATTCTTCAGTTTAAATGAATGCTGCGGATGCCTCCTCTGCTAGTAGAGTATCTCTTTAAAGCAGTTAACCTCGTTTCTAGGTACATGCCTGCAAAATTCTTAAGAAACTGTGCTGTGGGGCAGTCAGTTCCTCTTGCAATGAACTAAGAAAGATTTATGATTCAATAAAAATAGCTCCAGGAGTAAATTCTCCCTAATTTGAGGTTGGAATTATAATACACTCCAACTTGTAGCTTATGTGAGCTCAAATTTCACCTGCTTCTGGGCCCATTTCAGGAATGGACTTGGAGCTGGAGGGGCTGCACCAGTCTGCCTGGTGCAGAGCAGAGCAGACGGGTAGGAGGCAGCACAGGGCGCCTGGTGTGGCAGTTGGCAAAGGCACCGCAGTGCTGCTGAGCTGTTCCCACTTGCCTTCCTCCCTGGGCCGTGCTTTGGAGGGGTCTTAGGCGGATCAGCAGCTTTCCTGTCTCTCTGGCCAGTGCAAAATGTGCGGGTTTGTTTGCATATTGGTTTGTTTTGTGGTTTCTTTTAGTGGGATCATAGCGGAGTAGCGTTTTCCCTGTGATGAATCTCTGTAACTTTTGTATGTGACTTTCAGGGGAAGCTGCCTCTGCTGCTCAGCCGCATGAATGAAGTTGGCAAGGTGTTCCTCGTCACAAACAGTGACTACAAATACACAGATGTAAGTGCTGCCTAAATTGGTATATAATGGAATAAACCAAGCCAGCTGTTGATCTCTGCAGGTTTTGGTAGGACATCTTCTGATGTGGTGTTAGGTGCTTTCTGAGCTAAGTGTAGGATGATTTAATGGTGAACGCAGATTAGGTGTTCAAACTCCTGTTTTACAGTCCTGGTTCTGCTGCTGGCCCAGCATCAGCCCGGCTTAAGTCCCTCTGTACCTCAGTTCCTCAGCAGTTAAAAGGCTGAAAGAGAAAATGTTACTTATTTTAAATTTCAGCATTCTTTAAAATGCAAAACTTCCCTATCAAATGAGGTTGTTCCGAGTAGAGACAGGTGACCAAACCTATGATCCCAGAGGTGTTTAAGAGCTAGAAGGGGCTGTCTGGGGTGCTGCTGGCATGAGGGCAGTTCCTTAGAGTCCTGATGAATGGCAAGATACTGCTACACGGCTAAGCCGAAAATTTATATGCTATTTTAAAGCATTGCAAAATATATCTGGAGCAGCCTGCAGATTACTGAAATAAATGTGTTCTTGATTATAAAATTACTGTTTTAACTTCTGTCACTGTAAGTTCTATATATTCATTTTGTCCCCAAATGTTATGATGAGTTTCTTGTAAATCTTATAAATAATGTTCTGTAACCTGAAAAGAAAAAGACAGAAAGGTATGCTCTTATAAATGTCACAAATGTATGTTTAAAAACAAATCTTTGAAAACTTTCTTTGTGTCTTTCAGAAAATTATGACTTACTTGTTTGACTTTCCACATGGACCAAAGGTATGTTATTTCTAGACTGCAGTTCTAGTAGGAATTAATGTGCCTAATTATCTGTGTAGCTGGAAAGCATTTTAATCCTGGTTCATCGGCTGTATGGGATTAGTTGCTTTAATCTGGTTAAAATACACTTGCTGTTTAGTGTTCTGTTTGAATAGGATCAGAGCGAATACAATGCAACAAAGAGAAGAGAGGCATCATCTGTTTGAAACAATAATATCTGTGTTAATTATAGCATTATTTTAGTGATAACACATTTTAATTCTGGCATTTTGCAGCACTAATCTTGCACAGTGTTTTAGATGTTATTAAAAAAAAAGTCTTAAGGGGATTGAAAGAGTTTCATAAACTGGCATAAATATTTAAGGCCTGATTGTGCTTTGACTCTGGTAGCTCCAAGAGTTTCAGTCATGCTTTTCCTGGTTCTCTGAGGTCAAAACTTGGCCCTGAAACTTTTGGAGACAGACATATGAACTGAATTTATACCAGCCTTCCCCAGGCTCCCACTGGCAGATCATCTTGCACTCAAAAGATATATTTTCACAGTGTGTTCTTAAGGTATAAGAAGGCCAGGGGAGCAATTTTCAGAATAAAGAAAACCACAGCAACTGATAATTGGAAAAACTCCTTGCTGTGGCCTCAATCTCACAAAGATGGGAAGCATGGAGAAAGAAAGGCTCGCGAGAACCCAATGTGAATGAGGCAGGGCTGTGGTATGGAGCCGTGCTCTATGGCAGAGTCCAGGCATTTTCCTACTCTTGGCAAATGTGCCTACATGGTCTTGTAAGGCTGAAGCTGTGAAGTTGCATGTGTCTGGATCAGTGTAGGATGTCATCTTCAGAAGCAGTGGCAGCGTTGTCATTGACAGCATTTCTTTGTGCAGCAGCTGTACTTGACACAGGTGTGCAGCGCAGTTCTCGTAGCTCACACCACATCCTCAATTTTTGCAGCTAGGCTGGGTTGGGATGGACCTGCCTGCAAAAGACGAACGCTTTTGGAGATGGCACTGGCAGCCCGGCACCTCCCCCTTGTGCTAGCTGGGGAAACTGGTCCATTTGATGGACCAGCAAAGTCACAAGATTGTGGCTATGGCCAGTTAAATTCCGTGTGGTTGTTTATGTTGTGCCTAACTTGGGTTTGTTTCTTCCTTTGCAGCCTGGGAGCGCCCATCGACCATGGCAGTCCTATTTCGACCTGATCCTGGTGGATGCACGAAAACCCCTCTTCTTTGGGGAAGGCACCGTGTTGCGGCAAGTGGACACGGTGAGTAGCAGTTGGAGGGAGCCATTATGGCTGGTAGAGCTCATGCACCACTAGGAAGAAAACCTCCTGTGTTGTGTCCCTTAGGGGGAACAGGCAATGCAGTGTTTAGCCTGGACCTGCCCTAGAGAAGCAGGGCTGGCTTCTCCTCTTAGTGATTCCCAAGCAACCATATCACCTGGGACACAGGAGGGCTTGAGGCTTTGCTGGTTCGTCTACTGTACTGCAGGTGCCAATAGGAAATGAGTGTGGAGAGCCACATCCAGGTTGCCTAGGGAAGGGGGGAGAGAGAGACAAAGAGTAAGGAAATAATTGGACATAAAGCATTCAGAGCATCAGCTGTCCTTCACCAATGCAATATCCCTTTCCCCAGGTGACCGGCAAGCTGAAGATTGGTACCTACACTGGCCCGCTGCAGCATGGCATCGTGTACTCTGGAGGTAAGGCGAGAACAGCTCCTATTGTCCTGTGTAGTGACTCCAATGTGCCCTGGTGGCCTTCGTCGCGTTGGCTGTGGGGGGACTTGTGCTAGGTGGCTGCATGTTGTGCCAGGCACTGGGCAAGGGCATTTGCCAAAGCTCATTGTGCTGTGCCATCTGCACACTGCACCAGATGCTTTTTACCTCCCTTGCTGCTCAGAACAAAGAAGAAATGGACCTGTCCCTCCTGGAAAGCTCTTTTCTTCCTTGCCAGGGAGTGTTTGGGAAATGCCAGGGCTGGGCTTGGAATGGGGAGAGCTGTGGCAGGCCCAGTGCAACATTTCCCTGCTGTCCTCACTGCGCCGCCAGCAGCATGACCACACTCAGACATCTCCATGAGCCAGGGAGATGCTGTCCAGATGCTTGTGGCTCCATCACTACTACATGAGGTGGGAGGCAGTGTCGCCCCTCTGCCACTACTGTTTATACCAAGATGTGTGTAGTACAAATAGCTGCAAGGGCAAAGCTGCTCCTAGGTGAACTCCCGGGTGGGTAGGTGGAGCCCCCGCATTGCTGTGGCCAAGCAGAGGTGATTCATTTAGTGGCAAAGGTTTCCTCAAAGAAAATGCAACTTCTGTGTCCCTAACCCTGGTACTCTGAAATAAGCCAAACGTTTCCCTTTGAGTCCTCTTTCTGAGCCACCCTGTTCCTCTTCTCTCAGGCTCCTCGGACACAGTCTGTGACCTGCTGGGGGCCAAAGGCAAAGACATTCTCTACATTGGAGACCACATCTTTGGAGATATCCTCAAATCCAAGAAGCGCCAGGGCTGGAGGACCTTTCTGGTGATCCCCGAGCTGGCCCAGGAGCTGCACGTCTGGACTGACAAAAGCGGTCAGCAGCCAGGCCAACACCATGGCAGGCTTTGCTCTCGCTTGCCTGGTGCTGCTTCAGCTCCCTGAGATCCCTGGGGCAGTGGGTTTTGGGGAGAGATTGCCCTGGCTTGTCACCTGTCTCCCACACCTGCCTCTCCCTTTGGTCCTTCTCCCCTGGGGTTGCATGTTGGCAGCAGGAGCTGGGGCAGCTCCTCGTGGTCTGGTGTCAGGGTCCCAGGCCTTGCCTTTGCTCTTCCCTGGGCCACGTGCTGGTGATCAGCTGAGAGCTGGCCAGGGGAAAATTTGCAGCTGGTGTGGGTGATTGAACTGTTCATCATCCAGTAATCCTGCCCCAAAAGCAGTGTCCTTCTAATCTTACAGAGCTGTGGCTTCTCTGGTAAAAAATATCTGACTTGGCACCCAGGTTATTGTCCCTGCAATGCCTGAGCCATGACTGCTCTCCCGTCTGCAGGGAGTCCCTGCTCACCAGCCGTTTCCTCCACCTTTCTCCCGCTCCCTCTGACGCTCTGCTGCCAAAGTGCTGCGTGTTTCCCATCCTTCAGCGCTACTGCTTTTCTCCCAGGTTTGCCCTTTGGTGTGTAAATACGGGGAGTTATGCAGGTTGCCCCATGCTGGTTAAAAGGTTTTGGTGAAGGCTATGAAGGTTCAGCCTCTGAAACAAAAGGGGCAACCAGAAACCAAGTCTAGAGCTCTGCCTGTGGCATGGAGCATGACTGAACCCTCTTGCTGCATGGTGACTGTGGCATGCCACGTTCCTCAGTGCAGTGCCCCAGCACAGCCACGCAAGGGGTGGGGGCAGGATGGTGGATTTGCTTTCATCCTTTCTCAGTTCAACAGTTTAAACTTACCTCCCCCCCCCCCGCTTTCTTTCCTGTGTTATCCAGCCCTTTTTGAAGAGCTGCAGAGTCTGGACATTTTCTTGGCTGAGCTATACAAGTGAGTGTTCAAACGCTGACACCTTTCCTGCTGCCTTTCCCAGCCTAGTGACAGCTAACGAGCAGCTCTCACTAACTCTTGGGAGTGGGTTGGCAGCACTGCTGCCGGACCCAGGAGCTTTGACTCAGGACTGGGCTCTGCCCACGAGACCAACCTTCCCCTCCAGACCAGCCTCCCTCCCCCACGCCCCTGCCCCACAACATCTGTTTCTGAAAGGCTTTTCACACAATTTTATTTACCTTCTCGCCTGTAACTAGGCATCTGGACAGTAGCAGCAATGAACGCCCCGACATCAGCTCCATCCAGAGACGCATTAAGGTACCAATCATAAAATCCGTTTTCATCCTATTGGCTCCCAAAGAGCTTGACAGCCTGACCCACTGCTTAGCCCTAAAATGCTTTGCTCTGCCTTTGGGTGGGCACAGCAGGCTTGGTGAAGCCCATCTGTCCATGGATGCTAATGGAGGCGCTTCCCAGCTCACTGGTGCCACTGGGCACTCCTGAAAGGCAGCCTGGTCTGGAATATGGTCTCCTTTGTTGTGTAAATAGCAGTGCCATCTGAAGGTGCCCATGGGTGCAGAACTGGGCAGCGACCCACACGAGCTTGGAGGGGCTGTAGCCTCTGGTTCAGTCAGCCCTGCATACTGAGGTCCCCGCCTGGGGCAGGTTCTGGCCCCAACCCTGCTGCCACCTTCTGCTCTGTTGGTGTGGACTGGTCTGTACTCTGACGCTTTGGGATAAGAGCACAGAAAACCCGTGGCAAGCCTTGCTGGAGATCTTGCAGGTCCCGTGCAGCCAAGCCCTCAAGGCGCTCCACTTGCGGTGCTGCTGTGGCTAGGTCTGCTCTGTAATGCTGTGTGCTGGCCCAGGCATCCAACCTGCCCTTTCTTGCAGAAAGTGACCCACGACATGGACATGTGCTATGGGATGATGGGGAGCCTCTTCCGCAGTGGCTCGCGACAGACCCTGTTTGCCAGCCAGGTGATGCGCTATGCCGATCTCTATGCAGCCTCTTTCATCAACCTCCTCTACTACCCCTTCAGCTACCTCTTCAGAGCCGCCCACGTCCTGGTGAGTTACAGACCCTGGGGGACAGACAGGTCCTCCAAAGGTGCCTCTGCTTGCGTGCGTTAGCACTTCCACCAGCGCGAGGCAGCAGGGATGGCACCGTGGAGGGTTAGGCAGCAGCTCGGCGTGTTTGATGCACTGCAGGCCAGAGTCATGCTCTGGGGTTCGCTCTCTGGCTCTCTCGGGGAGATGCCCTGGGACAGACACCCCCTTCCATCTCCTCTCTCTTTCGTAGATGCCACATGAGTCCACGGTAGAGCACACACACGTTGACATCAACGAGAAGGAGTCGCCAATGGCCACGCGCAATCGCACCTCCGTGGATTTTAAAGATTCTGACTACAAACGGCATCAACTGACCCGCTCCATCAGCGAGATCAAACCGCCCAACCTCTTCCCCCAGGCACCTCAGGAAATCACGCATTGCCATGATGAAGATGACGATGAGGAAGAGGAGGAAGAGGAGGAGGAGGAGGAGGAGGAGGAGGAGGAGGAAGAATAAGAAGGAAAAAGCAAAACATCTCTGAAGACAAACCATGACTCTAGCTGCGATCAGGAGTGGATTCCTTTGTTGGGGCCCTTGGGGTGATGGGTTGGGGGGGTGTGATTCTTGCAAAGGCACATTTTGAAAGTGTCCAGAAACTTTTAACAAATTAACACTAATCAGGAGGAGACCCTTGTTTTCAGTTTTGCAGACGGTTCAGAAAGCCAATGGGTTCTGCCCAGGTGGTGCATTCAGCTATGGATTGCATACCTGTGCTGTAATGCTGCTCCCGTTACATTTGGGGATGCTGCATGTTTTTCCTTTCCCATGATGTGTTTCATTTGGTTTTCATTTGAACAGTGTCCTGTGAACGGTTTTTGCCCTTTGTTACATTCACTGTGAAGGAGGAAGGGATGTGCTAGGCCCCGCGGGAGACAAAACGATCCAAATCCTCCTCCTGCCAGTTGGGTTGCTGCCCTTAACCTTCTGTTTCTGGAATACAAATGCTTCCCATGTTAGCCAGGGAGTTGCTGTGGCTTCTAGCACTGAGTTTACCCCCTGCTTGGCATGAGTTTCTCCTTGTAAGTGGTTCGATTCCTCTGGCCAACTCAGACGGCGGTGGGAGTCTAGCTCTTACTTGCATATTTGCAGTTGTACATGTTTCAGCTTGTAGACGCTTGTTGTCCTTTTCCAGTGTGTCAAAGCTTTCTTTCATCACTGGCATGCGATGCATGATTTCCAGAACATTTCTCAAACAGCTGATGCGCCTACTGTGTTCTCAACTCCTTCTGTAGTTTCAACAGTAAATATTAACGCAGGAGCTTGAAGCCACTGCTTTAGTGTTATGTTAGTTGGTTGGTTTTCCTCGCTGCCTGTTACTGACCTTTCTGTCTGCTCAGCTTTAAGAAAGTGAAGACAACACCAGCCAGCCCCTGGAACGAGAGGGCCTGTTTTCCACGGTGCTCTGGGCCACACCTGTAGGCCTCAAACTGGGAAACAGCCGGTGCCACAGGGCCAGCCCCACCGTGCTACCTGCGAAATGCTGGCCCAGCTGGCAGCTGCCCTCCTCTTCCACCTGGCGCCGGGGCTGGCAGAGGCTCATGGGGTGAGGCTGCGTCTCCTGGCTGAGGAGGGTGATGTCCGCAGGCTGCTGTGCCGGGACCGGCGGCAGCCGAGGCTGTCCCTCCGCGTCAGCAGGGCTGGCCTGCCTCCACTGTCCTGCCTGCAGTGCCGGTGCCTGCCTGCAGGTCTCCCTGCGGTGCCAGCCTGGAAGTGCTCTTGAGTGTTGCCAGCCGGGAAAGATGCAGCTGTGGCAACAGCGCTGGGCGGTTTTCCTCCCTGTCGTGAGTGCAGTGTCCCTTGCTCCAACTTGTGCCGTTCGCAGGTGAAGGGGGGGGGCCGCCTTGTCGCAAATTCGACTGTAGTTTCAGTTCCATAAATGCATTTAATTTTTTTCCCATTTTTAAAGTTCCTTAGAAGAAGAAGAAAAAAAAAAAAAAAAAAAAAACCAACCACCAACATCTGAGCAGGAAACTGCTGCCAAAGTGGCAGTTGTACAAGTCAATAAATCATGATGTTTCTAATAAGTGCCTGGTGCTTTGTGGTGCATCGCTGAGACCATGAGGGTTGTACTGGAGGCGGTGGGGGGGCGCCGGGGCCAGGCTCCCCACCTGCCCCGGAGGGGCCTGGCCAGTGGGCCAGGGAAGAGGGAAAGTAGCTCCCAGAAGTGGTTATTTAGCATTGCTGAGAAGTGGAAGCGAATTTGGGTCAGGCCCGGTGACAACAACGAGGGCTGCGGCAAGGCCCAGCTCCCTGTGGAGTCGGCACCCACCACCCCCAGGCCCAATCCCCCCCAGCTGCTTCCCCCGCCTGAGCGGCAGCAGCCCAGCGCTGCACCTGCGCGCTGCTGTACAGGGAGGAATCGGCTGCCCGCACTCAGCTCTCACGTGAGCATCTCGCATAAACCAAAAACCAGGCTGGAAGAGCCTGGGCACTGGTGACATCAGTGCCACGACAGAAGGAAATTTGGTACCAAGTGCCCCGAGTGCTAAATCAAAAAGCAGAAGCTAAAGGGAGGCTTGAGGTGGCCAACCCCCAACAGCCAAAGCTTCTGTGGCAACCGCAAGCCCCAAATCCCAGCGCTGGCTCTGAGCCCCTTCACATTGGGGGCTGGAGCACAGCCAAAGCTCATCGCCGGCTCACCAGCCCACAGCCTCCGGGTGCCCCAGGGCAGGACGGGGTTGCAGAGCTGTTCCCGAGCCCTTTCACTAAAGGCCATGCTGGGCTTTGCTATGTTTAAACATCGTTTTTGCCAAGTACAGCCACTTGAATTTTTTCAGCTTTAGCTCAGCAGCTGGGGAGGGCGTGTGGCTGCAGGAAGGGAGGCCGGGGAAGCTCCTAGCATTCCTCCGGCCTAACTGGTCGCCACAAATAGCTCACTCTCAGCCCAGGGCTATTTCTGACAGCGATGGGGAAAAGACTCTTCAAGGCTGGAGCAATGGAAAATATTTGACCCTCCCGAGATGGTGGGAAAGCAGCAGGCCGGAGCTGATGGCTACCCAGCCTCCACTCGCTGCCGGGGCCTCACACAGCTCTGCCTGATCTACAGCAGCTCAAGACGGTGCTGCAGTAGGAAAGCACCAAGCAAGAGCAAGGGCAGAGCTTCATCCCCAGGCCAGCCCAGGGGACACAGCCACAGCCCCGTTTTCAAGCACCTGCCAGCACCTCCATCCTGTAACGCCCGACACACTCCCGTGGCCTCACTACACCAACAGCCTGGCCGTCCCCGCACTGCAAACCAGCTCTGCAATGCCCCGAGCAAAAGTCAACATGAACCACAGTCCTCCCTGGCCCCGCAGTGAAACGCCCCCACTGCCCTTGCCCCAAGCTGCAGGCGCCGGCAAGCAGCTATTGCCAGTGGCAGGACTTGGCGCATCTGCCGAGTACCTCAAAAAGGCAGTTTTGTATATGCACAGACAACAACCCATGCTAGATATGGCCAACGGGGTGCTCACCTCCAGCAGGACCCCCATGGGGACAGCTGGGCTGCGGAGCTCTCACAAGCAGAGCTACCTGAGCAGTAGGCTGGGGTGGGGAAGAGTCTCCCAGGATTTAATAACCTGCATTCACAAGAGGTCACCGAGACTGCAAGGCACCCAACACGTGCGTACTGGCCATTATGCCCAGGGAGCCCTTATACCTGCAGATCCAGAGGCACCGGGGTCCGTCCTTGCAGGAGCACCATGTCACCTGTCCGTGCTGCTGCTGGTGGCTTTGGGAGAGCTGCAGGCCCCACAGCAGAGCGGTGTCAGCTCCAGATGCTGCTCCTGCCCTGCGGCCAGGCTCCCGCAGATGCTGGGCCAGCTGCGTTTGGCCTTTTCATCCTCCCCATCTGTGCAGGAGATGCCCCGCAGCATGGCCTCACCCCAGGGAGCAGAGAGGATTAAAAAATATGTGGCCAGAGAAATGCCAAAGAGGGACGGACAACAGAGAAGAAGGTGTAATTCTCCGTTGGCAGCTCAGATCCAATAAATCCCTCTTTCCTCTGATTTTCAGGGCTGCTTTGGAAAACGCTGGTATTAGCAATCACAATCGAGACTGAAACCTGCCTCCACAAGGGCTCCACCCTGGGGAAGCCCCTCTCCCTCGGGGCCTGGTGGCAGCCTGGGACCCTCCCCAGGGTTTGGTGCATTCGGCAGCGCCAAGCACCCGCTGCGAGGAGCAGCCGCTGCCACCAGGCACGTCCCTCGCTGGTGACCCCAGAGAGGCTCATGCACCACCTGGCAGGACCACGTGCTACAGACAGACAGACAGTGCTCACACTTCCAGACAAACAAACAGGATATATAGAGAAGGTTGTAAATAAGGGATTTTTATTAGTGGAAGAAAAAGACCACTGCTGTTGAGGGAACACTTCAGAAAGAGAAAGTCAGCTGCTGTCCATTACCACCAACTTCCCAGCTCTCCTCCCTGGCTCGAGGATTCATGGGCCCAGACCCACCAAAGCAAAGAGCAAGACCTGGCTCTACGGGGAACAGGATCTGGCCCCTCCATGGCTCTCGACAACTAAAGCGGAGATAAAAGACTGTTAATGTGCCGACAGCAATTTATGATCTGCAAAGATCTGGGTCCAGGATCACCAACATCAGCCCCACCACCCGCATGCCAAAATCCATCCCTTTGAAATGAGGGGGAAGCATGGAGGAGGGAAAAATGCATAAACTGGAATGTTCAACAGAAAAAAAATCATCATTTATCTAAAAAGAATAGAAATAAACAAAATGCTTTAAACAAAATCACAAAATATACAAATAAATCTGGTACAAAATAAATAGGAAAGATTGGAAATCTACAACAAAATTGGAATAATTATAAAATTCATTTGTATGACAATCAGTATATGAAACGTATACACTTCATTCATGGATTTCAGTTGTGCTTATTCAGGTTTATGTACACAATTGGAAATACTGTAGTCAGAATACTACAACTCTGAAAACCCAAAGTAATGTACAATATGATACAATTAGCAAAGACCATCTATGATGGAAAATAAGACGCAGTGAAGAGACCTAGGATTGGCAGCGTAACCTAAAGAAGCTGGGTGGGTTCACATAGCCACGGAAACACATTTTAAAGGGCGAACTGCAAAGCTTCTGAACACAGGGGGAAAATAAAGGTTTCATGAATGGGAGTCAGGAAAAGATCCTGTGCAAACTTCGATATAGGTACAGGTTTTCCAGAACAGGATTAAATACAGGAGAAAGGTTTGGTTTTAGAGACTGCTGGTTGCAGAGAACCAGCTGTTCATGGCTTCCACGTGACGCAGGGACGTATTCTCAAGTATTTGGGTTTTCAGATTCAATGTATTTGGCATCTGGACGTTTGCCCCGTGATTCAGTTATCCAGCTTTGATCTTCAGCTGTGTGTGTTGGAGAAGAAAACCACCCAACAGCCTTGCGGTTCCCCCAGCAGGGCCCAGCCCTAACCTGCTCGCAAGCCACCCTCCCACCTGGCAGCTCAGAGAACACGGATAAAACGTGGTTGGGTTGTTGGTGCTGGGGGTCCTGATGGGTTTCCGCTCTCCAGATTTCACACCGAGTCTGCAGGGGAGGCAGAGGAAAGCGACTCCTTGAGCAACATCTCCCACCCTCCTCAGGAGCTTAGCACGAGGAGTGGAGACAGGATTGGGGCAGCATCGCCCATTCCTGCCCGGCAGCCCACGGGGTGGCTGCGCAGTCCCCTCCTGTCTTCCTGTGAGCTCAGCTAAACCTCAGCAAGAACAGGAGACATGGGTATCGCCAAGCCAAGAGCAGCAGTCACAGAGAGCTGCTTTACCAAGTCCAAGCCAGCATGAGGCAGGACACGTACCCTAGGTCAAAATCCACCGGCCAAACCCGCTCGGCTCAACCTGCGGGGACCTGAGAGGTTAGAGCAGGAGCCGCGCTGGGGCTGACCGTGGCACAGCCAGCCTGTCGCTTCTGGGAAGAGAGGAGTCGGCTGCGAGTCCCCTCCATGCTCCCACACGCATCTTTGGATGAGTCCGGAAGGCATCCATGCAATATTGGCACTTTCAGCTAGAGGCTGACAATCCAGGCTACTGGTCTGAGACCAACAACTTTCTCACTTGAATTTGGAAGGATTTGGTACAACAGTGATGCCCAGAGGGTAAAACCCTCCTTTTTTAAGTTCTGCAGTCTCACAGCTGCCAAAACGTGACGCCAGATAGCTCCACCAAGCACTAAATGTTGGGACAAGTCCTTCCTACCTGACAAACACCATAACCAGCTTCCCTTCAGTCTCTACCGCTTTGAGGATGAGAAATGACCATGGAGCCACTGACCTGAGCCCATCAAATGCTCCTCCCAAGCACCAGAGCTGCCTGCAGCCTCTGCACGTTTCAGGCACTTCTTTGGGCCTCGGGCTCACGACAGCCTACGAACCTCTAAGCCAGACCCTACAACAGGCAGTTTCTTTTGAGAACGGCTAAACCTCTCCTTCTGGGGGAAGGATTAAACATCAAGCGCTTTGGTAACCGGAAATCGGGGGCTGGCACTGGAAGGGTGGGAGCAGACGGGGCGCTTTGCTCTGCTGGATTCCAGTTATCGGCTCTGCTCAAGGGAAAACAGGGCCCAAAGGAAAAAGTGTTTTTCAGTTGAAGACAGAAAATCAGCAGCTTTGAGTACCTTACCGCCAAGGTGCAGAAGCGTCACTGAGGCTGACCTGAGGATAATGAGGACACCATGACAAGCCACTTTGACACAGTTTGGTGCTACTGACCTGTGAAACACCTCCCTCTGCCATCCGTACCATGCAAGGGGCTGGAGGCAGCTTTCCAGCACCCCCTTCCCTTCCCCGCGACTCGGGGAAAGGGGCTGGGATAACCTGGCCTCTCGTGCTTTTCCCTAGGGAATGCTCTGGCCTCCCCAGGTCCAGCTTCCAGCTTGTAACATAAAAGAGCAGCAAACATGCAAAACCTGACTGAGAAATTCAACCGTACCGCTTTGGACCTGCAGCGATAGCGTCCCCTCGCTCAGACGCGGCCTCAGGGCCACTGCAGTGAAACGAAAAGGAGGAGGAGCACAGCCTTGTGTGACGCCAGCCTCCAGGAGGAGAGCAAGACACCGAGCAGGATTATTCGGAGTGGGGGGGGGGGGGGGGGGGGGGGGAGTCTATGGGAAGCTAGCGGATGTTTCAGGTTCTTCCGTGCCGCGCTCCACTAACAGCGTCTGTGCTGCAGATGCACGGGAATGGGGCCAGCGTTGCCACAGAGATCACAGCAACGAGAGAGCCGCAACCAACGGACCCAGCACACGGCAGAGCAGGGATGAGGGCAGCTTTCTAGCTAAGCTGGTAGCGCAGTGCTTGTCCTCTCTGCCGCTCAAGTCAGGATGAAGGCTGCTCTCCTTTATGCCGCGACAAGACGCCTGGCCTTTGGTCACACGTGTTAAGCTCATCATTTCACTGTTGGACCAAAACAACCCTCAGTATCCAAGGACCAGGTACTTCTTTGGGTCTACTTAAAGCCACAGTGTAAAGCCAGGGCAGCGAGATGTGCAGCAAGCCAGGGTCTGCATCACCCAGAGCCTTTCAGCACACGCTGGTTTTCGGCCGTGTGCCAGCTTTGCACCTCAAAGCGTATGGTACAAGCGCAGGATCACCTCATCGCTGGCCAGCCACCTTCGGGACGAAGTCTCGAGTCAGCATCACAAGAGACACACTTTATAGCATTATTCCCCTCCCTGCCCAGCCCCAGTTTCCTACTGGCAATCCAGACACTGGATAACTTGACAACTGGTACACAGGTACTAGTTTTAAAACCACAGATGTGTGTATTAGGTATCATATAAAATATGGTACATCTTTCAGGTGGGAATGATTTCTATAGATACTCTATTTCAGCACAAGGAAGATGCATGTCCCAACCGCTCCCAGAGAACACGGCTGTATTCCCCGCTACGTATGGTACTTACACAGGATGCTTGCGAGGAGACAGCGCTGCTCTTCGCCGTCCCCACCCCAGCGCCCCCTCGGCTGAGCTCTGCGGAGATCACAGGAAGCACCACTGCTGCCTGAGCAGCCCTTTGCACACAGCTACCTCTTTGGTTTTCTTTCCTCTGAGCTGACTTGAGCCCTACATCACCGCTGCCAAAAGCACATCCCCATCTGTGCAGGGCCCTGACGGCTGAGCAGCAACTCACCCTGCTCCCCCCGCGCCTTCTCCAGGTCTGAGGTGAGTGCAGAGGGCCATATCCTGAGACTCCTACTCTTGCCAGCTCCAACTGCACAAAAAGGCACTTAAAGAAAAGAAGAAAAAAAACCCTGCGGTGAGGAAAAAAAGGAATATAAGTCTAGGAGAACAGAAGAGGAACAGACCACAGAGAACAACGCCAAACGAGCGGCTGGTGTCTCTTTAAAGGGAGCCCAAGACGGGCAAGCCATGCTCCCAGCCAGGTCCCCAGGCGTAGCCACCTCCCGCCTGCCGCGGGGTGCAGCTCTCCTCCCCAACAGCTGAAACACTCCCAAACTTGGCTCACTTTGCTCCTTAAAGGACAAGTAATGGTACCGCAAGCCTGAGAAAGGATGAGCCTGCATGGGGAGCACAACCACTGCTGGCCGCAGCTAACGCAGGTGCTGGGGCAGGCTTCAACCAGGTCACGGCATTGGCTGGGCCCTGGTCGGCCTGCAGCAGGAGCAGGCAGGCGTGCGCGGGGCAGAGAGAGCATGAGAGGGAGCTATACATGAATAAAGGTTTGGAGCGGGGGGGGGGGGGGGGAAGACTTGTCCCATGCAGCTCTGTCAGGTGTAACTGGAGGCTCTCCTGGCCATGCCAGCTTTCGGGGTCCCCCCACTTCTCCAACCAGCCCTGCTCACACCCTACCTCTCTGCCGACATCCCTCGTCTGGACCTTCACCCCGCTCGGGGACACCCCGGTCCTGAGCTCTTCTTCAACTGCATATGGATTTTAGGGAGTAGACAAATAGGGAATAAAACAACAAGCACTTTGTAAACTCTGGATGCTCTGAGCTTGGGGTCTACAGAGAAGACAATGTTGGTTTGCTAAGCTGCCCCCGAGCCCCTCCCCACTCAGAGCTAGTGTGCTTCGTATGATCTCCGTGTCGCCAGAGTCAGTCTTGTTTGGAGAAAGATTCTCATTGGAAAGCAAGAACATTCCTTCACTCTTTACAAAGGTTTGGCAATACACACAATTAAAAAAAAATAAATCATAGTTACAATAGATTCAGGTTCATTTCATTTAAAAGAAATTCAACCAACAGGAGTGTAAAAGTTATAATTCACAGTTATGCATTTAAGATATTAGTGTTGAAAACCTCACTTCAAAGAACTTTTGTGCAAAATTGTATTGACAGTAGAAACCATGGCTAGATGCCCTCCCAGCCCCCCAAGCCAACAGGTCATCATCTGCCCCTCTGCCTGTACCTGGAGGCAGACAGACAAGGTGAACAACGAAGGCAATAGGAGTTGACAAACGAAGATGCAGTATCCTTCTCACAAGTCAAAGCCTTGCCATGGTCTGAGGTCAAGTCCAGCAATTCCCAAAGCCATCAGCTGGTGCCCTGTACCACAGCAATGACTGACAGCTCTGCCACGCGTACACATGGCACCGCGGCACGAAATCCAGCATCAGAGCCCACTTGAACGCAGAGAGGCAACCAGCAAGCCAGAAGAACCTGGTAGGACACCTCCTGCATCAGTACAGATGCAGAAGCCAAGGCATTTCCATTACAGTAGGGAAAGCCAAGTCCTTGCATTTGCAAACACTGTCCAGAGTCTCAGAAGTAACCCTGAGACGGGCACAGGGCTCCTCTATTTATGTAGGTTCCCACCACGAGGGCTGGGAACCCCTTTCGTCTGTTAAACAGTAAAACTGTAAATACCCTGAGAACAGGGAGACTGGATTTTTCCCCTCTGTGGAGAGGACCATGCCCTGCTCTTCAAGCAAATTAGTAGTAGCAGCTCCTAACCCCTCTGGGTCAGGTACATATTTTCCATATGAAACACATCTATAATCAACTATTTTTATGGAAATTATTTCACTTTCCATTATTGGAACTGTACAAATGATGAGAAACAGTCATGCAAAAATTGCCTGCAGATTTTAGAACAGTGCGGCACGGGCAGAAGCAGGAGGTATTTGCTTCGGGATTGCATGGCTTTGGTTGGAAAAATAGGCTTTTTTTTTTTTTTTTTAATGGAAACAGACACTGAAACAAATCCACAACCTGACATAAGAAGCAGAAGTAAGATCGAGCAAGCAACCTCATCCCGGAGAGCGAGCTGCCTCGACTTGAGCCTTCCCTTCTTTGGCAGGGTTGACAAGATACTGCATCTCAGGTTCACCATTGTGTCAAACACTTTCAATAAACTTTTACATTCAGCAACACTAGATAAGAAGTGGGGGGGGCAAGTCACTGGCCCCACCAGGACAAGCGCTGTAACATCTCACCACTTTGCTCTGTGAGAAAGGTGCAATACGAGCAGCTCTCCAGGAAGGAGCAGGGCTGAGACCAACTCGGGCTGGTGCTGAGCCGAGTGCTCTCAGGCTGTTGCACAGCCGGGGTGGACATGGCGGGCTGGTGCAGCCAGGGGCATGTCAGTGCGAGGCTGGAGGTTAAGGAAACACTTTTAGATGGGAAAAGCCGTGATTTTAAAAAGTGGCTAAATGCTGAACATGAGAGCGAAGTTTGAGGGCCCGGTTTCCTTGTCACTCAATGCACATATTAGATACCATGGAATATCTATGCCCCCTTGTGGGGACTTCACCCTTACAGGCTGCTGCACCTTCCAAGAAAGAAAGCACATCTTTCCCATGCTGGTGCTCTCAGGGAGCAGGCCTGCAGGATCCATCTGTGGCCCTTTGCAGAGAGGAGAGCAAAAATTAGGGCTGCTTCCTGAAGCCAAGAGCGAGCGAAAGTGAGAGACATGCACACAAAATCTGCTCTAAAGCCACACACACTGATTTCCTGCAGGAAGTTACCGCAGCAAAATATTGCACCTTTCCAGGAAACACTTGCAAAGACCGACCACGGGAACTCACAGGCAAGTGCCTGCCCTAAACAGAGAGCAGGAGAGATGTGGGACAGGACACAGAGAGCTCTGGCAGTTGCATTTGGGACCGGGGGTTTCTTTGAGGGTCAGATGAGATCATCTGCACATAAAGAAAGGAGGGAAAATGCTACACAACCAGGACCATGGAACAGTCTTGAACCAGAAACCGCAGGGCCTCATTTGTTCTTCTCTCCAAAACCTAATACTGAGGGCAATGTTCACATTTTGTTTCAGGCGGCAATGGAAAGGGCGACAACCAGGAGAGGGAGGACGTGTTTTTCATTTGAGGACCCGGCTGGGACTTAAAGTCCATTTGAGGGAGCAGGAATGCTGAGGTGTGACGCAGAACTGCCACAGGGTATGTCTCTCTTGCACCCAGTCCACATGCAGGTTTTCAGGGTGGAGGAACTGGTTTCCGCTGCTTGACACTGGCTGTCCTGCACTAATGGCAGCCTGCTGGGAGGCTCTCTGTTCAGCTACCATGGTAATCCCTAACACGGCTGTTAAAAGGAGAGAGAGAAAGAAGGAAATACACTGAATGCTCTCAAAGGAAGGAATGTGGCTGGGGAACAGCCCAGAAGTGAACCTCTCCGAATCCCTGAAGTGCAATACACTCGCGTCTGGAAAGTTGTGTCAGTTCTTGGAGAGGACAGGATGGTCCTGACTCCTCAGCAGAGCCCATCCTTGCACTGGCAGAGGTTTACTGTCACCTGGAGGATGTACTTTGGGCGTAACTGTAGCAGCATCTTTTCTGTTAACACTAGAGATTTAAGGGGGGAACAGGGACCATTGTTCTCTCTGTTACTTAACAAAGACTGAGAGTCTGTTGTGGCCAAGGTAGCTGTGCACAGGCTATTACAGCACGTGGCCATTTAAAGTTTGTCATTTTGGGGTACACAGAGTTAACTTAATGATGCAGTTCTCAGGAACATCAAAGGAAAATCACCCAGTTACACTGCTGTGGAAAACTACCCCAGCTTTCATTTTGCAAGACTGCTGTTTTGCTAATTAATCCCTTCCCCCCAGTATGATCTTCAACATACATAAAGTTTTTGGAGGTTACAAAACTAAGTGTAACAATGCTTTTGTCTGTTTTACAAAGAAACCTTCTGAAATTTGAGAGATCATTACATACCAAAATAACCACTCCTTCCCTGAAACTTAACTGGAAGAATGCAATGATACTCATCCCTTGACCCTCCAGGTGGCTGAAACCAGAGGTTCCTTGAAGCTTGCTCACTTTTAGGAGACAAACACATACAAGTACCGGTTACTAACTTCTTCAACAGGGCAACAAAAAGAACCAGAGAGAGGTGAAAAGAGGTCTAAGGACATTGGAGCCGATTTACAAAACCACAACAGAGCTTCCTTCAGGTTGGGGAGGGACAGAAACAATTTAAAACTCTGCAAAATACTTTTTAAAAACATGATCTCTCTTGAAAAAATAATCGGAGCAGTTTTTAAACTTCTCCATATGTGTTTGAGGAGGAAAAACCCAACAAGGGTGCAAAATACAGATAAAAAATAAACATGATTCTACTTTGCAAGAAGTATTTTCATCGTTCTCAAGGGTGGCTCACCATTCCCAAAGTACGCTTGGGGCTTTAGTCTCTCTATCTTGCTCTTTGCTCCTTTCTTCCTGTTTCTTCCTCTTCTGCTCCCAGAACGGACGCAAAAGTCTTTGGTCTCAGAACACTGGATGCAGCACAGTGTTGCAAGCACATACTAACGGTGTTCACACTCAGGGAGGAGGCAGGAAGGAGCGAGGACTGGTCCTGCTGAGGAGATGGGATGGGTGGGTTGTGGGGAGTCAGCTCCTAGATGGCTCCTTCACTGTGCATACTGTGGTTGGGCTTGTTGTGAGTCACACAGTTCTGTTCATTCAGCAGGTTTGCTGTTTCATCTGGCAAACCGTCGTGCAGCTCCGTAAGAGTCAGTTCGATTTTAGTGTTTTCACTGTCCGAGGACTGAGGTGTTTTGTCCATCCGGGATGCCATCAGGGCATTTTGGTACTGCTGTCTTGAGATCTGCTCCAAGCACAGAAGGAAGGAACAAAAACAGCCAGTCACACTTTCATCTCCCCCATGGGACACATTAAGAAAATGAGGTCCCCCTCTCCTTCCAGATGGCCACGCTTAAACTCCTGTTTATCTGGGATCAGCTCCACTTCTACAAAACATCCCTGTGCTTTGCAAGCCTAGATCCCAACTCAATGACACGGCATGGTGACATTTCCACAGACAGGGTGGAAGCGCAGAGCTATGCAATCACCACGCTGTTCAAAGGCAGGGACTTACTCCTACGCAGAGATTTTTAAATCAAATCTCCATTTCCTTCTAATCATGCACATTTTTAGGGCCGGAACCAGAGCTCAGTGAAGGCTTTCTCCCAACTTCAGCGAGCTCCAGGCGAGGTTCTGAGCGTCCCCATAGAGCCAGAGGGGAAGAGCTCTACTGCTCTGGTCTAGGCCAGCAAATGCAGTGGCACCTAGATCCTTATTCTCATACATAAGGCATTTGATTCTAGTAAAGACTGGGATCTCCATAGAGACTAGATCAAATTAGCTACCCGTAAAGTCTTCAACTGGTCTCTCGGAGAACCAGCTGCACTCAGCAGAAGAGTCGTAACAGGGGCTTGTCAATACTGCCCACGATGCCTCAGAGGCAAGGAAGCCCATAGTCCCCTACTGCTGAATATGGTGGTAGAGGGGGGAATTCCTCCTGAACCAGCAGTGTACGCTCCTCTGGGTTAGCCTTCGCGGCCAGGACAGGCAGCAGGATGTACATGCACTGGTGGCCCCACGTGCTAGAAGAGCAGCAGGTCACCTCAGCAGGCAGAAAGATGGAAGAGGTTAAGTGAGTCTTTTAGAAAACCATAAGCTTTAGTAGCAACACAGCAGAAAGACTGGCAATGGAGATAGTCAGATGGACCAAGTCACAGCTTCCAAGGCAAAATCCAAACATGCACAGGCAGGTCACAGCCCTGGCTTACAAGGTATTATTTGAACAAATGCCCATGTGGCACAATGAAAACACTCATTTGAATGCTCTATCCTATGTATGAAGCACAGTGATACAAAAAGAGGTGTTCAAGTCTGATTGCAGAGACACCAGACACAGTTTAGCATTCATTAGCCTCCGTATGAACACAGTGAGAGCTGGAAGGACTCCACATAAACCAGCACAAGATGAGCAGCTGCTCTGTACAGCAGATGAGCCATTCAAATCTGTAGCGAGACTCGGTAATAGTAGTTCAGCTCTAGATCAGCTTGCCCAGTAATAAATATGCACTGGTCTAAACCTTGAAGACTTGAATCATCAACCAGTACACTTGAATTTGTCAAATTCTGATTGCGAGACTGTACTCTCCTTTGCAAATTTGGCTTCCTGTAGATATGGAACAATCCAGCTAGCATTCCAGGATTTCTACTCTATTTCACATATTTTTAATATTGAATTAACTTTGACAGAAGTTGAGTTCACAAATCATTTGAGTTGTATACAAAAACATGCACTTTCCTTAAGAAAGGCACCAAGGTCAATGTCTGGCCATGGGACGTCAGCTTCCCTGGACTCCCAGCTGGGCTGGAATCGCTGCCAGCATTAGCTGTTCCTCAGCTCAGCTAGCTTTCCTCATCCCACAGGACTCGCACACATTTCAGCATGGGATGCACCATGCTGGGGGACAGAGCTGTATTCATGCAACAACTCACTGGTATTATGAGACATGAGCCTAACATGTGAAGTTAAGATAAAGATAAATGTCCAAGACTTCTCCAAGCAGAAGAAGGATGACAAGTTGGAAAGTAAGATCAAGAACCCCAAACTGAAACCAAAATCAAAAGTGAATAAAAACTGCATCCAACACAAAATATCTCATCCTTTAGGAAATGACATTGTCAGCTAATGAAAGGTTTCCATTTTAGATGGCTCCAGAGATGTCACAAGGATGTGTCTCTCATGACTAAAAGCACAGAAAGGGTCTTTTCCATAAATTTTCCTCGAAGCACCTGGAATCCAGGAACTTATGTGACCAATACATTCACAGTTCTAAATGAAAGGAACAGGGAAGACAGAAACCAGTGGACAGCAGGTATTTGGAAAAGGTAACTCAAAGTGATTTTAAAATGGGCTGCTGCTTTAATAATCCTATCTACTCATAGTGCTATAGAGCAATCTATAGAAACCTCCCTTCCCCAGGCTCTCCATCCTGCCATTTAAGCCCAGCTTTTCAGCAGGGCTTTACTGGCTCTTTTCCTACCTTGACAAACTGAATGTCTGTGAGTGCTTTCACTGAGTAGTCCGGGACATACACTTGGAGGAAAGACGCATTCAGTTGGTTGTTGCTGCTCCCTAACGTTGGCGTCACTGCATCGATGCGATCACTTCGGTTTAAAGAGTCTGAGTGATTCAAGCCGCAGGGCCGAGGTGGAGACTTGTTTTCAGCTGAGAATTGGGCAAGAGGGAGAGAAATCTTAAATTAAGTAGGAAACATTTAAAGTAATCAGCTTCAAAGGGATATAATAAATCATGATGTAACACAGAAGATCTGCAAATACTTCATTTACTTATAACAAGACATGCAGCTCAACAACCAAATTACCCTGAGAAAAGTACATTTTGAATCCAGAGCCGGTAGTGGACATCGCTGCGTATAATTTAAACACACCCATTTTTATTTGTACTACAATGGATAAGGCACAGTTGGTCACAGTGTTTCAGCTGTTGCAGGGTAATTGCCAGAGAAAGGCAACTTCCCAAGACTTTCTAACAGGAGCTCTTGATCGTCAGACCATGCTTAATAGATTTCTTCTTCTTAATGATTTATAACCGCACCAGTATCAGACTTCTCATCTACTGAGTCAGTCCCAGCTAACCTTTATCCTCATTAGACATTTTATTCCATCTGGTGCCAATATCTGCCGCCTTGTTTTCTGGATTAGACCAGACACATTTTCAAAAGCATAGGAATGGTGAGTGACAGAGTCCTCAATGGACCAACGTGTCCCCTACGCAGTCCACACGATAATTATTTCAATAATGTTTCCTCTAGTACCTGTCAGTGCTTGAAACTTGAAGGATGGAAAACTCAATGAAGGTGAGCAAGCTCCATTTGGTACATGCCAGCCAGCAAAACAGAGAAAACAGCCCATGCTACAGAGAAAAATGTGTGTCCAGGAAAGATACGGTCAATATAGGAGTAAAACTAGAGACACCGTTTTCCATCGTTGGCCTGTGAGCATTGCAGGGTTTCACTCACCAACTGAAATCTTGCAGCTATCCAGAGGAGTGACTGGCCACAGTTTTTCTAATGTAAACGTGCTTTCAGCAAGCCACAGACATTTTGCAGCTCTAGCTTCTGCCCACCCAGTGACCCAGAAGGACAGGCAGAAATGCATCCTAAAAGAGACCCCAAGCCTTTCTACAGATGGGCTTCTCTTGGATGCACATATAGTGCATAGCAATTAAAGAATTGTCTTTGGGACTGGTGAATTTTTGGACATTACTGCAGTTAAATTTCATCCGTCCAGCTCATACCGAAACTTGATGTAAGCTATACTACTCACTGTGTCATCCACATTCTCAACTGAAAGATCATTTTCGTATAATCTTTAGATATGAAGCCTCTTGGAGCAAGTCAGCAAGAGCATTCTTACAAGCTTTTCAACTTTTTTTTTTAATGGTTTTTCAATATAGAAACTTAGGTCTAAAAAAAAAAAAAAAAACCAAACCAAAAAAATGGACAGCTCTAAATCCAGCCTTTTGTAAATTTAACATTTAGATGCTTCCAGATGCATGACAGAATTGCCCTACTTTTTTTTTCCCCTATGTAAAATGCGTCTAATGTCTTCTTTCCTTCAATTTCTTTAAAAAAAGGGGCAGGGGGGAGTGGAAAAATACAGGTTCTGACAACCTGGCAAATCTCCTAGCATTTCTGCACTAGGAGGAATTAGTGCAAGTCCCTCTGGTAACACCAAGTACAGGCTTAGGCGCAAGCACTCGGAGCTCCGCAACGTTCCCCCTTGATACCAACTAGCCATCTGGGAAGCCACAGCAGGCTGCAAGAGCTGCTGCCAGGAACCAAACCTCTACCTGCACCCAGGGCTTGAAGCGTGCTCACAAGCAGAGATGCTGTAATTCTCACTGGAGAACAAATAAGTGTGAAGACCAAATGAATTTGCGCCATCTTTCCCACCCGCATACATAAAATACGGCTCTGTGTGACAAGCACCACTGCTATTTGGGATAAACATTTCCATCCGAAACAGCTTTACATTCGCCTGACTCGGATCTGCACTCTCTCTTCACCAGGGGTCCTATAGTACATTACTAATAAAAACAAAGAAGGATAGAGAGCAACATGACAAAGCCTGTTAAAGAAAGCAAGGGACAGATGGAATGAAAGGAAAGAACAAAAGAGTACGACAACAGGTAATCTGAGGGAAAGGACAACACTTCTGGACCTATGTACCAGTCAGGGAGGGAGAAGAAAGTTAGTGAAGGAGGGAGGATGCAGAAAGAGCAGAAGGCAGAAAGAAAACCAGGCAGGTCCATGTTGGCAGAACAGTGCCCCACAAGTCCCCTAGCAGGTCTGCTCAGCTCTGGACAGACCTTTTCTACCCAGGTTTCCCATAGTCCTCAAGAGCACAAACCACAAGACAAACATCAGTACAACCATGTTACGTATTTTGGGTTAAACAGCAGGGTCCTTTTTAGAAGGACCCAGCAGAAGGTCCAAGTTTCATCAAACCTGGTACCACACGGAAGTTGATGTTCACCTACTGCAACCATTGCCACAGTGACCAGGGTTACTATATCAGTTTCTTTCAGATAAGATATTCTCCTCATTATTACTTTCCATAATTGATTTTTGGGCGGTTGAGGGGGAAAAAAAAGCTAGAAAATATGCTTGGCATTTATATTGGAAACAATTTGCATGTGCATGGTGTACACTTCCTCTGTAGAATGGAAAGGGAAAAAAAAGGACCTAGCAAAATGAAAGAACCAGGCTAAAAAAGATAATCAAAGCTGCTGAGTTTAAAAGAAACCCATCAGATACTTTAATTAAAGAAAGATTAAATTTCTCCCCCTTCTTTCAAGTTTAGCAGCAGGAAACTAACAGGGCATGAAAAAAATCCCCTGCGGGGCAGTAACCTGTAGTTTGGTTGGAATGTGCATGAGACCAGTTTAAGGACTGATGCTGAAATATATTTTCAAAATTGAAAAAGGAAGAGAGGGAAAAACACAGGCAGCAGATGGTGAAAGTTTCTGAAATGTACAATATGTACTAATGTTTAGGCGTTGTTTCACTTAAATATGCATCTAATTATCTTATTTGTTTTTAGGTCCAGGAAGACACATTCATCTGAAAACGGTAACTTCAAAAGGAAGAAATATGTTCAGTGTGGCCCAAACTATTTTAGGATTTTGCTTTTCCTGTATACTTTCTTGAGTGGTTTCAATTTTCCTCAACTATACTGTGTGTGCACAGTGTCTGCAAAGCTCAGTTCTTGACCTTTCCCAATTTCTAACCATTCAACCACATCTTGGAGCTCATTTTGGCCCAATTTGTTCTCTCCTTGGCGTTACTCCTCTAAAGGGACTTCTTATGTCAATCAGCTCAACTGTTCAGCAGTAAATGTCTTAAGCAAAACATGAAACCAAAAAACCCCCCAGGAGCTCCCACATCTTCTTGCATATTCCATTGCAAATCTGTCCCCGCTGTAGATCACTGTGCAGGTCCATGGCATTAAACTCATTGAAAAAAAATTCAAAGCTTTTGAGCATTTGAAATGATCAGACTGCATACAAGTGGTAGAATTTAACACCTGTTTAAATATAAAAAGTCTTTTATTAAACAAGTTCTTCTTTCATGGCAGTTTAGCAGCAGACATTCGCTTCTGCTAAATGCGTTTTCTTCAGAAATTTTGAAGAACTTTTTAACCTCAGCTTGGGGGAGGATATCTTCCTTTAAAATCTCCCTCCTAATACTTCTCCAGTGTACGTATGCGAACCAAGAACAAGTGCACATTACCATATACATTCTCTTAAACATGTTTTTAGTTCTTTCCATTTTGACGACTCTGTCATGTTGCTACCAGTTAGTCATAAATAAAAGTTCAGGATACCTACCTGCGAGGCATAATGCTGTGCTGGACTTCTCCCTAACGAGCAAAGGGGTCAGATAAATACAGACTGCAACTGACTTTTTATGGCATCAGGGCAGTCACAAGAATGGTGAAAATAGAAGCATGCGGATTTACCTGGAGAACCTGCTGCTAACAACTCTGTTCTGCTGACAACAAAGGTACGAGACAGGGACAAGGGAACTAGAAGAGGGAGAGAAAAAGGATGAGATCACGACCAGAAAGGCGGCAGCTATCCACACTTGACAGGGGAAGGAGCCAATTCACACACTGAAGAACTAAAACCAAAAGTGCAAATCAACTGTGGAAAAGTAAAGGGTTAAAAAACAAACAAAAAGACAATTAAACAATTTTGGGAATAAACCAAAAAATACCAAGCCTGCAGAATTACACGGTTAAGTGAAAAATTTTCGCTTGCTAATCTGGGTGGTCATCCAGCACGGAACGGTCTATCAAGCTATATACATTTATAAAATGGTTCGAAAGGAGCAGTGGTGCCCACTCCAGCCTGGAAGGCAAAGAGTTAAAACAAGCCAGAAAGCTTTTATGGGTGCAATTCCTAATAGGAGTAAAATAAAAACAGAAACAAAACCAAAGGAGACTTTATAGTTCATCAAGTTTTCAGTACGCCATCAAGTGAGGTTGTGATTTTCCAAGCTCATCGCTGTCAGAATGGTTACAGGACTGCTAATTATTACTGTAAATCCCTCCCTAGCTGTACTTAAAGAAAAAAGCTTCACTGATTTCTATTTTTCCCCCCCCAAAAAAACATGTTTTAATCTCCTGTTACTGACTTCATATTCCAGTGGGGAGAGGAGGCACATAAACCTAATTAAGGAGACAGGGAAGAACAGGAGTTTTCTCATGTTCCGCAGAGGTTTATACTTTTACTGAGCTTTCATGTCTACCCAAAGCAACAAGAATTACCTCATTTTTATGAGCTCATCCTAACAGAAGTTTCAGGATGCTCTAAGACATCATAAAACAAACCCTCTGAAATCTGGGGGAAAAGCTAGCAAAATGAAAGGCTTGCTACTGGTAAAAATCAACCGATGGCAGGGAAGCAAATCCAGGGTTAGCAGAGATTAATTTGTGCCTATGCTCAAGTTTGACATGACAAAATCCAAGATGGGTTTCAGGGCAGAGACATGCAAAGGGGCAATCATTTGACCTCACAGGACCGGGGACAACCAGCAGGGTTGCAGGGATGGTTAGCAACACAAGAAAAAAAAAGAAAAAAAGAAAAAAAAAGGAACACTAAAACATTCAAAATGAACAGTGCTGGCAAAAAGAGAAGCCACAAATGATTTCCAGGAGTAGGTCACGTAGGAGTGAAGTGATCGTGCTCCACCCAGCTCTGCGACTGGCCCCGACTGCAAAAGCTGAGCTTCAGAGCTGAGGGAACAGCGAGGGTGTGACACACTTGCACACAGACATGCGTGTTACATATGGTTCATCACAAGTACCACGGCTATTGCACAGGTAAAATGTGTCCTCCCAATGGTCTGCACACTTCCAAATCGATCAAACTTCAAAAGGTGCAACCGAGACGAACCTAACTGAAGCGCACACACTCATGGAATAACTAGACTTGTCTTTAGATGGGAGGTCCTAGCAGAGATCCAGCAGAACAGCAGGAGAAGGGCAGCACGGAGCCGACCAGCTGTACCTCAGACAGCCAAGAGAACCACTTTTGTCTGTAGAGTTTATTCTAACAAAGCTATATTCATAACTTATTTACAAAATAATTCTCATTCCAAAGGTACCACGAGCCATTCACAAACATCCATATAAATATGCAGGCACACGTAAAGAGTGCTCATCAACCTCCTGGTGAAACAAGCTGCCTCCCAAGTGAAACCAAAGAGCTGCTGTGCCTCTGTCACAGGAGAAGTGGATTTTGGCACGAGAAACTCCTCTCCCAGGAGCTGAACAAGCGGCTTCAGGTGAGCAGACTGCCCCTGCCAGCACTGCCGCCCCAGCTCTCCTGAACGGGACTGCGGGTTCCCAGTTAAGGTCAGAATCTCGGGGATCTAAAAGGCAACGCTGCCAGCCCCGAAATACATCACCCAGCGTCACAGCGAGGGCGGACGGACCACGCTGGCCGCCTGTGTCACCCAGCGGCTCACTGGCACCGCAGCCTGCAGCGCACAGAGCTTTCTCGGAGGAAGCTTGTTAGCCCAGCACCGCTCAGCGTGTGGGACAGGATGAAACCACAGCTTGAGGTGACGCAGCTATAAAGGGCCAGAAAAGCTAAGGAGCGTATGAAGCATATGCTTCGCCTATACTAAAGCAATCCTCCGAGGCGGTGGCTTGTGACGCTACGGTTTGTGCACGGGGAATCTGCTCCCCTCTCAGCTTGCCACAAGCACTCCCCCCGTGCCCAGTTCGCGGTTACGTTCCTGCGCAGCCCGGCAGGAGCGATCGCTTTCCCTTGCACCGTTGCTCTCCTTTGCTCAAGATGGCTTTAGAAACAACGGTAAAACAGACTGTATCCAAACTAACAGGCTGCTTGTATGTTATACCACTAGATGTCCTCCTGCTACTAACTACTTATTCCCGTTAATTCCCTAGTATGCGGCTATGCAAAAAAACCCCCGAAGCTGTCATCCCGTACCAAATACATCACTCGCTAAGGCCAGCGTTTGCATTCACCTGCAGCTTGCGAGTGGCAAACTTGTGCGAGCTGCTTCAGAGTTAGCACTGCCACCGGTCTCGGCCCCTGCCAGGGACGCGATGCCAGGCCGGCCGTTTCGTCAGCACGGAGGAATCGTTTCCACCGGCCCCGCGACACGCCGCGGGGTGAGCCCCGCGTGGCCTCCCTCTGCCGCGCTCGCCCCAGCGGGTGGGCTCACGCGCGAGGCGATCCGGAGGCAGACGGTCAGAGCACATACCTGGCGACGCTGTCAGGGCCATCACCCCATAGTAGGAAAAAGCACCAGCTTCAAACTTCATCCCCTCTTTCCCAGCCTCCACTTCCACTTTCCCCTGTTAAGGAAAAGGAGAGAGAGCGGCAATTAAACGGGACCATAGGTCTAGAGGCACGAGACCAGACTTCAGCCCTGACAGCTAGTTTCGCCTGATGTTACTAAGGCAGCATCACGGTCCCTGCAGTTTGTAACGGTGCCTGAAAAAGGAGAGGGCGAAACTCCTGTTCCCTGAGCCATTCCAGCCTGGGGTTGCCCCCGGCCGGTGCAAGTCCCTGCAGAGGAGCAGGGTCGCCACAGCAGCTCTGCGTGGCACTATTGCCCCGCTTCACGTGCTGTCGGGCTGCTTTCCCTCAAGCCAGGGAACAACTATTCCCCCCTATATCACAGCAAGCTTCTATGTACCACAGTCGTCTGGGGTCTGGAGACACCTGCGCACTCCAAGCCATGGCTCAGGTTCACACGAAGGCCCCGTCAACACAAACACCAGAAACGGCGATGGGAGACAACATGCGAGGAGCTTGTCTGCTTTCGCCGATGCGATTCCCACAGAAACAAAGCCCTTATTCCTGAAGGAGTCTCAGGGCTACTTTGGTTCTTCTGGTTTCTAGCAGGTTTCCAGATGCCACGGCCTGGAACCCGCCCTGCTCTTTTGCAGAGTCTTGTCCAGAAGGACCTTCCAGGGCTTCCCAAGCTATACAAAACCACACTACCATGCAAATGCAGCCATTTCGGATGTGGGCTGAGGCAAACATCATGTAATAATATCATACAAAGGAATCTAGAAGATAAACTACTTTATCAAATGTAGTTGTAAACATCCCAGTTACTTTGGTATACAAGTAGACAAAAATAACTGGCTTCTCAGTGGGACCTGGCTTTCATTTCCATCCTTTTTGGTACTGCACTGAGCATTGCAGTATACTATTGCAGAAAGAAGTCGCATGCAACAGTCAGGTTGAAGGACAGAAAGTTGGGATTTTAGCCAAACCACGTAATTATCTGCAATGCTTTCCCTGTGGCTAGGCTGGAAAGAAGAGGCAGGCTGCCAGTCCCATGTGTACTGACTAGACTCACCATCGAATGGACAGAGTCAGGTCAAAATGAGTGCAAAAGGTAGATTTTCTTTCTATGCATTTGTTGTGGTAAAAGCTATTTAAAATAACTAACTATGCCTCTAACTTTACAGTACTGTACTGGGGCAGAAAAACATGAAAATTAAACCAACCTGGAAGAGACCTGAAACCAAGCCCATTCATCTGACTGTCCCAGACGAGGAAAAGTTCACAAAAGCTAACACGAACAGAGTGTCTAGCTCACAAATCCACTTTCCTGCTATCACAGGCAATCACTTCATATAATCCCTTTTAAAACTAATTTCACTCCACAACACAAATAAGCAGCTTACTTGTTCATTATAAGCCTTCCAAAAGGAACTATTTTGGTCACCAAAGACTGGTGGTAGACAGGGCTCTCAACCTACTTATCGTGAGTGTTCGCCAGTCAAGATCAGGTCTTCAAAATACATATACACGTGAAGCTTTGATCTTCATGTACAGTCACTCTGACGTTAGTTGCTAAAAACCTACAAACTAGTAACTAGCCGTAAGAATAGAGCCCCTGTTCCAGGACTATTACTCCATCAGCACACAAAACTTCCAGGCTCCTCACTTGTGGCCATATAAAGACTGGGTTCACATGGCACTGTCTTGGCAGCTGAAGAGCTGATAGCAGAAAGCCTCATGCATACCATTAGATGTGTTCTGCCCTGTTTTACACGTCCATGGTTTCTGTTTGTTCCACTGTTTATTTCATTTTATTTATTGTTTTCCACTAATATGAATTTTGAAAAAACACAGTAACAAAACCAAATCTCAAACTGCTACGTAAGAACATCTCAGTGGCTAAGAGAAAAGCTGTTGCAAACAGGTAACATTTCAGTTACAACAATAATTCTATGAAGATTAAATTGGTAAATTTAATGTATAGAAAACCTATTTACTTGTGTTCTGGTATGCTCTTACTGTGAAGATATTCTGGTGTCTCCAGGTGACAGAACAAATCCCCAAACCAGATTGCTTAAGTAACAAAAGCACAAAAGCAGAGTTTTTATTCCCTTTGGATCTTGCAGAAGCAAACTTGTTACCATTTTTACAGTCTGTGCCTGCTGCAAGACTCACTTTTCCAAATGCATTCTAGAACTAGCACATTGTTTTTGCTAATCATACATTTATTCATTACTGACTGTTCTTTTGCATCATACATGTCCTTCATTTACATCTTTGCAGCATGATTTCATTCAGGAGTATTATCTTGCCTCTGGAGTATTTCAGGCTGCAAAAATCCAGCACATAAGGAAGCGCAGTTAAAGAGCTCCCAGAACACTTTAAAAAACTAGTAGGTTGAATCCATAATGTCATATTTTGGCGCTTGCTTTATTATTTATCACTGATGGCATTTAAAAAACAAAAAGCTTCCTTCCATTTTTCTTTTTTAATTTTTAAGGCCATGTTAAGGAAGACTTCAACTACTGTGTTACAATTTCAGCTAATTTTTTTTCCAGTCTATCCAGGCAAGAAACACACAATCTGTCCAGCAAAATTTCCCTTAAAGGGAAATTCCTGCACAAAAGGTGCTAGAAGCAAGTTAAGTTTCCACGTAAAGCTTGACCTAGCCATTCAAATGTTCCCTCTGAGCAACTGAACTTGGGACTTGAACAGCACTGAAAGCATTCCTGTAGTGAACAAATAGAAAACAGTCCTTCCACACCACCTAGGGCTGCAATCTAAAAATCACCCAAATGCAGCGAGCTCAGGCCAGGGCCAGTGCATGGATGGCAGGGCGCCCGGGGAACCGCAGGGGCTGCGAAAGGAGGTGGCAACGGTTCCGTAGATGGTGCACTGCCCTCACCAAAACCTGCACTTCCCACAATACCAAAGGTCCAGACTGCACAACTGCACAGAAAGATAAGATCTTGCCAACCTGTCAATCCCCCCATGCCTCCTTTTGCAAAAGGAAAAAATGCACTAGCGAAAGCATCCAGCCAAACACCTGTGAGGGCCATTACAGTCTGCGTACGTGTGCCTTCCAAGCAGTGCCCGCTGTACACCCAGATTCCTTTGCACTGCCTATCCTAGTAATACCTAGAGTGTAAGTGACTTTCAAGAGATGATCGGTCGTGGGAAGCGTTGACTACCCTTCACAGCAGATTAAACTGAAAGCAGCTGAATGAGTTGTTCAAGGTTAGCAAGACCATGAAGGAGGCAGGAACAGTTCCCAGGAGCCATAGCTCCATTCCATGTTTGAAAGAAGACAAAACTCAATAGCTAGAAAAAGCATAGAGAGGGAGCTGTCAGGAGATCATGTTGCACATATCTACATAAATCACATGTCTGACCTGTAAAATGAGAACAAAGTAGTCGACGGGCTTGTTTCGCTGGT
Organism: Dromaius novaehollandiae; assembly: GCF_036370855.1. NCBI lineage: Eukaryota > Metazoa > Chordata > Aves > Casuariiformes > Dromaiidae > Dromaius > Dromaius novaehollandiae. Next base: position 34,056,331 of record NC_088103.1, on the reverse strand, counting down.
AGAGGTAGTATTCTGGGGCTTTCTTGTTCTTCTCATCATATTTCAGCTCCTGGATGACGTTGGGATGTTTTAGCAGCCTGAGAAGGATCTTCTCTGACATCTGGGATGGACCAAAGGCTTCTACTTCTACAACACAAGATACAACTTGGCATTACACTTCAGATGCCAGGCAAGAAGATAGCAATACTCATTAATAAGCATTTGCTTCTAAAAGAAACACAGATGTAGATAGATCCATTATGGAATGGCAGGCTTCCTGTCTTTCGAGACTCTTAGATTTGTAGGGGGGAAAAAAAACAGGAACACCCCAACCTTAATTACCGAAGTACTTTCAAAAATAACCAAGAATCATTTCTTCATCTGAAAGGGAGAAAAAAAAAAAAGCAGTCTTGCCCACTTGATAGCTCAGAGAGTCGCAGTTGTATAGGCTCACTGCAGAGTTGTAAACAGAAGAGCATTACAGCTGGGGCACAGACAACCTTTGAATATTTTTTTCTTCCCCAAAGAGTATTAATGGTAACTTAGGTATAGCACTTGTTTCAAAAAATCACTGTTTGGGGCCCAGAAAGTTGCTCTAGGTAGACATTCTACATAAATCAAAGACACCATTCAAGCTGCCATCGCTCATATGGGAAGAGTTACTCAAAGTGAGAGACAGTGCAGGTCAATTCAAACCATGTGGGATTAATACCTGACACACAGAACACATCCCCTATCCACTTGCTCTTGCAGTAATCAGTGTTCCCAACAGGAGCTTTTGAAGTGAAAAAGCTCATCTTTGTGTGGGAGAGTTAGGCCAGAGACGTTGATATTTAATCATGCAAATTGATAAGGTTTCCTAATACCTCATTTCAGAACTGGACCTTTAGTGAACCTGGACCTTTCATCTGCTAGAGATTCTATTCTTAACTTAGAATGGAGAAAACAAAGTTGTAGCATTCAGCTTATTTAGTAGTGGGCTTCATAGCCAGACCTAGACTTAAACTACACAATTCTTTCATTCACAAAACAAGTAGAGAGGCAGTACTATAAGACTATATCTGTTGAGAAGGTGTATAGGGAACTCCACGAAGTCTTGTACCACAACATGAACAAAGCTTTGCTTGCTGTTAAATCCGGGTCTTCCTGTTGACCTGCTTCCTTTCACCAGGGACATGCTCACATGCACATAAGCAGCAGGAGTCCGAGCCTTCTAAGGAATTACTGCCCCTCAGCTGAGACATGATAACCCATCATGTACGTGTGTCTCTTAAGTCACAGAGGCAAAACATGAAGACAGACTAGGTGCATCTAGGCTGACAGCTACTGCATCTTAGAAGAGGGGAAGTACTAATTTCCAATTTGAGCTGGCAAGCTCGAGAAAACAGCTTTATCATTTGCAACCCATGAATGTATGTTGAACACAGCAGTGAAGATGCCCATCTGAAAGGCCCGCATGTGAAAAGTCTTTATATATCAAAGAGAGACAGCATAAGCAATAGGAAGGTATGTTTTCCACAAGCTCTCCCATTAACAGGTCTTATCTCTGAGGTGAAGGGACCAATTCTACGACGAAAGGCAATGTCAGCTGCAAGAAACCATTCAAGCCCTGGCCTCTCTGCCAGACTGTCCACTCAAGGGCTAAGCATCAAGGTGATCTGGGATGGAGACAACTGTCCTCTGAAACCTGCAGCCATCAATGGAGGTCATACAAGCCAGCAAGAAATCCATTTTTTAAATTACAGTCCAACCACCTGTGTAGTCTGTATTAAATGTGTCAGCAGAGTTTTTCACTTCAAGTCAAAAAAGTCTCACAGAACAAGTTTATGCTTTCGGGCAAAAAGTCGAGCATCTCTTTCTGGATGAGGCGCCTGAGTGGAATTACAGTCAGCTGGCCAGTGGTATCGAGTCCTCTTTGGTTTGTTCCCTGAGCTCTTCCTAATGGGGCGTACTTGCTAGTCGTTAATCTGACGGACTCTAGACATGCAGTGCGGCACTTGGCATTCATCCTTACCTTTCAGACCAATTTAAAGTTACTGGTCCACCCCTGGTAAATGTCTCAGAGGGTTCATGCCGACACTGAACACAGGAGAGGAGAGAATTTAAAAAGAAAAACACAAAAGTGGCATTATTTGTCACCCCGCAACCCAGCCTCCCTTCCCGCCTACACTGTCCCACCCACCTCGCTGGCCTTTGCTGACAAACTGCCTTCAAGGCTCTGGCACGATCACAAAACAGATAAGCCACACTTGCCTGTTGCCAGGAAACGGTGCATTGCCAGGAGGAGCTGTGGTGATATTTTAACCTTCATCTCGCTGTCTGTCTGTTTGAAGGCAGAGAAGTCCTGCTTCCTGTCCCGATGGGCTACTTTCTTTTTCGTCTTGTTATCAGCTGGGGAAGGCAGGGTGGGAAAAGAAAGGAAGGAAGCGAGTTCTGTTAGAATAGGCTCCACGTGAACCGTGCTGGACGTAGTCAGCCAGGACAGCCCAGAACAAACTGTGCAGACAGGCCCCTCTGCAGCATATGCAAAACCCTGCTCATTGACGCACATTACAGAAGAGAAATAACCAGCGACCTGTCCTGCGGGCTCATCTCGTCGTGAGCCCCTGTTTTGCAGATCCTGGCACCCTTAGTCTTTATCACTTCAATGGGAGGAAATAGCTGCTTGCAAACATCTAACACAGTCCAGGCTCTGCATATTAGACACAATGTGTGCATATATGTGTAGGGTGAGGGAAGAGTCCTGCTCAGTACTACTAAAATAGAGAGATACCATCTCACAAGAGTATCTGTGAAAACTATCATTTTCATGTGCACTCCTTAGAAAATTTCCAGCAAACACAAAGACTAAAGGATGCATTCATTTGTTTCTTACAATGTACCATGGCTTCACTGGCTCTTCACAGCTTGGGCAAAATCTGCATGGCCGGTCCAAGCAACTCTCACAATGTCTAACGTATGCAGGATCTTTTGTCCTGGATGGAGCCAGGCTTCCAAAAAAATTGGAAAGCAGTACAGATTGTGGCCATTTTCCAGGCACCAAAGCCAGAATGAAGTACAGAGTAGTTTCACAAGTAAAGATACAGGGACATGCCTGCCAATGATCCTCGACTCTTGTTCCCTATTCAGCAAAATACTTGCCACTTACTTCATCTATGTCTTAAAACAGGTTCCCTAGTGGGGAATCCCCATTTGTGAAAGACAGCATGAAAGATGGAGCTGCAGAGGCACAAACAATCCAGCTATCATCATCCACCTGCTGAGCCCATCTGCCAAAATGTCCTAGAAACCTGGCATGCAGAGGGCTATAGATGTGTTGGGGTATGGCATTCATCAGTTCCTGGGAGAAGAAGTCTCTGCTCAGATAGCACTGTCTTGCTCTTCTCTGTTGATGTGCTGTTAGCATATAAGGTGGCACTGGCTATAAGCAGCATAGTGCTGTCACATGGCTCTGAGCTACATCATATAGTGCAGGAGCTCTAAGTGCCTCAAGGCAATTACAGCAAGCTCCTCAGACCTAAGGCATGGCTCAAATTCTAGGGCCTTAGTGGGAAAAGATTTTGAAAACACCAGAGGTATTTGTTTATTATAGGTCTAGTCATTGGCTTAAAATGCCTGGACTTTTGAGGGACCACAGCCAGTTCTGACTCATTGATGTTACCTGTCCAGGTAAACACACAAAAAGCTGTAGGTGAAGCTGAGGCTGTGGAACCTTGAGCTTATTCCCAGGTAGCTGCTGTTACTAAATTTTGGGCCGTGTATGCAGAGATGACAAGCCTCCACTACAGGACCACCATGGACTCAACAGCAGGACTGTAGTGGTAGCAACATACCTATTCTAGATTTTTGAAGGTCATTCTGTGAGCAGTGCAAGTCCAGCAGAGACAGACCTGTCCCCAAGCACACAGAGAAGAAAGATGACAACCCATGCCCTTTTTCTTATTTGGAACCAGAAGCTTCTTGCCGCAGCAGTACTTCATCCAGGGCCTGGACTGCATCAGGGATTTGAGTTTCTCTTTCAACAGAGGGATAAGAAACTACCCAAAGGGATAGTAAAGATGGAAAAGGATAACTTAGTGATAGGGAAGACTGAGACAGCCCTTTCCTTTTCCTGCAAGTACAGGTAAGATGCGTCCCAAAATAATAGAAGGGTGAAGGGAAGAAAAGTCCCCCAGAAGCTCTTGTTAGGTCCTACCTCTTATATCAAGTTAGTGGGGAATAAGAAGAAAAGAATGTGTGTTTTTTCTAAAAAACTCAGAGAATGCTGGTTTTTATGCGTGCTGTGGCAGAGAGGCCAGCTCTCGGGAAGCGCTGTCATTGCTCTCTTCAGGGATGCAGAATCACCAGACATACAAGCTCTGGCCCTGGGATGGGAACAGTCTCTTCAATGGGGCAGTAAAGGAGTTTGGTACTTCTCTCATGAATGAGCTGTACCACTGCAGGCTTCACGCCATACTTCCGGTACCTGAATACAGGATCAGCACCAGACCTTGGAGGAACCCCTTGAATCTTTTTGCCTGCATCAGTCACCAAGGTAGGACACACAGATTCTTAAACAAATGATGGAGGATTTCTTTCCCTCCTACTGTTCCCTTGGCAGCTTATGCAAAAACCTTCCCCCAAGAAGAATGTTACACAGTGCGAACAGAGCCATATGGCTTAAAGCCTTTATCTTGATTTAGTTTTGTAAGGAATGGTCTTAATTGTTCTTTGCTATTCAGGCAACTTCCTAGCCTCTCATAAGATGCAGGAACCAAGGATGGTAATAAAAGTAATTGAATCTGTACCAGTTATTTTCTGTCTATTCTTTCTAAGGTAAGTGAGATGGAGACCTCAGCATTTAAGTCATCCTGGCATGCTTAAGAGATCTCTGCTTGTAGAGCACTGTGATGCTGTTTGGTTCTGCAATATGAACAACATGCAGCATGAAGGATGCCCTCAGTTTAACTTTCGGTGAGATGTCAACAAGTACTGTAGTTCTCTTCAGTAGTTTCTGGAAATATTTAGACTTTTCCTACAAATCCAAGGCAGCAAGGCTGACTGTCTGCTCATGGGCTGAGGAGAGATCTCAAGAGGAGGGGGTCCAAGAGAAGAGTTCAGACCTCAGAGCACCCTTCAGTTGGGCTGGGAGACAGGCTGAGGTACACACACAAATGTGCCTGGACAACACTCTGGGAAGGTCCTTGTTCTATTTCTGTCCTCTTCTCTTTACAACCTGCGTTAACCAGAGTAGACGCCCTCAGTGCACTCTGGACAAGACAACAAGGACAAAAATATCTCATCCAATGGAAGTGTAGCCCGCTCTGGCACAGGACTGTACTACAACAAAACAGCAAGGACAGAGACAAGCTACTGCTTGTCCATCAGATGCTCCAAGAAAAGAAAATACAATCCCCAGCGGACTAGATTCACTGATCCTGTACCCTTACTCAGTACCATGCCACCTGGCCTCGGCAAAAGCGGACACGAGAGGCTTGCTCTCTGCCTCTGCTCCGAACACACCCCATGGCTCCTTTGCCCTCTTTCCCCAAGTGATGCAGGCCCCCAGGCTGACAATCTATGCCCCATACACTGGACAGTTCTTCTTAAGCCTGTGGGTTTGTTTCATGTTAAAAGAAAAGTTTAAGAATTAACTAATCTAGTTATGCTGGTTTTCTTTTTGTCTCTAGCTGGAAAAAATAGGTTGCCCGGTGTATCACATATGTTTTGGCAACCGACAGAAAGTCAGCATGACTAAACTTTAAGCTCTAAAGCAGCCTAAAATAGCTTTCTGGAAGGATGCAGACCCTGCAGCCTACCAGTGCTAGAACGCAGAACTTTAACCAAGTCCACAGTTGTAACCACCAACGGGGTAAAGACATTGCTTTCTGAAGGGTGGTGACAATCTCAGTATGCCTAAAAATTAGACTCTAATTACAGAAAGCTCTGCTCCCCTGCTGTACACACTCTGCCAATATCTGCAGGTCTGGTCAGACAAATCGGTGCTGCACAGCCTTTTCTATGTTGTTACTCTTTCACTGGATGACCAGTGAAAATACTTACTAGGGCAAACAATGTTTATTTCTGTAGCTCTGTCATTAAAATGAGAGAAGCTGCACAGCGCTTAATAGCACATATATTTTTAACATACCTGTTTTGTCAGCTGTTTGGAGGTAGGGAATCCTAGGGTAAGATGTGGTCTTTCCCTGGGGGAAGCAACTGGCCAAGGCTAAAAAAATGATTAGGCCAAAGCTACTGCAGCTGCAGTACTGCAGCTCTTAACAACTTGTGCGCCCCACGGACTGGCACAGCACGATCCCACAACAGCTGCTTGCCAGGGCCTGTGTTAGCTTCAGCAGACTACTGAACACAGTGCAGGTAAGGATGTAAAAATGCAGTGAGAGGTATACAGTGGCGCATAGCACCAGTCTGTTTACCTGAAACATATGGGCCATGTGCACAGGGGGAGTGTTTACGTATTACATTTGTAGATAAGGCCAGGATTTATGTGGGGCGAAGACTCCCTGAAGCTGTGTCCGTGCATGACAGCAGCATTCCAGCAGCACTGAAAGAGGGAGCAATTAAACTCACCTTCAATTAGAAAGTGCTAAATAAGACAGGCTGCCAGTCAAACCTGGGTCAGGATGGTGACCTCCTGTCTGTGAAATGGAGTCCACCATCTCCACCAAGACCAATACAAGACATGCAGCTCCCACTCCTAGGCCTCCGAGAAGGTTGAGAAAGGCCCTCCCACCACTGCTAGGGACCTGGGAGTGCAGGGACAGACTCCTGCACTGCATCAACCCTGCCACAAAAAAATGCTCTGACTTTCCAACACTTAGAGCCAAACACACTGACAGATCTTCTTCCTGAGACTGACTGAAATGTTGTCAGAGCCTGCCTGTGTCACGACAGAAACCTCTTCTCTCCACACCATCCGCTTCCCCAACATGGAGCCGCATGCTCAGAAGTACTTCGTCCAACCAGAGCTCACAGAGCTCAGAGAGATGAACCAGCTTCTCTTGCTCTCAATTTCTCCCTACAAGCCTTAAGGCAGAGCAGACTAGAGCAGCCAAAATAATACTGCATGCCTGTCAGCTACACAACCCTCGAGGAACTTGGCTGCAGAGCTTCAGCAAGCCCCTTCTTGTGAAAACTGCAAAGTTACAATCACTTCCACCATAACCATTCAAATGGATTTTCATGGAAGTGGCAGAAAGGCACATCTCCAATACCAAGGCAGCCATTTCAGCAAACTTCAAGTTTTCATCAAACTACAATAAAAGATTTTTAAAACTTCAGAACAAAAGTATAATAATGCTGCCAAAATTTGTCCCAAGATCTACTTTTAAGTGAACATCTAGCACAGAGCAAATCAGCCCCAAACTTTCCAGTTTGGCAAAGTTGTAAGCAAGCTAGCATGGCCTTACAACGGATAATATCAGAGAACTCAAATATTAGGTGGGGTTACTAGCACTGACACACATCAACAGTAAAAAGTAGCAGCTTAACATGTTGTGTACAAGAAGCTACTTTCAGTAAAGCAAAAGCGTGTTCCTATCACTACACCAATCTGAAACGGTTTCCGCGTCCCAAGCTGCTCAAATACAAAACATGCCACATTTTCTGTGATCCTCTCAGCTTCTATGTACATTTCTCCTCTCTCCTCTACCTCCATAGTTTCCTTCAATTTGAACAGTGGGATGAATTCTAGTGCTTCATAAGGAGACCAGAAGATCATCTTAATGATATATGGCAGGAGCCACCCTTCAAAATTTCCTGCATCATCCAGGAAGCATAGGAAGTTAAGTTTCCCTCCTATTCTGACCCATGAATTTTCAACAATAAAACCTTCCCAGGAAGGACAGTTTCAAATGAACTCATGTTCACCAGCTCTATTTTGTTAATCTCTGAAGTCTTCAGACAGTAAAATTAAGTTCTCATTTCCTTGCCCCCTAACATGCTATTAATAGTCTAATCTCTTTTTCCTGCAGTACCAACTATAGCATGATCCATGTGGTTTCTTTTAGTAAACAAAGAAAACCAGCAGTGAAAAGCATATACAATTATTTTCACTCGTAGGAACATGGATATCTCTCAGCGGTGGCAAGACAAAGATAGGATCTTTTCAGATTATAAAAGAAAGCGCGAATTCACCCTGCAAAAGCATTATGTCATAACTGATTAGCCTAACAATTCATTTGTGAAAGCATGAACAAATAGAAACATTGATACCAACTGCAGTTCTGTGATTTGGATAGTAATTAGACTATTTAGTGTAGCATAAAACACAACCGGCTTTTACATGAAACTCTGGGCACATAAATGTCAGTAAAATACTGACCAGCTAGGGAAAGTAGTTCAGGGAATAACAATTTATTAAGAAAAGTGGTAAAAGTATGTCTGCCCCATGGTAGAAAGAGTTCATTTGGCTTGGAGGGCAGACAGGAGATGCTCATGTTGGTATGGAAAAGATCCTGTAGAAATATTCAGATACCTTCCACAGGAAAACAAAGAGAGAGCAATGGCCATCTGAACAGCATTAAAGATATTTTGAATGATTATCTGTATGATGATAGAACCTGGAGACATCCTTGTGCTATATACTACACAAACATATATATAGTAAGAAATAGCATCTGCCTGCAAGAGAACAAAGTATAGATAAGACACATGGGGAACGATGGAAAGGAAGTCCAACATGCATGTGCCAGATTGTGGAAACAGCAGCAAAGACACCTTAGGTAACCGGTCAAAGATCAGAGAAATTCTAAAGTGGCAAAGAAGAGTCCAGAGCTCTCAAATCCCAAGTAATGTTAACCTGTAACATCATCTTCCTCAATATATGTTAACACTAAGAAAGAGAGGAGCTGTACAGAGTGGTAAAAGGAGGTCATTCAGGACACTGATTTGCAGCCTTGAAGAAGCCTTTCGCTGCTCAAGCTCTGAGGAAGAGACAGAGAGGCTCTAAATAGATTCCATTCCCCTTCCTGGAGGCATGGTTATCTGCCTGTCTTCTTACTAAAGTACAGTACACGCACTACAGGCCCTCGAGGTGGAAAGCGGAGGGGCAACAACATGGGAGGTCCTGAGCACCGTAACAAAACCCTGTGGTGAAGAACAGCTAGCAGAAACGATCAGAATGTTGCAAACATAAATCTTCTAGATGGAAGAGTCATATAAAGAAAGCTGCCCTACTTCTATATTAACATTGCATAAAAGGGTGAGGCACCCATGCTGTAAAAACAGAAGTTACTGTGACCATCTGAGGGATTTCTAGGTCATTCAACCCTCTAGATTTTAAATCAGCATCTTGCATCTCTCAAAACAAAGCTGTTAGACACAGATGCTGCTGGATGGAATCTTCCTCTCGAATACATAAACAAAGTGCAAATATTTCTACTCACTGTATAGATCTGTTTCATCCAGAATTTCAGATTTGATGATCTCTTCAATCACATCTTCTAAAGTGACAATTCCCAGGACTTCATAAAAAGGATCCCCTTCTCCTTCATTGTTTACTCTTTGTACTATAGCCAGGTGGGACTTGCCTGCAAGGAGACAGATTAGCAATTTAGACATTTCAGAAATTCCTAAAAGATCAGAAATTATAGCAGAATTACAGACATGCAGGTATAAATCAAAGAAAGAGAAGTTGGTTTCAGGCCTCATACAGTAGAAGAGGCAAAGTTTTACAGTGCTTAAAATCATAATCTGATTTCTATCAGAGAACCTCATTCCTGGAGCACACAAATCCACCTAACACACTAAAGGAGAACAGTCAAAAACACTGATGTTCTCTTCGTAATCTCTTTCTCCAGTGAAACTGTCACCCTAGCATCAAATTCATTACATTATTTTGTTGATGCTTGTTTCTCTTCTTGTCTCATGCGTTGGCATGAGAAGGTCAGGTCGGAGTCCTCCTTTGCAGGGAGCTCCCATGCATGTTCTTCTCAAACTTGGAAACAACAGCCTCAACAGCCAGACCGCAGAAGCATGCGGACAGGACAGAGCTAGGGGAGAAGAGGTCAACCCGATCCATGAGTTGCTCTTTTCCTCCTCCCTGCTGCAAAAATAATTTATTTAGACACACGCTATATAGACGGGGGCTTACTTAGGAATTAATCAATTAAAATATTCAAAGAGACAGTGTCTGTTTAACAAAGAGAAAAGCTATGATGAGATGTACTAGCAGCTCCAGAGATCCCTAAGCTGTGCGTGGTTCACAGTGCATTCTATAACTCCTGAAGTCCTTTCTGCTACAGGAATAATGAGAATATCATGACCCTTTGAATCCACTTTGACATCCGTGCTAGCCAGTTTCCATAGCTGCCATTGAAAGTCACTTCTTTGTAAAGCTGCGTAAAGGGACGCATTGATGTCTGCATTCACGGAGTTCACCAAACGCAAGTGGCATTTTGAAGCATTAACACAGCAGATCTCAACATGCTTTGCGAGACATTAGGAATTAAGTAATATTCTCTCACATTCTTCTGTGTTAGTTTCAAAAACTGATACTTGTCCCCATCTGTGGAAGATAACCAAAATAGCTCAACTTTGCTTAAACCCCTTTATAGGCAATAATGTCTGCGTGCTTTAAGATTCAGATTATTAGACCAGCAAGCATTCAAAGTATTCCAACCCAGACTTGCTCATGCTCAAAGAATGAAAATACCCTGAACAAATTAGACTAGGGAGGAAAACTTATCAACTACTGATATAAACATTGCATCAGGTCAAGTCAATTCACTTTGGTAAGATTTTCACATCTGCTTTCCCAGGGACCAACATAAGCAGTTAAAAACAAATTCTTGGTGAATGCTGTCTGTCGAAAGTTAAATTCTTTTGCTATTCCCAGCTTGTGATCATTTAAAAGGAATTTTCCAAAGCAGGGTCTAATATTAGACTCAAAATGAAGTTTCCATTCCACTTAGGCGATATTCTCACCAAAGTAACTACTGCATAATCTGATTGTCTTGGAGCTACTCGTTTAGATGCAGATGGACATACTTTAAATACCAACTCCACAGCACTGCTGAGTCTTATCTTGAAGAGACCTTATTCTACAGTGAATTCTTAGAAAGATGATTTGTGATTTTAAAGGATCGACATTCATATTGTACTGAAAGTCTCTCACTGTGCCAGTTTTTATTTCCTTACACCCCTTGTGAGACTTCCAGCTCTTTTTACTGCTCAATAGACAACATTAAAAAACAAAGAAAAGTGACTTGGTAAAAAGATGGAAGATGGAGGTATTATCATCATTGCTGTTCCCCTATAATACGTCAGTCCAGTTACATCCATTCAATATAATGATGTTCAAGAAAGAACTGTGGCACAAAAAAGGTCACATGGACAAAACAAGATACTCTAATTGACTCCTGGTGTTTGCTCTGATATTAGTATATTTGCTTTCAAGTCAAAATGCATAATTCCCTCAGGAACTATTTCTATAACTGAGCGGAGTAGCTCATTTTCATTCAGATGCTGGTTCCCGAGGATCACCACGCTCATCCATTAGTACTGGGTAAGAGTACTCAGATCCATACAGGTAGGTAAAACAAAAAAAAGGCCTTCCTCAAACAACAAACAACAGTATTATATTAACTCAGCGTTACGGCTTAGATCAAAATGACCAATTTACTGTCTTTTCCTCCACTTCCAAATTTCCTACCATAAGGCTGACCTACTTGATGTAATTTTACACTTTGTGTGAAAAGAACAGCCCTTTCCTAGCAACGGAGCCCTAGGAAGTAGCAGGCACATCTCCAAGCAATAGGATAGATTTATGGAAAAGGGTCTGGGAAGGAGCTGAAGGGTTGTAATACCACAGAAAGCATGCATGACTCTCATCCACCAAACCATTTACACAGCCTTCCCATTGGGGTCCAGTCCTGGCCAAGACTTTAAGATCACTAAAATTTTCTGGACTGTAGAACAGTGTCCCCATTTTAGCATCTGCAACACACTGTCCTAACCAACAGCACTTAACTGTACTGTTAACAGTGTTAAGTCTAATCAAAAGTACGTAATGTGGTGAGGCAAGCTGTCAAAGTCTGTACCAACTGTTGCTCTTCTATGCAACTTTTTGTCTTAAATATGAACTGATAAGGAATTAGTTAAGGATGAGTTTCTGACATTTTGCACTTCCTACAATGCAAAAGAAGGCTAGAAAAGTTTGTCTGGTTTTGTCATAATCTCTGATTTTTATTGTCTTGGCTTATCACCCAATGTCTTAAGAGTACTGAAATTTGTCTCCTCCCGTGTCAAATGTCAATGAATGTCTTGGTGGTAGCATCAACACTTTGCAGAATGTTTATCTGCCACAAATACATACTATCCAAATCCAGGCTGACACTACCCTTGTTCCCTCTTGATTGTCAAGTTTTCATATTCCTGACTTTCATGAATTCATCACTTGGCTGGAGTGAAAACTGAGGCTGTGGGGTCAAATGACTTTAAGCCAATCTAATCAGCTCCCTTTTGCTCCCAAAGTCTTGTCCTCCAACGCTCATGACATCACATGATCAGCCAGACCAGATTGCTCATCGATCTAAAAATTACATTTATTGGGTTTTTGTAAATTAATTTTCATCCAGAGATGTGACAAAAGCCATCATATAGTGGAACAAGCCCCAGTACTGCTGACAGAGGTGAGAGGAACACGCATTCATGGACTGGCTGCCCTCTCCAGGATAGCCTGGTTTTAGCTGCTGTATAAGTGACTGTAAAAATATACCCTGTGAGCGTGGAAGCAATCAAGGAGGAAAAGGCTAAAGGAAAATCCAGAGGAGTGTAAAGACTTCTTTATACATCATAAAAGAGCACAACACAGCATGTGCCCAACTTTAAAAGTGGCCTGTGAGTAAAATAACAATTCCTCCAACTATTTTAAGTAGAAATTAACTACAGCTTTATTCAAAGATTTTACCAGGCCACTGGTATTTGCTATTTGTTTTTATCCAGAGACAAGTTTCAACTGCATCAGCTGCTGCTAAGGGCAGAAGATACATATTCCAAAAGGATCTGAACAGGGTAAATGTCCAGTAAGGAAATCTGGACTGTCTATATCACCACCAAGGCTTTGAGGGCAGAACACAAATTAAATGAATAGAGCAAGTGTGCATGGAAAAATATATAAATAACTTCTATACTTCACTGGTTTTCTGGCAACAGTCTGTAACCACAATACATCTCTGACATTAATCTTTCTTTAATCACCTATTTTAAGTGTCAGTATAGCGAGATTGAGCAAGCCCACAGCTCTGCAGCACTAACAGATCTGATGATAAAGGCAGAAAAGATCTAAGTGATGTGTAATAAACAATACAAGGCACGAACTGCGCGCAATGCTCTTACGCAGAGCTCCTCTGCGGCCACAGGCATGAAGCTTTTACTTTCTGCCTCAGTTTCCCCCAGCTAGAGCAGCAGTTGGTAACAACCTCAGCAAGAGCCTGCAGAGCTCCTATGTGTACCCAGCTTCAGATCCAAAATGTGAGGAAGGCTAATTTCTCAGTTACCATCACAGGCAACTAAAGGACCAGGGAGTTTTGTTAAAAGCAAAGCCAGTATCACCTTATTGCTCAAAATCCTGCAGCACAGCTTGGATTTTACTCTGTACCACAACTTCTGATTTCAATTTATTAAGCTAATTAAAAAGCATGAAGATGCTTAATGAAATCCACAGGAGTCAGTGAACCCCGAATGAGCTCAAGACAGAATCCATGTGATGGGACTGACCAGGCAGAACAATGCTGTAGGAAACGCCTGAAATACTGATTCTCTTGCAATAGCTTGACCATTCCTTGAAAGACAGAGGGAAACATTTTCCTGACCCTTTGATCCTTACTGAGGCATTTATATGCTTGCAGCAAGAACCTAAAAATATTAACATGGTGTTCAAACCAGAGATGTAAATACCTGGTCATTAAGTTCAACATCTGTTCTGATCAGCACCGATGCCCTTGTTTGCATAAGGAGTTTCACCATATGAAGAGGGCCACATCAAACCCTACTCCCACATACCACTCCCCAAAGATACGCTTAAGAACACCCCTATAAGACAACTCTCAGTTTAGATTAAACTTCTCCAACCAATAAAAGTTATAACATTTAACCAGCAATCAGCCACACTCATACAATAGATTGAAGAAACACCAACTAATGATTAAAGTACAAGAGCTTTAATTTCTATTCCCCTGCATCAAGGGTGAGTTACCTGTGTTCTGTGCTACAAAACAGGGGATAACTCTTTTCCCAAAGCAGCTGCTGCAAAAAAGGCTCAAGCGTCATTCTTAGCACTTTGCTCTATGCCAACGGTGTCATTCCACAGGGAGATGGCCGGCTCAGCGCCCGGGGGCAGAGCTGAGGTTGCCATTTACCTTGACTTCAGCAAGGCTCTCAGCATGGTCTCCCTGAGTATCCTTGTAGCCAAGCTGGGACTGCAGTCAAGAAATACGAGTGGATTACAGAGGCTGGAAAACGGACAGGACTGCTAGGCTAGAGCCTGGCTGTGAGTGGTTCAGTTATTAGTGGCATTCCTCAGGGACTGAAAACAAGGATGCTAAGCAGCACCAGCTCCAGTAATGACCTGGACGATGGGACAGATCGCACCTTCAGTGAGTTTGCAGTCAACACCAAATTGGAGGGAGCAGTTGATACGATGGAAGGTAGGGCTCCCTTTCAGAGGGATCTTAACAGGCTGAAGAAGTGTGCTGACAGGAGCCTTATGAAGTTCAACAAATGCAAATGCAAAGTCATTTACCTGGGACAAAATAACCTCCTGCTTTGGTACAGGCTGGGAGCTAACTGGCTGGGTCTGCAGAAAAGGACTCGGTGGTCCTGGTGGACAAGCTACACAGGAGTAGGCAGTGCACCCTTGAGGCAATGGAAGCTAACTGCAAGCTGGCTACATCAGTGCAAGCCTAGCTAGCAGGTCCAGAGAAAGGATTATTTCCCTCCCTGGGGCACTTGCAAGACCATATGCGCAGTGCTGTGTCCAGTTTCAGGTTCTCCAGTATAAGACAGACATTAAGGAAGTGAAGCCAGTCCAGCAGACAGCCACGAAGTTGGTCAGGGGCTGGAGCACACGATGCACAAGCAAAAGCTGAGAGGGCTGCGCTGGTTCAGACTTGCAAGGAGAAGGCTAACAGGGCAATATTACTGCTGTCTTTAACTACCTAATAGTAGGGTATAGTAGAGAAGACAGAGCCAGGCTCTTCAAGAGCTAGAGACTGATGGGACAAGAGGCAATGGACACAAGTTACAAAAACAGAAACTCCCATTAGATGAGGAAAACATTCTTCCCCAAGAGAGTGGCCAAACGCTGGGACAAGGGCCCAGAGGGGGTGTGGAATCACCATCTTTGGATGTATTCAAAACTCAGCAACCTAATCTGACTTCGAAGTTAACCTGCTTTGCATAGGGGATTGGACCAGATGACCTCCAGAGGTCCCCTCCAAAATTATCCTGTGATTCTAAGAGACGCTGACTGAAATCCAGGCCTAAGTTTCATTTCTGACTTGCAATTTTCCATTTTTTTCCCAGGAACCTAAACACATCCAAAATGTCCAGTCCTCAAGGATGATACGTAGAGAGAGCAAGCGATGTGTTTTACTCATCCGGAATGGCACAAGATGCCCTTGTACGTGACCAAACGTAATAGCAAAATGACACTACTAACCAGACCTTGCAGCAGACATTTATAATACCACTGACATTGCTTCAAAGCAAAAGACACGTCTCGGGAAGTGAGTGGTCCAGTCGTGGAGCTATGCCTCTGGGGCTCTACGCAGTGAGCAGCAACCCGTGTGCAGTATGTTTAAGTTTATGCCACAGCTAAGCAACTAGACATGCCTCTGTCTCTGCAGATCAGGTTTACGAACTTTGTACCTGGGAAGCCTCACATGTTTGTTTGCCCCATGCAAGCATCAGATCTCATTAAAGGCCTTCGGTTTACATTTATTAAAAAATAAGGCATAAATCAAACCTATCAAAACTAGCAGACTCCTGCTAGTCCTTCTGTAGCAAAGCTCGGATCAGGCTAGATTGTTTTTGTTAAAACCAGTAATCCAAGTCCACTTGATGTTGAGTGCCCTTGAATGTTAAGCTATAACCTGTTTAATATACCTACAATTAAATGGAGAAAAATCCCAGGAGATGTTTAGTTGCCCTTGAATTTGTTAACCAACAATCTGCGTCTCCAAAAAATCTTCTAGGTTACCCTTACTGACTGTTTTGGTTTTGACCAGATTCTACCAGGGTAAACAATCTGGTCTGTCGGTGAGATTCACAGGTTCAACAACGCATTATGCAAAACATAATCAATTTTAAAACGTGTTGTATAATTTAACCATTAGAAACAACTCCCTCTAGAACAGTGCTGGCTTGCAAGCAATTATACCTAAGTAACAAGTGTTTTCCTAAATTTCTTTTCTGCAGCACAGTTCAAGGACATTAAATCTCTTTTCTATTAGCTGAAATTTGCATTCATGCCATTTGCTTTTGCACTTTGACCATTTCCAACAGGGAGATTGGGCTGTTCCTTTTTTCCCCCACCCTCAGTTCGCTAACTGGTGTATGTGTGCAAGCAACATTGTATTCAGGTTCATAACACAAGACTGTTCACATATTTAAGTGAAAATCTTGAAATTCAAAATGTCTGCATGAATGTAATCTAAATGGAGAATAGGCTTCTTAGATCAAGCTTTCTTCTGCAACAAAACACACAATTTCTTAAAAGTATGCTTGGGAAGAGAACCCAATAACCGATATTCCTGTAATACAGCCACATGAAACTCATACAGGCCCACAACAAAGTGAGTGAAAATCCTGGTGTCACCATGGGACATAGGGTGATTCTTTGCCTTTAAACCAGAGAGCTTGCAGTCTCGCACAAACACTAACTACACAAGCACATCAGTCCTCACAGAAAGATAAAGCTTTGAATTAATTCTTCCTGTTAAAACCCTGAATCCTATCTTCCCATTTTGGTGGGAGGACACCAAAAAAAGGAAAAATTAAGCAGAGTTTCAGAATGACTTCCTGACAGCGAACTGTATTTGTAAGGAATACTTTCCCAAGGGAAATGGCAGAAGCTCAATTACTTGCAGC
This sequence comes from Dromaius novaehollandiae, assembly GCF_036370855.1. Classification (NCBI taxonomy): domain Eukaryota; kingdom Metazoa; phylum Chordata; class Aves; order Casuariiformes; family Dromaiidae; genus Dromaius; species Dromaius novaehollandiae. Next base: position 34,039,261 of record NC_088103.1, on the reverse strand, counting down.
TTTGAAACTAGACTGGACAAAGCTCCTAGAAAGGACTCCCTGACCCGTGGCAGATGGAAGAGAAGGGATGATCTAACATTTTCCATTGCTGTCAGCCTATCATTCGGCGTATACACTCCGACTTGACGGCTGTCGCCTACCCTTCAATTTGTTCCTCCCAGACCCTCCTGAGAAGGGCTTTGTGGCTCCTTCTAAAAGGAAAAGCACAGCTCTAGAAAGCTGCTACCTGTTGCAGCTTTAAACGCAACTGAACCGTACCTGGCAACAAACCTGGATCACAGGCTGAGAAGTCTCTGCAGGTCCATGAGTAAAAGAAATTAATAGGCAACCAGAACTAACTTGAGAGTAAGGAAAAAGGTCGTTTAAACTCAGAGCTCTGCTATCAGAGTGGAAATCTTAAGGAAGAATCTGGAGACACGAGAACGTTTAGGGGAAACTATTACCAGGTGCAGGCAGGCAACAAGAGTGGAACTGAAGAACGGAGAAAAGTTTCAGACCCCCCTTGAACACTAGCAACGATCCCCTTTGCCATGGACAGTATGCCAGGGCTCCCCAGGCACACAGTCCTTGTCCGCTAGGGAATTTGGGCTGTTCGCAAAAATGTGGTTGGGATGGGCAATAACCAGGGTCCACGGGGACGTAAAACTCACACCTCTAGCTGGGGTGCTGTCAGTATTGGCCAGAATGGATGACATCTGTCTGGTAAACAAATATAAGCTGCTTCCTAAAACTGGAGGCTAATGCCCTAGAGAAGGTATCCACTGGATCTTACAGTGGAAGAGGAAGAGATCAAAACCTTTATGAAGCTTGAGGGAGAAAGCCATCTCAAAAGCAAAGCAGTCTTCGCCACTCTTCTGAGGCTTTGAGCCCAGTAAGAAGGTTGTGATATCTGGATACTGATGGCTGGAGATGTGAAATAGGCTCAAAGTTTAAAAAACAAATCAAGTAGTTCAAGGGAGTGCTGGAAATTAAAGTTGACGGAAGAGATGGCAACACTGAGAAGAGAAAATATTGAGTCTGGAGAGAGACCCATCAATATTTGGGGTAACACGGAAGAAAAAATTCAGATAAAATTTAAGGTAAGCAAACAGAATATTGGAGTCATTCTTGATCACAGTTCAAATCTCAAACACCAGATTCAAACGATACTTAAAAGCGTGACTTATGCTGATGTGATTTCCCCATTGCCTCAGCTTCCCAGAGTAAGGAATGATCTTTTGAAAAGAAATGCAAGAAATGCAACTCTGCTGATTTGCACATTCACAGCACGGCCAACGAGGATTTTTCTTGTAGTGTTCAAGGAACCTAAAAAGGAGTCAAGCTAATTTTATTACTTCCCTGTTTGTTCAAGATTGTCCCCATTGATTCCAGCATTCCAAGCAGGCGCCAGCCAGCAAAGTGCCGCCAGCAGAGGGAGCGTAAAACCTTGGGTTTGCTCAGCGCGGAGCTGAAGGAACTGGGGGACCTCCCGGCCCACGCTCCGCAGAGAGCGGGAGCAGAGGAGAGGCCCTGGGCTTGGCGTCAGGGCCACTGCTGCACCCGGGGAGATCTCCTTCAGAGATGGACACTTCAGCTTGGGACCCCGCCGCGGTGCTGGACACCCGTCGCGGCCCCTTCTGTGCCTCCTGGGGCTGTGGTGCTGCGGTGACCTGCACCCACCCCACACCACCCACCCCCATCCGCCCAGTGCTCCGGGCACAGTATGCCGAGCCCCAGGATCAGGCCTCACAAGGACGCAGCAGAGGCACTATCCGTCACCCTGTCAGATGCCCCGTCACTTTGCCGCCTGTCCAACAGGTGGATTCCTCTACCCAACGCTACATCCACCCAACAAAACAAGCACGTCAAGAGATGTTTGTGAGGAGCAAAAATAGAAGTTGTCCCAGAGCAGTGATGAACTCCAATGGCTTTGGTACTCAGGTAACCAATACACGACACCAACAAAAACATTGCTCGGTATTATCGCAGCCAACCCCCCTAGTAATCTTACCCTCCCTTTAATCCTACCTGCCTCACTTCCTGGAACAAACACGGTTTAATTTGGGGAGCTTCTCGATTTTGGCATCTACCCCAGTGGATTTTAAATCCTACAAAGGTAAAGTACCAGAAGCCGCAACAGAAGCACGCCTGGACATGGGGACGAGGTTAGCCGAGGGCAGCGTGCTTACGAAAGGACCTCAGCAGTGCCGGGAGCAAAGCGTCCGAGCTGGAAAGGAAGAGCAGCATCTTGGGACTGCGGCTGGTGAGAGGAATTGGAGGCTGCACGTAGTTTCCTTTTATTACCATCAGCAGCTCCTACAATTTACTTTTAGCTCATTATTTAGGACATAAATTAAAAAGGGTCCTAGCGTTACCAACATCTTACATCATTAATATTCCATTTTAATGACCTATTTTACTTCGGGCCATTTATACCGTGTGCAGCTTGCAAACCCAGCAGCTCCAAACTCCGCCTGGTCGACTGCACGCTCAGATGTTCAAGCACAGCGCAAGGCTTTTATCATTTACAGTGCGGCATGAGCCAGGGGAAGCTTCACAAAAAGCTGCCCTGTTACCTTCTAAATTGGTGACAACCTCCTCTATTATAATTAATACAACCTCAGAACCACTTAAGTGCATGTGCTTTAACAGTGAGGGCAGCAGCCGAACAGCCATGCCTGTAACCAGCGCCAGTGACCTTGACTTTGCACGAGTGCCGAATTGGGGCCACGTGAGCGCGGGCTCTCTGACGCTGCACATTTCTCCAAAATGTAACACAGCGCTTGCTGATTCACATAGCACGCTGGGGCAGCCGCCATCAAAGACAGACTCCAAATCGCATTGCCAGAAAATGAAGGATACCTCCACGATTCAAAGACACAAGAAATGCGACCTTCTTCTCCCACAGGCTTTTTCTTTGGGTCAGGTTTTGGCTCAGATACCATGAGACGTAAGGATCCAAGAAAGGCTGTCGCACAAGTACGTCTCACACTGAACAAATTCAGTGCGAGATGTGGGAATATCTTCCGGCCGTTTTATAGACTGCAGGTACAGGGCATTGAAACAGAGAAGTGTCAAGGCAGCCGTGGATCAGAAAACCCCACCAGGAAGGAACATTTCCAACTTTCTGAACCCACCAACAGCATCTTTAATTTTCCTTGGTGCAATTTTAGCTAACAGCACAGGGCAGAGCACTGCTAGCCCCATGCCTGTGTATTGAGAACATGTGCAGAACAACAGTTAGGGCCACGAGGGAAAAAAATCATTTAAACCACCCAAAGACATGCCAAAACCGTCTGACACTACAGGAAACGAGCAGACTGAGAGAGCCTGTGGTTTCAGAGCTGAGCATGGCCCTGTAAACTGCATTTTTCGTTCAAAATATGAACACGATAATGTATGCAGGGGAAAAAGTGATTTTGCATAATATTCTAAGCATTTAAATAGATTTTATCTTGATGAGCCAAGTAAACTAGGATTTACAGTTCAACTGCTAATTCGGCAGCTCCAGGAGAAGGCATACTGCCTTGTTTGAAAGAAGAGTGACAATACCGATAATATATTTGAACGCATTATTAATGCAAATAATTACTGAAGAACAAATGTAGAATGACCAGCTTTGTTCCTAGGTGTTTTCAATTACTCATATACATGGGAGTTTCAAATGAAAAGTAATACAATGCCATCTTTCCATCCAGAGAAGGCAATATTAATTTTCTCAAAAATGGTATTACTGGGTCAGATTTTGGATGGGATAAAAGAGACTTAGATTAATCTCTGTAGCAATTATACTATGAATATTTTTAATTACTGAGTTTATAAAGTCAATTTTTCAAGCCTGCGTTTGTGAACAATCCTATAATTAGCATGTCAGTGGACCACCCTACATATCTCTCTTAGGTTGAGTTTGCTCAGAGCTCTTGAAGGAGGAAGGAAACTTGCAGATAAGACTTCCAGGTGAGACTGCAGAGCCTTGCCCCTTGAGCAACAAGCCACTGCAGATAAGGTGAAAAGGAGGAGGGAAAAAAAAAAAAAAAAAAAAAAAGAGTCTAAACCTGTAAATTTGTGAATTTGCCACCACTTGTTTTTCTGTGACAGTTTCTCTACTCCAGAAGATTAAGGTCAAGCAGGATATACCTAAATCATCATGGGAATCAGTCTGGAACAGAGATCACAGTCTAGAATGAGTAGCCAACAGTAACTACCTCTCACATGTCTATTTTACTATTCTTTTGAACAACTTACTTGATTTATTTAAGGTGAATCTGTTCCCAGATTTTACCAAAATATTTTGCTACAGCAGTGTATCACAGTTTTCCTAACCCAACGACAGAGACATGAAGCATGACACTTGAGGAAGCAAGAAGACAATACAAAGAATTAGTGGAATGGCTGCTTATTGTTTTAGTTTAAAATTTGGGCCAAAATGATTTCAAAGAGGGCACATAAATCAGGGTAGCTCAACAGCTTTCCAGCCACTGGGTGTGGATGCCATGGGACTTACACTTACACCACGACAAGGTTATTCAAATTCTTTGTGTCAGTTGTTTACCGTAGAGTGAAGAGGTGTGATGTGGGTTTTTTTTGTTTTTTTTTTTTTTTCTGGCAGGTTGATATTTTAGTGCTGTAATGGGAATTCTGACAGCACAGTATTTTTTTCATGATTTGCCTGACAAGCTCAGGGAAGATGTAGTGGAGCCAATCCCATGTCATTTTTGGTATTCTGCACAAATCTGTATCATTATTTTATTCCCATCCAAAATGAGTCTGAACATATTTGCTCCCAAATAATCTAAACACTTAGCTTTAATATCACTGACTTCTGGGATTTCATTTACTTTGACAATTTTACTCCAGAACAAGCTTTCTGGCACAGCTTCTATTAAGAGCACAGGGCTTCTCATCTAAGCAGAATACGTTCTCATTCAGTCTGCTCCGGCAAGGGGCAGATCTCTGGCTTTTAAGATTGTTCACCTTGTTTGCAAACACGTGCCACAGAGGATCTCTGTGATTTTGTCAAAGGCTAGGCTCTCATACATCTCTACTAATGCCACATAATAGCACTTCATCACAAGCATCGCAGAAGAGAAAGAGCCCACAAGGGTCCACTTGAGTAACGCACTACGTGCAGGTACTGGGTCCATGATCTAATGGACTCAGTTGGGAAACGCTGACCCAGCTACCCAACTCCTTTTACAATACTCTGATGAGAGCTATGGTAAAGCACAATCTCATCAGCATGGCTATAGCACAGCTCAAATTAGTCTAATAAACCCACGTTTTACAGTTCTCTCTTGCTTCTTTGTGAGGGCAGAGGGGGAATTAAAATACAAGTGCCCCACGCGGGGTTGCCCACAAATCTGCGCCCACACTAAGAGTGCCAGGACGATACCAGCATCCCTGCAGCCACAAAACGCTCTTACCATGGAAATGGCCTCAGAGGAATGGTGTCCTAGTGTTGTGACTTTTGCCTTGGCTTTGTTTATTTTTAGCGAGGATTAGGCTGAATTCTTCTACATCCCAATAAACACTAAAGTAAAACAGCTCAAGCTTCTGCTAGAAGAGACATGGGCAATTAGGTCACGCAACATACATACGCACGTTTCACTGCTATTTTCCATGACCGCTTGCAAATCCAAGCATTTGGGGTATGCCCATACAAAACCATCAACGCAGACCCCAAGCAGAAAACTAGCCTACTGTACTCTGAGGACTTGCCCTTAAATCCATAACATAAACAACTGTATTTATCTGCTATATTAACCACAGCAGAAAGGACGTGTGTTGCTGTATGTGATTCACAGAATATCCAAGGACTGGGGCATGAGAGAGAGATGGAAGAGCTAAAAATTTAGATGCCCTTTTTAAAAAAAAAAAAAAAAAAAAAAAAAACAGGCAGGTCTTACATTTCATTCTCTCCCCACTGTAATATCCTTATTTCCCCTGATGACCTCCTACGGCGATAGCGACACGTCCTCCCCTTTCCCCTACGCCCTCCCTTAGGCCCTGCAACTCTCTCGGCTTCTTCCTGCAGCCTCTGCCTGTTCAGGGAAGGCCCCTCTGCAAATCTAGCGCCTGGCAACGCTGCCTCACCGACCAGGTAACAGCTGAGCTCTCCTCAGCATTTCCCCGTGGCAGCGACAGGAAAAACTCCTTCCCTTATCCAGACCCCACATTTTCAGGAAATTTATGGAAAAATAACATTTCTCAGAATCCTATCTCAAAGACTTCCAAAGTCACGAGGGACGAGGACGGGTATGGAAGGAGAGACGGAACCAAGACACAGCGCCGTCACGAGCTTTGTTTTCCAGATAATCTCACGCTAAAAAAACCCTGCAAACAAATCCCCCGCACACTGCGACGACCCTCTGCCAGCTCCCCTGGCGACAGGAGAAAAACAAACTCCAATATATTGCTATCATTTCCACTTACATGCAGGAGGTCGACATATCTTCGTGACAAAGTAAAGACAAAAAACATTTTTCTAGAAAGCTATGAACACAAGCAGCCATATAAAAGCCTGCTTTAGACTGTGCACATTTTATTTACGCTAAAAAAAGAGGGAATACGTATCAGCTACCGCGCTCCTCTTCGCGCACACCAAGTCAAGACCTCAGCACACAGCAACAGCTGGAGGAGTGTCCGCCGAGCACTGCGGCACTGCAAAGGTCCGTCCCAGGCCTCGCAGAAGCTGAGAGCGCGGCCGCGCGCGCTGCGTCGCTGTCCTTACAAGGGTTAGGCAAACAGAGCAGCAAATCCCAGCGCAAAGGAAATGCATTCGGAGTTCACAGTAGGGCTATCGCCCGGCTATTTCTGTAGCGCCTGCGTCTAAAAAAAGATCCCGTTCACACAAGTAGCTATTTTACCTTACTGTCCCACAAGAACTAAATGCATTTTTTCCGATTACAGTTTCCCACCATAAAATACACGACAAAATGTGACAAATATTTTGAAATATTCCTATGAAAGCAGTTTGATTATATATAGAAACATGAGTATATATGGAAACCTACAAAACTGTGTGTTTATATATAGACGTGTCCTCACTGTATAACTAATATTAGTACATGGAACTGAAGACGCACTCAAAAAAAAAAAATGTTAAAGAACCACTGAGCTTTGCCAGAAAGTAGACAAAGCAGCAGAACATAAAATCCCCTTTGTTTTATGGTAATCTTTGTATGAAATGCTGAAATCCTGTTACAATTCCTCTGACACAAGAAATGCACACAAAAATAAACAAGCTAGGAGATGGGTCCAAGAGGCTCAACTAAAGAGACATTTGTTTGCCTCTTATTTCCCCCCCTCAAACCCACCAAAATCTCTGTAATGAAACATAAGCGAGAGGCAGAGAGATCTCATTAGGCCCTAAAGCTCATTTGCTGGGAAACAAAAGACCAGCCGCCTCGCTAAAGTCCTCAGCATTTAAAACCATTTGGAAAAAACGCTCCCAATGAGTGGATTCCCACTGCCACCCTTGTGAGAGGTATTCCACAAGATTATGTTCCCCTTTCACAAAAGAATTACACCTCAGTAATCACCTGAGGGTCAGAAAAATTATTCCTATGACTTATTTGCACACGGTGGAGGAGTTCTGGTTTTACTTCTTAATTTCTCCTCCCTGGTTTGGTGTCCCAAACACTGCATTCTTGCACTAGACCAGAAGATAAAAGTAAAATTGTCTGATCTGTTTTAGTGTTTAAGCTTAGGGAAATAAACATTTCCCTCATAATAAAACGACCAGAAAGCATCAGAGAAGTATTTTTTTAAAGGACAAAACTGAAATACTTCTTCCCTTCCCTAATCCAAGAAGATTAATAAAATGGATGCAGAATACCTTTTTTGGATTTTTTAAGCAAACATCTCTTCAATCCCATCTCATCTCCTCCAGTCAAGCACTATTCTAAGCCATAAGTCTCCAATCACAGTATTTATACCATAGTACTTACGACTGTCGCAGGAGCCCATTTTAACATTTAGCCAAATTGTCCTGCTTGAACACGTTCTGTGATGAGCGCAGAATTCTGGTTTCGATGAAAAGGACAGTTTTCAACAATAAAGCTCAGGTACTTTTGTAGCAGTTTCACAGCAATTAGCATCATAAAAATAACCCTTGGATGACCTGGACGATAAATATCTCAAGGTATCTTCTGAAATACAATAAAACTATTGAAATACCAGCATTCCCAGTCCTGCATCTCAGGATCACAACTTTGTATAGCGTGCTGCTACCAGCCAGGTAAAGCCGACGGGGGTAACATTCAGCAAGGGATCTGAGCAGGGCAATGTTACAGAGGGCACTGCCCACAGAGCTTAGCTGAGGTCCTCACATGATAACTGTATAGCAGAAGTGGCAGATGGAGTTCAGAAATCAAGATGAACTACTCTCAATAACAGAATTTGCCTCCTTTCAGTCTTCAAAGGCTGGTGACGTCTCACCTGCTCACTTCTGGAGCCAACAGATTCCCTTCTTATCAAAGAGCTATTGATACTAAGCTCTGTCTTCTCTCCTGCACTGTACTAGTTACCTCGTGCTGCACCAAATATCCAGAAATGCAAATGGGACAAGGGATGAACACATTCAACTGTGGTAGGACTGCACAAATGAAGTAGTGCAATCTTAAAGGCTTCTTACAAAAATACAAATTTGTCTTACTTCACTACAGCACAACCTTCTCGCTGGCTGAAAAGTAGCAATTATTTCACAGGTTCAGCCACAGGGTCCAAGGGCAGGGCACCATACTGCGATGGCAAGACTAGACCGAGCTCTAGACCCTGCGACCACTAACCCCAAACCTACACAGCCTCATAGGAACCCCCAGTCCTTTCATGACCACAAGTGATTAGGAGCTCGGATCTTTTATTCATTTACATGATGACATGTCTGGCAGAACAACAGCTCTTGGCACGACAGCAAAATATTTATGCAGTGTAACAACTCAAAGGAAATGATTTGCCAAATTGACTGCGACAACAGCCTTCAATGTTTTTCAATCTGTAGACTGCTAAAAATGCTCAGTGGGAATGGAGGACACTCTATAGCAAATAAGTCTACTTATTGTTATCAGTCTGCTTATTGTTTTTAAGATATCTTTTATTGAGACGTCAGAAATAGTCCTTGGACACAAGCTAAAAAGATTACCTGCTCACATGGTTTTCTGGAACTCTTTCATCCAAACACTAAGCAACCTTGCTCACCATAGTCAATGCCAAAACTTAAAAGCCTGAAATCAAATTGTTACAGCTCCCTATAAAAAAAAGATGATCTTACTAGTGACGTTAGCAAAAGCAATCTGTTCACAGAAGATATATGGAGACCAATGACCAAGTAATGTAGTCAAATGACAGAACTCGAAGCACCAGTGGTTCCATTCTTTTTCAAGCCTGGTGGGGCACTGCTGCTGACAGCACCTCTCTAGTTTGCTGTTCAGAAATTTTTCTGTGTAATAAAATAGGCTTCAACAAAAATTGTTGCATTGCCTATAGATTTATGGCATAGTTAATGTTATAAGACAGCCAGTCAGAGCAAGCTAAAAATGTTCCCAAATACAGGTTCAGAGTGCATGTAAACCCGTCTACCCTACAGTCAGCACAGCTACTGATTTAAACATCAGAATGATTTGGGTTGTTTTTGCTGTCAGAGTCATTTACTCCCTTTGCACAAGAGTCCTCAAGCCTGGGACTGCCACGTGAGCGGTGTATCACAAAGCGGCGAGCCCCAGGGTTCCTCTGAGCAGACAGGGAGAGCGGATACAACCCTCAGATGGTCTCTGAATGCTGAATCCCACACGGGTGTATTTCTAAGGAAGAACTGAAGCTGAAATTAGTGGTTGGCAACAGTGGTTTTTTTAAAGGTAGCATTTAGAGAGTTAACAGAGACAAAAACAGGGAAGGGGGAAGAGAAGGAAAGGGAAGAACTCTGGGAACTGCAAATAAGATTCATATTATTTCTGCTGTGGCAGCGCTTAAACCAGTGCTCAGAAAAGCAGTGCACTGGATTCTCTACTAATCTGCCTGTTCCTGTAACATAAAGCACAGCAAGAGGCCCAGCAGTGTGGGGGTGAGAGAGGCCGGTGTACCCCAGCCTGCCTGGCTGCTGCCTGGCAGCAAGAGAGACACTGCAGCTCCACGAGGGGAGGAGGTAGAAGGACTGGGGAGATGATGGCAGGATCTTCCTGGGACAGCATGACTGCCCCAAGCGCTGAAGCATTTCAGCAGATTTACTGTTCTAGTAAACATAAATATCAGCAAGTTGGCCTGGTCTTCTAGCCATTACGAAATCACTGTTTCCTGTAGGTGTCACAACAGAGGTGATCTGAGGGGAATGGTTTGCAGATAAAGCTTGGAAAGATTTTATGTGCAAAAGGAGCAGTGCAAGAGAGCTCATGGCAATGCGTGTTTGAGGTCAACGCTGCTCTAGATCTGCAGGGACAAGACATTTAAGAGGGTACACGAACCAAAAGGAAGCTCTTGCCCACCCTGCACCTCTCTGCAAAGGTAAAGGTTCCCACTTCTAAGTCTACTGCCTTTAATTCCTCATTGAATTTCGAAGTAGCATGACTCTCTAGCCTCACTTCCTGCTCTTACAATACGTTATGAAACATGCTTTCAAAAATAAAAACTGAAAACTGCTCCTTGTCCTTGGGTTTGAGCCAACCTCTAAGGTGAGAATAGGAGCTACAGCACAAAGAAAGTTCAAATCTTCAACCAAGAACAATGACTGATCTACAGTCAAGTATTAGAGCACTTCCTTTGTCAAAGACAGGGAAAGCAGATACGTTTCCCAAACACTGGGACAAGTGAAAGTTGATTAGCAGGGGAGGTCAGAGGGAAGATGGTATTGTTTCTAGAACTAGGCTAAAAGCAGCAAGGAAAGCACAGACAGCAAGAAAGTAGCTTGAGAAAGTGATTTCACTGATCTGACAGGAAGACACCTTAGAGCAGCCTACTGCTCTCCAGGGAGATGGGGAACATCTTGAAATGTTTAAGGGCTTACGAGACGGTGACTAGAAAGCTTTCAAACCCTTAGGTAGAGAGAAGAGCAGAATGGCGTGACGACGAGTGAAATGACCAGAAGTGCTGATATCAGTGTGTGAGATACCCCAGAGGATGAACACAGAAAGTACCAGGAAGAAAGGCTTCGTGAGGGGACAATCTTTGGGTCTGTTATGCAGCACGTAACAGCCTGGCCCTTCTCTCTCTCAGCTTGCCTCAAGCAGCAGAGCAGTCCCTCCAGAAACAAGAGGGGGTTTCGTGCCCTGAAACGCCCCCAGCCATGCGAGCGAGTCGCCCGGTGGGTGCCGCCAAGCTGCTCGTGAGAAAGTCTCCTGAACCCTGTGGACAATGAGAGCAGCCCTTTTTCCATCTCTCCCAGAGTATTTAAAGATTTGAATTTTCCCATATCATTTTTGGTTCATCTCTCTCTTCCTATAAATAGAGGAGCAGCAGTGCATCCATCTCCTCTTCATCTTTTTTGGTGGTCTAGCCTTGCAAGCACGCTGGCATGTTTTTGTAGTAAATGATAAGCGATGGGAAACAAGTCAAAGACAAAGGATAAGAGACCTTGAGCTCAGACAAATAGGAGAGATGGGAGTCTTCTCATCTTTCCCAAGAGGCAGGTATCTTTTCTCTGGATTAAAGGGTTTTGTTTTGGAAACAAATGTATCTATTTCGGTCACTTCCTTTAGACATGCAGGCTTCATGGAGCTGATAGTAAGACTGACTACAGTGTCTGAGAATGAAATTTGGCCCCCAAAAGAAAGCATTTCTAATCCAAATATGAAACTTGAAGGAAACACACCCCTGCTGCTAAGCACACGTCTCAGTGGACTAATGCTGTGATCTATGCTTTGCTCCCAGAACCTTTACTTTAATCCAAGGTCTAATAATCGAGTTAGCACTTTGCAAGGAAAGTTAAAGCCCCCAGGGTTTCTGCTGAGCAGCCTGTTGGTGGAGAGGCTGCACTGGATGCCAGCAGGTGGTCTGGCTGCCATGGGAAAACATGATGTCTTGGGCACTCAGACAGCTGAGCAAGGATCTGCAGAAACGCCTGTAGCTCTACCCTGACCCACAGGAGGTGCTGAGGCCAACCACACCACTGGATATTCCCAAGAAAATCAAAAACATGAACAGAAGTGAAGAAGGGTAAGCCATGGCCAAGGGAGAAAAAACAAGACCAGGCAGTTTGGGCTTGGAATTTGCTTCTTCAATCAACGAGACCCACTTCTGTACCAAGATGGTACAGCACAACACAAATGCAGCACAGGTCTTTCAAGCTATGGCCCTGGATGCACCACTGCAGCGATGAACAAGACTAGCCAGCTGCACTAACCCAGCAACATCCCTGTTAAATGGGGAAGGAGCTGGGGAGAGCAGCAGGGAGGGGAAGTTGGTGAATTCCAGAAGATCACGGTCTTCAATGCCTGCTTAAAAATAGGAACTGCGGTCAAGGGTTTTAGACAGAGATAGAGTCAAACCTCCACATTTGGATCCAGATTTCAAAACTGCAAAAGGTCAGAGTTAATTGACTCTTGGTCATTCAGAGGTCCTGGGACAGCTTAAAAATCAAGTGTGCTGTGAGGTCTTATTCAACTTCAGCCCCGATCTCCCCAACCTGAAGACATAACAACATCCCTGCAAACAGCAGCCCAGACCAGCTCCATACCTAGGCTCACCTGTCCAGCACTCCCCTGAGGGAAAAAGGAGCAAATAGCAAGCAGTCGCAGCAGGGTCACACAGAGCCTGCTCGCAAGGGGTGCAAGAGGAAACAACACTCGAAATAGGCAGCAGCGGGCAGGTTCTTGCAGAGCTGGCAGGGCTGCTGATGCTGGGACAGTCTAATCCACTAACGGGTAAATCCCCTCCACAAAACATTCTTTCCTGCCTCAAAAGACTTATTTGGCAACCAAAGCCCCCTGCTTCAGAGTAAGAGCTGGAGAGGAATGTGACCTGTGGCTCCTACGGGGAAAGGCGCGAGCACATGGAGTGCCGAGACTGAAAGGGCCCTGGACTCAGCACGTGGGGCTCTTCAGCCAACGGTCCCGACTCCACACACAAGAGCGCGGCCTGGCACATGGGCACCACCAGGCACGGGAACTTGGTGCCTGCCACGGTCTTTAGGTTTATAAAGGACTGTCTCTCCAGACAGCTGGCTCTGCAGAAAGGAGGAAGTTTGCCTGGTGGTTTTGGCAAACATCATCCCAAGCACAAGCGTTTGGGCCGCGAACTCTGATCAGGACAAAGCAGAAGAGAACTCAATGGCCTGAAGTGAAAAGCAAGCTTTGGATCCTACTTTGAGATGCTCCTAGACGTTGCTTGAAGAGGGAAAGCCAGCCCACACCAGGGTCTTCAGGAAAAGAAAGAGGGGGCATTGCAGCTATACTGCTGCGAGTTGGCCAAGGAAGGGATCTGAATCCTCCTAGCTTATCAATCCCTTCCATTCAGCACTTGCTCTACAAAATGCAAGTCCCAGCTATCATCACTAGGTTAGCAAACCAAACAACTCAAATTGCCCTAACTGAGATTTACTGAACAGGGTGAACAGATCCTCTCTCTTCATCCACATTAAAGCGGCCAAAACTTGGCATGCACACTAAAAACAGGCAAAACAGAAAATGCTAGAAAATCCCACTGGAACAAGACACTTTTACCAGACAGTTTACCCCAAATGATGCATAAAGATGCCTTACTTTAAGTTTTCCAACATTTTTCTTTGCAGCTTCCTAAGAGGGAAAGATGCTGAATGCTGTACTGTAGCCATGCTGCCATGAGGATGTCCTTGAATGCAGATGCCTTACTCCCTGCTCAGATACGGATCCACAGTGGTAAAGAGGCTGCAGCCTGGTGTGGCATGTGCTCTGCATGGCCATTTATTCATCATCCTCACTTGTACCCACACAGGTATCAACTCAAAAGGCAGGGCCATATGCATCTATTTCGTAAAAGGCGTTGGTCAGCCACGGTGGTTTTGTTTACACGGAGTCACAGAATAGCCAATGCAAATACATGGTAAAAGCAGTCACTGGACCTCCTGCAGCTTCTCAAATGTGCAGAGATAAGCTTCATTATCAGACCTCAGTCAGTATAAGATTCAACTGTTTCCTTAAAAGAATCTTCCTTCACCCAACACCACATCTCATTTGATAGTAGGTGTGGCAACATATTTTTCCCCACCCCAGTGAATGACATTTCTCAAGTGCTGAAAACCAAAAACAGAAGAAGTTTTAGATACTACATCATCTAGGAAAAAAAGATCATTGCTTTGACCCACCACCAAAATAGGTAAGGAAATGCAGTGTGAGGGAAATGAACAAAAAAAGGAATCTGATAGTTAAATCATAAAAATATGAGGACCCAGAGGTAGCAGTACACCTATACTTTTAATCAGCCATATTTCAAATCGATGACTTCCCTTTGCATGCATGCACCAAATTTAGATGCTATTTTTGCATTACTGCTGCAGTCCTGTAGCAAAAGGGAGCTTTCTGAAAGAATATGAAGGAAAGCAATGAAACACATTAGTATACTAAAGAAATGATTAAAAGAAAGCAAGATTTCAAGAACATTAATGGGATTCTCAAAGGTGGATGATGATGAGTACTGGCTCTGAGAACCAGTTCATCTTTTTTTCACCTACAAAGTCCTCTCACCACAGAGCCTGAAGGATTAAGAGGGCAAAACTGGCTACTCTCAACACTAAGCACTGGTGTGTCACTTGCTGAACAGAGCTGCCATGCTCACCCATCCCTGTGGCTGGCACGGTGAGCAGCACGGTGCGTTTTGTAGACAGCAGAGTAGGCTGTTCTTTCCAGAGGAGCTTGTGATAATCAGACATTGACCAAAATAGATCACAAGTCCTCAGGTCTCTATAAAAACAGAGATAGCTAAAATTTGCTCTGTTATATGCAGTAAGATGCAAGTCCTTCTTTTCTAATAAGCTGAAGGAACAGCTTGGGCATGTGTAGGACTCTAGCTTATGGATATACACCACTGCCAGAACCAGTGGTGTACAGCAAGGCCTTAGGAGGGAAAACACAAACTACTGAGACAGCTAGGCTGTATTTTTCAGAACCCCTTGAGGATCCAATTCAATTTCCTACCACTGTTTTTGGTTTGTTTTTTTCTGCTAAAATTTCAGAGAGAGGCAATCTCCACTTTGGACTCCAGTACATTCAACAGCTCATGAGGAGTCTACTGTGGCTCACTTGTCTCTAACAGGATTGCACATGCAGCTCCTGTCTTTTTTTCCTCCCCTCTTCTGGGGAATTGGGGCTACATATGAGTTTCCGCTCCTGACAATCCCTCATTGGAAATAATCAGTACTGCTTGTCACAAGCCTAGCATGCAGGCAAAAGCAAGGCACAGGGGAGGTGCAAACTCCCTCCCAAACAACAGCGCTCACTGAAGAGGTGGGGGGAGACGAGTTAAAACAGGACTCTACTTGAGCAATCATGGAACTGCTCGTGGCTACGAATGCACCCAAAGTGACAAAAACAGTCAGGTTGGATTAAAGAGGAAGGGGGAGAGACAGACGTAAAACAGAGGAGAAAGAGAGATCAAATAAGCGGAAACAGGAACTCTTTCAACTAGCTCCTCTTCTCCAAAAGTCTTGCATCACCCAGTTAAACTGAGAAGGCAGGAGAAAGCCTCTATTCTGTGGGAGACGCATGGCACAGTAGATCAAGCAACACAAATGCTTACACATTCCCTTTAGAAGAATTAGAGAATAACAGATTTTAAGCAAGAATACATGTGCTTTCCAAATCCAATTTCCCAACCAATCCTTTCATAGCTTCTCATCAGCAATTTTCTCTTTCTCCTGTGAAGGGCTCTAGTCTAATTATGCTCAGTTACGGAAAGCCTCTTTACCCTAATCCTCTTCTCAGCCTCAGAAAGTAACAGCATCAACTGATACCTGTGAGCTTAGCCTCCTCCATGGGAAACCCACTAGAGTTTACAGCGGAGCACAACACCCTCACTGCGTACCCATCTACTCCAATTCCCTCTGTTTGCCCTAACAGCGTAAGTACTGCGTGTTGTAGCCCTGAGCCAAAACTTTCAAGGTCAAAACTTGTAATTTTGGTATATTAAAGACGCAAACTTTAAGCAGAGAATGGATGTAAAATCTCTACATATCATGAGAACATACGTTGCTCCATCTTTTTTCTGCTGTTTTAGGAAGCCAAAGGAAATGATTTGCCATGAAGCTGGTGGGAGGAGGGAACTGAAGAGGAGGGCACTGTGCTGCTTGTTACTTTTGGCAGAGACAATGAAACCAGGCCCCAACATGCATAATTAGGGGGTAGACTTAACTCTTCCCTGATGAGTTTTCATCACCCACAGAGCTTAAAAACAAACTTCAAGAGAAGCAATGAAATAAAGAGACAAGCAAAAGTTATAAGCATCTTAGAAGTAATTTTGAGAGGTATTAGACTTAATGAATCACTGCACTTTTCCCTTTAATTCAGAGAGCACTGCAAGTTTTTAAGTCCAGCTGTTTAACCCCTGCAATGCACAGTGACCTTTTTATTTTCCATTGCTCTTGCAATTTTCCAGCAGTTTGAGCTCATTTGGGCTAATTACCTCAACATGGAGCTGCAAACGGAAAATGTTGCTGGTAACTTGTTCCATTCACAGCCATTTAGGCTTGCACTGCTTGCGTCAGGCCGCTACCTGTTTTCTCCGTCTCTGCAGGCAGCGAGGCTTCAGCCCTCTGGGCCAACCTGCTCCCAGCAGTCGCGCAACCTCTGAGGAGAAGGCAGCGACCTTTCAGCTGGAGGACTCCACCCCGCGCGGTGTCCGCATGTGCGCCTTCCCTTCGCAGCCTATCCTGGGCTGGTACTCAAGCGAGACATGCCTTGCCCCAGGAGCACAGCCTGCAGCCAGCCCAGGAGAGTGCACTCCCTGACCCACTGGGGACTCCACGCTCCTCGAGTCTAATTATGGAGAAACAGCATTCGCTCCAGAGCTAAGGCTGACATTGAGTTTCCATTATAAACCTAAGCTGACCCTTTCCTGACCCTGTCTTCAAAAAAGCCTTAACCTATAAAATGTCCCATCAACAGGGAAATTGGTAGGTCAGACTCAATAGAGGAGAAGGAAAAAACACATTTTCCCATGCAAATTCAAAGTTAACTTGAAAGCAGGCTTTCAAGAAATGGAATCTGTATACTCAAATATCTAATTGTGGATTTGGACCCAACTTAGTGAAATCTGTCATTAAAAAGCAGAATCGCTGACATTTCAAACTGGTACTTCTAAGCCCTTTTGTAGCTAAGACAGAAAACAAAACACCACAGCAAGGCTTGCCTACTACTGACTGCTCAATACCAAGATTTCACTAACATGCAGTTTTGAATTAAGTGTTACTGGTACCTTTGCCAGAGGAGTAACTTTGAACTAATCTCAGGTGTCAAGAGAACTACTGGAAAATTACTGGAAAAAGCTTAGAGTCTTCCTCTTTCTCCTGAAGAAACCCACTCAAAGCATAAGCAGAGTTTTGTTAACAGAAAGAGCCCTCTATTCCCACTCAAAGAGCTCTCACCTAATGCTTAGTGACCTTTACTTAGGCAGTAGATGATTATCCCCAGCTGCCTCTGCTGCTCCTGCCAGGAGGTTTTTCTGATGTCCATATGAACTCAGTCCTTCAGACCACAACTTTGCACAAGGATCAACACTGCTACAGAAGGAACAGAATTTCTCCCCTAGAAGCATCTGTTATCAGAGAGCTGAGGAGAGCTGAAAGGGAAGAACTATCAGAGCTATCACCTTTGACTGATCCTGCAGAGGTCTGGAAAAGGGAGTTCTCAACTATCTCATAGCCTCCAGGGGAAAGTCCTTAAGAGTTACAAAAGAAATTTGTCTGAAGCCATCTTCGACACTTTAAGAATTTCAGGCACAAGAACATCTTATTTCATGAAGACAAAATGTGCCAGCTCAGCCTAGGTCTAGGCATGGAAAGGATTGCCTTCGTGAACATGTCAAACGTTAAAGAGCCAGGAAATGTGGAATTCAGACAGCGTCTGTCCAGGTGCATAAACTCCACCCTCAACATGAGGCCATTTCACCAGAGTAGTCGCATGTTATCAGCAGCCACACAACCTGGAATGCCTTGGTCCTAACCATAGAGCACCAGGGCTACTCTACAACCTTCTTGAAGGTCACGCACTGTACACAAATTAAATTGACAAATTCCCTGCAAGATAAAGACTGCAAATAAAGCAGACATTACCCAGGCCTTCTAAGAGTCCGATCCCTCAACATGCTGAGGGCATTTCACACACTGCTTAGCACCCTGGGACCAAGAGGACAAAGAACTCTCCAGACAGCATTAGACAGAAGCTAGTGTGCCTCTACATCAACACTTCCCATGCCCAGATCAGGAGTTTGGAGGGCTTGCATGAAAAGCAGCCTATTTCTTGCTAGAAACAAATCCATGAAATATAGGTGATATGAGATGCATATTTTCAAAATCTCATGTGCAAAGATGGGAAACTGGACAAGACAGTCAGCTGGCATTTGGGCAAATGCAAAATCTTTTCTGGGAAGTACTGTCTTAACTGTCCTAGATTTCTAAATTTGAGGGGAAAGGGACAGAGAAGTCATCTTGTTAAGAGGGTTGATGTTCTTTGTCAGTATCTCATCTGTTGCAAACTAATTTTCATTTCCTGCGTTGCTGACAATCTCAGTTTACATTCTTTATTTTGCATCTCCTGTATTTGTCCCAGCAGCACCAGGTTGAAACCTTCTTCCATGGGCTATTACACTCCTCAAATACTTACAAGCTGCCATCAGATGCCCACTCAGAGTGAATCTGCATAGTGAATCAAAGCAACGAGTGGACCACGGTCAGGCGCAGATACAGTAGCAACAACACAGCCCATAACAAAGGCATCACGTGGCCACTTGGGAGCCATTAAGTGTATAACCTTGTTTGCTAATCTATGCCTAGTACATACACAGGGTTTCCTAGAGGAGTTGCATTCTTTCACTAGTTCACATCAAAACTGGGGAAGCATAGTTGTATCTTTGCTACAACTGCATTTCACCTAAACCACCTGGGCAAATCTGTTTGTTAGTAAAGTCATAAGAATTTAGGACTTTCAGTCTCATTTGTCAAGCCTTCAGCTCCTGACCTGTTTTGTCTTCCTTCAGGTTGGCTGTTGGACTTTCATGTACATAGTAACCTGGGGCTGTGAGCAGCACTCTGAGTCTAAAGAGAGCTGCTGGAAGCTACAAGTGCGATTTTTTTCCCCCTCTAAAATCCAAGTACAAAGGTAGTACAATGGCTGATGGGGGAAGCAGTGGAACATACTCTCTACCATACACCTTACATAGTCACTCCGGTTTAAGCCTTTCTGTGCTTCTTTAACTAGTTCCCTACAGATGGCACTGTACCACCATCCAAAATACCCCTCCTGGAAAAACCAAGCCTAGAATGACTCCCAGTTCATGCTGAGGCACCAGAGGGGAGCTAGGTGATCAGCAAGAATCCTGCTTTCTCATCCAGAAGGCTTTCTGCATGAGGACAGAAGCATCAAACAGCAAGAGAGCACAAGGCTTTGTACAAACTTCTCTACTGTAGACTGCAAGATGGGGTCTAGAGAAAAGATGGGTCCTACTACATACAAATCCTTGCTCCATGTTTCCCTGAAGCATTTGGTCCGTGTTGTTGTTGCAGACAGGACATCGAGTTGAACAGCCCTTGGGTATGACCTTGTCTGGCAATTCTTATGGGAGGCAACTGCGAAACCTCACAAGAAGCCAATGCACGTCCAAAGATTTACACACAGGGCTGAGATGTCAGTAACTGGATAAATGCAATAAAATCTGCAGATTCCTTTTCCTAAGTCATGTGTGGTATTTCTATTACTTTCTCTATGACTGTTTTACATCCAATAAAAACATACTGAACAGAAAATACAGTAGCAGAAGTTACCCTTTGCTCTTGGTATGAAGAGTAATTCATTGGTTTGGCGCTTCCCAAGGCATGCATGAAGGGGAAAAGTGCTTGGCTCAAACAGGCTCGTAATTATTAGCAGCAAATTCAATCTATGGTGTGCTTCACCAGCTGCTTCTTAATTTCATTGCCTCTCAGCTGCACAGATTTATGTGATAAGCACTTCATTGCACCATCCCATGACTCCTGAGACCTTTTTGCTTTTGATTCACTACTCTCACTAGTCAAGGGTGAAACTTTGTCCTTAGATACATGTTCAGAGTTTCTGCAACTTCCCAAGCAGAGTAATTATGACCAAGGTGATAGTGCTGAGCTTCGGAAAGTACTAGTCCTTCTGCATTTAAGAGAAACTCTTCAAGGTATCTCTAACTGGTCAAATATCAGAGCATCACAGGCACATAAGTACTGCTGAAAAGCTTAGATTACATCCAGCTACTTATACTGCTCTCCCTATTTGCATGAAAGGTAGCAGTTTTCTGCACAGTGACTGGCCAGACTGTGCAACAGATTATTACAAAGTGGAAATAAGAATGGTATTTACCGAAACTGCAGAAGAAAACTAGGATCAAAATGAGATTAGTATGTGGTGAAGATTAATGGAAGTGCCTAAAAATTACAATCAGGACTTCAGTTTCAATCACCGAGACAGAACACGTTTATCAGCATTGTGTCTGCAATGTCAGCACTGGCTAAACTTTTCATCCTAAACTCAGAGTAAAATGAGGGAAAAAATGTCTACTCTACCCCCAGAGCTCTGAGATTATCCTTGATCAGAAATAACCCTGCTCACCGTTTCAAAAGTCTAAAGACATAATAATTTAATATGGTATAAAACTAGATTTATACCAACCGGTATTCTGGTAATAACACAACAGCCTACCACGGCTTTCAAGAGTTTTTAACAACTCACGTCAGGGGAGAAGGAAGCAAGGGCAGATGTTGAACAACTCTAAACTCGCGAGATTTAAGACTTGATATTCACATGAAGGCAATCTCTGTGATTTCACTCACCAGCAAGAACTACATGATGACAGAGCTCAGCACGGCTTTCTCAGCATCCCAAGTAGCCTGTTTCAAACAGGTAAAATACAAAAAAACAGAGAAATTAAAGAACCCCCTTTCCATTGAGCCACACTTCTCCAAGTAATACCACACTTGTGCTATAAAACACAAAAATCCGCTGCAATCAAATTCCAAAATGGCATTGTAATAGAATATGCTTTACAGCACCCTGCTTCTCCACCCAGTTTTGTCACATCACCTTCAGTTAGTCCAAATTTCATCCCAGTTCTTACTGATCGACAGAGCTGGGCTACAATGCAGTTTAATACTTAAACAGTAATCTACTTCACCCCTTAAAACAAACAAAAAAACTTGCACCAATAGTAATTATATATCCTTTTCATAGAAAAGAACATATTTAATAGCCAAAAGGGAATTTAGCCCCTTTCTCTGAGTACTATGTAGATATTATTACTTTCCTCTGTCCATATGAGCTGTTCCAGGACCTAATGAAACATGAGTCTATGGAAAACCAGGCACGTGTCCATACAGCCCCTTCCCAGACTGTTTGCCTCTAGTATTTTCTATTTCATTCTCCCTTAACCCCCTCGCAGTTTCTTTCTGTTTTACACTCCTAATCAATACTCTCAGGTTCTTCCTAAATTCCCCAAAGGTGGGCAAGGAACAGCACATGCTATGGCTGGCTCAGAAATACGTGTGCACTGATCTGACAATGAGTAAGGTGAGCTACCAGGCCAGGGAGCAGAACAAACTGAACGAATACATAAGATGATGGTGCTGCCTTCGCTCCAGGGGAACTGGAAGTTGGGTCTTTTTTCTCATCTTCCAAATTTCCCAGAACCTGTAGGATTTTTACATTTTGGAGACCCTTTTTCACCTGTCAAATCTGATAAAACAAAGAGTTTCAAAAGTTAGTGGACAGAAGGCGATAGAGGAAGGGAGAAAAAGGGGTGAAATATGCACAGTGCAAGCAGAAACTTCCTTTCTGCAGGAACTCAGACTAATTCACTCAGACTAACAAGCAAATAATCCGAGAAATCAGGTAAATTCAAAACCAATAACAACAAAAGAGCCACTTTTTTCAGACAATGCACAATTACACTGAAACCAATACCACATGGATCTCCGAGAGCAAAGCTCTGGGGCAAGTGTCAAAAATAGGATGGATGCTCATATGTCCAGGCAAAATATCCATTAACATTAGACAGAGGTAAACAAGAACTCCAGAGCCGCCTACTTCAGAGTTATATTTATCACTTATTATTAGGATAAATGCAGTGAAAGGGGCAGGTGATCATATTTCTGCCTCTTGCTAGGTTCTTCTCAGAATCTTCTCAGAAGCATTTTGTTGGTAGCTACAGACAGTGATAGGGTATTCATCTGGACAGGACCCTGAGCCTCACCTGAAAATGAGAGGTTGCTCCTATGTATCTTATGAACTTATGAGCAGGCTATAAAGCAGTGGTAAAGGAGAGTATTTCCCAGCTCCTCCTCCTTGGTAGAAGTGATAGGACCTTCCCCTCTTCCTTCAGTCTACTGTTAACCACTGCTTGTGATCAGCTCTTCCTTTTCCGATATAGTTAAATTCAATCTTGACCAGCAGCTGCTTTGCAATCAAAACCAGTAATGCCTGAACCAAATGCCCACCAGGTAATACTAAATGAGTCTTGTCTTCCTAAGCATTTAATCAAAACTGCCATAAGTGAATAAGCAGCCAAGCGTAGTCCTAATCAGGTTGTGTTTGTCTGGGAGGTTTAACTGGGTATGCAGCTCACCCCTTAAGTAATGAGAACTATTTTTCCACTCGCCATTTTCTAAGGTGATAACACTGCTGCAAAGACTGATTTGTTCATGATTTGTATCTTACCCTACTTACATAGTAGCAGGACTGAAAGGGACATTCTGGGCCATTCACTAAAGACAAAATGCTTTATAATCCCTTTTGTAAGCACCATCAAGCAGCATCTTGCTGTATATTTGCTGCTGTGACTGACTGCAACGCCATTCTAGACCTGACTGCTGTAATGGTGGAGGAGCCTTTCTCCTGCCTCCACTGTAACTATATCCATAGCCAGTTTATATCAACTTGCTCTTGTGCTAGTACTGTCCCTTATCTGACATGGCTCTTCTCCCTTTCTGATGTTTAGCCCTCTTATTCACTACAGAGAACAAATATCAGCTCTCAGTCTTTGTTTTGCTGGTCTAAACAAGGCAAGGTTTTAAGTTCCTCTACATCTGATCATGTCTTCATCCATGTCATCACACCAGTAACCCAACCAAGACAGGTAGGATCAGTAGGTACTGCTATCCGCAAGAGGCACAGTGCACAGAGGCTTTGGGTAATAGATCCCCTGATGTGACAGAGCTTTTTTTTTTTTTTTTTTTTTTGAAGCTGCTGCTTCAAACTCAAGCTGGGCAGCACTCTAGAGTCCTCCTCCTGATCCTGACCTTTGCTGCTCAGGAGCTGTCAAATCCTAAATGTAAAATATATCTAAATCTAAAAAATATGCCAAGAAACATGTAGCTCTCCAACGGGAAGCACATTTCTTGGCGGTGCTCGACTAGAGGACAACCTCTGTGCAATCGAAGTGCAAAGCTGTAGAAAGCTCATTTCCTGAATAAACTCTCGGGAAGACAGAAAACCTGCAGACTAGTTTATTCAATACGAACAGGTCCACTTTCCCCTGTGCTCTTATCAGTGTCTATACACTGACCGCAGGCTAAGTAGGTGCCCTCCTGCACACAGTTGCAGTTGGCGTTGGTATTTGCTGAACAGCAATACCATCACAGGTTTAAGCCCAAGCTCTCCATTGAAGCTGGGCTGTTTCCCACATTTTGCTGTGCTCTGTGTTGCAACACTAATTCCTCTGAGCAGAGACCATACCTACCTTTCTAGTAACTTCAGAGAGTTCACAACTCAACTCCGTTATATCAGCACACCTACAGCCCACATTGGTTTGGTGTCCGTCTGTTCTACGAGGACATTACGAAATGGGAACCCCACACAGTGAAGGGTACTGGTATCCCCCATCTCGTTCCTGGGTGGAAACAGCTAGGCCAAAGCCCAGCACTGCAGGCTACTCTACATCTATCTACATTGAAATTTATCTGGCAGTTTATCACCCTGCATCATAAAATCCTTCTGCATCTGTGTCAGATTCTGGTTTTGACTACTTTGAGTAATATTGACAGCTCAGACCTATAGGGAACTTCACTAGTAACTTCCCCTCACTGAGAAAACCGAGCATTTAATCTCAGCCGCTGCTTCTTGTATTTTAAGCAGTTATATAGCCGAATGAGAATTCCCTTTCATCCCATTAGCTTACTGCTAATAATTTGGTTTTTGAGATGTGACTTCCCTTTCCAAAACCACTGTGAAATCTCCCTAACAGGTCCTGTTCATCCATGGGTCTAGCTGGTGCATTCCTTAGCTCTCTATCTGCTGGGGGGGACCTCGGGCGTCACAAAAGGTGACACACTTGCCACCTTTCAATCTTCTGGTACCAAGAAAACTTTCAGTGAGGGATTATACACTGACGTTAGCGGTTCAGCTATTTTGGCCCTGAATCCCCCCCCAGAATTCCTCAGTGAATACCGTGGGGGCCTGGCCAGTCGCTGCTATTCACATCGTCAATTCGTTCTAGAGCCTCTTCCATTAGCGTCGGCTCCTCCGGGCGCCTGTGAAGGAGGACTGAGGCATCGGCCACTCCACGGCCTCTTTCACAGAGGCCAAATCTCAGTTAGTTCTTCTGCCATGGCCTTATTATTCTCTCCCACTGCTCCTTTTCAGCCCTGACCACCTCTCAGCCCTAGAGATTCTCTGCCACTTTCGGGCTCCTGCTGTCCTTACTAGTTTTGACACCCTTTGCAAGTTCTTCCTCGGACGCTCTTTGGCCTGACTTCATAGGTTTTAAATTTAAATTACTAAAATTCGTTTCAGCTTTCTGCATTTAGGCATGGTTGCAACTTTTGAAGGGTGTTTTTTTTCTTTGTTTTGCTTTGCTCAGATTAGCATCCTTCAGCTTGCAAATGTGTGTAGGGGAGACAGGGACAGAGGAAGGAGTTTTTCTGAGCTACCACTTTAAATGAAAGCTAAGCGTCTTCACTCTGTTTCTAATATAGTGTCTTTAAACAATCTTCCAGTCACCTGAAACCATTTTACTAATTTAGCTTCCATAGCAAGAAGCTCCCTAATTATTAGTTTCTCTTGTAACTTTTTAACACACCTGTAGTTGTTTTTCCCTGAAGGAAAGTACATTTTGGTGGCCTTCAGCAAGTGGTGGCAGTAGTAACAGGGAGAACAGCATAGCGGCGATGCTTCTCCTGCTGGACACTCCCTGGCTTGCTGCTCCGGGCAGCCCAAAGTGCAGCTTTCAGCTCCATGGCCCAATCTGGCACCTTCCCCCTGCTCATGCAGTTACCACAGGGCATCAAAGCTGCTGTTACTATTATCCATCCCAGCCTTGCAGCCTCCTTCACCTTCCTCAGCATAGCACAGACGCTACCATAATCCTCTAGGGTACTTCTTACACTGCAGTTTCCCCATTTAGACCTGGAATTCCCACATACAGGGATTTGAGGTTACATGCTTATATTGTCAGTGAGTCCAGTTTTTCCTTAAAAAGCAATTCAGTTTTAGGGGAAAGTTATCCAAGGAAAAGAATCCATAAGAGGAAGAAATCGTTTCCAGAGACTTTGACCAGTGAACAACATAAGTGCATGAAACATTGATATCTGATGCACCAACCTAGCTCTTTAAGATGTCCATGAAGACACAGGGTAATGCACACTGACAGCTTCATCATCTCCGGTGGAGCTGCATCGTTTTGAGGCTGTAAGAGCTTGTTCCTATCTTTGATCCAGCAGCCCTCATCCTCTAGCCCTGACCACAGGGGCTTGTGCTTTAAAATTCAGAACTGAGGGATAGTGAGTGCAATGACAGGTGTCAATAGAGGCTATGTCATTCAGCAGGAACCGAGTGCTCTGCACATTGATCTCGGTCCCTCTTGCCAGAAAAGCTATAGTAGTACAAACATTTCTCCAACATGGGTGCCAGCCTCCCATTCCTTTGCCTCACATTCCTGCCTGTGCACTGCCCCCTCCCCTGTACTGGTACAGGCAGCCATAGGGTAGCAGGGGGCACCGATTACAACTAAAAATAACTGTCAGGGGAGATTTTTAATGCAATTCCAGTCCCTGATTCTGTTCACTGTACAGCCCCCAGGCGACAGCACCGGCACAACAGAGCAGACAGATGTACAGGGGCTTCTTCTGCCATTCTTGCCCTCGAGAGGGGTGTCCCAGGAACAGAGGGCAGCAGCATTGAGTCCAAGCACAAAACTTGGGCCATGGTCTCTTAGCCAAAACGTAGGTGAAGCAGGCTCAAAACAGCATCTTTTTTTTCCCCCAGTAGGGTCTAGAGATGGTGGGGTTATAACTGCATTCTCCCGAGTCCATTACTGATGCAGTTTTCCGCAAGCTGACTATGAACATCAACCACAAGCCCGAGCCATCTGTGCCAAATAACCATCACAGGATATAACCTTATATGGATATTCAAAATGTGATTGTTTGCACCTATTATAAATCACACTGCAACTTTCAGCACACCTTCCCTACACCCCATAGAAAAGAAACCCATGCAAACCCATGCAATTTCATACCTAGAACATAAAGCACTAAATGTTTTAAAGGGAGGCTGAGGAACATAATGAAAATGTTTCAGCAAGACAGCACTTTCCGAAATAATTCTAACTAACCTCACATTATGCTTTTCCCTTCCAATATGCCTTAAAAATTCAAGCAGCTCATAAAGTCCAATAATGCATTTGGCATTGATCCTCTTACTCAAAAGAGCTCTTACAGAATGCTTTCTGCTCTGCTAAAGCTGCATTAAGACTTCCATTTTAGCAGTGGGGGCTCTACTACAGCTCTGAAAGATAATTATACATCACTGTGGGTTTTTCTTTTTCTTTTTTTAAAGCCAAATGAAGAACTTTATCACCACTAACCTTGGGCTTTTTCCTTCCTTGCAAGAACTCTTTAAATAATATTAATGACATTAATAAATTAATGACCCTATGTCTGCTAAAAGGACTCATAGGTGAGTACATTCTAATTCCAGCTGCAGTAGGTTTATGAAAATAGATTTGCTGAAGGATGCTCTTTTGACTCTCCTGATTTTCCTTTCCCTTTGACGTCCTTCCAGCTCTCTCCAGAGAAAGAAACTGAACAACAGTCTAACAGGCAGCTTCATCCACTGAGTAGTTTGTCTCCTCGGATCCAAATGAGCACTCAAATACAAAAACACTGCCCTTCCCCTTCCATCCCCAGAGGGGACGGAGTTTCAACAGGGCTCATGCAACAGGTGGTCAGCAAAACAGTGCCAGGCAGAACAAGAACAGGCACCAATGGTCCAGAACATTTATCTTTAGATGCTGTCTTTTATAGATGTAACTTGTTGAGCTGTCAGAAAAAAGTGTTTTAGTGAAGCTTAACAACTCCAAATTCTGTCCCAGCAGGGCTGTCAAGCTGTGCATGTAGCCCGAAGATGTTACGATGACAAGTTCATGCAACTTTGCAGGAATTTCCTAATTACAGGATCCTGTTTTAAATTAACTTTAATCCCATTTTATTAGCTGGTGTTTTCATTCCACTGATGGGCTCTGTCATTTTCATACATCTGTGGAATGTTAAAGACTTTTTGGGAACCTATGCAAGTAAGTTGCTTTCCATTTCCCTTTCCCCCCCACCCCCTCAATTTTATTCTAGATAAATATATGATTTAAAAGGAATGGTTGGGGTGTGAGGATGCAGATTTTTGTGAAATTCAAAAAAGGGTTTTTGATACTGAATTGCATCAACAGATACAGAGTTATTAGCTCCGCAGCACTTCCAAAACACCTAAACAAGGACATCAGTGAAAAATTTATCCAGTGCTACAATCCAGGCTACCAGTGTTTGTGAGCATATACAGCTATAAGCACTAGGCAGTCTTATTGGCATGGTCTTCTGTGCTGTCTTCAATCAAGGAAGATGTTCCAAAGTCTTCATTTACCAATCTTTGATGCACTAAAAATAGGATACATGCATGGGGCCATTCCTGCACAAAGGCCACCGACTCTACTGTACGGGTATACACCTGAAACATAAGCACTCCCACCACCCCATCAGATAGTGTTTCTGATGTAGCCATTTCAGGGAGGAAAAAAAACCCATCATGTGATCGGTAAAGCAATTGCTTTAAGTCAGAAGGGAAAGGAAGACCGGACATTGCTCCAAAGCTCTTTTGCACTCCTGTGATTCTGAAATCAAACTTTTCCTGCTAAGAAAATATACTTTGCCCAGTTACATATATGCAGGACAGCGATTACAGCAATGGGTCCTTACTTGTCGATTTTGTTGCAACAGTTTCAAGTGTCAAAAATCCCACCATTTACTTCCTCTTACTGTGAGTTTAATTAGATGATTAGAAAGGACTATGGTTCAGGAGGCTATTTTCCCAGGGCTGGAAGTCCCCAGCTCATCAGCTGGTACACAGTAACTGACCCCTACGCATTCCTAGTCCATTACAAAGCCCAGCAGAACGGGTCTGGCAAGCCACAGAAAGAGGAATAGGAAAAGAACTTGAACCCACTGAGATGTTGCTTTGGGTCACACCAGGGAAGAAAATAAAATACAAGCACTTCTGCCTTTGCCTCTGGGTAATGCATTACGTTTTGTGGACAAAACAACAATTTTGAGTGGAGAGGCAGCAGATAAAGAACAAGGAAAAGAGCTTACAGGATTCTTAAAGGCAAGTAGGGAGAAACACATGTGTTAGCAAGACAGAAGTCCTTATGGGCCTCCTGCTGAGCAGCATTATATTTACTCAATCCCTAGTGAGGAGAAATAGGGTTATACTTAAACATCAACTTTTGTGAATAACTATGATACCACAGACTTTTGTTATGACACGTTATTCAAACTCCAGGTACACCAAATTTACAAGCCAGGACCGCAAAAGAGAGAAAAAAAGGATGGAAGGGATCCTGAGGAGTATTAGCATGGCTTTTCGGTTTGGGGTCTTCTAGGTATCATACCAATGTCAAATGTGGATGACACAACCAGAGCAGTCAGTTCTCTCTGCAAGATGCAAATGTGCCTTAATAGAACAAAAATATTCCTGAAAGACCCACACATTATAATCACATGCTGCACAATCACTCTCCAACATTCCTCTAGTTAGCTGAAAACCAAAACACAGAAGACAGGCACAACAGTTTGAAACAGCAGCTTCCATGCATACCCTCCCACAGCAGCTCTTGGAACAGCAACGAGGAATAAGCTAACAGAGGAAGTTCTCTAGAGAGGGCTCCTCATGGATCTAGGACAAAAACTTAGAAAAGTAGCAGAACGCTTCCAGGATTAAAGTGTTTCAGGTCATGGCAAGAAGATAGACCTTAAAATAATGGCATCTGGCAAAGCATCTTGTTCCCCTTATGCTGCACAGTTCAGGCGGAACAGGATTTTAGCAGACACCTTGTGAATTGTTAGAATTTGAGATTAATACTTCATACTATTTGAAAGCTGGGATTTCAGAGCTACTTTCAGAGACTATAAAGCATGGGTTTCTGGCTTCAGCAGTTCACAAGGCATCAGACACTATAATCAGGTTGGAGTTCAGATGGGGAAATAAAGAGATATAACTTAGAATTAAAATTCCTATTAAGAATTCTGGGAATTGAAACTCCACTTTCCTCAAACTAAAGAAATACAGATAAAACTTTTTGATAGAAAACTAGATTCTCTCTGCCATAGATGCATAATATTTGCTTCCAAACCAAGTCGCCTGAAACCCCTTGATCTTTAAAACAACTGGCAGACCCTCTGGCTGCGGTTTCACAGTTAACAGCATGGGAGAGCCATGCTGAGCAGCCCTCGTCCCGTCCCTATCTCCAGCACTGGTTCCTGTCCCCACACTGCCACCTGAGCTGTGCTGGTTCAGTGATAATTCAATCCACATCTGTTTAAGGAACAATATAACCATATTTCACTCTTGATCCTTTTCCTGTGTTACGAATTTTTTTCTTTTTTAATATATCTACAGTTTATGTCAAACTATTAATAGAGAAACAGGAACTGAATTTACATGCAAACAAGTCAGCATTTAAAACGTGAGTTATTCAAATAGCCTTGACTATATAGGATACATAGTTTTTAAATGGTTAAGTTCATCTGAACATGATTTGCATTTTAAAACTGTTCCATTAAGGAGGAAGTATTGTCTGCAGTGAAGGAAGTGAACCTGTCTGAAGTATATGATAATCAGCTCTTGGAGCTAACAGATGTCATCATCTCACCCCAGCTCTTTTATTCATGGATGGACTTAGTTTACTTTTTTACCCTGCTTTTTCAATTCCCAATTGATTTCATTCAGCCATTAAAATTCAGAAATTGAAAGAAATAGCCTCTTAGTCTTCCTTTATGTACCTGCCTATGATGTTACTGCCATCAAAAGTTGCTTTACCACTTCAAACGAATTCTGTTTCTGAGCTCTCAGGCATTGACCTCTACAAATTCAGTGGATGACTTTAAAACTTCAGCAGGAGACATGGACTACTTAATGAGCGTAGGTCTCATTAAGAGAGCTATCACTATTTGAATATGCTGGATTACAAACAGAAATCCTACTTTGGTACAACATGAAATATTTGAGTTTTTGTTTTTGTTTTTTTATAATAGATACTTATGCAGCCTGCTCTGAATGCAACACAAATATTCTTTAATGAAAAAGTACTTTATATAGAAAAATCCAGCAGAACAATGCCACGGGCAGTGAGCCAGCCACAGACCTGGCACGGATCTTGGCAGGGGTCAGCAACCCTGACACTGCTGCATGTTGGTAAAGCTCCTTAGTTTGATCCCTCTACTCTAGAAAATCTGCCAGGTTTTTGCATAATTCCCTCTTCTCTCTCAAGTACGTTGCCCTCATTCTCACTTCCTGGGTTAATTTTACGTCAGCCTCTGGGAGAAACAATGGTGTCACACCACCAGTGGACCACAGCTCACTGCAAACACCACTCCAAAGTGCCCAGCAATTAGCAATTGGCAGGAAGTTCAGTTTTGGCACCAAATCCTTTGATTAATACAAACTTCTAAAATACAAGGGAAAAAGTAAAGTTGCCCAGGATGTTCCCATTAGGCTTGGAACAAGAAATTCCTGTCTTACACAGGTATCTCCTTGGAACTGGGAAATCCAAGTTCAAACAGAGCCTCACCTTTGTCATAAGGAAAGGGTCATATTTGTACCTATCATAATCTCAGTCGAGGTGCCCTCAAGTGTGTTCACCAGAAGCTTCTCCACAGTGCTACCACTGCACACAGCAAGTCACAGCTTTTTTAGTTAATTTAGTTACCAACAGCAGGAAACTCACTGATCGACTGATTCTTCATCCCAGCCAGAAGAAAACTGCTTGCTCCATACTGTTCCTCAAGGCTTGGATGGTTTAGGCTATACAAGGTGGGAGAGAGCAACAATTCTTGTATTGAGTTCATTTTTTAAACACACTAAAGAAACCTTTAGCCCTCACATGAACATATTTGGTGTATATGTAGGCATCAGGTACTGTGTCTGTACGTACACACACATGCAGATGGATTCAACTGTTGGGTACACAGTGATTAATATGATCCAATGTCTACCTGGATTGAGAGAGAGATAAATTAAAAGTTTAAAAAAAAAAGAAAAAACAGAACATGCCTCAAATTTTGCTGCAGAGGGAATCCTAGGCATGGCTACCTACAGTCCAACTTACAGACACCTACAACCCATTTCCAAAACAGAACAAAGACAAGGGGTAGAGATGTGAGGAAGAATGTAGTGATTTACCATGCTGCTGAAAATATTTGATTTGACTTAGAGAAAGGGAGAGAGAATTTATTTCTCTCAGTCCCCTACTCAGAGCTCTCAGGGCACAGAATCACAGAATGGACAGGGCAGACATTTACCTGTCTGACCTCTCAAAAAAGGCTGTGCTCCTTTGGGCAAAAAGGAAGGACAGAAAAGGCTCAATTTTAGCCTTGTCCACCTTGAAAATACGTTTAATATCTGTTCTATTAGCCTCTCCTTTTAAGACTGAAATGACAAGTCTTGATGGGGCCAAAAGGTGGCAGAACATTCCAGGAAGATGATGATGATAGAAATGGGGCGATACCTAATGCTGATCTACAGAACTGCATCTTTGGAGATCTTCCAAAACTTTTTGTTGAACAATAGGACTTCTCCCTGCATCAACAGGGATGGTCATTACAAAAGGAGAGAGATAATTTTTCCACACTCCCAGAGAAGCACTGACTCAAGGGAGAATTCTTCGCCTCTCCTGGCGGGACCGGGCAGCAAGCGGAGCAGCGTTCCCAGCAGCAAGGCGGCTCACAGGAAGAACAGTTCTGGCTACGGAGACTGGAATGTCTAATTCCATGAGCTTTTTTGGAAATGAAGTGGGGGAGGTGGATATCAGTCATAGTTAAAATTCCCAAACAGATGAGCTCTACAAGATTAAAGTGACTCAAAGCTGGGTTCATACTTGCAACCACCATAAAAATGAAGAGGGGATGGATGGTCCAGCAAGCAGAACACAGGGCAAGAGTCAGAGGATCTTAGCTCTGTTCCCACTTCATAACTGATTCATCATCCCGGGCAAGTCTTTCTCCAGACCCATGTTTTTGGGTCTATTCAATGCAACAATACCAAAGAAGTGCTTTTCTGTTTTCTGGCACTCTTCCTACAAGCTTTGGAGAGCACTGAACAGCAAAGACTTTGTTGTATCCTAAGTCTATACAGGTGCTTGCAAGCTTATAGCCCACCCAAGTGATATTTGTACTTGGCTAAAGCAGTCACAACCAGCACTAACGAGTTATTGCCTCTAGGCTGGAGTACCTCAATTTAGTACTAAACAGCAACAGCATAAAACAGCTTAACTAAGGAGATGATAGAAGTCCCACATCTAGGTGACATCCAAAAGGTGGCCAGAAAGTTAGAATGACCCAATAAGAAAACCTTCCTAGAACACATCATGGGCCCTAACAGCCCTGGCACTGACCTCCTCCTCGGTATCACATCCTCATTCACCAGCAACACTTAGGCGCTACCTGACCAGAGAAAAGCACACCTCCTACTACTCAAATGTCACCTTCTGTGGAACAACACACCATGCAGCACTGCCAGGCATTCAGCAAAGGCTGCATTGTGTTAAGTCAGCAACCCAGAGCCAGTAAAACTTCCAAAACTCAAACTCAGGATGACAAAGGAGGAAAAAAAGATAGATATGGATATATAAAAATCACATGCGGAAGACTTAATGATAACATCTAAACCTAAAAATCCAGGCATCTGCACTAACGAGGGCTTGCCAAAAGTACAGTCTGCAGGAGCTGTAGATACCTAGGCTGACAGGGCTCATGCAATACAATACTACCACTGCAATATTTAGCATTAGGACTCTCTCTAGATAAAAGATTGATGGGGCATGGGGACCAGTAGGAAAGGTTAGGACTGAGGTTCACTAGCAACAGAAGAGAAGAGCATGCACTGGCATTATTTCTATCTTCATCTTCCAGATGTACTGATTTCAGGCAAGCCGGCAGGTTTCTCCTCCAAGATAAATGCACTCACTTCTCTCCCTTTCAAAGGATTTTAAAATATACAAGATAGACCACAGGAACACATTCCAATTAACAAGGATTTTATTATAGAAAAGTAGGAAGATTAAATCCAAGCACTCTTCCAGTTGATTAAATACTATTATTAGTGATGTTCATACACAAAGTCCTTGAAGGGTTCAATTGTGTGAAGTGTAGAGCAAAGGGGTGAATTACTCAGCACCTCACAGGAGCATAGGGCAGGTTACAAAATTTTGCCCAAGAAGAGCTGCAAACAGGTTAAAGAAAGCTGTATCTCGACTGGAATCACCATCCATTTTAATCAGCTGAGCATGGTAATAAGATTAGAACTGATTGGGTTGAGTAGTGGGATTAAACCCATCCACTAATCCCCAGAATTTACTATTCACAGCTCAAAGGCATTAGCCCTTCAGAGCAGGATGGGCTTCACCCTCATCCTAAGAGATGCCCAGTCAACGTAGCTATGTGACGTTTAGTAAAGGAAAGGGATGATTTATGCCTTTAAAAGAACATCACCAATTCCTGCCTTCAGAACATGTGTCCCAGTTTAATGGCATGGCCAGGCTGTTTATTAGCAAGCAGCCTCACGCTGCTGGGACCCTGCACAGAACAACAGTGGAGTTTTTGCCTCAGACCTGTTAAAACTAACCAAAACAGGCTGTTATCAAGTTGAGAGAGGGGAAGCTGTCCATGCAAGAAAGTTACAAACACTGTCAGGAACAGGTCATGGATATTTGTTCTTGTGCAATTTTTTTTGGTATATGTGTTTAAAGATTCCTTGAAGAATGAGGGTAGAAAGGAAAAAAAAAAAAAGAGAGAGATAGGCTGAGCACTCAGGAAAACTTGCTGCAATCTCTGAAGAAAGAGGTGGCAAGGCACCCTCCAAGGTAGCAAGCTATCCAAAATAACTCTGTGCAACAGCATAAGACAAACACCATAACTCAAAGAAACAGTAGGAAACTGTCTATGCAGGGATGTAGAAATAATTTACAAAAAGTTGTTCGCGAGAGGGAAGTTACAGCGAACAGTTACATGACAAGTGAACCAGCAACAAATGTGATGAGCCCAAATAGCTACCGAGGACACCTTCAGGTTGTTCCTCTACCCCATATCAAAATCCTTTCCAGTTACTTCACTAAACTATTTATGCCAACATGCATCGCTTCCCCTTTCCTGAGTAAAGGCTGAAAGGTTTACCATGCTTTTGGGATGCCATCCAAGCACACAATTCCTGTAGGCAACAGTCTACTCTCTTTTCCCTCTCTCCCTTCTTCCTCTCTCTAATAAGCCACCAGTTACCAGACCATAGACTCATTTCCCTAAGAAACTGAATTTGTTCAATTCTGCAGTTATAAAAATTCACTGTATTTTTAAAGTACCAGAGAGGCTGAGACTACCTGGAGCTGAAGAATCATGCAAGACCCCTCAAGATAGCTGTTTTAAATTTTTTCCTGTTAGTCTACTAGGAAAAAAAAAAAGATGTCTGAAGACTTACAGATGAATATAGTTGATTAAAAAAAAATCCTGCCTCTTTTACAAGATCAAAGAGATCTCTAGAGACAACTCCATATACCAGCATGCCCACTTTCCTTAATTTTCCTGGAGCACTTCACTACTTTTTAGGCCTGAAATGAAGAGTCCTGAGAAGGCCAAGAAGAGAGCTACTAACAGAGTAGGTACGACACATTTCCAAGAAGCCCACCTGGTCTACTGCTGACCTTTTAATAACAGAATCTTTTCTTAATGCAATCAGCGTTTCCTTAGCTGATGCACTGAGTCGGTGACCGCTGACCCTCGGGCCTTTCGAAGGACATCAACAGAGCTTGGAATTTCAGGACCTGGCAGAGCTCCGGCCTCCGCATGAGTCACCAAGGCTGAGGCAGGGCAGTTTGGGGCCACTTTGTGCTCCAGAGGCTAAGACAGCAGGGCCTCTAATGCAATTACTGTTCAGTGAGACATATCAGGAAATGCAACTAGCATGAAGGCTTTTTCCCTTAAATCAGGGCTTTCTTAAAGGCCCCTCCAACACTGCAGTTTCTGAAAGCTCAGAGAAAGAAATAAGAGCAGCACGAATAGACTTGCTCTCCGAGCTGGGTCCATAGTCAGGCTCTGTCCCACTCCATTCACAAGCATCAGAGAAAGTGAGCAGTCTATTCTTCAGACTAGTGAGCACAAAACTATTGTACATCAACTCTGTTAACATCCTTTTCAGAGACATTTTTATCTAGAACACTTTGAGCCCTATGAAACATTCCCTAAGAATTCTGCTTCTCTATTTTCCTCATTTGACACATGGGGTATAAGCAGCTTCCCCAAAGCCACATCAAACTGGGATCAGACCTCATCCACAAAAATTGCGTCCTGTTTTCTGGACATGTTTCCACTGTATCAGTGCCTTAACTGCAGTCTACAGGGCATAGACCCTGGACAAACTAACTGGATTACATAGCCATTTCACATTACAGTTTTCAGGGCATAATTAGGGGCAAAGTTTACTGAGCAAGACGACTATAGGAGTGAAGCAGCTCATGTCTCTGCATCACCATCTCCTACGGCATGCACTCCTGTTCCCATAACAGGGGGGAGACCACATGGTTGCGTTATCTCTCCAGAGGCCAGCTAAATCCAAACCTGGACATAATCAGAGCCCATCATGCCCAGGGAAGGACACAAACACACTCAAACATACACTCTTGCACACAGCAAGCCTGAACATCTCTAATGAGGGAAGAATTCAAAACATGACACATTATCACATCATATGGTTACAGAGACTGTCACAGGACAGCTACTCAACACCAGAGAGAAGTGGAAACTGTTAACCTTGAAGTATAAGGTGCTGTTCACATCAATTATGTATTCCAGGGAGGTTGACAGCGGCAGTTTCATTTGGATCGTCACCAGATCAATCCTCAGGCACAATGTTCTCCACCTGAGATCTCATGCAGTTGCCACTCTTTTTTATGGGTCCTCCATGCCTGTTCAAGACAATTCTAAACTCAGATTCCAACACATTTATGAAGGTAAGATGCCAGTAAAATACATCCACCCTGGCCTATCTTTCCAGGCAGTTTTTTGCCGCGCGCAAAAATCTCATCGGCAGGAATCTGGTCGCTGGAGAGTGCAACATCACCCTTACTGAAGAAGGGATCCCAGATTTGGTAACCAAGCTGCCTTAGCTCAAGAGGATCATAGACTAGCAAGCCTGGACCTCACAACTTCAGTAATTCCTTCAGAATTCCCTATATTTTCACTCTGATCAACAGTGTTTGGTCAGAAACCCTAAGCCAATTGGGGTGAAGGGATGGAGGGTTTTTTGTTTTTTTAAAAAGCTTTTCAAATCGTATCTCAATTAGCATTGAAAAAGTTTTTCCTTTTTAACCACTCTAAGACCTGACTTACTGTTGCTATCTGTACTGTTTACCTTCTGTATTTCATTCAAACTGAACTGCAGTTCGTTCTTTGCATGACAAACAGCATTCGATAAAATAGAAGGCCCTCAACAGTGAGTCTAATTCCTATTTTACAGCTTGAAAACTGCAACACAGAAATCAAGTAACTAATTGCAGAGGAGGAAGCTTAGAGCAGAGGTTGGAATGGACTCCTGACTCTCTCAGCTAACCACCACCACTGAGAGCAATTAGTTTCTTTATTGAAAAGGAGAGTTTAATTTTTAAAATATTAGTCATGTTAGTTTCCACCTAAGAGCTGATTGCTCCCAGGCCTCCCTTCCCACAGGCAGCAGTGCAGGCACCTGTGCAGCAGTGGGACAGGCATCAGTCCAGTTTATGACCTCCAGGACACTGCATCGCACCCAAGGCGCAGGTAACAATTCACCACGGGAAGAAGCCGGCTTCTGGCTCTTGTTTTGCTCCACTCCAAAAGGGATTCAGCAAATGCAGAATGCTTATTTCAGGTGTTTACAGGTCCAGCCTGGACAGCCACAAACCCTGAGGCAACAGGAAGCTTACGAATTGCTATCCATTGCTCTCCTGCCCCAAAAGCTGTATACTGATCAACCTGGAGAAGAGGTTCTGTCTTACAGCCCCAACTTACAGATGATTAATACAGGAGCAAGGAAAATAATTTTGGCCACTAGAGCTGTCAGCACATGCCTGATGGCTCACGGAAAGTGTCACCAAGGGAGCAGGGAAGGAAAGTGAGCAGCCTTCTAAGACAGCACTGCTGCTCTCCTCCTCTGCTGAAGTACAGATCGTTTGAAGGAAGGAAGGGGAGACAGAGTTACAATGCTCTCCTCCCCAGTGAAAAACTATTAAGTGAAGGAGAACAAGCAGAACAGTAACTTCCAGATTTCTTTAGCAATAAGAATTTAATATTGATGAACTGGAACTTCTGAGATGAGACAGTCAGTAACTGCCTCATTTCATTGCTTCTCTCCAACACTGGAGGGGTCTAGCTACCAACAGCAAGGGGTCCAAGCAGCTTTCAAAATGGAGCATCTGCTGTTTGAACAAAGCTAGAAATCTACAGCTACAGCTGAGTGACAGTACACTTCTGTTAGCCTCCCACTATTCAGCCATGCAAGAGAGGAACAACCTGCTTCTCTGAAGGCATTTTGCGAAAGTGGCAGAGATGGGGTTCTGCCACTGGAGACAAGGATCCCACTGCCAGGACACATTCCTACTAGCATCCAACTGCGCAGGAGCAAGAAGTCACTGCTAGAATAAACTGCTTTTTCCCCACCTCCCAAGGTGTTCTGCTCCTGTAACAGAAGCAAGATCACTTGCATTTGATAAGCTCTTTTGGTGATTTTTGCATCTTCAGAGCACGTGTGTTGCTGCCTCTCCCACTATTATCAATATTGTACAGCACAGAGGCAGAGGAAGACCAGCAAGATTCAGCAAGGAATAAATTAACCAGACAGAAAAGCAAGAAGGAGGGGAAACTAGAAAACACTGAATGCATGAAAGGTGTGGTTAGCGAATAGAAAATGCAAGGGAAAAAAGGTGGAAGGTCTTTGAGGAGTTAGGCAGGAACAAGACAACCAGAAGGAAAAGACTGCAAAAAGCAATCTGATAGTACCAGCAAAATTGAAGAAGTGCTGCTGCACCTCCTGTGTGCAGGTTTCTGCTCAGGAGTTCATTCTTTATCCTGACCTTACTCAGCAGAAGAGAGGCAGAGCCACAACCCCAGCACAGTTCTGGACAGAAAAATAAATTCCAACTTCTTCCCAAAGGCAGCTAACTCTGCTAGAAATATTTTTTTCCAAGATGAACCAGCCATGAGGTCAGATCCTCCTCCCCAAAAGTTAACAAGCTCCAGCAATTCCATGTCCTCCCCCTTAAACAAAGTTCCTCTCTGCAGAGGAGGGGAAGACTGGACAAGGCACACATTCATCCCAGCCTACTCCTAACCTACTTCTCCAGAAAATGGAATGACCAGAATGAACGGTTTGGTCACAGTCCAATCTATATTTTTTGCAAAGCCAGTCACTAAAGCCAATTTGCTTCAGACATCTTTTAAGCTTGGTATCCTCACTAAAAATTCAGGCACCCCAAATTTGAGGCCCACTGATGCCAAGCTAGATGCTGCCTCAGATTCAAAGGCTAGTTTGGTTATAGGTGCACCACCCAGCATGCAGACTGAGGATAGCACACACACAGTTGCTGGCATTGAAAGGTGTCCCTTGCACTGCATGTTTATCACAGCAAGGCCATGTGCATGGGCATTGCAGTGTCTTTGCATAGGAGGGAAGGAAGTTTGCTATGCCTCTCTCTCTGGCTATATTCAGACTTTGAATTGGGCAAGTGAGAACACCTGATGGCTCCACACAGGACACCATGGCAGAGCCAGAGGGCAGCAGAGGCAGAAAGTAGCAGCAATTCAGGCAGCCTGTTCTGCTTCTGTTTTGACTGAACCCAGTGTCCTCACCTTTGCTCACCTGCTTCTCTCTTCTCTCATGATCCATCTGCCTGGCCATCCCCCTTCTCCAGCTCTGAGAACACTCTCCAACCACAGCTGTGGTGTCAAATGTTGCTGCCCCCTCAGAGACAGCTCATGCACAAGCCCCTTCCCCTGCCTGTCGAGATTAAACTGCAGGGAGCCAAGGCAGGTCACTGCTCTGCATGCCATAGCTTTACACCAAGGGACCTTGCTCTAGGGCAATCAACCCACGCGGCTGTAATAAATATGGCAATGGTGCCCTTGCAGGCAACCTGGGCTCTTGACTTCAGTCATCTCTCCAGTATGCTTTTCAGATGCCAGGAAACAAACCCAACAGCAGAACAAGTACATATATCTAACAAGGTGAGCTGTCAGCAGCCTCAGAAGATCACACACCTGAAAATGGTACTGTGGTCCAATGTTGTCTCAGGAAAAGCGCAAGAGAAAACAGGACTTATCTGATCCAAAGCAAGCTTTCCTACTGAAATGTAACCCAGCTTGTGCAGAGGCCAAGCATCTTCCTTCACTTGCAGACTTGTGCGATCTTTCAGTTCTGCTTTCAGTGCCCATGTTTCTTCCAACACTAGAAGTTGGCATACATAATGCTTGCAGTAGCTGCCAGAGGATGAAACATTCTGACAGCAGAATTACTTATAAAGAGCATGTTAAAAATCCATGAATAAGGCAAAATCTGCTCACAGATTCAGAGGTCAAAGTACCCTGGGTCATCCATATGATTCAGGGACAATGTTAGGAGAAGGCGAACTAAAGCAGAGAGCATAGTAAACCAATCAACCAACAAAAAACCCACTGCATACAGACATCCAAAACAGACCAGAATAGCCTACTGTCTATTCAGAAAACCCAGATAAAACAGCCAGCATCTCAAATTTTACCAGAACAGTATTTCCAGATACAAAGAGGAGACATCATTTGGGTTTACCTAACTATAAGGTATCCCAGGTAAAAGAATATGCAGCAAAGATCGGTGTGAGTTGTATTTGGTTTTAAAGCTACCAATCACCAGCCTCCCCACAGCATGAAAAAAATACAGAATTGCTTTGCCTGGCACCAGAGACACAAATACCCCTGATACTACCCACAGAAAGTTTATTACCTAACATTTCAAGACAGGAGGTAGAGATGGGTCCTTCTGCACCTGAAAACCGTAGAGTATTAAACCTGTCAGAACTTAACCCTCACTTTCTGATGGTCGATCAGAAAACCACATATGGACAGAGTTTTGGGGAAAAGGGCAGAAATCCTAAGAGGCTAAGAGAAATCAACATAATCTCTTACCTCCAGCCAAGAGACAAGGGACAGGGAGCATCATCAGGCACATGCAAGGAGCGTGCCTAAGGCAGAAAACAGGCAAGACAACAGTGCAGAGACAACTCAAACTAGGACAGACCTGCAGCTTATTAGCCTGAGTGCAGCAGCACATTAACATAAGTAGGTTGCCTTGGACCTGAAGCTAGCACATCCAGTCACAAAAACCTCTGCACTGGACTCTCCTGTATTTTGGGTTTTTAAGATTAGCCCAAGGAAAATCAGCTCAGCTCTGTCTGTACCTGCTGGTATAAAAATACCCCAGCTTCTATTAAACAATATAGAGCTACATACTGTTTGGTGGTGTCAAGCTGCCTTCAGCCTTACTGCCATGGTTTACGTGTTTTAAGGCATGTAAAGAAATCCTCCTGGAAAACTCTGAAAAGAAGCCATGACTAAGCAGGAAGAAGGAATTTTTAAGTTATGACACACAATTAACTAACACTCACATTAAACACTCTGGGAAAAAAGAGAGGGGGAAGGAAACGAGTGAAAAGGGAGATAAATACTTAACATTTAATTATTTTTTTTAAAGAAGATAATTTAGGAAGCAGGGGAGGAGGAATTCTGCCAGACATGCCTGAGTAGTCTCGTCACAGGTGGACGACATCAATACAACAAGGGGCACTGTTTACCTAAGATACTGAAACTACTCCGTTTGGCTATTTGTGTCAGCACAGCTTTAAATTGTTTCTAAAATAATAATTTTTTCCACATTCGGGGGTAACAGCATAGGTTAAAAATGGAGTCAAGCTGTCCAGGACATAAGCATAAAGAAACGGGCACTACACAAACTGCAGGCTGAACCTACCTTGAGCTAATATAGCTCTGTCACTTTAGATTACATCTGAGCCCTGCATTCCTAAGTGTTTCTCTAAAGTGGTCCTATTTTTCTGGTGTTTTAAACAAGCTGTGTTGTAATTAGGGTTACAGAAACGACATCTGTAAAGTAAAGAATTAAGCTGATCTAACCAGAGCATGATCGGGTAAACTGTATTTTCACTCATTACGCTGTATGACAGCCTTCCTACCTTCCGAGTATATTCTCAGAGAGACCATAAACAAGGTTTGCTAACTTTTTAATAAAAATATATTGTTGGGAGGGGAGATTCTACACAGAGGAGAAATATATACTGCTAGCAAGTAGAAGGGAATAGCTCACTCTAAAAGAAACAAAAACAACCTCGCTCCCTCGAACACCTTTATTATTTACCTCTACCAGAGGCTGACAATGATGCAAGGAAATGATCTAATCAGGCAGACGTGATGCTATGTCCACCTTCACACTGATCTCATCCCTGAGTGTCCTCACCATCCAGTGCTGGCCAAAACTTCCAAGTAACCTATTCCATTGCTCTGTCATTACCTTTTCGTAATATGTGACCTTAGTATTCATGGATGGCATTTAAGCCTTTTACTGCTTGCCTTAGGAAGAGAGATACATGGACACCCCATTGCTCTGGTGCAGTTATTTCAGGGAGCAGTCTACCATTTAAAACTCCTTCTGCAGGTTCTGGCCTCCATTATACTCTAATCCTTAATCAGTCCTGGTACACAGTGTTATCCTGCACTGTTGAACAGGCTTCACAGTCCAGCCCAATTCAAAGGAAACATATTAAAAAAAAGAAAAAGAAAAGAAAAAACCTACTGAGTAAAACCAGGGAACAAGAACCTGACACAAGCAGCCAACTCCTACGGTCAACTGGTGACTCACAGTTTTGCTGGTTCAATTTTTCACTGATCATATGCTTGCATTGCACTGTCAGGATGAGCAGTTCAAATGAATAAGCACTTCCAGCTTCATGGTGGCTTCTGTAGGTCTATAAAAGCCACAGTGACATGGAAAGGGTAAAAAGAAAGCATTGTTCATGCTCTTTTCCAGTAGAAATAAGGCACATGAACTGAAGGCAAGGTCAAAACAATGAAGGAGGTAAGTTGCCACATGCACTCAAGCTGTGGATGAGAATGTCTTGACGCAGGATACCATGGATGATAAAAATAAACACGAGTTAAAAGAATAAATTGGAAAGATTCAAGGAAGAGAAATCCATTGAAAGCTATTAAATACAAGGATGCTGCATCTGCTTTAGGAAGGTTTGGAGCCGCAGCTTCCAGGAGGCAGAGAAGGTGTACTGGGGATGGACCACTATTTGCTTGTCCTGCTCTTCCTTTTATTCCTGAGACTTCTGTTCTCTGCTGCTACTGGAAACAGGATCCTGAGCTGGACGGGTTCTTGGTCTCACTCAGGATGACTGTTCTACACATGGAGACCTGGGAACATTGTGGCAGGGCAAAAACACTAGGATGTGTCTTTGACTAGACCCAGCTTCATCCAGCCACCCAGATTTATTAAACTTGGTGTTAGAAGAGCTGATCCCAGAGAGGTACACAACTCTGCTTATGTCTCCGTGGGTCCCAGAGCACCTTAGGACCGCAGTGCCAAGGGAGCAGGGGATGGAAGTTCAAGTTCACACTCTGCCATTCTACAGCATCCAAATAAAATGCTACAACCCTGAGCTAGTATCATTCTCCCCTCTCTCATTATGGCCAGACACCTCATCCTGTTATTTGAAAATCCTTTCCAATAAAGTTGGAAAATGTGATTTCAGCATTTTCTTACGAAAAAAAGACAGCACCCCCCCCCACTCCCACACTCAAGGCAGAGGTAATTACAGTCAGACCTAAGCAGGCTTAAGAAATAGTCTGTGTCTCCACATGCAAATGATGAGCACATTTTCTTAAATCATGCTGGTATAAATCATGCGGGTATTAGAGACACTTGTTGCAACAAGCAACCTTCCTAGAAACAAATATGTAGAATTTTAGAGACAGAACAGTGTCACTTAGAAGGGGAAAAAAAAATGCTCTGAATTAGTTATTTGAGGGTTCACTGGTCTTTAAATAGGAACAGGACACAATCTTGTCAGCTGACAGAAGACAAATCTAGGCTTCCACCTTAAAAACAACTGCTTCCAACAAAAACTGTCACAGTTGCAGCAGAATACTGCTC
The DNA here is from genome assembly GCF_036370855.1 of Dromaius novaehollandiae. Taxonomy (NCBI): domain Eukaryota; kingdom Metazoa; phylum Chordata; class Aves; order Casuariiformes; family Dromaiidae; genus Dromaius; species Dromaius novaehollandiae. The sequence continues at coordinate 33,995,399 of NC_088103.1, read as the reverse complement.
TCCTGGAGAGGTTACACAAAGCCATCAGAAGTTCAGGAAGATGAACGAGTGACAGGAACAGTGCAACACCAGCAGAGGGTTCATCTCAGCCATCACTAAGACAGTGCTCTTCGTGCTCAGAGCCTGTCAGACACAAACCAACAGCTCCTGATGCCAGGTACAGCCATTCTGGCTAAAGCAACAGCAGCAAAGCTACCTGGGCCCATCCCACCACATTTTCTACTGGCTACACTGAATTAGTATGTAGAAGATGACCAAATGCAGCTTTTACTTCCAATAATAGATGACAGAAGGGGAGAGAGAGAGAGAAAGAGAGAGAAGGAAGTAATCGTGTCCTTTGATCATTGGTAAAGAACTGGGATCAATAACTACACGCAGCATGAGACATGTCAGTGTGCTCCAAAGCAGAGTATAAAGAGCAACAACAGGTCCCCTGAGAGGCCTCCTGCAGCTCACCACTTTAGGATTAGAAGCTGTGGCAGCTTCCTCTGGTGAAACAGGTGTGACAGCACTCATGTTAACCCACAGCACTTTGAAATTCCCAACAACAAGGCACAGCCAAAGGTGTAAATGCAGCTGCAGATGTGCAACACAACTGCCTGGAGCAAAGTAAGGGAAATACTGGCTAAAAATCACACTCAGCAGGGTCTGAAGAGGTTCATAGGGAAATACCATTGTGGTGGCTCAGACTGTGGACTACTTTTGCAGTCTATGGCTTCCTCTTCAACCTCATTTCCCATGCAGCACTCATGATGAAGTGTCAAGCAGTTTAAATGCCAAAGCACCAAAGGTCCTCAGCGACCAAGTATCAAGCAGACTGGCCAGCAGAACTAAGAAAAGCAAGTTCTTCCCCCATGGTACTGGGGCCTCGGTAGGGATAGGGGGAACTTGCAGGGATACTGGTAGTAGTTCAGATTGATATAGGTTAGTTACATTGTAACTGCAGTAAGTGCATCAAAAGGGCTCATGTGCACACTGACAGAATGGCTATGGGCTATTGCGTAAAGAAACAGCACAGAGTTGGCCTTTGCCATGCTTATCAGACACTGCTGACAATAAATCACTGACATCTTTGTCCTTAAATAACTCCCAATGCCTTCACATTTCACCTGGATGTCCTACTATTAAGCATCATCTCAGTGACTGGAATGATCACTAGCTGAAAGTGAGGATTAAACTACTGTCAACCTAGACTGGCAGCTCCGCTCTGTACACAGTCTTCCTTCTTTTTATGGAAAAAATAAGGAGTAAATTAGTGGAGCTCTCTTCCCTTGCCTTCCTTCAGGAAGAAAAATTTCCTGGGCAGTACACTAGGCAAAAGGAAGGAAGCCCTCTCAGTCCTTGAATTTGGGGTGGGAGAAAGAGAAAGAGGGAGGGAGAAAAGATATGAGATATGCAGGACTTGCATCCCTCCTTTTCCACAGAAAAGGCTGCAGAAGCACATCAAGCTGGATGAAGGAAACTGAGCCTTTTTACTCTTTCCCACTCCTTTCCTTTAGCTGAGCACACACTACTACAAACACCTAAGTACTAACGGTGCTTCTGAAAGTTTTTTGGATCTAAAAAAAAAAAATCAGAAGTTGTTCTCTACATAAAAGCCAAAAAAGGTTTCCCAACATTTTAGGACTTATCACAGACAGGTTTTGAGAACAATCACACCACTCATTTCAATGTCTTTTCTGCCTAGATAACAATGGCCTCATTTTGGTCAACCAGTAAAACTACCATCATCACACTCCGCTGGAATCACTGCATATGAACCCCATGTAATGACAACTTTCCATAACCTCCAGTTACTCTACTACCTAGCTGTTGGCATCTCTGCTCTTCTATCTTTAACATACTGACATTAATATTGTCAATGACAAAAACCACTCCTGACAGGCAAAGTATCTGAGCAACCTCTCTTCTCTGTAAATGCAACTGAAACTATTGTTCCATGACACCAAGCCAACCCATGAGGGCACTGGTACGGTCCCACTCTCCTCTTTGCAAAGTCCCACTCCCATCTACACCGCTTTGTCCCATCCTCCCTAGCTCCAACACTGGTTCTCTGCTTGTCCCTCTCCTGGCACAGGGCATTAGATTTGCAGAAAACTAACCCAGAAAAAGTGAATAGCTTACTTTGGGTTTAGTATCTTGAACTTGCTCAGAGGGATCATCTGCACAGAAGGGACAAAGGGGGATCTGCAGAGGGAAGGCGGGACTCTTGGCAGGACCATCTCACTTGGCTTATAGTTTCGATCAGTCTGGGAACTGTGGTCTGAGAGTCACAGGGCTGGCTCTACACTCCATTAGGAGCTCCCAAACAGAACGGCCACACAAAGTCAAACCAAAAAAAGGTCCATTTATAGCCCAACATGCTCTTCACAGAAAGAGTCAAAAACAAACCTCTAGGGAAGCATATGTCTTGTGTCTTACTGATACTTCCCAGACTCCAGCGTACCTGCAGCTTATGGACTTCCCTAGGGAAAGGTGGCATCCTCGTGAAGTGGGTGCCAGGCAGGAACTCTGCTCCTTCAGAAGCGGCTCACTAGACCTTCTGTAACCAAAGATCTTGCCCCAGCCTCCTTTCTGTCAGCACTTAAGAAGCTGAGTCTTTAGCACCCCATCTCATCACAGCTTACCATCTTGGCTTAGTACACGTGGAACAGCTTTCCCTGAGGCAGTGGGCCTCAACTTTTTGTACACTTGGTCAGCACCTTGAATACTATGTCCAGATTGAAGCATTTTATAGAAGAGTCAACATATTTTTGCCTTTCAACATTGAGTACAGTAACTCAGGTAAGCTGATCTAGCAAATCAAATCGACCTACAGGTTCAAAGATTTAGTAAAATCCATATATCTTTATGGATGATCCCAGTTCCCAGGTTGATCCACTCTGCCCTGTGATACTTGTGGTGCTGGCACAAACTCACAAGCATCATGTTATCCAAAAGGAGCATGCACTGCTAATTTTGTTCTTAAAATTAAGCAGATTCTGAATAGATTTCAAGAAAACACTAGTCACTTCTCTCAACTCTGCACAAAACACCCGCTTCTCGACAGAGCGATTGGAATGGGAACAAGTTCTGCTGAAAGAGACTACCCAAATTTGAAGGTACCGTTAGATCAACAAGCAGGTACTGCCATGGGATCCCTGGAACTGGAACAATTCTGAAAAGCAAGGAGGAAAAAAGAATGGCATACTTTTAAGATGAGAAAATTACCCTATAACTGAAAAAGGAAAAAACTGTTTCTTAGAATGGTTGTGACTCATACATAGGCTCCATTTCAGATTACACTAACCAATTAAAAATGTCCATTTATTTTTAATAGATTTGGTCATCCTTAATCTTATCTTGCTATTCAGTGTTTTCCATTATCTGTCCTTAGCATCTGGGCTACATTAACCAGTATGTGTGCAAGTACATAACAGTATTTTAAGTATCTCACTCACCCATCCTGGGATTCTGATTAGTTTTTCAAAATAGACTTCCCTGCTGTGCAAGAGAAACCTAAAGTCTGAAATAAGTAACAATTATCTCACCTCAAACAAAATTACCGTGTTCATATGGGGGCTGTCTGTTGCAATACATGGACATGAATATTCAAATCATCTACACTAGAGGATACTCAAACTGGTAGTTTAACGGAGTACTTGCATAGCATTGTCGTCATTCACATTGTGGACTTGGCTCGATTCAGGACAGGCTTGTTCTAATCACCAAAACCACAATTTTTATCTGAGATATCAAAAAAGGGAAAGGTGTGCTTAAAACTCATTTAGTATTCTATTTCTCATGACAGGTGACAACAAAAATTACAACATGCCTTGTGGAATGAGCAAGTTTCTTGTATTAGGAAGGAATAAAGAAGTGCATCCTTGTAAACAGCATCCTCAACAGCAGTCCAAATACCCCCATTTATCCTATTAAATCCTCCCATTTTGCAAACCCGACTTCTCATTAGCCTGATGGATAAAGACCTCTCAAAACAGGAGCAGATTTTCAAATCTGTGAAGAGTAATTGCAGTACTGTAAGAGGTTTTGTGCAAATATGCGTTGCAACTTGTATTAAATTCTAGAAGTTACAACATAGCATCTAACATAGCTAACACATTAGCTATTTTAGCTATAGTGAAAATACGGCATCTCTTTGCAAGCAACTTCGTTCTTACAATAAATCACAAGAAACAGTAAGCTCCAAGATGTGGTAGAACTGCCTTTTCATTTCTTAAATAGGGAACTAAATGAAAATGATAATTCTCCTTCTCTCTCCTTCAGAAGACCTTTAAGGAGCTACAGCAATAGGGTGAATTGAGTTGTTTTAGGACAAAACTGCATGTTTTAGCTAAAATCCATATAACAGCAATTATATTTCATTCTAATGCTGCTTACGCTTCTAAGAGCATGTAACAAATAAGTTGTGCTAGGCATTCAGCTTCTTTTCTTCAATATTTTATGTTCTAAAATTCTTTAGTCTTCAATGAAATAAAATAGAACCAGTGTTCAAAAGTCAGATCTCAAGCTGACTTGTTGTTAGTCTTTAAAAAAAAAAAAAAAAAAAAGAAAAGCAAAACAAGAAAAAAAAAAAAAGGCAGTGCTTTTCCACATTCAAATAGGTAGTTTGGGATTCTTTTAGAGGAATAATACCAGAACCATGTCAAACTTAGGCAACTATGACAGTAAAGTCTAGAGGAAAAAAAAATCTTAAGTCAGTTATTCCAAACTCACATAGAGACAACTGATTTCCATATATCTGGATTGCATTTCCAATTTTTTACATACCAATGGGTATATTCTGTTTAACGATGTAGGATCAGAAGGCTCCTCAAGTTCTGCAGTTCACCTAAGTACATTCTAGATTTCACGTAACAAGATTGAAAGTTTTTAGTTTTGAACTTTGGGAAAGAAAACTCAACATTCATTAGTTTAATGATGTTCTGTAGCCAAATTTACTGTCAGCTGTTATGTAATCCTCCCTTTTGATTTCCCAAGGCAAGATGACATGTGTGGCCTGCCAAAGACAAACTTTCATATTACTTAACAGCTGGAATAATGTGTATGACAGGGATTGAAGGTGAAGGAGCAAATTAGCTTTTAAATGAAAAATAATAATGGAATAAAAGTTAACAATGGTCTCTGCCCAGCAGGCAAGTGTTGAGTTCCCCATACTGAGTCACCAAAGAAAAGGTCAGCAAACGGAGCCCCCTCTCAACCAACTGAGCACCAAGGAATTCTTGCCTTAATTACATGTGAACTGACTCAAACCAACCAGAAATCTTTAACCTTGATTCTTCTACAAGAAACAAAGTGGAACACAGTGCAAAACCAGACACTAGCAAGAGGGCTCTTGACACGTTCATATCAGAAAATATTAAGGTTGCCTCCAGGCATCAAATCAGACATGCCCTAATTTGTTTTACAATAAATCTGGAACTACAGGCTGCAAAGCTCTGTCAGCACACAAAAGTTTGACTTTGAATTTCATTCGAGCCTGGCCAGTTCACTTGCCCGAGCTCAACAACATTAAGATTATGAATGCTGACAAGAGGTATATTTCTAGAGATTTCAACTTTTAACTACGAAATATTCTGCTGTTCATAACAAAGTCAGCCTAAGAGAATGGTAATAGAATAGCACACCTTTAAACTGATGAAGATTTAGGTCCAGAGTGATCGAGAAAGATCTGTGCATTTACAGAGACAACGATGTACCAAATACTCTAAGTTTTTCTGGTTGCTCTATCATTATTGCACTTGGGTACCACTCCTAACTGGAAACATATTACAGATTGGTCTTTTAGATTGTGGGTGACTTAAGATTAAAGTGAATAAACCCACTTAATTCTGGCTGTAATTTTTTCAGCACACTAGAGACTCATTAACCAGAAATGCAGTAATGAACATTTGTGCAGTAACTTGTTGCCTAGGCAACACGGGACTGTATTTATCAAGCGTGAAATTAGCATTAGAAAGTAGCCTCCTGTGAAAATAAAGCAGAAGCTATTGCAGCACTGTAGCTTCTCACCAAAATTTGAGCAGTTATGATTCCCTCCCCCCTCCAAAATGAGTATTGTTTCAGAGGGGGGAAAAAACCTGAATTCTCCTCCCTTGTAGAGGTGAGAGTAAGCAGTAGCTCCCATTAAAGTCACTAGTCACAGTGATGCAAATTCAGAAAGAGAAATTGATAGCTGGTAATTCTGTAAGAACTTACCATAATTTAAGCAGTGAGGGTCAAACTATAGGTCTGGAGGGGAAGGGCGGGAGGAGACTGTTTCTGTATGTCTGGAAAATCTATAGCACTTGCTGCATCTTCTTAATTTCCTCAAACCACTATTCCTAGCTACAGTTCAACACATACCTTGCTTGAAGGTATATCTGCAGTTAGCCTAGCAAGAGGAATAAGTCTTTTGGTTGATTAGATAGCAACACTCATAGTTCTTTCTAAACAGAGAAGTTTTGTGCATTTGAAAGAGCCTCCACAGCAGAAGCTTTGCACAGAACAGCCATTTCTCCACCAAGACAGAAGAAACAGCTGAGCCTGCCCTGCTCGGGAACTGCATGGTCTGCCCTTGGCCCATCTCCAAGGGGCTCAAAGTCCTAACCTCTTCAACTGTAAAACAGGCACCAGACATCCTCAATTTCTTCTCATGATTTTCACTGTCCATTCAAAGCTTGTGTCAGTTGCTCAGTTCAAGACACAGAGAGAAAAAGCTCCATCTTCTCGTGATTAGCTGCTTCTAAACCCATCAACTTTTCCCAGGCATTCTGGGTTTCAGCAAATATCTGGTGCCATGATCCTAGATGACTCAAGTACTGTTCTTCAGGGGCTGAATTACTTCCCTGTTCAATTTTGTACTGAAAAATACTGGCGGTTTCTAAACCTCATTGGCAGAATAGTTGAATATTGCTAAGCCTACCTGGTACTTAGGCCTCATGAGATACAAAAACACCCCAAGAACGAGATTCATTAGAACATACTAGTTGCAGTGGGAAAGCCGTTCCCTAGCCCTTAAGTTTCTTCTCATTATTTCCCCGCTTGCAAAAAATCACACAAGCCCCATACCCCAAAGATACAAATCCCCCAACAAAACGACCACAGGAACACAGCTGGGCGAGCATAGATCTGCCACTGATTTGGCACGTATGGAGGCTGTCACCAAACATCTTTCTCAATGAATGTCACATATGCCTCGACACACCACTTTAAAATTTATTTTCCTTTTTTATTTCAGTTACATTATGGTTGTAGATGTCTTTGCAGCTAGAAGCCAGAATCATATGATCAGGTTGGGAACAGGAACCTCGCTTTTCTCTACCAGGTCTGAACTAGAAGAGCAGATAAACGCCTGCATTAAAGCAGACTGGAAGGTTATTTTAGGTTTCAGTATGATTTACTGTCCCAAGATGGAGATGAACAGAACAAAATCCAGAATACAACTGAAGTTCAGGTTTTGAACAGTGGGGTTAAGAGGGACTCCTCCCCTTTAAACCAAAAATAAGTTAGACTGGCTTTAAATGACACCAAATATTTGTGGTTCTTTCAAGAAAAAAAGGTATAAGCATATAGATTAACGGGAATATTGGCGCAGATGTGACCCCAAAGGCCACAGAGTGGAGGAAGCCATGATGCTTGCTACACTGAAAAAATTATGAAATTCTCAGTGACGGTGACAGAAGCGATAAACTACAAGCAAGGCAGGTGTGCCTTCACAGTTCATTAACCGCTCGGTGCTAACTGCCTATATGGAAACTCTTACCTTGTAGTAAACACAAGGCAACTAGCTCCAATTGCACTGAAGGGTCAAGCCATGTTGCAATTAGCATGCTATTTATCCTGCTAGGTTAGCTGTCTGTGTAGGCCTGCCATGTAGAAACAACAGCCAACACTACTCTTCACATTACAGCTCAGGGTAGCAAATACTGTAACATAAGCAAGATCAAACAATTTTCAGCCTGTTCAACAAGCACTTGGCTTCAGTTAAAGATGTGCCAGATATTACTTTTTAAAGGAGGCAACAGCAAAGTGAACACTATTCCATAAACTTTCTTGTTGAAGGAAATGCCAACAGACAAAGCAGCTGCAGACAAGATAGTTGTTCGCACATGGCATGCGTACAGAAGGACACAAGGTGTGACATGATACACCTAACTCAGAAAGGAGCCAGATGACTATGACAGCTTATTTAGTTGCATCTTTAAAGTTGCTCCAGTTGATAGATTGATTCAATTCCCCATATTGCCCTCTAGAAATGCAGCAGTAGATAAGCAAACCACCCCTCTTCTCCACCTGCACTGCCACCATAGCCTTATGTAACTATCACATAGATAATTTTTAAACCATAATACCAGAGCAGAGTTATGCCTACAGCTTCAGCTTAAATAGAGCTGAGTGGTTGATCTAAAGAAATCAAGATAATCTGTAAAAATCTGTAGCTTTAACAGGTGAAAGATCCCTCTAGCCCAGAGCCTCTTCTCTTTCTCTCAGGGCCAACAGCAGACACCTAGAAAACAAGATGACATAGCGAGGACAACAGTCTTCCCAAGGACACTCTTCTAGCCTCATGGTTCCTGGGCCAAGGCAATGTTTTGCAATTAATAGAATAATCCAGGCCATAACATTTTTCCTGTTCCTTTTTGCAGTGTACTGTGGATGGCAAGAACAAATACAAGTCCAAAAGGAAAGTATGCTGTGAGCTAGCCACTGGCTTGAGAATGAAGCAAAGCGTTGCTTTTGACTTCAAGACCTATATGGCTTTAAACCATCCTCCTGGAGACCAGGTCTCTCTGTGCGCTGTAACAATCACGATGGAGATGAGCAGAACCAGCCAAGCTGAAGACTGCCAATGAAGTCACCCTTCAGCACCACTGCATCCTTTTCATTCCCAGCCTGTGACCTTCGAGAGGCTTGCTGCCTGGTCCCTCGTTCAGTCACACCCTCAGAGAAAGGCTCCTTTGGGTAGTCAGTGCAGGGGAGGAGGGCTGGGTTTGCACTGTACTTTGCTGCCTAGCAGCTATAGCTGTGTATGCACTTGTGCTTTCTTAGGGGGACCAAAAAAAGAGGAAAAGCATCACTTTGTTCCTAAATGGCAATGGAGATCAGTTTAGAATGGATGTCAAGGACTCTAGTGGTGACAGTTACTGCAGGGATCTACGGAGCCCAGGAAAGCACACATGGAAAATGCCACCATATGATTGCCCTGCTCCCATGCCCTTCCACAGCCATCTATTACTGGCCCCATCAGGCAGGGCATGTGGAGGTGAATCCTCAGCTCTCCATACATTCTTGTATGCATGCAGAAGAACAGTTCTCACAAATAAAGACCTAGATTCCCAGACTCTGGCAAGTGTTGGACATGTCATTTATTGCTCATGATGGCAAACTGTCTGGAGGCTGGGGGAAGGAAGTGGTTGTGGTGGGAGGGAAATAGGTTAATATGTACTCCATGGCAGGGGGAGGGGCGGATTTTTAAGAGTTTACATGTAGTTAGCCACCAGGATGAGGAGTTATCCCTAGGCACAACTAAAGATAGTTCTAAGAGAGTGAATGGGACACTGCCACAGCATTAATACTGAACTGATGACAAAATTTTTTTCCAGCCAAAGCAATCCCCTAACATCCACACTCCATCATCACATATGCAATATGCAATACAAAAGTTGTGGGCTTCAAGCCATATGCATCAAAGCTCAAATCTGTTCTCGTTATGGAGGGAGAACAGTAGTTTACATACGTTAAAAGGCAAACTTTATTTTCATTATAAGTAGATTATCTTAACTGTTTACTGAAAGTATGTGCGCAACCTTCCCAGCTCAAGGACGATCAGTCTTGCATTGGACATCGCAGCTGTACAAACTTCTTCATATTAACCAGTCTGGCCAACGGTTTACAAGCCAAGGAAGAAAGGAGACAAGATGCATGGGACTAGGTGGTCTCCTTAGTACAATGCTTGCCAGTTCTAAACATCCGGGTCTAAGCTTTGTTCATCAATATTACAAAGGTCTGTGTTTAGAAATAGTCTTTTGACAGACAGGACTGCTATCAGGTCAGCAGCCTCCTACTCAATGAAACAGAACTGTATAAACAAGAACTTGGCTACTTTCTGCAAGAATAAGAGATACTCTTCAAAAATAGGACAGCTAATGCTATACATAACCTTTATACTAACTAAAAGGTTGAGGTTGTCCATGACTCTAATGTGGTTTCACTTCACTGAGCAAATTCTCTATCTGAAAAGAAACAGATTAGTCTCAACAGGTACCAGAGAGGCAAACGGATGGATTGATTTGACTAACTACCTCTTCACTCTATTATAAGGAGCTTTTAAAGCTCCGCTATTTAGAATGTCTTCTCTAAATGCCATATATAATGCGTGGTTTAAACAGACACATGCACACACACTTCTGCAACTTAATTAGTTAAATAATTTTTGAGCAAGTAACACACACCATTGTGCAGAAGGCTACTGGGAAGGCAGCCACTAGCCAACATAAACTAGGACAAGGACATCTTCTCCATGCTGAAAGCAATGATTAAACAAGGTTACAAGAGTTCAGCAAAAATTAGAAGTGGGACCTCTATAATTTCATTCAGTTAAAGAAATGACCACATCCATGAGGATCACCAAGTAGTATAATGCAAGCAAGGACCACTCCAAAGATATTCTACCAGGATTCACCCAGAAGGGCTCACATCTGAATTTTTTTTTAATGCAAGTACGTTGTTTAATCTTACTTTTAAGTGACTCTCGCTTTTCTGAGCCACCACAGTTATATACAGGCCTTATAGAATACCTCTTAGCTGTGCTGTACTGAGAAGGCTTGGCTTGATCCTGAGATCCAAAACGGAATCTCATTAACTGGAGCAGGGAGAACCATACTCACAAGAGTTAAACAGATTTCAGTTTTGAAGCATTTCTTCCTCATCAACAATATCACCCTTGGAAATCAATATACTCATTATAGGAAACAAAAATCTATTGGCTGCTGAGCTTGGGCTCCAACACTGTTAATCTGACTGCCTGCAACCAAGAATACCAATAAGCTTATCTTTATTTTCAGGAAACATTAGCCTAAAAAGGAAACAAATTTAGATTTAATTTAAAATCATGGTTTACTACCTATACCTAGATTAGATAGGGGTAGATACTTTCCATCATCAACAGTATCAACAATTCCCTCCTGGCGCACGCACAGTGTCATAGCATTTACCAGAACAGTCCTATTCCAACTATCCATCTTGCAAGCTGCTGTTCAAGTAATAGCCATGACTTAAACGTGCTTAGATTATGAGATATTCAAAGCTGCAACGCTGGTGAGAATATTGGGGGAAGCGTGTGCAGAGAGGCAGGGGAAGGGGAGGCAGGTATTTCCTCCTGCAGCCAAGAGGTACTCATGACAGAAGCAAAGCTATGCTCCAAACACCAGGTAATCGCTATCCTTATTTAGGTCAGAAGAATCACCTCAGATGCATATTGTGAGCCTGCTATTTTTGTACAGACCAGCTTTCACACTGAGCAAAGACACTGTGCTTCCTGGGTTTTGTTTTTTTAAATAATCCTTAAAAAGACACTGATGCCAATTCCAACACTTAAAATCTTATACAGGTCAGACCATCTGTTTCTTAACTTGGAGAGGGAGAGGAGAAGACAACAGATAAAATCACCTTCCCCCATCCTTTTGCGTAAATGTAGAAGAGAGGAGGACTCTGTTGGAGCTTTAACCTTGCAGTAAAAAGCAAATTATATTTCAAACAGCTTCCATGCTTCCTCCTACAAAGATGGGAAAATACCTGAGAAAATTCTTTTTCAAAAGCCAGCTCACAATTTAGGTTTTAGTACCTCTACAAAGAAAGTCTGTGGAGGCTTTCTGAGGTTAGACAGGTGCTGGGAGAGTTCTTAATAAAAATCAAAAGAGCAAGTTGGGGAAGGAGGGAACCTGTTGGGAGGAAAAAAAAATAAAAACAAACCTGGTAACTCAGCTTGTGCTAGCCTGTAGCCTGTGTTCTTCAAAACCCATCCGAGTTTTCCACAGACTGTACACAAAGCAGAATGCAATGGAGAGGAAGATGCAGCTTCTCTCATTACCAAAGGACACAGCTACCAAAGGGTAGCACTATTCTTCCCAAAAGAGCAGCTCCTTTTGTCATGGGTATCAACAACCCAACACACACAGTAATATAGCTCTTGCTTTGTCATGATTCACAAGCACAGAGCTACAGAGTAGTTACCCTGTTTTGGGTAGTTTTTTTTAGCTGATGAATCCAGTGGTCAAGAGCTATTCATCCCACAAGGCTGGAGACTACTTTCACAGCAGAAATCTAAATATCTCTAATAGGTCTCCAACTCGAGGCCCTACTATTTGCTCCAACTGGCTTGTTCTGAACAGCCACGAGAGGCTGTTAGGAGCCCTCCACAATCCCTGGTGTATAATAAGGATTCTGTTTCTTTGAGTGGTAAGCAAACCTTTCCCACGTAAAAGAGTAAAAATTAAGCTCCACAGAATTAAAAGGGGGATTTGTGATCAACTTTGATGGGAAGTGGATTTCATTTGATCTCTTAGTCAGGTACCGCTCTTTGCGGAAAATCAGGAAACCACTGGAAATAAAGCCAGCAAAAGTGACACTGAGCTGGTAAGACTGGCCTGTGTAAACAAGTCCTTTTTCCTTTTTTTTCCTCCAGAAAATGCAAGTCAAATTCAGAGTATTTAAGATGAACTTAAAAGCACAGCCCTCCTGAAAAGTGGGCTCTCAGAGTCTGCACCTCTACTTGCTCAAACCATCACATTTAAAATAGACTGCTTAGAAAGCAAATGGGAGGCCAGTTTTCCCCACAGTTTTACAGGCTGCTAAACAGGAACTCAATAGCATCTAGGAGGTTAAAAACATGTTTTCCATACACTTCTCTACAACAACAATGAGGGCAGTGTAGAGCTAACCCAGAGCTGAACAGCAAAACAGTCATATCTGCAAACGTGCACATTCTTGGCTATAGCTGTTTACAGGTTTGTGATTCATAATTAATACCCCCAATGAAAACAACTACTCGTGTCTGAAAGCCCTAAAGCCACAACGAGCTAATTACTAATAAAAGCCCTACAGTCTCAGTTAAGCTGTGGGAATGTAGCCAGCCACAGCAAATAGTGCAACGCTGAGCAAAGTTTAAACACTCTGGGAACTTTTTGATAAACCGTCTACAGCTTGGCCTCTTCCCCCAAATCCTGAGGGCTAATGAGACCAGAGACCCCCCCCCCCTCCCCCCCAAGGATAAAACACCTTAAGCCTCAACACAACACGTGAAAAGGAAAAATGAATTGACACTCAAAGCAAAGCAGTCTATTGGCAGAAGACAGATCTCGAAGGAAAAAATCGGGGAACTTCAGTGCAGCTATCGCCTGCTTCCAGGCTCACCCCAGCCAGCGGAGCACGCAGAAAGCACGGACATGCTTCTCCCCACGGTGGATCCAGTGGGACACAAAATGTGTTGCAAAGAGTGTACAGCTGAACCAGATGTTGCTTTTTCCAGTAAGAACTGAGAAGTGGGTTCAAGAGAACAAAAGATCTACCGACTCCTGTTTTATTTTTTTTAAATATAAAAAGATAGATAAAGTCCTCTTTTCTGTGGCAGAGATGCCTTCACAGACGCAACAGAAGTCTAACAAAGAGCTCTAGACCGTTTTTCTCAGTCTCTCTCATGCACTGCAAGTTTCTCACAGCGCAAGCGGACACTGTAGGCAGTAGAATAGGTTTCCTGCAAGAGTCTCACTGAACTGGCCTCTAAGGTCAGATGGTGGGAGGGGAACTACCAGCACGGCTCTTAAATCAGTAACCAGCTAGACCTCGGTTTAATTACCTGAGACTTCTCCTTAAGGAATCTCAAAGTCAGAAATCATTTTTACCAGGTATGTGGAGCAGGTTCAGCTGCTGTCTGCACACTGGGGAAATCTAATCCTCTTAGGCTTTGATTGGGACTGAATAATCAGCCATCCTGCCCTATGGTGTACACTGTTGGAAGCTCAATATATATAACTAGAAATATAACTTGGCTTACAAAGATCAGTATGAATAAGTCCCAAATAAGTTTTTCCAGATATTATCTGCTGTCTATGTTATTGGACAGTCAATCTATTGAGAGAAAAATACAACAGCATCAGGATTATCTCTACATGGACTCACCTTTTAAGCAGCTCTGGTACTGAGAAAAGAGCATGGAAACATGCATGCAGGCATAGGGAGAGCAGAGTAGTTTTACCAACCCAGAACTGTTCTGTGTCGGGACACATTTGACTTGGCGCACGCCCAAGCAGCAGAGCGCTTAACCACGTTACCAGGTAGCAGGTATATCAGCAGAGATATTCGGACCCCTCATGAGATGATGATGATTATTGCTAGATTATACCAACAGCAGCTGTGTCAATTAACAATGAGGCTAGATGTATTTTGTTATGAAATTTGAACTTTTGATGTCAGGATAACATCCTATCAGCATTAAAACTCAGAAGTGGCCTTTTTCTCTCCCCCCCCACCCCATGGCCTCGTACCACCGTCAAGTAGTGACTGCCTCGAAAGAAAGCGGCAATGCTCCTGAGAGGCCAGCTCTGCAGTTCAGTGCCACTGAGGAGTGCTGTGTGAGTGAAGAAAAGGAGTCAGGAAGTAAAGCCAGAAACTGTAATTCTTCACAAAGTCCAAGTGATTCACAAGAATGTGCTACTGAGTTTGGAGGTACAGCAGTGACAGCAGACCAGATGTTATCAGTGAATATCCAGGGTGCTATTTCTGTTAAAAACAGCTCTTTAAGCACAAGGCAAGTTGAGCAACTTTCAGAAATTCCCCTGTTTGGAAAAATAATCATTTCTGATATTTAAGAAGTGAATCTTGGCCCACTGAGATCGAGAAACCACCAAGGCATTAGGGTTTCTTCTTTTTGTTTTCTTTAGATTAATAACCCTTGCTTCCTGAAGACAAGCTGCTTCAAGTGTTTCAGAACACACACTTGTAAGAGTGATTTTGAGTTGGGTTGTTAAAGTTGCATCAACTTGGACAGCCACTACAGAAATGGTCACTGCAGCAGCATCGCGGTTATGAAGCAAAGGCCTCCTCGCGTCCCAGGCTGTGACCATGACCAGAACCAGTTCTCCAGCAAAGGAGAAACTCCCAGGAACAAAGGGAAAAAGAGAAGGTGGGATCCCTCCTGCATAAGACATGAGAGCACTCAATGTGCTGCTACATTCTCCCCTAAATACAACTAAACTTTCACATATCCTCACAGGCCTGTTGCACATTCTCCCATGAAAAAGTACCATTTTTATTTTTCAGAAGCCCAAGAACGTTCAGCTTCAAAAGCTTAAAATCGGCCTTTTCAGCAAGCAAGGATGTCCACAGCAGAAGGAAACGCAGTGTTTTCACATGACTCTGCACCACCTGAGTTTAGAAACCAAACACGTGAGGTGAAATTGGTCCAGAAGCATCAAGAGAGATCAGTCACCTCCTCCCTCTTGTGCACAATCTTGTTATCTTAAAATAAGATCAGTATTGATTTTGCCTTCTCAAGTCAGAGAAATAATTCAATCTCCAGGCTCCTAAACAAGAGTGGCCAAAACAGCCAGTCTTCCAGCTGCTAGAAACACAAGCTACTTCGCTGCAAGGACAGGATTTTGTCACAGCATCTTTTCACTCCTGTTGGAAAAGGTGAGAATATTTACTGTACTCATGCCCAGAAAGGCAAAAAAGGTGATCTTGTTTAATATGCAATATAAAAGCATGACTAATTTGCAAGTTACCCCGAGAGAATATGATCAAGATCTTGACCCCAGCCCACTCCAACACACACACGCACGCACACACACACGCAACATGAACTCGCTCCAGCTGGTTTGAAAGAACAGAAAACTGGAAGTGGAAAGAGAATCTTCCCTTGTTTCAAAGCACCCAAAGCAGATTCACGTCTTCTAATACGTTCTCCAGCACTTCCCTCCCCCTCGGCACTGACCTTCCCACTGAAGCACCATAACAATTTTGAACGCTGCTGAAGTCAAGCTGTTAAATTAATTGGAGAACATCCTAAAAAATCAGGTACGCAAGGTACTTCTCTTCCCCACCTCCCTGCCCAATACAAGTTTGGGGGCAGGGTAGCACTGAGCAACACGGTAAGAGAGAAGACACACCAAAACCTTACAGGGTAAAGAAAAGGAATAAATATTTAAAAAGGGTCAAGCCGCAAGTTAAGGAGATGCATCCTTTAACTTCAAGACCCTTTCCAAGCTAAGTTCTAGTGTAACTATTATGTGAACTCATTGCTTAGCATCATAGATACCATGCAGCAGTCACTCAGAAATTATGCTTTGCTTTTTAGCAGCCAAAGTACCTTTCTGCTCTACCTGCAGCAAATAATGTAGAGTAGACAAGAGTCTGACAAACTGGCAATATTGCTAAGGATATGATACTGCTTTTATATAAAAGTCCAAAGGAGACAAACAAACAAAACCCTCTGTAATTTTTAAGTAAATTAAGTTCCAGTTCTTTCTCCTAAACCAAGCTTTGTTAGTCAGCATATTTTACAATAGGAAGGGTTAGCACTTGATGAGCTGCTTAAGTATTTAAGTGCTGCCTATTGACTCCAGAATATCTGGCAGATAAACAAGTATGGACAACTCTCAGCAGAGGCCTGATTTTAAAGAGCACCCACCAAAAGCTTAGTCATAAGTTAGTTTCTCCACTATTCTCAGACAAAAGAGGAAAAGTAGGAGCTACTTCTCTATATTATTTGAGGGATGAAAGAGAGACTTGAATGACTACAAAACCTGGAGCGTGGAGAGGCTGCAGGTACCTGACAGGTCTTTGGTAGAAGATGACAAGGAACTCCGTAAAGCCAGTGCCCCCTCTATTTCTTCCAAGCCAACTGGCTTTGCAAGTATGGGGCAGAATGAAGCCTGTCATTTCCACGGGTGGGTGACTATTTGCACATGCAGTTCCTTGGGCACACGGTGGCCCGATGGCCCCATCCCAGAGACTTTCAGTGCCAGCCACAGAAACGCGCACTGCTTTACAGGACAGAGGCTGTATGTTTGCATAGGTGCTCTCTGCCTCCCCAATAAACAGATGTCTCCCAAATAACCACCAAGCCCTTGCAACTCATTGCTGGTCAGTATATTTCATCCTGTACCCAGGACTAAAGGTGAATGCAATTTTTAATGTTTCTCTTTAAGCTTACAAGTACATTGGCAAAATTCCAAGATAAGTAATTGGATTCAATCTCTGAATTCCTGTTTCAAGCAGAATACATTCTTTAATTATAGCCACTATATCATTTTTATCTAATGATTTATAGAAATTATATGCGAATTATCTCAGAGGGACTTAGAATCAGCATCTCTGTTATCAGCTTGCAACTTGCAAGGTACAGAGAGTGGGGTCAGTAGGGTCAGCATCTGTAAGAGAGGCTTTTCCCACTCTAGAACCAAGCATCTCGGCAGTTTAGTAGGTTTACTCCTTCCAAACCTGAGCCAAGGCCTCTCCATGTGACAGCACTGTATAGCCAAAGCATTTCTAGCAAAGACCATTCAAAGACAAGTTGCCCCAAAGGAACAGGATTCCAACCATTTGCCATTATAGGACATGTTTTTTTTCCCCCCACAATTGCAGCTTTTCTCTCAAGTTCTAAGTAATTTCAAAACATTTCTCACACACATCAACTGCTGTGAAAGAGGCAAATTGTAGTCAAAATCTTCCCTTTGTCGCTCTGTCATATCAGAAACTTCTTCCCCTGCACAGGATGCAGACATGCAAAACGCACTTTCACCCTCGCTTAGACCTTGCGGAGGTCAGTTTCTAAGGAAACAGGGTTAACTTGCATCATTATCACATAATTATACCCTGAATACAATAACCTGAAGCGCTGGAAAAATTCCAAATACCACAAAATAGACAATCTTGCAAATAGGAAGAAGAAACAAAACCAGATTCCCCGCACAGCAATAGCTGCTACAACATCACACCCGTTTCAGGGGACAGCTGCATATAGTTTAAACAAAACACACTTGCCTTTGTGCCAGTATTTTGACATCTCAGCCAGCCAAACCTTGAGGTTCATCTCCTGTCATTTTGACCAGCCTCCCAAGCTGAGCCACAAGGAATTAGTAATGAAGATCAAATATATTTGCCCCATACGAAAGATTGTAACATACAAGAACACAGCTTTTTTTTTTTTTTTTTTTTTTTTTTTTTTTTTTTTTTTAACTAAAGGAAGGCTCAAGCACAAATGCCAAGAAGTACAAAACAGTCTTAAAAGCCATCTGAAAATAAAGCTGGTTGGTTTTGAGTTTATTACATGTTTAGGCTTTCATTTTCCTCGACCAGGTGGGAATGACATGCGGCAGCGAATACCACACGCACCGAGTCCGAAGGCCCCTCCCCGCAGCGGCATCCCCACACTGCACAGCTCTGCGGATCTGACTACACTACACTCACTGCGCAGAGAAAGATAAAATGGTCATTCCAGACAACATGTTTTAAGCCAACTTTCTCATCTCCCTTTCTACATACATACTTGTTTGTTCTGTTTCCAGATAAGAGGCATTCCAATATAAGACAGCAGAAGCACATTCAACAGCGTAATTTCAGCTAAGGATCCCTAGATGGCCAGCTAGCCAAGTAAACCAGAGTACATTACATTTAGCACAGAAGAAGGCTTTAAAGAGCTCAAGAGGAACGAATTTTCAAGCACACCTGTTTGAATAGAGGAGAGGGAGCGTTCATTGAGAGGTCCAGTTTAAGCACCGCTTTCAGTTTCAGCTCTGGCAGAGGCGTCCAGCAGTCTCAGGCACGATGGTCTCGGGGCAGAACAGTTACTTAACACTGGCCTTTGGGGATCACAAAAGAAAAGAATGAAGCCACACAGGGCCAGAGCAGCTTGGATCTCTCCGCAGCAAAGAGGAAAGGTGTGTCAACATGACCTGACAGCTACAGCAGACTCAGCCGACAAGGACAAACAATACAAGTACGGACTCCGGATCTCCACGGACTTCCAGGAGAGGACTCCTGCATTTAGACTAAGACTCCAGACTACACCCAGGTTAGCACTACCCAGCAGGAGCCAAGGAGGGTTGAGACATCAAGAGAATCTTGCCACTGCCTTAAAAGGAATGGAATTAATGACCACGGGCATCAAGACCATTGCTTTGTGAAAGGTCAAACACACGCTTCCTGCCAAAAAACAGACCCTGCCCTCTAAGTGACACTAACAGTATCAAATAGAGCTTCCCACTTGTCTTTCTCTGCTGTAACAAGCCCCAGTTCCCACAGGGTTCTCAACTCAAGGACACAAGCTTACACATAAGATGACATCTCCCATCCACCCTGGAAGGTCAGTTAAACTCATGCAGGCCATCAGCATGGAACGAGAAGACACGCCCCTCACAATGTCACTGTCTGGCCCAGCAACCATAGAAGGATTTAGTTACTTCTCAGGAACATGACCAGACTGTGCGTACCGTTTTTCTAATCCGTCACAGTCCTCTGCACTACTGATATTACACAGATAAAATAACATTACACACTAAAATAAGGGAGAGGAAAAGGCAGCTTTACAATTTTGCCTTAAATCACACTGCTCTTCTACATTAACAAAGAAGCACAACACAACAAAACCTTATTTTTCCTGCTACATTCTGGTAACCATCTGAATTCGTTGAGCCTGCAGTTTCAGAGCCTGCAGAGTTGAGTGTGACCTCCTGAAGGGCATCCTTGACCCTCCAGGGCTGCTTGCCACAGTGCAGTTTCATTTGCGTTGTGCCTTTAGATACTTATTTGAGACCTGCCTATTCAGAAAAGAATGTTTTGCTCAACCAATAAAAGCACCTTGACAAAGCATCTTGAAGGACAGACAAGTAAGTGGATTCTGTTTGAATCAGCATATACTTCTGTAGTCCTGGTCTCTGTAGACTACATCTTTGTTCTAAAGGGAACATCAGAGAAAGAGTACGTGAACATGTCTGTAAGCACCCGATACTACATTGTGCGCTGGCAGCCCTTAGGACAGACCTCTTGGACGGCCATAAGAAGTCCAATTCATGCTTTTAAAAGTATCAGCACAGCAAGTTTCATGAAGGTGGAGATATTGTGCCAGTATCTGTGCTCCCTTCTCCCATTCTATTCTGAGAAACAGCCAGGAAAGTGAACCGGATGAGAATCTTGTTCTTAGAGCCCTTTAGTGCTGCTTAAACAACAACATTAGAGGATACACAAGCAGAGATGCTTTCAGACGTCTTGAGGAACATTTGACTCGAGTCCTTCTAGTATCAATTACTAAACTGGACTGATTAAACTCAACTTTTGACAAGATTCAGCAGAACTGTGAGAGACAGCGGAGTAGATCTCCTAGGTTAAGTCCTATACTGAATATGGCATCATCCATAACAGCATTCCCAGCCACTTAAATTGCTTAGCAAAGAACAGCCCAGCACGCATAAGCCTTCTCAATGTACTTAAATTGACCTTTTCAGAACTGGGACATTTCTGACCTGATAAGTCACAGCAAGCCACAAACACAAGCGTTCCTGGGGCAGTCCCAGGAAGCCGCATGGTGCTTTGCACAACCGGACATCCGGCTTGCTCAAAAGATATCTCAGCACTTCAAAACACTTTTCCCATTTGATAATCCATGTATCACCTAGCAGATGAAGGTCACACAGTCCTACTGAAGCAGGCATTGTACAAGGGCATATCAAGAGTTCAGACTTGCTGGGCATTGGGCAAGTGTGGTGCTACATTAACACAGATGAATATTTGCTTCTAGTTTGATCAGGAAGAGGCAGTAAGATCACAGTTGCTCAGAATAATGGTTTTAATATTAGGGACTATCCTCAACTTAAAGAAAGCAGATAATTGCTGGCTTTGCTTTTATATTTTTCACAGACAAGAAAAAGTGAGTCAGAAATGGCTATATAATGCTTATGTACCACAACTGGAAGAAGCACTGGGTTGAGAGCATCTCTGTGAAGGAACTGGAATAGAATCAATACATAACCCATGCAAGTATCAAGCCTAGGTATTTATCTCTAAAACCACATTTTCAGTAGCTGCACCCATTCTCTGATCTGTAAAAACAGTCAGAATTCCCAGGACAATATGCTCTATTTTAGATAATGGTTTATCAAACTAGATACTGTCTGCATCCTCATACCACATCCCCTGTCCTCTCCCAATCTAAGTTCAAGAGGAGCTTTGACATCCACCAGTGGGAAGAGTGCTTCCTGTCTGGTTGAACTCAGGAGTCCAGCAGCCCCACACTGATAAGTACTGGAAGAAACAGAAAACTGCCCTGGCAACCCAGAGAGACTGCAGTAAGAGAACACAGCCCACGAGTTCAGTGGCCGTGATGAAAGGGAGGAGGGTAATGCCACCCCTCTGCCATCCCACTCCAAATTCTTTTCATCAAATAAATCCAGAGGGGAAAAAGGAGAGAGGACAGAAGGTTGGAGAGAAGTCAGAATTGAAAAAAGGAGATGCACCACACAGGAACATCATGCCATGTCAGACTACAGGCTTATACAAAGCCTCAAGCGCTGTGTGAACAAACCCCGCTATCTTACTGTTTCAGTTGTATGCTTTACTTGGCTGTAAACAGCCAGTGTTTCTCTATGGGCTGCCTGAATTGAGAAGAAGAAATCCATCAGCCTTGAACCAAAGTCAGTTCCTTTCATCAGTTGCTAATTAATGACTACAGATAAAACAGATGGAGAACAGCTTTTATCTTCATGCTGGGTTGGTCCCCCTCTGGTGAAGGCAACATAAGAAAATTACTTGGCCAAGCTAACTGAACAGACAGGATAGGTCAAGGGAGACTTGTAGTTTCTGCTAGAGGCCTTCCAACCAGAAGGGAAGGACTAAGTACCACCAAAGCAGGCCAGAGCACCCCTGCTTACACACAGCCTAACGCACACAACGTGCAGGCACACGCACAGCATCTTCTGCTTATGGAATAGAAAGTCCACAGCCCATTTCAGCAGCTCTGCTGCTTGAGATGCCTCAAAGCAGACATTCAGTAAGACTCTGGGAAAGCAGAAGTCTTTTAAGCAGATTTCATCCTGGCCAAAGTCATTTGACTGACACATCGGTTTTCAGTTCAGTAGAGGTAGCACAACTCATCCTTTGCTGCACTGCTGGGTGTTGCTCTTTTGACAGCAAAGGGATGACTGAATAGATGTTAGTCTTTAACATCTTTCCATCTCACTGTAGGCATATTTTCATTTTCGGCTGACAAAAAAGTCTATACGAGCTCTTCATGCACCGAGAAAAACCAAATGACAGCGTCTCCCCCGAAGTGCTCTACAAAGTATATGATGATTGTCCCTGAGAGATGCCATTCAGAAAACGAGCCCTGCTATCCAACAGTGCCACACTGCCACATTAGTCTCAAAACAAGGCAATATGCTCCAGGAGGGAGCGTTTTGTAGGTCATGGAAGTTCTGTTCAAACCAGAAAAGATAGCCCTAAATCAATAGCCTGAGCAGTCCACAGAGGGCCTCTTTTTAAACTACATATTTTGCAGTTCACTTTAATCCTGCATGCTGAGAGGACTCTATTCTTTTAAGAATTTTAAAAGCAGTTTATGGGGCACTCAAACCAGAGGACAATGGGTCTGCTGAGCTGGTTAGCAACAAATGGAGATTAGGCAAACTCGTTCAGTGATATCAAATGGCAAAACAGGAAAAAAAACACTCAACATTCTCTTCTTGATGTTAATTAACCAAGTAAAAGTCTAACAAGAAGAAAGTTGTGTGGCTGTCAGAGGAAACACTACCACTTTAGACAGCAGGCTTGCTATGTGTGTTAAAGACCAGCAAGACAGTCTTCAAGGGATGGATTATTTCCAAGACAACTCAAAGCCTGACTCTTGCATGACTCAGTTTGCCCCCTTCCAGTTGGTCTGCTTAAATCAAAGGATCATAAACACCCAGCACATTCTAGCCCTAAAGTCTAACTTGTTTAAACTCCTTTATAAAGCATATACCATTAAGGCTGAAGCCTTAAGGTATATATATCCAAGCTAAGAGCGATTGTCCGATGCATCAAAAGAGAAGCTACCTTTG
Organism: Dromaius novaehollandiae; assembly: GCF_036370855.1. Lineage (NCBI taxonomy): Eukaryota > Metazoa > Chordata > Aves > Casuariiformes > Dromaiidae > Dromaius > Dromaius novaehollandiae. The sequence goes on along the minus strand of NC_088103.1, from coordinate 33,972,330 downwards.
TCCATTGTTTCCTCTACATCATTGTCAGTTCCAAAATCTACCCTCTGTGCTGTGCAAAACATCTTCCGGGGAAACCCAATGCAATACTTTATGGGTGTTACTGGAAATTACCAACATTTGTGACATACTCAGTTGCAATTTAAATACTACAAATTAAACAGCCGTGAGAACAATCAATGGCCTTCTGACCACCTATCCAAGTTATTTTAGTTAGGAATTTTGATGAGCTGCTTTGAAGACAGTTGATCAAGCTCTTTGCTTTTAGCTTCCACCTTCTTGTAACCCCAAGTTTTATGTAGTAATATTTTAGATCATGCCTTTCTTCAAGAGCTTAAGGCATTTCAGTAATTAGGTCCTGCAGCTAAATTGTTGTCTACTACAAGTAAAGCAAAAAGTTGTTTGACAGGAGCATTTCTACTTTTTCCCTTTTAAAATAAAAGCAGGAGGGACATTTTAAACAAACAGAATTAAGTTGGCAGGTAGCAATACCAACGGCCAAGTTGGTTACTCGGATTTCAGAAGCGTCTCATGTGCTGCAGCTGATACTCTTCGGATGCTCTCCTGGGTGTTCAAACTTGCTCCTGACAGTGATCCATTCTTCCAAACACTAAGCATTCAACACTCCCTAAAAACCAGGTGCCTTTATTGGTATGTTAGACTACTAGACAAAGAAGCAGCCAAAGAAAAAAGTTACTTGTCAAAAATCCTTACACATCCACAACAGTAAGTTTGTTGGTCTCTAAAACATGTAGTAATTGCCTCCATTCTGTTATTATCTCTGTTCAAAATTCACAGAGTTTTGTTAGGCTGCCTTACTCCTTTAATCTAACAAATTTTGGGTTGTAATAATCTTTATCTCAGTTTCCTCTCCTTTAGGAATGGTATGTTTACCAGCTTCAAACAACCGTTAATAATTTATCTAATGATATAATGCTGCACTGTTAAAGTTAGAAAATGACAGAAATGCTTGTGTTGGGGTGGGGGGCGGGAAGCATTTCTAGAAAAAAAATGCTCTATAAACAGAATAAATCTTCTCGTTTTTGCCTCTGGAACAAACATACCTGAGCCAAATCTGTTGCACAAGCACTGTAAACCCTTCAAAAACAGCTGCATTTCTCATTTGCATGCCAAATTAAAAAAAAAAATTAAGTGTCTGGGATGACAGGAGAGGCAATGAAAACAGCAACTAGAAATCTTCTAGTGAAGCACTAAACTCGCAACATATTTTAGGACATCTGAAATCATGTGCTAGGACTTCCAAAGGGAAAATTGAGCTGTTAGGGGAAAAACCCACTAGCCTCATTGTAACATTTGTCTAACCTTGAACCTTCATGGTACAAGGTAACTGACTATTTTGGCATGTTATCTTCCAAGAGGAAAAGAGATTGGAGGAAAACTGATTTGCTCTGGCATGCACAATGAAGCGACTGCTCGTCTCAGGCAGTCACATCCTATTATTTTCTTTCCGTAAAAATGTGATGCTGCCTACTCAGGATGAAGATGACCCTCATGCTCTATTTTATAGAGCCCAAATAAACATATCCAAGACTAGGTGTTGAATTTGAGCCACAAAATAGAAGACAATGCATTTCTGAAGGCAGAAAGCACCTTCTTCTCTGGTCTAAGGTAGATTAATGTGATCTTTCAAGGTCAAAGTAAAACATCTTTTTCTAACAGTGTTTCCATTTGAAGAGGACAAAGTAAGGACAATCCAGCGCTCAGAGGCAATTCTCTTATGCGGCCATGTACAAGATCAGGACCCAGGCTAACACCAACTCCACAAAAACACCTTAACAGCAGCAAACCCACTTTAGGATGCATAAATCACTTTGAAACCAGTGGGAATCTGGCACCTAGGGATTCTGCAGATTTGGAGCCAAGTAGCTTTTCCAAGAGCCTCCTCCCTCCCCATCTTCATTTGCTCTGCCAGAGCCTATCCATTTTTTATTCTTCATGTGCTAAACAGCTCTACCAAAGGCAGCAGATAGCGTGGCAAGGCCTCCCAGTTGGCAATGTAGGGCTGCAGCTCAGTAAGATGCAGCAAAATACATTTCAGAGCATGATTTTAGCCATTTTAAAGCAGAGCAGGAACAACATCAAATATCATTTCCTGCATGAGGAAAAGATCAGGGAATTGCTCTTGTGCCTTCCTCACATGCTACCAACATGCACAAAGTCAAGAAAAAAAGATTACTGGTACGGAATTAAGTTCACTGAGGAACCGACCTTTAAAATGGGGAGGAGACTGGGCCTTGTCCCCACCTTCCACACAGCCAAGCTTCCTCCTAAGGAAGTCATCCCCTGCAGTAAGACTCACTGGTGGGATGACTGGGAGCCTGGCCCACAGGATGGTTTAGAGAACACCAGTTCAGATGCAGAACTGAGCCACGGATCCTGAAGACACTGGCTGCTCTTGCCCCCAAAAGGACTGAGCCTATACTGAAAGCTATTCGCAGGTCAGAAGTCTACTGCCCCAATCCCAGCCTTTATACAAGTTTATGCAGTTTCACCAGAAGTGAATCAAATGTGGGGAAAATGCCTGTGCTTAAAGTGAAGACTTCTACAGATGTCACCTTTATGAGCCTAAAGAATTCCTGACCATTTACCGATTTCAACCGCGGAGGAAGACTGAATCTTAGTATCTGGTTAACTTCATTTTCCAGACTATTTACCTGTTCAAAGGAGAAAAACAGCATCCATCCATGAACAATTAATTTATGTTAACGGACTATAGGAAAGAATAATCTCAAGGATTTCTTTGCATGGCTTTTAGAATTCGTCTATTCAAGGTGAAACTGGTCCTGTGGAGAGGGGGAGCTGGAGGCAAAAAAGCATGTAGGCTTTCTCTTTGGACTCAAGCATGCTGAAGGACAGATTCTTGTATCATCTTTTGCTGTTTAATTCATTTAGTTTGTCCTGCTACATTAAAATATACACATCTGCTTGGCATCTAAAAAAAACTCCACAAAAACCAAAGCCAACAGATCTTAAGGACTATTCATTAAGTGGAGAATTTTGCTATTCTTTTTATAGGAAGACTTTTCACTACAGACAACTCTCCAGTGTCCCCCGAGTTTCCAAATATATTTACCCCCGAAGGAAACACAAACAATTTTAGTATGACAGATGCTGTGTCGCTGAAGGCAAGAGGAAAAGCGTACAGAATTGAGGCAGGAAAAAACAAGTAAGTTATCCAAGTTGTTAAATACAAATAAGTCAATCGGGTTCACAAAAAAAAATTATTTTAAAGTTCTCCCAGTACTGTGGAGGTTTATGTTTAAAAGTCAAAAGAATGGCAATAATATGATGAACAAAATACTGAGCCCTATTTGAAAAAAGGAACTTTACAGACATCTAAGGAATAACCTTACTTCATTTTCTGGCTTAGTCATCTAACAGGGAGAAGTGGCTCCTTTTTTAAGAGGTCTCTAATTCCTCATGTCCCTCAGCTTTGCTTCCAAATGAGACCAGACTATGCTCTTCCAGCCTCACTTCCACATCCTAGGAAGCCACTGTCATCTTAACACAACCCTGGGAGGTGCAAACATCTTGCTAAATGCATTTGTTGTGGATTCAGCCCATGCTTTCCTGGCCCCTTCTGGGCAATATCTGCAAACCAGTCAGATGCAAGCTGATGTTTTGCCCTGAAACCGCCAGAACAGGGCCCCTGCTTTAGTGCCTAAAGCCTTCGCTTCCGCTGAAATGCCGTACAAAGCTAATCTCCATAACCCACGAACTAACGTAACAGTTGCAGCACACTGATGGCCAGATTAGATACCTGTGCTTCTATCAGGGCCTCACACATGCAGCAGCCCTGCTTCCAACAAATCTCTCACCAGCACGGTAACCTACCCTTTAGCTTTAGGCAAAGGGAATAAAGCAAATGCACACAATTTTTAAAAATACTTCTTTCTTTCAGTAAAGTCTGGAAAAAAAATACTTAGGTTCCTGCCTGCACAAATACAGTATGCACAGCCCTGTTAGTGGCATATGTGGTCACCCGAGAATACAAGCACAGCAATGCAAGGAATACGTGGAAACCTCTCCTCACAAGTTCAGTCATTATGAATGGCTCGCTGGCACAGGCACATGCTACTCTGCTGTACAACCTCAATCCAGCAACAGGTCTCCTGAAGCACCCTTGCAATGCCCAAGCACATGCGGATGAAGAAGTCTAGTGCTTTGCTGACAGCTGGAAAGAGCTCAGGGGAAGGAGGGAAGACACGAGAGGATGGTGAGCTGGTGCTGGTCTCCAACACCCTGAGGGAACTGCAGATAAAATACAGTTCCCCTGCAGTTTGGGGCACCCTTAAAAATTCAGGGCCTTGAAGTGACCGAAAGTCCTACCCTGCCAAATTATCCAGCAGTCTGCAAAGAGCAACTTGTCCCGAGAACTGCCCTGCAGAGCAGCGGGGTCTGGCCAAGGCAAGCCACCGCTGCAGCAGCCTGGAAGAGGGACCTGGGGCCCCAGGCACAGGACCCAAACACCCTCAGCTGGAGAAACTGCAAGGAAAGGAGCTCCAACCCATTTCAACCAGATGTCCAGACCAATAGGGATTTGTATGAGCAGAGCGACAGCCCAAAACACTGACTTGGCCATGTTGCTGATGTGTGGGGGACAGGAGAGGAGAGCCAGCGTGGGAAGCACTCTGCCACGCTCACCTGATTTTAGCCTTTCCTCTAGGGCCTTAGCCAGGGGTCTGCTCTGCCTAAACCCTTTATCCACAATTTCCCATATCCTAACTCAAAGGAGCCAGTTTGGAGTTAATGACGCTTTTGACCAGCATAGAGACAGCCTTGGCTGTTACATCTCCTCATTCCAGAATATTTCCATGACATTATTCACAGTTATTTCTGCTCCTAACCATGAAAATAAATATGGGGCTGATCTCATTAAAGTCTCCCAAAGCCTTTGATGTAATTTTAATACATTACCACACTTATACAGCTCTCTTGGGCCAAAGTGACACAGTTTTCCGATTGCTCTACCCGAAGCAGCCTGTAATGCAGGTTGGAGTGAGTCAGCCTCTCCCTCTGCGCAGCTTGGCTAACAGCGGAAGCAAAGCAGGGCAATCTCTTTTAATGCTACAGTTCTCTATATAGTTAACCTTCCCTGCTTAATATTCAGTACTATTTCATCTATTGGAGAATAAGAACCACAGATGCTTTCCGCAGTAGGTGGTGAACTGGTTATGCAAGAGCTTAAACCCTGCTGCTGAACTGCTCTTTGCTAACTTCTTAAAGGCCTTCTTCTGTCAGCCTTCTCATGCACCTCTGCAGTGCTTAACAGCATCAGTCACCTTCCTCCCTTAGAGGGGAAACATGGGACCACAGCAAGGCACGAATAAGCCACATCATTAGCCATTTAAAGACAACACTGTAAGGCCTAGCCATCTCCACTGATTTCAGCTGTAGTCAAATAGGACACTGAATGAACACCATTGCTCCTAGACATTTATATTCTGTCAGCTTTTGCATTCTACTCTGAAACTGTAAAATGCAACATGGCAACACTACACAGATGATTTTCAAAGAACTCCCATCAGAAGCAAACAATTACCAGTACTACTGGAATTTAATCCTGCACTCCTTCAAAGATGCAGTTTTCTCACCTGCCTCTTGCAAAACTTCTAACTTAAAATTAGCATCTTTCTTAAAAATAAAGATGCCCCACAGGTGATGCCCAGGATATCCTATATCCCAATAGGAAGTTAAGGTGAAAACCACACCCAAGGCTAACACGCAAAATTTAGTTTTGGCATAAAGATTAATAAAAATGACAGGAAAACACAACTGGGGAATCAGCAGTTTAAGAAGTCAGAAAACATTGATATGCATGGTAGCTAGCAAAATAATTCAGTGCAATGCTACCCAGAAAGTGAGAGTTTTGGCAAAAGGCACGTTTGCAAAACTAGCTTAACAGACCAAACAGTATCACCACACACATTCTTCTCCAGTTACAAGTACGCAAGTGAGAAATGTTACAGTTGTTCAGTTTACCTTAATATCAAAGTTTCTGAAAGTTATAATCTCTGTGGCTGAATCCTGCCACAGTCAGTGTATGGTTGTCACCGCGGGACATTACATTCCTCTAATTCCATTTTGTGGCTTGATAATGGCTTGTTCTTTGGTTAAACTGCAGCAAGGAGACTCCGCAGTAACAAGATGTTACCTCAATTTGTTTTTCCACAAGGAAAATGATCAAAATAAGATAAAAATTCCTACCTCCCAATCCTATAGCTTTGCACTGTTAATCAACCTTTGCAGCAGTTCAGTACTGATTCTGTTTCTGATCCCCAGTCCATGTAAAGGGCAGCTAAGCAAATCTATCCCACATATTTTTCAAAGAATTTGGGACTATTTACTTGGGCTTCCATTCTGCCACAGGAAGCAGTAAAGCCTCCAAATTCTCAAGATGGAAAAAGATTCGAGCCTTGAGGAGCAGTAACCACATCCTTTTGGGTCTCTATGAATAAATACTCAGAAGAAAGTTGAGCTTAGGTAGAACAGTTTTACAGCAGCAATTGCTGCATTAAGCTCTAAGCAAAGCCCCAACTGCACAGCCAGTATCACAGGATGCTGAGAAAAACAGTGGAAAGCCAACTTTCTGGGACAGACTGCAGGTTCCCAGCATGAAGTGGGTCACAAGTATAATCTCCAACAGCGCAAGAAGAACTCCTCTAGCTGAAGATTTCAGGTGCTGAAGACTCAGAAGTGACCTAGCTTCACAGCACTTAATCAGCCTTGCTCTGCAGAAGTGACTGACCACCACAGCTACGTCAGCTGCAGGTGGGGAGGGGAAAAGGCGCTGACTACATGCATATGCAGAAGAAGAACCATTTACCTCAGTTATATATTGGTGAGCCTTTTTGCACTGAGACAGTCACATTCATACTGCAGAGGATTTGCCAGTACAGCATTGTGTTGCACCATGTTCTGACCATAGGCAAGGATGTTTCAATCCATGAGTGTCTCAGGGCTAATGCCTTCCTAATACTTTTTTAGGGTATCACGTTGGGCTAAGTAACCCATATCTTCTCCAAACATCACTGCTACAGCTAGAACTGACACACTGAGGAGACATGCAATTTCTACCAGTAAGACCACTCTTTTGCTGGCCAAGCCTAAGCCAGATCTGTAGATAGAGAAAGCCGAATCATTAAGAAAAGTTTGGCCATCTAACTGCATTTATACCAGCACAAACAAATATCATCCCTACCCAATTTCCCATCCCTTCAGCATGCACATGAAGCATTAGCAAGTGGCTGATGTCAACCAAGCTTAAAAGGTCACCAGTCATTTGCTCTGCATTTAAATGGACATCAAATATTTCACAGAATACTGCCATGCCTTCTCTAGATGTGTTACCAGGCTGTGTAATTTTAATCCTGACACAAGGTTTCAGAAGGGGTTTTTTTTGGCTGGGGGCCTTCCCCCCCCCCCCCCCCCTTAATTTAAACAAAGGATTCTTCAAGCAGAGATTGCAACCTGGAGAAAGTTATTAGCCATTATTTACTATACAAATAATTTGGGCAGAGTACAGGGTCTTCAGACTCAAAACACTGTTCACTGTCACTTCTGAGCTAAGTGCTTTGGCTAAACATTCAGGCCCCCACAAATTTATTCTTTTACTTGGAACCATCGTGACAGAGTGATTTCCTCACAATAATTTTTTTTTTTTTTTTAAATAGAGAAGTATGGAAAAGAAATTTCTACAAACAGAGCAAGAATCAGAACAAAGATAGCGTCCACTCGGAGTTCCCACCCTTTCAGTCAGCACTCAGCTCAAAATCCTTCTGTAAGCCTTCCCCAAGGCCACACTCCCAAAGCTTCTTCAGGCTTTAATCTTTCCTCCTGGCCACAAGGCCATGCCCTCCCCCTTACCCTTCCACTGGCTTTCTGCTCCAATTCCCGGGGGGGAAATCACAAAATAACCAAGGACATCCCTACTCTGTTGTAAGCAGGGACATGAAGTTGTGTGGAGGAGTCTGCCTACCACCAGGCACTTATTTCCACAAAAAAGAGACACTGGATCCTTTTAACTATTTGAATTAAAGAGGGATTATGACCAACCTGTCCTTATCCCCCCTGAAAATGCTCCTACAGGCTGGTCAGGCAAGACTGCATACAAGACTCTGTGAGCCAGAAATATCCTTCAGCTGTACCGTCGAGGAAGAGCTGTGAACAAGCCATGCTGCAAAGCCAGGCTCCCTGCTCTTGGCAGCCAGAGAAGCAGGCAATGAGCATCTTCTACAGGTCAACAAAACTGGGCCACAGAAGCTAAAGCGAGGATCAACAGTTGAGCGGTGTTAGGCAAAACCCTCGGACTGGAGGGCACAAGCTCATTAGCAACTCCTTATACCGGTCCTCGGAGGCACAGAACGGGAACAAGCAGTTACTTCCTACCTGCCTTACTCTGAACCTCCCACACCCACAGAACTGATTAACTCTCCCTTGGAAAGGTAGAAATCCCCGCAAGGCAGGGCATGAGCTGGGGGAGGGACTGACGAAACAACCAGAGGGCTGGAGCCAAGTGGCCTACACGCAGTTAAGATGAAGGTAGAAGTTTTAATTTTGCTGCCATGGATTTTAACAGCAGCGAGAGCCAGGGCTTACTCAATTGGGATTCCTAAATATAGCACTTGCCTAAGTAACCACACAGGACCACATGGGGCTCTATTTTCCTTAACTAGCTTTTGATCTAATGGAATTCTTCAGTTAAGTAAAAGAAGAAACAGGGACTTTGTGGTGAAAGCACATGACTAGGAGTTAGGAGAACTGGCTTCTACTCCAAACTGCTACAGATTTGTTGTTTAGCCTTTCATGCAGCATAGCTCTTAAAGTATGCTTCCTCCTCAGTCCAAAACTGTGACTGCATTTAAAAGCAGACATGCCCATGCCAGCTTCGCTCCTGGCAGCAGGCAAACCAGTCATATAGCCAGAGCTCCATGCAAGCTGCAATCGCTCTCCACAAGCCAGATAAACACACGCACAATCAGCCTGCTTGCACCCCACACTGTCACAGCCACACGGGTTGCAGCATCAGAGCTGATGTTCAAAAAAAAGCTTTTGTACATCTACGGATATTGTATTTACCCTTCTACACTGTGCTGCAGCACTGACCTTTGGACTTGCCTTGCCTCGCAGTCAAAGCAAAATAATCCTCCTTATAGATGTACAGCAAAGTTGGTTCATTAAGCACTGGTAAGCTTTTTCCAAAATCATCCAAAGATGCTCAGATACCACAGAGAACTAATGAAGTTAATGCACCCATTGCAACAAAGCAGAGCAGCAGTTCAGTAAGGCTGGAAATTGCAAGAGCAGAGCGGACATCACACACCGGTATTTCAAATGCTCAGTGAGCAAGTAACTTGGTGAGACCTCTGAGACCTTGACCAGGACAGATAAGCTCAGCCCTGTCAAAACCGGCTGCTTTCCTGGGTTTACAGAATCCTACCAGCTTCCCACACCGGGAAAAAGGGCTATGAAAAGACTTCAAGTTGAGCCTCTTCTTGCCCACTCTGCAACCTGCTGGCTGATCTTATCACATTCCCAGAAAAGCTCCCTTTGGCCACCCGCGGCCTTAGCGTTGTGGCAAACATGATCCATTACGGCACAGAGCTAGCATTCCCCACAAAAGCAGCTTGAAGCAGAAGGGGCTGGCCAGCAGGAGAAGCTGGAGGAGACGTACCAGCAAGCCTGGGGCCAGCAGGAAAGTCAGCCAAGGCTAGCGTGAAAGGAGGAGACATTTCAGCTACCACTTTGCAAAGAGAGGGCACAACACACCTGACAATACATTTAAACAATGCAAAACATCCTCTCCAACGCCTGGAGCAAATCAGCTCATATCCTAAAGATCTAACGCACACACGGGCCCACAAGCGCTTGCCAAGTTGTCAACATGGCCTTTGATATCAAAAAGCTTTGAAACCCCTGCCTTAAAGGCCAGCGCTTGTTGCTCCACCCATATTTGAAATGCAAGATGCCTGAACGCTATAGAACTATTTTAACATTGAGCGCGCAGGAGACTGCGCCGCAGAGCAGACACAGTCCCTGGGAACTGCAGTTGGAAAACTAACAACTCCCCCACTGCTATAATAACCGTAAGGACATAACAGAAGATGTGCCAGGGATTGCAAGCAACTCATGTTCTAGCGCTTTCTGTGATCTCCATGAAACGACTGAGCCAAGCAGCACCTTCTTTAAACCCACATTAAGTGCCAAGATAGCAAGGGATGCAGGGCAGCAAGGATAAACCCACTACCTTCTTTAAAACCCCTTTTATTAAATCGCACACTAAGCTGAGACCTGAGGAGGGTATATTTTTTCCCCCGCTTTGTGGGGGGGAGGAAGGTAGTAGAAAATATTATTTCCATGCTCTTCGACAGAAAACCCAAGCATCCCGCTTTGCAACTCTCACATTACAGCTCGGGGAAGGAAACTTCACACATTTTTCACCTAGATGTAGTCCATCCTCTATTTTTCTTCATAATTTTTTCAGGAGAGTTATGTGGACATAATCGTGATTTTCAAAGCTAGGACTTAAAAGGTAGGGTCAACAATGATGTCATTTCCCCTGCCCCCCTCCCCCCGCCCAACTTCCCAGCTGGTCACACTTCTTCCCTGGCTCCTCCTCAGCATGACCCAAGACGACTCTGCGATATCCGAGACGGAGACTCCATAACATGCAACAACCCACTGGCTCCTACCAGGACAGCCCAGAGGCACCAGCCCTCAAGTTTATGGCCACTGACCAAAATCATGATTATGCTCCAGACACAACAGAACTATTCACCAACTGCCTAAAACACCCTTCTCCACAGACACGTACCAAACAGCTGTAGCACGTGTTTCAGTAGGAGTTTAGTCTTGCCCCATCGGCACAGTAATTTAGACGTTGTAAGACATGCAATAAGGCTGGTCTGATCCAGCCTTTTACAAGCTTTACATTTCACACGGATGTTATCAGCTAGTAAATCATACTCATCATAAGCAAAAGGATTTCGTATACGCTTTTCCTATTTGTGTTCTTCAGAACTAAGTGTTCTGGATACCCTAATTGTTTTCTGTCAGTCATCTTTTCAATTAAGATTTCTTCCTTCCTTCCCAATTTTTCCAGCACATTAACAGAAAATTCAGTTCCTGACATGTTCCAACAGGGATGAGAGGAATGATCAGCAGAGATTAAAGCACGCCACACATCAGCCAACTTCTCAGATCACTGACAAAGGAAAAGCAAAGCATCTTAAAAGCAAAGGTTTAACAGAGACAGCAGCTCCATCATGACAGCTGGTCCCAAGGTCATCACCATTTCTGTCAGTTGTCAGAAGTGTTTTATGGTTGTATTTAAAAGAAATGTGACTACAATCCCCAAACATTAAAAAAAATGAGTTATCTCTATGTTTTCTTAGTTCAAATTCAAGCAAGAGCAATCATTTCTTAGAGGGTCATCCTTAATATCTACTAAATGGCACTAAACAAGCTCTATTCCAGGTTAAGCAGGAGCAGGCCCATCAACAAAGCTAATAAGACAACAAAACAAAAGATTCATCTCTTCCAAATTCAAATCTGTGTCTGCCCTTACAGATTACCCTCCAAGGAATACTAGCTAACATGAGCATCCTAGCTGTTCTGCGGTCCTTAGGTACCAGAATTTGTCAAGGGCTCCAAATCAAGAGCCTGTCTAGTCATATACATCTATAAAAAGAGCGTGCTGTTTTAGGAGACAGGCATCTATCACATCACTCCAGATGAACAATAAATGGACCATTCACTTGATCCACAGAGTTGCTGGTGGTAGGTTTTGTTTTTAAATAAAGATGCTACTGATTATACATCAGCAAGAAGTCAAGTTGCAAGGCATTAACTAGTACACTCATCTCATTTTCCCACCAACAACAGGATTCACAGATCCAAGTTTTGTTGCTCAATAGCCACTGCTTCTGCCAAAAATCACAAGGGAGCCAGGGGAGGGGATGGCAAATATGAGATGGGACAACAGCTGTCAAGGTAATTTGATAGCAGCGATGGCTTCTTGAACCAGTGGACACTCTTGAGAATGTGAGCCAAGGCCTCCAGGCATCCACAGAAAAGCCAAGTAAGATAAAGAGCTCGGTGAGAGAGCTGATACAGATGTCTGAGACAGGAGAAAGAACAAAGAAAGCCAAGGCCATCTAACTTCTAAGAACTTCAGTTTTCCAAACAAAAAAATTTCAGAGCAAGAGTCCAAATCAGCCCTCCCAGCCATGAAGACAAACCATCTTTTGTTTGAAAAACGTTTGCAAGTTTTCCCAGTGCCTTTTCCAAAGAGGTCTCAAAATTACTACACCAAATAGAAAACAGGAGTGCAAAATGAGATGATATATTAAAAGATCAAATTAATACTCTTTTATAGGCTCAAATCTAGCTCAACTTCCATCACAAAGTAGCTACCTGTGTTATGAGGCTCACATAAACTAAACTTATAGCTACAAGGTAATTCCTATTAGACCAGTGCCCACAGCCAAAAGTTTCCTCACCGTGTCCGTAACAGAAAAAATATCCAAAGAAAATAGTTATCACTGGAAACCCTGACAGTTTCCATCCTTTTAACTTAACTGCTCTAAGTGAACCATCACTTCAGCAATGAGTCATATCCTTTGCTGGAACAGCGAGAAGAAAGCTCACTTGCCTGTGCCTATGTGGCACCTGCTTTAATGGCAGAGACTAAATGGATCACTCAGACATGCCGAAAACAAAGACAAGCACAAGCAGCACATCAGGAGCATGCTATCTAGGACAAGGGCAACAGAGTGAGGTCAAATACTTCAATGATTATTCTAATCACTAGGTTTTACTCTCTCTCCTACATTGTTTTCCTGTTTTTCTGTTACACATTTTATTTTCTATATTTTATGCTTTATCCTTCTCCCAGGCATGGAAGTAAACAGGGAAATAACAGCAGTTCTCATGTTCTCCTCCTTCCCAGAGTTTCTGGATGCTTACCCCCACCAAGATTCAAGCTTATCTCAGCAATTGATACAAGTACGCAATAGCTGGAGGAAATAAAAATAGAAGCAAACAGATAAGATCATTGCTTTGTCCCATGATTATTGTCATCTGCTACAGAAATGCTATATACCAAGAAACATGATCACTGCCAAGATGCACTGATGTGTACACGATACAAATAAACCATTTCATGCTGAACTCGGCACTTTGCTGGGCATTAATGCAGTTACTTACATTAAAAACAGTTTATTATGAGGGAAAATCAGACACGACTACCAGCTTTAAGAATTGCAAAGCACTTTCCACACATCTAGCAGCAGTAAACTCTAGTATCAGTTTTTAAATCATAAGCTGCAAAGCTAGTTGTATATTCCATTTTTTTCCTCTTCTAAAAAAATCCTCAAACACCATACTCAAGCAACCTTCCCATCATGAAAAGTCACTGGCTTGTTAAATTGTGGATGCAGATCTCCCTCACAAGCATTGCAGCTTCCCTATCTGACCCCAGAGGGACTGTCTACCACTATTTTTGTAAGCACCTATTAAAACGCCCTCACCCAACACAGAGCTTTGGTATTAAGTGCTGGTCCTCCAGAGAGGCAGTCAGACACAGGGACCAGAGGGTGGCATCTCAAGGCCTCCTGACCCTCATGTATGCAGATAAAGAGAATCCCCAGAATGACTGACTCGAAGTCAAACAGGTCTAACAGCCCTTTCCCACCTCTGATGCAGAAGGCAATTTGCCTGGTGTGTCACAGGTAAAAACGTGCACAAGTTGGGACCAGGGCTGTAAGCCCCCTACTCCATGCAACTTTAAAAGTTTACCATCTCAAAGGTTGCGACACTCCCACCTCTTCCTTGCACAGCCTTCAAAGCTGCCATAGCTAGTCGCTATCACTGCCTTCATCTCCCTGCTCCAAGGCAAAGGGGGGAGGGAAGAAAAAAAAAGCTCTGAAACAAATTTATTTCAGTCACTTCTGGTAACAATTCTTCCAGTGAAATGTCTGCGTTTACACTTTACCAGGGGACATCATTCACTCAATTCTTCCAGTGAAATGTCTGCGTTTACACTTTACCAGGGGACATCATTCACTCAGTCAAGGGAAGGATGAACCAGTCTCTGTCCACACCTTCATTGCATCAACCTAACCCATGGGAGAAAGAAGAGAAAATGAATCATGTCTTTGCTGTTCTAGTCGCATCCAATTTCTGAATGGAACAAGCAGCAAAATTCACAGTTCCTGCATCCAGCTCCTACCTCTTACAACAAAGACAATAGTAAAGAGCCAAGATGGAGCTAGGCACACCGACACGATCACAACAGCATCAAAACCCCATGTGCTAGCACGACACACTGGTGAGCTTGATTATGAGTCCAAGACGAAGCTTCTGTGCTAACGGACACTTTCATCAGATGTCAAAGCCACTAAATGGAAGCATAGAGACATAGCGATAATGTTATCAGCAAGACAGAGTTTGTCTTTTTTTTTTCAATTCTGTCACGGATGCGAGCACAGCCTGGACCCTGATGTGAAAGGAGCTGGGCAAGCTTCCTCCCACAACGCACAGGTGTGCCACCACAGCCAGAGAAGCGGCAGAATCCAGCCTCTGTCAGCACACTCGGAAAAAGCAGGACAACATAGCACAGAGAAAGCTTACCTTGCACAATTCTGGAGCAGGGCTGAATTAGCAAGAGGGATAGAGGTTTTGCACACCCCCTTATCTGTTGACAAATAGCAGGTTGGTGGGCAGCTATTTACCCGTATCATACACAGAATGGGGGAAAGGCCTAATCCCTATCCAATCCCAAATTTCACCAGCGGTGAGAACAGACTTGGATTTCTGTCGCTGCTCCCCTCTTACCCAGACTGCTGTTGCGTTAGCCTCATTAAGTGACCTGTCCATGGTGCAAAAACAACTTTCCAGCTGAACCAGGAACAGAGCTTGAGACTTCCCGGCTCACGAGGGAGCCAAGGTCTTTAGTTTTACTTTCTTTGCCACCTTGTTGTCTACAACAGAAAAACTACTCATATATTCCTTAAGACTGGAAATCCAAGCAATAGTAACAGGCTTGTCACTTAAATATTTGCCTACAGTTTTTTCAGCCAGGCAAAACAGAAAATATGTAGTACATAATCAATCATAAATTGAGTATTACTTTAAAGCTGCCTGAAAACTAAAACCAAGATATATAGGATAAAATGATTATGGTACCTCTGACACAGTTTTAAAAAACAGATTAAAAGCTCCTGTGTTAGTAAAGGGTTAAAAAGCACGATGCTCTGTGTAGCTTTATGGGTACTAAAATTACTGCCATAAAGTCCAGTGTAAGCCACTAACCCCTAGGACATTCACTTTAACTATGTCTCCCCACCCTTGCCTAACAGATGGCCTCACATCTCAACTGCAGCTACTTTCTCCCATCCAATTTTCCTCACCTTCTGCCAACAAACAGTGCCAGGCTGAAGTACGTGTTGATCTGCAGAAAGGAGAGTGAAGGTGCTAAGTAAGATGCTGACAGGCGAGGGCCTTGGGACAAGAGAAAGAAAGGATTGAGTCATTAGAGGGACTGTCAGTCTAAAGAAAATTACAGTCATCATACAAGGAAGCTGTTACCTGTAGACTAAGGCCTAACTTCCTACAATATGCCTTAAATTACAGAAGAAAAAGAAACACACTGGTTCCCACTAAAATGCTCAACAGATGCAAGGGAAGAGGACAAAAATTTAGTCCTTATTCTAGAGCAAAGTAGCCAAAACACAAAGAGAAAGCGGCACAGTTAGACAGTACTAGGAAATCCAAAAGCTCGGACACTTAACTCTCCGGCCTGGCTATGAGACAACACAATCTCTCCTGCCCCCAGATTACCCTCAAATGAACTTTGCTCACTCTTGAGATTTACATGGGACCCACATTATCTAGGATGCTTTATTTTTACTTGCCATCCCAAAGACTTTCCCTCTACAGAAACAGAAAGAGAACCTAATCCCTCTAGAAATGAATGAAAGAAGGTTGACTACAACCAGAGACTAGACATTCTGCAAGTCACCTGAACTCTGGTGCTGCTACCGTCACTTCTGTCAACAATTTGAGCTAGAAACTCCCAGGTGACAGGCAAACTAAGGGTAAGTGCTAGGGAGAAAACAGATGGCAATTTCTAACCCACCACAATGTTTTGCAGTGGGAAGGATCTTGCTGTGTCTTGAAGAGTCTCAAGATACAATGTCTAAATTGGCATCGCCACAGCTCACCCTTCCTCACGCTCCACCTCCAGCACCACATCTGCTGCTCACTTAACTCCACAGTGACCCTGGCAAAAAAACTTTTTCCAGAGTTAGCAGTTCTAGCTCGCTGCAGCATCAAACACTCATACAAGGCCAAAGGAGGAACTGGGAACACGTTTGGGGGAAGGGGACAATAGCAGCACCAATTTGAACAGTTTAAGGACAGTTTTGGAACTTGTGCTCTCTGGTTTCACATCCATTTCCTCCATTGCCTCAGCTCTGATGCTGGCCTGACCCAGCACAAATACCTTTCAGCCAGCTAGCGAGCTGAACAAGTGCACTGAGGAATCAGGTAAGCACCAGGGCTGGGAGGAGAGAAGAGGAGTGCTAGAATCGTAACCAGAACCACTGCCATCAACAGCAACACACCGCAGGCTGCTCTCCTCTAACGCACTAGCAAAAGGAGTCACATTTATGCAAGACATGTCAAGATGGGCCAGAATTCAGCTTCCTTGGATGAAGATGGCAAACATCATGAATCCTGGCAAGCTGGAGAGGTTTGGTTGTTATCTCACATGAAGCCAGTAAAAACTTCCGACTCTGTAAGTGGGCCCTTCCCCATCAGCTTCACCACCAGCTCCCTCATGCATCAAACACTGTCTGATAAACTTGCTTAGCCATTGTCCACTCAAGCAGCTCCTGAAAGCACTTAATGACCCTCCACATTCTCCTTGTCCAACACTCAACTCACTTCAAGCAGAGTTATGTCCTTGGTTTCCTTGGGTCATCTTTTTTTGTTGTGGAGGAACTGAACAGACAGGAACAGGAAAATCAGATCTCCTGTGTGTGTTAAGCTAAGTTGTTACAAGGTAAAAATATAGCCTGTTCTTATTTACAAGGACTTCTGCATGCAGTTATATCTTCAGGTATTTCTCATCCTGATCATCCCCACAGAAAATACCAACCTAGAGATGAGATTTTTCTCTAGTTAGGAGCTGTTCACAAGCATCACCATAGCATAAGGTTTCCTGCACCTAAAAACTGCACAGTTTCTAGCTGTAGGAGTACTTTGAATTACAGTATATATTCTTTCATTTCTTGCTACAACTAACTCCAATGCTACAGAGGACAGCTAAAATTACCAGATTTGTTAAATGAATCTCTCAAGTTTAGAGTACTTCATTCCCTCCTGAAATAATGTTCACATTGAGGCTTCCCCTAGAAACCATCAGGAGATGGCTTATTTAGTGCTTCTCAGAGGAAACTGATGCAGGTCCACACTCAACATAAATGCCACCCAAGTCCCCATGCCTGCCAGCTGCCTCAGAGTGGCTCTCTGCTCAGCACCCTCCTTTAAGCCTCTGAAACACTCCGCAAGGCACCCAGCTTTCCATTAATCAGAAGGGAGACACAGGTAAGAAGGGTGCCTGGATGCAGCCCCCAATACTATACTTCCACATGTATTTTCAGCTAGAGATTATTTGGGCAGAGGGGGGGAAAAAAGGCAAAATTACTAGAGTATCATCAATACAAACTTGGAAAAATAAGAGATGTTTTATTAACTTCTGTTCTGAGCTATTCAGAGTATACTGATCTCTCTTCAAAGCCCAACAGCTTAAAGCCAAAATGGTCAGGAATACAGCTAGAGAAGTTCTCCCTTTCTGAATACTTTCCTTGAAACTCTTGGGTTGGAGCCTGTGCATTGCACGGGGCTGAGAGGGCTATTACTCTTGGAAGCTATACTCCAGAATTCTTTCCCTTACTGGAAGATGTGAGGTTGATGATTTACAAAGCAGAAATGTAGTAAAGCCTCTTACCACTGGACCATGTTCAAACAGCAGGCAAGCAACAAGTTCAAACCTGGCTTTCAGGCCAGGAGTCAGAAATGAAAGTGCCCTGAACACTCAGATGTATGTCTGTCTTTCCTCCCCTGCCTCCCTACCTTGTCTCTTTCTCATAAAAGAAAAAGCTTGTTTCAAAGACTACAGTAAAAAAAACTGGAAAATTCAGAACAGCTGTTCTGGAAAGAAAAAACACCACCACCACCACACACATTAAGGACAGAAGAGAGCCACTAACATTAGAGCTCTCCTGGTAGACCTCTCATCCTACACAGCAGGTGTGTCCCTGGCAAGAGAAGGAAAAACTAGGATTCCCACCTGCAATGCATCACACAGTACCGGGAATCCTTCAGCTCCATCTGTAATTCCAGGGGCACTGAAGAAAGGAGGAAAAGAAAGCTACTATATTTGCTTGCACAGTGGCTGCGCGCACAACAGCACTCAAGAGATTCAACCCTACAACTGGCATCAAGCAACAGACTGCTGTAGTTCTTGGAAACTGCACTGATTATGTAGGTAAATTGTTTGGTTTGGGGGAGTTTTTTCTTCATCACCTCAGCTGCCTTCCTCAAACTCTAACCTCAGGGGATTCCCACATTTGGGAGCTTCAGCCTACTTTCACCCCCCACCAAGACTACCTACAGGGTGAACTTTGCAACTTCTTGGTTTCCAGGTTCTCCTTGGGAGCCTTCAGCCAATGCAACACATGTTGGATTAAACCAGTAAGCTACTGCCAAAAAGAGTCCCACATTAGTGATCATAATCTCCCTTGTGCCTTTATCAACCAAACAAAAAGACCCCAAAGAACTGTCAGTTCTGATTACGAAAAAAGATGCAGGTTTTACCGTATGGAAAAGGAATAAAACTCTAACCTTGTTGTGACCTCTGCAGGGGTCATATGAAAACATAAATACATGATTACTGAAGAAGCAAAAGCAGCATTTCTTCTACGTTTGATATAAGAAAATTAAGCCTCTCATTTCTCTTGCAACTGAGCACTCAAGCTTTGGTAGCTGATGTACAGTCTGCACAGGATTTTCAACAAGAGAAATAAACAGTAATTTTGATAGGGTGGGATTTTTGCCAGAAAAATCCCATTCACATAGTGCAAGCAATTCTTCCACACTCAGAGGAGAAGAAAAAAAGACTCCTACCAAGCAGCATGAAGTCCTTGAATCTAGCTGGAGAGTTAGTGTTTTCAAACCTAACCACCCCAAAAGGCTCCGGGCAAACTAGAATATCAAGGAGAAGATAACTTATTCCCTGGGAAGGCAGGGAACTAGCACACAGCAAAGATCCAATCACATCTGCTAGAGCAGTATAAATCCCATACAGCTACAGCAGTGTAATCCGTGTACCGAGTCACTCACACAAGCACTATGCCTGGCCTCCTCTGAAGCTCCTCTTACTCCTCTGCTCTGCTGGAGAAAGGCAGGACCTAACCAAGCAGCCTCTGTATAACCACTGTCTTCAGAAATGCATTGGTCCCCCCTGCCCCCGCAACCTCCCTCTAACATATACAACTTATACCGAGGGAGGAAAAAAAACAAAGCAAAACTACATCAGGGCACTAAAATATAAAACAGAAAGTCAGCCTTATCTGTCCACATACTTCAGTTGCACACAGCAGAAAAAACACACAAATTCACATAACAAAACATGTTACACACCAATTTATCCATCTTCAAGCAAAAGCAATTTAATGATGTCCCTTGGAGCTCAAGTTAGAGCTAATAAATAATTCTAAGTCACAATTTAGGCCTATTTTAACTAATAAAATTCAAACAAAGCCTCTTACTAGATACCCTGCAATATTAAATTCAGGCCCCTGTCTGCACTTGCTGTGCACAGAAATTGTAACTGTTAAGAGCTCTATTCCTTGCTTCAAATGGAAAGATGTCCCAAGCTAGATAGCAAGAACTAAGCCTGCAGCTTGCCTAAAACTCACAGCCACACCTACTCTCCATGCCAAATTACAAATTTTATCAAGAACATGTTCACACTGGCAAGAGGTTTTTTTTTTTTTTTTAATAGAAGACTAGAAGTTACTGACAAGCAATTCACAAGCAATAAAAATGGGCAACTGATCATCCTTGTCCTCACGTAACTGCTGCATGGAAAGGGGACCTGCAGGCTCATTTTCAGCCACGAAGGGCTGCACTTTGCACTCCCCAGGGCAAAGGGCTGGCAGGATAATATTCTGAGAGCAGGAGGTGGAAAACTGGAAGGAAACCAGAAACGGCAAGATCATTCTTAAGATTGTTCAAAGGCAGCAGAGTATCCAACTAAGAGACAGAGTCAGCATTTTATTGCCGTGATTACTCACAGACACGTGGGTAAAATAGAGCTTTGTTCACCTCCATAAAGATCAACAGTCGTGGCATGCTCCACCATATCATTGTAAGAGATTATACCACCATAAAAACACACTACAGAAAACTTTCATTCACTCTCGTTGCAGGAGAGTGCCTCAGACAAGTAAGAGCCCATTCCCGATGGCACGGTTCACGTGGCAGAGCGCTGTTACAACATCACTCGCCTGAAGAGTGGATTCCTTCAGGATTGCCAGCGGAAGAAGGCATGCTGCAATCCCAACAGACAGCACCACAGAAAACAAAACTGTGTAGGTCTTTTGTACTAACGCATGCGCTCATCTTCTGGCCCAGCTCCTCCAGCTGGAGCTGAGCTCTTGCTTGGTTAATTAGTAACTACAGCAGAATCTCCTTAACTTGTTACCCTGGAGGCCTCAGTAATCACCAGGTTTCAGTTGCCAGATTGACAGGCATCACACTAACTCTGTTACAGTCCCTCAAAAAGAAGGGCTGCTGCTCCATATTCACATACTGAAGTTACTGCACCTAACTAGACTTACAGACAAAATGTTTTAATACAAAGAGACAACAAACAAGCCTCATTCACACATACACGCTTGCTTAGCTTTGAGGTTTCTGTTCAATTTAGGGCTTGGGTATTTTAAGACAACTTGCTTTTATAATATTATTTTCCTAGGCCTCTCAAGAGGATATCTTCATTAGTAGGTAAAGAACAAGACTGAATTATATCTTTAAACCACAAAAAATAACCACAACAAACACTTCCTGTAAGAATCCAAATTTCCAACATTCCTGCCAGCCCAGACAAAGAAAGATCTCTTACATTTACAGGCTGTGCTCCTAAAACAGAACAGTTAGTCACTTAAGACAGACCACCTGTGTGATGTCCCACAGACAACACAGATGTGTGGCAAATACGTCTATGAAATTGCTCTTCTGTTCAGGGAAAACTGGCTGCCTACCAAAATTCTGCAAGTCTAAGCAATTTTAGCACAAAACACAAAAGAAATGGCTCAAAGTTCTCCAAGATCCCCTAGTCATGACTCTCCAGAGTGGAAAGTTAGTACGGAAGACTCAAGAACAGAAGTTAGTACGGAAGACTCAAGAACAGAAGTTAGTACGGAAGACTCAAGAACAGAAGTTAGTACGGAAGACTCAAGAACAGGGGTGAGAGCAATCTGAGTAAAGGAAGATAAAAAAGGGAAGAGTCAGTGGAGACAAATTTGGAAAGAATCAAAGCCTCTAAGTTGTTGTGAGCCACGAAAGGAAAGATAAGCCGAGCCAGCCACTGCATTAAGCAGATCAGGTAGACGCAACTCTAATGGTAAGACAAAAGAACATCCGGTTCCACTCCAAGCAGGACGGACTTCACTGCAAGAGAGGGATCTCTCTGCCCTCTCTCCATCTGATACAGCAACCTAAGGTTTCAAGCAGAACTGCCAAACAAGATCTACTTCTCCAGAGCTGACTTTGTGAAAGACATAGTATCGTTGGGTGTCCTAGAGCCATCCTATAAGTTTTTTTTTTTTTTTTTTTTTTTTTTAAGAAGCCATGGGAAATCTTTTAGTAGATTTCAGTTTCTCTACCTGTCCAACCTGTCCATGATGTACAAAAAGCCATTTTGAACACCATGGGGCTTTCTAGACTTACCTGCTCCAGGTCATTCTTTCCTCTTTCCTATACCCACCTCTCTAAGACATGCACTAAGGTGACCAGGTCATCTCTACCCCTTAAAGTCCCTTAACCAGGTTTACCTTTCATGCTCTTCTCCACAGATACTTTGTATACCATCAGGCATAGCCCCAGTTTATTTCCAGCACAGCTTCTTCCGCCAGCTGTTGGATCATACCAATTCCTAGGCCAAGGGAAAAGGTGGATTCCACCACAAGAAGGTTACTGAAGGGCTAATACATCTCACTTCAGCAGTACATAATCACAGAGAAAGGGAAACAAAAACCCCTCACTAGATGGGTTGATTCAGTGACCTTGGTGGGAGCCAGATTGGATCAACCAGCTGACCTGGGGCTGCTAGCCATGTGCTGCTAGCTGGAGCTCCTTAGCACCAAATATTTACTCTCCCATTTGTAGCTGGCAGGCTGTATTTTAGGACCTTGTCGAAACAACAAGAGTGTCAAGTCATGCTCACCAGACATGGTATGGTCTGGAGTACTGCAGTCCTCTGTGTTGAGGGCCAGTTTTACAATCTCCATTAATGAATTAGGAGGGACTCAATACTAGATGTCTACCCAGACTGGCAATCGCACCACAGCTCTGGAAAAGCACATAACAGCTCTCTTTTTCATTAGTTCAAGTATTAATGGAAAAAGCAATGCTAGGACCAATAGATTCATTCAACACACTGGGCAGCAGCTCCTTTCATTTTAGGCTTACTTTATGATGCCTAAGTCGCTGTAAAACTAACTTAGGATTTCTAATATTAAGCATACATTGTAAAGCGTTTAGCAGAAATGAAGTAGTGCGATTTCAATTCTCCGCCTAATTCCTCTGCACTAGAATGTCTGCTCTCAAAAGGAAGCAAGACAAAATCTGACACTACTATTCAGCACTGAAGAGATGAGTAAATCTTCTCCACAGTTTAATGGCACTGATGCTCCAAGCTAATTGACCTAATAACCCTGCCTGTACTCCTGCAGGGTACTCCTAAGGTTCGATTCCTCCAGTAAAGAAGGGAGAGGGCTAGGGCTTTTAAATATGTGTAAAGTAGTTAACTCCCTTCTTTCTTCAAATACCAGCTAGAGTGATATCACAGCCTACCAAGAGGAAATTTATCTTTGGATGGCTTTGCTGCTGAGCTCTCCTGAAACTGTATATGCTAATGGCCCAATATGCAAGCATCAGAATGGATTTGCTACATTAAATAAAAATGAATAACCTAATATATTAGGTTAACAGAAGGATGATTTTTGTCCCAAATATCTGCTTTGGCACAGAGCACTGAAGAGACTGATAAGAGTATCTCAAACTCATTTCTTCCATCACATGGCTACATGGAGGTCTTAAAAAGACAGTCTGTGATAATGTAATTAGAAGCTGCATTATAATGCTTATACACTATAAGGTCAAATAACAGTTGTACAGATGACTTCAATTTTAGTATTTCCTAATACTGAGTGACTAAAGAGCAAAATTGCAACAGCATTTCACAGTTTCCCATTTAGCATTTTCCAGAGTTAAGAGGAGAAGGAGGTTTTCAGAGTTACAAAGAGAACCACTCCGAGCACCCCAAAACAGAAGGGGACTCTGCACCATTGCTGTTTACCTGCATGCAGGAGCTGACAGAGTTCAGTGTTTATCAGACACACTCACAGAAGGGAAAAACATCTAGGGCTATTTATTAAAGGCAGTATCTTTAGCTCCAGAAGTTCTTGAATTGCAGCTTGATGGGATCAGTAAGCTTCCATGGGGAACAAAATAATTTTGCTCTTTTCTAATGCTCTAAGCACTCACGGTCAGTCAGACATATCACAAAGGATTCACCATCACTGTTTTCACATCTTTGTATTTAACTGCAGCTCACTGGTAAAGCATCCTGCTCCTACGAACCTTACATGGGCAGAGAAACACTCAAATCTCACAGATCTCTCTCAGCTCTGGAGGAAGAATACTGCAACGGCTACATTACCTGATCATTTTGCTGCACTAGTGAATTCAATCATAAGTCCACATCCCATCTCTCCTCCCTATTCTACTTCAAAAAAAGTCCATGAAATGCTGCTGGCTACACAGACTGACATCTGGGCCTATTACAGATATCCTTAATAGCCACAGAGAAGGCAGATGGAAACCTGGTTCATTCATTCTGATCAGCAAACTCTTTCCTTCGCTGCAGCTAACACTGCAAACAAGTTGAGGGGTGGGGGGTGGGGATAAAGCAATGTCTGGTCTTTGTTGAATGTAAAGAGTTCCTGGCAATCAGTTGAAGAGCAATCAAAAAAAGAAAAAAAAAAAAAATCATGCCCAGCTTGGGTGTCAAATTCAAATCTCTGTTGCTCAGAACATTTATGAAGACATTTAATTCACTCACTCCTCTCCCTGTCAACCATGTAAACCACATGTTTCACTACTTTCAACAACAGAACTGAGCCTCCAGCCAGGATCTTCACCAAGGCTGGGTGAAAATGTAGTGCTGCTCTCCAGCAGCATCTCTTATTCTCGCAGGCCCTAAAAAAGCTTCCCAGCAGGCAGCCTAGATGAACTGGAGCTGTTCTCCAATGCTTTCCCTCTGACACCGGCGCCTCAGCACACCGGCACGAGGGCTATCTACAATAACCCACATCCTCTCCTCTCCAGTGGAATGAGCACACATCCCCAAGGAGCTTTGCAAGGCCAGCAGAGCTCTTGGCAGCACAGCACCTGCAGGTGCTCTGCTGCCAGGCAGCCCAGAAACAGTTTGTCACATGGCACCCCCTCACACCATGCAATACTTGTTCAGGGAACAGATCTGCAGGCATATCATGATCTGTATTTTGGTGGCAAATTCCCTCCCATCTACCATTCCCCTACTCTCTTCTTCCAAAAAGACTGTCCATGCTAGATCTCAACACACATGTGAATTTTCCCAAAAAAGACTAGAGGAGACCCCTTGTATTAGCCAAGCAGCCTTGAAAAAAATAGTCTTCCAAGAACTTCTTTGATAACCCCATAAGGGATTTATGTAGTTTCTTCCAACGCTGCAATCACAAGCCTAAATAGAAAAATGGTTTAGGAGACTATCTATTAGAAGAACTAGAAGAAAAATTAGCATTCAGAGGTCACTTGTGGCAAGTTTGGATGCAGACTCAGCAGGATGGGAACTTGCATAACCTTCAAGGGACCAGGAAAGAAACCACTTACAAATTTGGGTTTGAGTTGTACCAGAGAGATGCGGGACCCAACAACAGAGAGAAAACTCAGACCAGAACAACGATAATGCAGAGCTTTGGATTCCCAGGCTACTCACTAACCTACTCACCTCAAAGAAGGCGATCTGTGTGCTCAGAGGAGTAAACAGATCTAGGTATTCTTCTTTGCTCCCCTCAAAAATAAGGTTTTTTGTTTAAATGTTGTTGGGCCTGGATTTTCTTTGTAGGGAGAGGAGGAATTGGAAAGAAAGAAAGCTTTCCTAAAGGTCCTGTATCTAAACCAAATATAGCCAAACACTCACTATTAAAAACAGACAATGCAAGATCAACAGAGCACAGAGAAGTTCATCATGTGAAATCTGACAAGGTTTTCAGGGAAGAAAAATCTTTAAGGACTAATTGACAGTGATTTTAGTAAGGAATCTAGTAATTTTCCTCAAGGCTGTCATGTGATTCAGAAAATAAGATCTCAGAACTGCTGAACACAGTTCCCATGACTTCTCTGTAACAGGTTATTAACTCTGATCTTTAGTATAACATAATAGTGGGGACAGATAAAAATAAGATCAAAACATATGACTCAAAGTCCCCGAATCTGCAACCGCAACAGATAAGGACGACTCCGGTTGAGAAATTCCTGCATTCCAAAGCTGTCCAGGCCACCAGGAAAGCAGCCATACAGTGGCTCATAGTACGTGGGCCAATCTTAAAATATTAGTATTACAACACAATGCTTTTCAAGCTGAATTCTTGTAGCTCTGGCATGCAGGGAGCTAGAAATAGAACACTTTGGATTTAGGATCACACATGTGGAGATCGGCCAGTGAAAAACACCAAGAGCAAGTGCCAGAGTGCATTTGAGCAGAAACCTAGGAAAACTGTCATAAAAACAGCCCACACGCTTTTCAACAGGGGAGAGGAGACAAGGGGAAATGGTGCACCAGCTTCTTTCCAAAAAGAAGATTTTATCACTCATTCACTCCCTGTTGCAGCTTAGGAGCCAGGACACTTTCAGACCCTGGAAGAGATAACACCTTACTCCTCTTTACAGCAACAGCCAACGTCAGATTACTGGGAGTGGACTTATTTCAGATGAGATCTACCTTTGTGCCGAGCAAAGTCAGGCAGATCATTTCTTAGACTGAAATAAAGAGCACCTTATACCTCTCTGCATTATTAAACATGGGTTGAATTCAAGAAAGCTAAAACCAACCATGCACAATTTGTAGGCAAAGAGATGTGACAGTACTGGTAGAGATTCATGGTCTGGTGACAGGACTAGAAAACTGCTCTACTTCCAGAAGCTTTTTATTACTTTGTTTTTAAATAAGCAATGCTTTTTATAAGACAAGCTTTTTTGCAGACTCCTCAGGAGTCATGTTCATTCATATTTTAAAGAGATTTAAACAACAAGGGAGGGGAATATGCTCTCTAATTTCAAACTTCTTGCCTGGCAGCATAGAAGTGAAAGATTTTTATTTTGTAATTGTGGGCAAAGAACATTAACGAACAGACTCACAAACAAATCCTCCAACTGTTCAGCTTAAACACCAAAAGAAGTACAGAACTACCAGTTTCATCTTCCACAACAGTCCAAGTACTTATATCCTACAATACTTGACTTTTAATTGTCTCCTTGTAAGTCTCGATTCTAAGTTTGGGCTAAGAATATTCTGTTCCTGCCCAAAAAGGGAGCTTCAAACCCCTGCACCCAGCTAATTACTAAACTTCTCAGAAAATAGGCCTCTTCTTTTAAATGGTTTAAACTATTCAGTTGACAGCAGCACTGTGACACTAGCTGCCCATTGCATTGAGCTGTGGTGACAGGGACCCAGGTGGGGGAAGAAACATGCACAAGACTTGTCAAGCAAGTCTGCTGCGGTGGCAGACCAACGTGGTGGTAAGGGGATGATTAAAAACAGTAAGCTTATTTATTTTCAACACTGCACTAGAGAGCAACGCACAATTCAGTTCTTCCGCCTTAATTTATATGTTCTCATGGGAATTTGGCAAGGTTGCTCTCAAGAAGAAAGTTTGAAGAACTCCTACAAAAGACACTGTGCTATGCCAGATCAAGCAAGCTACCAGTTATTTACATTCATTTCAAAAGACACAAAGGAAGGCATTTATTTCTGCCATATCTGCACTTTTAAAGAGAAGCTGGTTAGGACAAAGCTGGTCCTACCATCGGTGCTTGCCAACCATCCAGCACAGCTATTCTGGAATAAACTCTGAAGATCAATCTATCCTGAATTAATTCACTACCACAGAGATGACTCCAGAAAAAAGTGATTTCAGGAGGGAACACACACCTTGAGGAAGCCATCCTAGACTTGCGCTAATGGGAAGTTTCCTCGTGCAGGCAAGGGAAGTCCTCCAACCACCAGGGAAAGTGATCTCTTGTTTGCACCTTCCAAGAGACCCAGAAGAATTTTTAAGAGGCCTATTTTAAGCACAAATTTCAAAAATTGTAAGAAACAATATCTGGTTCTGCCACACATGCAGGATTAAAAATGAATATCTACTTCTCCCCACAATTAAATAAAAGGACTCCTGTGTTAACACACAGGACTGTGTCTCGTCTCCTTCAGACAGGGAAAATAAAGCATCCAACATAATTTTCACTCCTTCAGACACATTGCTACAAACAAGCCAAGAAAATACAAACTTAGCTAGAGGTAAAGTACACGGGCATGCTATTTTCTTGAGTCCGAATAACTGGGGGAAGGTGGGGGAAAAGAAAAATGCTATACCCGCACACGTGGCAAAATTTACCTTAACCAGCCAACAGCTAAGTGACATAATTTCGTTTCAGATCTGAGCTGCAGATTCTGTAGCATACAGAGCACAGACTAGGCGCTGTCTCATCTCTCATTCAACAGCTCTGAACCCGAGTAAGAATTCCCCATCTCTATACAGAGGTAGAAAGAGTTAAACAAAACACTTGCTGTTCTAATCTAGTTAGTAGAAAGCAGAAGCATGTTTGCTTT
Source organism: Dromaius novaehollandiae (assembly GCF_036370855.1). Lineage (NCBI taxonomy): Eukaryota > Metazoa > Chordata > Aves > Casuariiformes > Dromaiidae > Dromaius > Dromaius novaehollandiae. Next base: position 33,944,090 of record NC_088103.1, on the reverse strand, counting down.
TATCTGTGAAGATGAAATAGAGATCATGAAACCAATGGGATAATCCCCTAAATCACAGAAATGGTGTTAAACAAGAAGAAACAGATCAAGTGCCATGCTGTCAAAGCTCAGTGTGTGGATCAAATAGTACATGGAAATTTAAATGGTAGAGTTTATTACCTGGAAAGACCATAAGCACGGTTTACAAAGTTCTGCTCAAGATAACTTTTGCAGCTGATAAAAGGTTAACTGAAATATTCCCTATTAGCCTCCCTGTGGTGTCAATGCAGCTGTAAAGATCTCCTCTTTCAGCCAGGTTATCTCCCAGGGACTAAGCTATTCAGCAGTACTTTGATCAGAACTCCCGGGATATGATCAGCTCCATGGCCGTCGCATTACCTTCAATTTTCCAGCACAGCAGTACACAAATATCTTATCCATCTGAAATTTCATTTGCTATTTCTTTGAGTACTTTCCTGCACAGGATATACAGCCTGCACAATTACTTGGCTTGAAAGGAAGGACAGATTAAAAAAAACAATAATAAAAACAATAGTTTTTTCCTTTCTCATAAACAACGGCTTGTAACAGGAATTAAGATGCACTTGTCAGGTCAGTATCTCCTACAATTAAGATGAGGCTGGAAAGCTTCAGTGCTGCTCTGAGGCAACTAGTACGCCTGCTATGCCAGCGAGAGGTAAAAAGGATCGTGTCCTGACACAGCTCAGCCTCTGATCATCACAGCAGAGGGAAGCCTGGGTAAAAAGGTCTGTAACCCTTAAGCGCAGCACTAACAAGCATGCTCAAATATATTTTAAGACTCACGCATAGAAAGTACCCTGAAACTATTTACAAGCTACGAGACCAAAGTGTCAATCAAAATAGCTGGAACACAAGCAGGGAATGGAAGTCACCCAGCTGAGCCTATGAATGGAGTTGAAAAGCCTTGTTTATCTCAGCACGTGTGTGCACACTAAGCCTGAAAGATATGAGTGACCTACATGAGCAGCCCACCCGCTCCTTACCCTCAGGCCAGCTAAAAAAAGCAGAGAAGACACCGCCAAGTAACGGGTGCAGATTCACATCAGCAGTTCCCACTAGGGTGAGCAGATGGGGCAGGGGGGAAACTTGCTTGGCACCGTGCCCACAGACACACATGCACATCCCAAAACAGTGGGGAAAAGAGGAAGGGAGCACACACCATCTACCAGCCACGTACCAGCTTTCTGAGTCAAGGAACTGGAAGGTGTGACAGACTCCTAAACAGAGGCCACTCTCTGTACTGAATGTGCTGTCCCAAACCCCTCCAGGAACAGGAAACAGAGAGGCATACCTGGAGAGCCCCCTTGTCCCCGGGGCCGGCTCACGGTGGGAAGATGGTTGCTCACACGCACCGACCCGGACCTCCCCCCCACACCCCTGCCACAGGCATGTCCCACCTTTCTTGAACTCCTCCAGCATGGCATCGAGCTTCGTGTCATTGAAAACAAAGTGCAGCGGATGGTTGTAGAACCGGGTGATGGTCTTGAGCGGAGTGCAGTCATCGGGGTCCACAAAAGCCAGGTCCTTAACGAAGAGCAGGTCCACAATGTTGGAGCGATCACCCTCAAAAACAGGGATGCGGGTATAACCGCTCTCCATGATCTCGGACATAGTGTTGAAGTCGAGTACAGCCTCAGCAGCTATCATGAAGCAGTCTCGGAGTGGAGTCATCACATCCTCCACTGTCTTGGTGCGCAGCTCCAGGGCCCCTTGGATAATGTTGAGCTCCTCTTTGACTAGGTCATTATAAGGGTCGGTGACCCGCAGCATCTCCAACAACTTCTCACGGTTATAGACCGTGCCGATCTCCTGGCCCAGGACGCAGTCCAGCAGCTTGCTGACTGGGTAGGAGGCCGGGAAGGTCATCATCATGAAGAACTTGGTGAGGAAGATGGTGTTGGCGCCCACGGCCAGGCCGTGCCGAGAGCAAATGGCCTGCGGCACGATCTCGCCGAAGATGACGATACCGATGGTGGAGACCACCACGGCCACCAGCCCCGAGCCGGCGATGTCGTCCAGCAGGATGGTAAGCGTGGTGTTGACGAGGACGTTGCCCAGCAAGAGGGAGCAGAGCAGGTAGTTGCCCTGGCGGCGCACGGGCTCGATGCGCTTGGCGTAGTTCTTCTCTTTGTCCGTGCCGCAGTTCTGCACGATGCGCAGCTCCATGGGGTCCAGGGCCATGAGGCCCAGGTTTAGGCCGCTGAACATACCCGAGAGGCAGAGCAGGAGCGAGATGAAGATCACCTGCAGCCAGAAGGGCAGCAGGAACTTCTTCTCCTCGCCCACGATCATCTTGGTGTCCTCGCCGTCATGGTAGATCCAGGTGGTCTCACCCCAGGGCGGGGGCCCCGCCGGCCCCTCAGCCCCCGCCAGCCCGCCAGCGGCGCCGGGCCCCAGGGCAGCGGCGGCGGGCGCCGACACCGAGGTGCACAGGTAGTAGGACTTGCTCTTCTCCGTCTTGCGCAGCGGCTTGATCTCGATCTCGATGATGCCCGAGGTGCGGCGGTTGAGCACGATGTGGGGAAGGATGATGATGTCCGAGGTGCGGATGCCGCAGCGCTGCGGGACGCCGCCGCCCGCCGCGCCGCCGCCGCGCCCCGCCGCCCCGGCCGCCGCCGCCCGCCCGCCGCGCCGCCGCTCGTGCTCCGTGAAGGCGATGCGCGACCACGTCTCGTTGTTGATGTTCTGCCCGTAGACCCGCAGCTTCACCCGCGTCCGCTCGCTCACCCGCAGCGCGCCCCCCTCCATGAAGGAGACGTCGTCCGTGTCCTCCAGCCGCAGGCCGATGATCACCGTCTCCTCCGCCGCCGGCGAGGCGGCGGGCGGCGCGGCGGCGGCGGCGGCCGCCGGGGGCCGCCGGCCCAGGCAGCCGCCGAGCAGCAGCAGCAGCACCACCCGCGCCCCCCGGCCGCCCCCCGCCATGTTCCCCCCGGGCAGCGCGGCCATCTTTGGTCAGGGCTCGGCGCCGCCGCGGCCCCGCATCGCCGCGCGGCGCCTGCGGCGTGCCCCGGCTCCCCGGCGGTGGCGGCGGCGGGCGAGGAGGGCGCGGCGGCGGCGGGCGCGGCGGCGGGCACGGGCTGCCCGCGGGACCCGACAGGCGGCGACTGCCGGGCCGGGCCGAGCCGAGCGCCGCCTCAAGCCCCTGTCCTGGCCGCCCCTCCCCCGCCCGCCTCTCGGGGGCGGTGCCGGCGGCGCGCGCCGCCAATCGGCGCCCGCGCGGCGCCGCGGAGGCGGGGCCCGGCGCCCGGCCCTCCACCAATGCGGGGCCGGCCCCGCCCCGCCCGCCCCGGCGGAGTCCCCGGCCCGCGGGGCGCGTGACTCTGGTGTGTACGCCAGGCGGGCGGGGGCGGGGCCAGCGGCGCGCCGCCGCCCAATGGCGGCGCGCCTGGCGCCCGGCGGGGCGGAGACTCGGAGGGGCGCGACCAATGGCGGCGCGGCGCGGCCGGCGGGCCGGGGCCGGCGCGTGCCGCGCACCGCGGGGCGGCCCGGTGCGCTGCGCCGCCGCCGGCCTGGCCGGGCCGGGCCGGGCCGGGGAGAGGGAGGGAGACAAGGGGCCGCGGTTCCGCCCGGGGGCCGCCGCCTCCGCCCAGGCCTCGCTGTCCCCCGCATGCGGCCCGGTCGGCGGTGGCGCAGCGCTCCCTGGCGGCCCCGCGCGGCGGCGCCCGCCCCGGCCCGGCCCCTCGGTGGCGTTACCGAAAAGGGGCTGGAGCCGCCCGCCCCCGCCGGGCCCCGGCCCCCCCGGCACACATACCGTGGGACGCTGAGTCCCGACGGATCGCCCCGCTCGCGTCGCCCGGTGCCAGCGGGGCCAGGTTCGCTGCCCGCCGCCTCGAATCGGACAAAACCATATGGCAAAAATTGCCAAAAATGGCACCGGGTCCCTATAGCTGCCGCCGGGGGAGTCGAAAGCCTCCCTGCACCCCCCGCTCCGCCGAACAAGTGGGCACACACAGGCCTGGTTAGGGACGGAGTCCTCGCATTGGGCCGGACGGGGCCCAGACACGGCCCGGACATGGCCCGGACACGCAGCTCGGCCCCCAGGAACGATTGGGACACGTTGTTTTGGAGGGTTTCATGCAGGATGAGGCTGCCAGGCTGCCTCTTTGGTGGCTTTCCTGTGGCTCGGGGTCTAACCCCCGCCCAGGGCAGGTCGTGCTGGGGCCACAAGGCGCCCACACTGGCACCCGGGTGAGGACCTCTAAAGCGCAAAATAAGCAAAGAGGGAGGAAAACCTCCCTCAGCTGCTTCCTCCTATTCCTGCCCAAAACGCCAAGAATTTGCAGAAAACGGTGCTGCGCAAAGGCAGTGGCATTTAGCTGTGCCCTTTTCACGTATGCATGTCGGAGAGGGGGTCTCGCTGCTGGAGCCGCACCAGGTGCCTCTTCCCCCAGGAAAGCTGAAAAGCTCCAGCAGGGCCTCATGCCTTTTTAATGAAGGATTTTGCAGGTGGGAGCCCCCACCCCACCCCATCTGCTCTTTCGTTCACACTGGGAAGACTCTCTTTGATAAACAGAGTTAATTGCCACCAGCCTCCCAGGACGGGCTGTTTGAGGGCTTTATGAAAGACTTTGCAAGCAACAGCGGAAGAGAGATACTCCAGGGCAAATGAAACATGTCTTCGCTGCATCATCAGCACATAAATCAGCGCGTGTAGAATAGGACTAACCAGTATCTTGTCCCCAAAACCCCATATCTCCCTAACCAGGAACGTCCTACGGTGCTCTGTAGCTCTAAATCCAAAACACCTTGGAAATTTCTTGTCAACCAAGTTGGTCAGACTCATAGTCTCATCCAAAACCAGAAGGATTGGTTGGCAAGGTGACTTTCCAGGAAACTATGTTTATGGGCATTATTTATATGTTTAATCCCTAAATAGTGAATTAATTGTTCCCCTCTTTTGCTCATGGCAGAGGTCAGGTTAAGCAGTCTGGGGCACTGAGGAAATCCTTTCTAAATTGTGGAATTATTTTTACAATCTTCATATTTTGTAGCAGTCCAAGTTTTGTCAGGAGTTAATATGGGAGGCCCAGTGAGCGCTCCTTGTTCTGGTACGGCTGTTGCCTGGGAGTCACATTGACCAGTCACCTGAAAGCTTCTTCTCCAGGTAGAAAAGGTCTTGGGATGGGAAAACTTTCTTTTCTATCCACGTTACCCAAGACGATGGATTCTCTAGCTTGGTTTTCAATACAGAACAAGAGCAGCTGTTGAACATTTCAGCCTGTTGTGCAGTGCCTGAATTTCCCACCGCTGTGCAGCAGTCGGTCTGTACCTGACCACTTACACTTTCCATTTCAGGTGTTCTGGAAGTGCCTCCTCGCTGCTGGGACCCCCTCAGCCAAGCTGCTTTGGAGCATCCTGGGCAGTTGCCCATGTTTCTTTTCGAATCTGAATCTTTTATCTTTTGCTCTCTCTCTCTTCCCATGCCACAATTTTCTATAAATTGATTTTCTTTTACTTTGTACTGCTTCGTTAGCATCTTCTTTGATGGTCTTTTTTGCCTGGTGCAAAATTATGCGTGTGTTGAACTCCATGTTTTGGGGATGCATCATAGGAGGTCCTCAAACAATTCCCTGTCTTTGTTAACATGTCCAAATTTCGGCTTCTGCTGCCGTTTGGTTGCACAGACAGTGACCTGCAGGTTGGGGAAGCTGGCCCCCACAAAGGTTTTGGTATACATATCACTGATTGGCACCATAAGCTGTTTATGCAAAGCAAACCTAATCAGATCATGATCCCCAGTGCCTAGGCAACCGTTAATTTTTAGGTCAGCGATTAACTCTCCTTTTGTACAAGGAGGAGGCCCCCGGGGACTGCGCCGGGCGACCATCGCGCCTCGGCGCCACCCGCTCGGGCCCCTTCATAGGGAGGTCGATGGGATGGGTTTGATGGCCACCACGCTGCCATCATCACTAGCTTCAATATTTTAACCTGGAAGCACTTGTGAATGACCCATCTTTCAGAGGGTGCTGTGAAATGTTTCTTTACTGTGCAGTACCACAGGTTTCCCTGTCATCTTACAAGTTTTCATCGTAATCTGTAAAACAACTCCTAGCATAACTCTTTGTGCACTCACACAGTGTGATGGGGATGCAAGATGCTGTTTAAACAGCAGAGAGGGTGATTTTGGTCAATCCCAGAGCAGCACACAGAAAATCACTGTGTGAGGAGGGATGGAAACACCATCGCAGGGGGCTGGAGAGCCGGTTGGGGAAGCGGCTGCCTGGGACAGCGCAGCGAGACCCTGACCGTGGCAGGCGGATGGGATGGCCCCATCTGGGCCCACCGTCTGTGATTCAAAGGGGTATCCAAATCCTTGTTTCTGATCTCAGCTACTAACCTGAGGGCTCAGACAACCCTGCCAGTTGTCTTTACCTGCACCATGGACCTGTTGGCCTCAGAGCTGGTTCAGGTCTCCAGGGATGGGAGATGCCCCCTCCTCACCTTCTCCTTCACTGGATGGGGGCAAAAGGACTTCACCCAGTCTTTCTCCTCGACCGCTCCTCCTCACACACTGTCTTCATGTAGGAACCATGGCCTGAAAGCCACTCTGTGCCTGTGACAGTCCAGGCACCCCTCGGCACACTGTGCCCACTGCTCGGCACCTGGATGCAAGGTGCTGAGCTGCGCCGCGGCAGCAAGGCTGGGTGGCAGCCTGGCACCTCCTGCACCTACAGGCTCTGGGGCAGCCCACTATTTCCTTCCCGCACACCTAGCATCTCGCGAGCCTCCCACCGGGGCGGGCAGGAGTGCAAGCCTGTCCCCTCCAATCGCAGCCTTGATGCCGCCCACTCCTCAGCCTCTCCGGGACCCGGCCAGCCGGGCGCTCCAGATTTCCCTGCAAAATCTGCTCAGGGCTTTTCCGCTAGATGGAGTCCGGGGAAAATATAAACTGCAGCAGTGCTGCGCAAGGAAAGAGAGAGAAATTCCTCCCTCCTAGAGCAGAATTACCCTCTGGCTAAGTTCAGCTTTAGAAAAATGCAGCCGAGAGAGGGCCTGCACGAGGGCACATGGAGTTCAGCCAAACCCTAGCTGCAGCAGGCACTAACTGGGGGTATCTCCTGCCCTGAGTGCAAATTGCAGCAACAGCCCTGCGGGCCTTATGCACTGCTTTGAGTTCTCTGTGGAAAAGCAGGCCTGGCTGAACTCCTGGGAGGTGCCTGGCCTGTCTCTCCCACAGCCATGAGGAGAGGCTCATTTGCAGCCTTACAATGGATGCTAATTACATCTCCTGGTGCTGCATGCGTGAGGACCGTTGCACCTTGCATGGACTTTGCCCTGCAGATGCTCAGGGCTCCCTGCATGCAGAGGGTGAGCACAGCAAGATTGAAACAAGGAAGAGGCATGTGGCTGCTTAACACCATGCCTTTTGATTTCTGAAACATCTGCTTCTTGGCTGTGGGCTCCCAAAGGCCTCAAGTTGCAGCCAGACCAGGCGCAGCAGGTGCGTGCCACAGGGCTGTCCCTGCGCAGCCCCTCTCACATCTCCCTCTGCCAAGCTGCCTTCCGCAAATGTCCCTGCTCCGCTCCTCGGGCTTAATAAATGCATGCAGCTACCGCCAAAACCCAAATGGCAGCCTGGTGCTGCAGCACCGCCTCAGGCCTAGCGGTGCTGAGCCCAGCCCCAGCCCCGCTTGCTGGCAGCAAGATTGCACAGATTATTTGGGGCTCTCCAGAGAATGGCGGGCAGGGCTGGTGCTCGAGTGAGAGCCTGCTGGCCCCTTCGCCCTCCCCAGCGCCAGGCAGATGTGGCATCCAACAGCTGGATCTGCAGCCATCCCCGTCCCTCGTGGAGGTGGGCACCGGGGTGGCCAGCCCTGCGCCCCTCTGGGAGCGCGCGGGAGGCTGGGGCAGGGCGGAGGGGACGAAAGGTGAAAACAGAGCACGCGAAGGCCCCTGTGGGCACGCAGCGTTCAAGCTCAGCTGTTTATTTGCTCTCCAGCGAAAGCCAGGCGCCGCCGGGGCCGCGTCCCCCATCGCTCGGCCGCTCAGCAGCACCCGTGGGGGCCGCAGGCAGGCGCCGGGGCTCCCGGGCGCTCCAGCAGCTGGAAGGGGTCGCAGATCCTCTCCTGGGGGCAGAGAAGGACCTGAGACGGGATGCGGCCAGAGGGAAGCAGGAGGGTGAGCGCCCCGGGGGAGCAGCGTTTCCCTGCTCCTCGCCCCCCGCCGGCGGGGCAGCCCGAGCCGACCCCGTGGCTAACGTGAGGGCCGTCCCAGCTGCCGCGAGGAGGGTGCCGCGAGCTCCTCCGGGACCTCCGCTCTGCTTTTATCTGAGAAATGCCTCCTGCTTGGACCGGGACCCGAGAACATCCCCCCCGCCAAGCACAAGGTTGCGTTTCAGGGACGCGCAGCTGCAGGGCTTCATCTCCCTCGCCTCCCGATGACCCCCACGTCGCGGCCTCCACCAGCCCAGCGGTGGGCGGAAAGGACGGCCGCGGGAAGGAGGAGAGGGGTTTCCAGCAGATCAAGGTGCCTCGGGCTGCGGGGCCAGGGCTGGGCGCCGTGCTCACGTCAGCACCCGCTGCCAGCCCCACACCCCCAGGGACACGTGTCCTGGCCCCCAAACCGAGCTGTGGAGCTACCAGCTACCAACCTTCACCCTCCCACGGCAGCAGCCTGGCAGCGCAGCGTTGGCGTCCGCCCCCACCCCACTGGCTTGGATCGAGAAGTCCTCGGCGAACCTGGAGCTCCGCAAGATAGCGGCCGTGTCGGCGTCCACGTCCACGGCTTCTCCTTCCTGGGGGCAGGTGGACGGTGACGGGGCCGTGCAGCCCGGAGAGCCCCAGCCGGCTGCCGTGATGTTGTGGGGAGTGAAAGCAGGGACCCTCCAAAACCCTCCAAAACCCACCGTGGCAGAGCGGCCAGCTCCAACCACCCTGCGTTTCCCCATGGATGTCCTTCCAGTTTCACGCCAACAAGACATGCAGGTTGGGCTCCCTTTCCCTCCCCATTTTTGCTCCTTTGGCTTGGGTGGCCCCTCTGCTCCCATGTGCCACCGTCCCCTGCCCCTCCACCGCTGCTCATCCCCCAAAACCACACAGGATGCCCCCCGCCTGGCCTTGCAGCCCCCAGCCTGCCCAGCATCCTCGGGAGCCCCAGCGCGCCTCACTGGACCTTGAAGGTGAAGTTGGCATCGAAGGCCAGCTCCCGCTCATGCTCCGCGATGCCGCCATTGTAGACCGCCCGGCCCGGCCCGGCCCGGCCGCCCGCCGGCACCTTGAAGAGACGGAAAGTGGCAGAGACGAACCGGCAGTCACCTGCAAGGGAGAGGCCGGTGAGCGGGGAGGCCGGCGCGTCCCGCCACGGCCGGCCGGCCACCTAGACCCTCACCGACGATGCTCTGCAGCTCCTCGTGGCCGATGGCAATGGGGCTGGCGGCGACCAGGCGCGGGGGGCTGAACCCCACCTCCTGGGCGATGCCGTACAGCTCCCTCCAGCACAGGGCTCCCGCCAGGCACTCCCCTGCCACGACAGCACAGACATGGCTCGCGCCCCGCGTGCTGGCATCTCCGGCCGAGCCCGGCCTGAACCCCGTCCTCGGAGACCCCGGCGAGGAGCCCTACGCACCCCACAGCACCCTGTGCGCCCGGGCGGCCTCACTCAGGCGCTGGCTGGCGTAGACGTCGCTGAAGTACATCTCTCCCCCAGGCTGCAAGGGAGCAAAGGGCCCCACTGAGTGACGGGGATTCAGGGTCGAAATGGGCCGAGAAAGGGGCAGGCTGGAGCACTGGCCCCAGTGATACCTTCAGCACTCGATAGGCCTCCCGCAGGACGGCTCTCTTGTCCGGGGAGAGGTTGATCACGCAGTTCGAGCTGGGGGGAGGAGATCAAGGCTCGTTTGGGCACCAAGAGGGGCAAAACAGAGCAGCTTAGCTCCAGCGAGGACAACCATCCGCAGCAGAGCAAGGCTGACCTGGCGGGAGGCCGGCTAAGGAGGCTCGAGCAGTTCCCGGCAGGTCTAGCAGCTCTCAGCACATGCGTTGCCACCTCCAGCTACCCCTGAGAGCTGGTCCCTCACATGGAGGGCTCGCTTCAGCGTAAAAGGGCCCTGCTTCGACCCAGAGCCCATCTAACCACGTTGGCATGGCCACCAACGAGCATCCAAAAGCCTGCACCATCTTCTATGCCCAGCACCGCTGATTGCTGCACATTCCACCACTTGATGGAGGAACTGGAGAGGCCAATTTGGCCATGGAAAGGGTGGTCTCTATGGTCCCAAGCCCTGGCCCAGACTCTGGCTTGGGATTTGCCCTTTCCTAACGTGTGGCTGGAGCAAGCAGCCTGGTGGGACGCTGGTCCAGGCCCCTGCCTGCAGCCTGGGCATGCCGGGCTGGCATGTCCCTGTGTGGTACCTACATGACAATATCGTAGCTCTCATCGGCCAGGCCAACATCACCCAGCTTCTCCATGTAGCCCTGGATGAAGTCCACGTTCGGCTTTCTGTAGCCAAATTTGTCCATGTGGTAGGCGATGTGCTTCTTCGCCACCTCGACCTGAGGAGACGAAGGGAATGACCAAGTGGGGAAAGCGGAGCAGGTGGCAAGGCCGGCCCGCGCGGTGCCTCCGAGCGCGGACACACGAGCCTGCGCATACCTGGCCTGCGGTCATGTCTATGCCGGTGACGTGGCCCTTCTCCCCGACGAGCTGACTGAGCAGGTAGCAGTCCCTGCCGCTGCCGCTGCCCAGATCCAGGACGCAGCAGGACTCCAGGCGCTCGGGAAGCACCAGCCCGCAGCCGTAATACCTGGGGGACGGACACTCCCGCGTGGACACGTGTGCCGGGGACCACCACGGCTGCCAGCGCTGAGCCACGTCCTGGGGGCAGCTGCCATGGGGCTGGCCCTGGGGCGCCTCGGCGGTTACCTCGCCACCACCTCTTCGTGGATGCGCTCCAGCGCGGCCCTCGCGGCCTTGGGGACGCGGCACACGGCCGGCGTGACGCAAGCATTGGTTTTCAGGTCCTCCGACCTCTGCAGCTCTTTGCCATAGTAATCCTGAGCCGGGAAGGGCGGAAGCCACTGACCTACAATGAGCCGCGTCCCACAGTGCCACGCGTGCCCCCAGGCCACTCATTCACCCCCAGTTAAAAATCGGGCTGACAATAAGCATCCTTCATCCCCATCCTCCCCCCACTCTCTTTGCTCACATGCACCGACCTATTTGCATAGTAGGGGATTTAATTAATTAATTAACCTGCTTGCAGTATTTTTGCAGGCCACAGCCTGCTGTTTTCTGGGCTGAGAGGGACGCGGGGAGCAAGCACAGGGAAACCCTGGTTTGGTGGGTCTCGCCTCCCAATCCCGCAGGGAACGCCAGCAAACAGCCTGCTCCAAAACTGGCACACCCGGTGCCCCGTCCTGGCCCGTCGCTGCCTCCCAGCCCTGCTCCCGTGCGGCCCCTCACCTGCACCGCTCGGTGGATCTGCTCTCCAGCCGGGGCCGCCACTGCAAGGAGAGCACCGGGGACACGGGGCTGGGACCTGACGCCACAGTGACGGGCGCCACGCCAGGGCGTTCCCAAGGGCCCTGACCCACCCCCAGCATGAAAAGCACCATTTGTGGACTCTCCACCTTGGCAAGCCCCAGGGACACCCCAAACTTGTACCCAAGCGGGAATCGCACCTCCAGTTCCTGCGGGAGCCTGACACTCCCCCCAAAATGAGCCTCCTAAACCCAGATCCCACTGCCCCAAGGAGAGGAGCCCCCCAAACCAGACACAACCTTCCTGTAAGGCAAATCCCCCCTCAGACTTCCCCAGCCCCAGTGGGGTCCCCCCAGGGACAGCCCCCAGTGTGGACGCCCTGGGGCCCCCTTACTGCCTCCGGCTGCTGGGGACCGGCCGGACTCTGCCCAGGCTGGGCCACGCTCCGCCCTGGCGTCCTGCGCCCGCCCCGGCCCCGGCTTCCGGCACCGAAACCCGCCCCAGCCTGGCCCCCACCCCAGGCCCGCAGCCACTCACCTTCCAGCCAGGCAGGCCCACCCCAAGCGTGGCCCTGATTGCGTGTGGGTTGCGGCACCTGCCTGCCCCACGGCCTCTGCCCGCAGCAATCCTCCCCGATCGGCCCCGCTGCCTCCCCCCCCACCCTGGCAGCCGTGCACCCCACGGCACAGCCCTGGCCTGCCACCCCTCTGGGGCGTGGGATCCTGCTGAGGGGCCAAGTCACCAGCAGGGAGGGTGCTGCATCTGCAAGGGAGCCCCCAGAACCGAAGGCAGGATGGGGCACACTGGTGGCAGAGACCTGCTGTCCCAAACTGGCTCCTGGGGCTGCTGGAGGAGGTGCAGCGAGGGCCAGCGCTGGCGACCCAGCACGGACGCTGCTGCGGCTTGGTGGTGCTCAGGGCAGCTCTTCCATTGCCACCAAGCGGGATGCAGCTTCTGCAGGGGCTTGGAGGAAAGCCCCTTTCCCAAATTGCAACTGCCACCCAGCACAGCGAGGCTGGGCTTCGGGAGCCCCATACCGATCCTTCAGGATCCCATTACGTTACCCCCGGGAAGCCCACGCCACACACGGGGTATGGACCCTGCGCTCTGCCACAGCGTAACCAGGCACAGGAGAGAAAAGAATCAGGGGCTTAAAAAAGAAGAAAGAAAAAAGAAAGTAGAAACCCAAGCCTTTTACGACAGTAAAGCAAATCATTTTAGCTTTTTACACCCTCCTGGGCTGTGTCCACGTTAGAGTAGAGGCACAGCACACAGCATAAGCTAACAGTACTGCTGGGCTGATTAGATTAGCCTGGGCTGACAGCAGTACCTTCACGGGGACGCAGGAGATGGGCTGCCACAAGGTGAGGCCCGAGCAGGCAGCAGCAGTGCAAAGGATGGCAATCAGAGTAAAACCAGCCCAAGAAAAGGCTCTGCCACGCGGGAACCGAAACCCTGCAGCACTTCGCTGCAGATCTACAACAGGAACGTGGCGGCTGATCTCCGCTATCCATCTGCCTTGTCATATCAGCTGATGAAAAGCACACTCAGGCAATGAAGTGCTTCCAGTGTGCTCCAAGTGCTCCAGATAAGTGACTTACAAAAACCAGACACAATATTTATAGCCTGGACCCAATCTTGCTCCCTGGGAAGTGAACAGGAGCCCAGCTGCTAATCCTCATACACACAACAGTTCAGAAGTGAATACAGGCTTGCAGTATTTTTTTTTTTGCCTTTTCCCCCCCACTACCCGCTTCCCAGCTGTGCCTTTGGATACCTTCCCGATCCCATACAAACACACAACACATCCAAGACTGTTTAATTGAGAGCTGGAGCAGCAGCCCAGGAACAGGAATGCAGTTGAAGGCCAAAGGCAGTGCAGATGGGCTGGCAAGGGGAGGACGTTCCAGACTCCGGCTTTGTGGAAAATAAGATAACCTCAGAGCAGGATGCTTATCAAACAGTATCCAGCTGGACCACTGACAGAGGGTGCGTGCCCAGATTCCTGCTTTTAAAAATTCTGCCTTGGGACTGGCACCTCAGTCTGCACTGAAGCACCACTCTCACCCACCAGAGCACTTAGAGCTCCCACTGATTAACATGCCCTAAATAAATCGCACTGATCATCTCCATGCCCAAGTACCAGTGTCAAACTGCAGGCATGTGTATTTAAAACCCACAGCTCTATTTTCTGCATTTCTTGGGGGGGAGGGATGAGGGAAAACAAATGTGTCTGAAAAAACTGGCTCTGTGATTCCTGGTCCTGGGCAGACATAACGACCCTCCTTCCATCATCTCACAGGAGATGGTTCCTAACTGAGCAGAGGTTAGAGACAGAAAGGAAAATCACCCTACTACAGCCATGAAAGACAAAAGACCTTGGACAGAAGGAGTATCACATGCTGGATGCTGCACTGGCCAACCATTTCAGGCATATGCCCAGTGATCCGTTAGCTGAACGGCTTGGATGCCTGAGGTGCTGGTGCGGCCGAGCACTTCATGCTACTCACAGAAAGTAAACGAGCACAGGAATCATCGGGGGAAGGAAAGTTTCTGCTGAGTTTGTTTCGGTTCGATGCAGGCAAGCAGGCGTGCGTTCCAGAGATGGAGACGTGGATGGGAACATGAGAGGCGCCCATATGCTCAGGAACACACGCTCTGCATACATCCCAGCTGACACCCAGCCCCAGCCAGCCAGAGCACTAAATAGCTGACTCGGGAGGGGAAAGGACTGCTGGCTGCCCTCAGCACCGGTTGAGACGTCCTTGTGACTTCAGCTATGCTTCATTTTAGCAAGTGATTCAGCTGGTCCTGTAGGTTTGATGACTGCTCAACACTGGGGACAAAAAGAAGAGGTTCACAGTGAGATTTGCTCCCCAGATCTGCACTGTGCTGCCTGCACCTGAGGGACCAGAACAGCTCCAGCATAGATACGACAGAAAAGGGAAACCCTGAGGTCCCCCAGCCGACCTCCACATCCCCACAAGCACGAGGCAAACCTTACTTTGTACACCCATAAGCAGACAGCTCTGCTCTACTCCACTCTCATCACCTATCAAGCTCACAGGCTCTATCACATTAATGAAACAAATAGAAGTTTTAGTATATATCGTTGCTGCACCCAAACTCTCATCTCTTCAAGGTGCTGATCTTTGCAGTAGCAAAGCACTATCCTGCTGTGCCAGCATCTTCAAACACAGCTGCAAAAACCCTTTAGCTGCATTCTCCCCCACCTCACTCCACCGCTCTTCCCTTTCCCATCGGACCCTGTACAGTCTCCTAGGTTTTCCCGGCAATTCCTCAGCTGGGTACTCACTTCTTCTGAATTGCTTCCTGCCTAAATGAGAAAAGGAGAGAAAGGAGCATAAGAAAAAACAGAAAACCTCAGGGTTCATGTTGTGTTGATCAAAAAGAACTTGATCAAGGGCTCAGGAGGCCAAAACTTTGGTGTGTTCTTGGATTAAGTGCAGAGCAGACAGCAGCAGCACCAGCTTCTCCCTCAGCCCTGGAGGCATCACACACTCTCACAGGACAGCTGGTGCACAGCGAAGAGGAGGCAAAAACCTCAGCTCCCTGCCAGAGATTGCTCCATCCCAGAGGAATGGGGAGTGCTGGAGGATCCCAGCTCCAGGTTCTGCACGGTTTTGGGGAGCTGGTCCAAAGGGATTGGTGTGAGTGGGCTCCGTGCAAAGTCTCCACTACACAAGGTCTTAAAGGAGGGGTAAAAGGGCTCCAGGGACCAGCTCAGCACCCCCACAGAGTACATCATGCCCCCTACTTACTGGTATTGTAGATGAGTGGTTATTATGGCCATTTTCCTTAAACTCTGTGGAGAACAAGACAAAGAATGAATATTGCTGAAAAGAGATCTCAGCAGAATAACAGGGCAAGCTGTCTCAAAATGATGGAAGCCTCCAGAGCTTCTGCTGCCCTGACAGTCCCAAAGCAGTTTATAGTAACAGCTCCCTGCTATAATCTCAGTGAGCTGCCCTGTACCACTTGGAAAATAACCCTCTACCCTTGGGAGCTCCTACAGCATGCTCATCACTGTATCACTGCAGAGCCACACAAACACCACCACCAGCAGCTGTCATGGGTGGCATGCTCGCCTCTCCCCTCCCAGTGAGGGGCACAGATAGCAAGTTCTTTTTGCAGCCTACAACCTCTCTTGCTTTCTGTTAAGAGGTGGCACAGCTCACAGGCTGACTTGCGCTGCAGGAAGGCCAGAGGTACACAGGTGCTGGAAGAAGCAGTAAATTATTTTGGCCATCAGCCCTGCTACCTGCATCCACGTATTTTGTTTCAGGGCTCCACTCACGTGTCTGTGTCCCAATTCCCATAACCCTCCTCCTCCCCTTCCCATAAGAAGCGCTGCTGCTCTAGCAGATGGACAGCGCTTACGTCTTCCGAATGCAGGATGGCATCTTCTTGCATCACCATGTTTCGAGCAGCTTGACCCAGGAGCTGGAAGACAAGTGCACAAACCACACTGAGATCTTCCATATCTGCCCGGAGCTGCGCCTTTCCCCCTGAGAGAAGGCACCACGGAGGCAGCAGCGACTCCCGCCCTGCGCTTAGCCAGCGCTGGGGGGGCACCTCGAGCTGGGGCCGCCACCATCCCGTGAGACACCCCCCCCCATAACCCGGACTACACCTCCCACCACACCCTGCGCTCGCCTACATCTCCCAGCGTGCCCTGCTCCTCACGCACCCGGCCGGCGCTGCCCCGCGGAGGCGCCTGAATCCCGCCGGACTACCGCTCCCGGCGTGCACCGCGCCACCTCCGCCCTCAGGGCCCGCCGGCCGCACTTCCCGGCAGGCCTTGCGGCCGCGCGCTGCATGCTGGGCCCCGTAGTCCCCCGCCAGTCGCCCCCGCTCACCTCGGCGCTCCGGGAGCCTTTCAGCACCTGCTTGGTGAGGGCGATCACGTCGGTGCCGCAGCTCGTAACCTTCTCGGTCAGCAGCCCCTTCACCGAGTGGCCGAAGCGGGCCTGAGCATCCGCCGCGCCCCCCGCCGCTGCTGCCGCCGCCATCTTGGTCGAGCCCCGCCTCGGCACTGCGGGGCAGCACTACGGCGAGCGCCTGAGCTCAACAATAGTCGGAAAGCGCAGCGGCCCCGCCCCGACAGGGCGGGCCGGGGCCGAGGTGCCGCCTGTCCCTCGGCCGGGGACGGGCCTGGCCCGGGGCTCTTGGCCCGCACCCTGCCCCGGGGAGGAGGAGGAGCAGGTGCCATGTGCTGGTGCTCAGACATTGCCCCAGCCCGGAGACCCCGGCCCTGCCTTTCCCGAGGGAACGGGCGCTGCCCAGGCCTGCCCTGTGCTCCTCAGTGCCCCCCAGACCTGCCCAGTGCCCCCTAGACCTGCCCAGTGGTCCCTAGGCTAGCCCAGTGCCACCTAGGCCTGCCCCATGCCCTCAGACCCCATGCTCCTCGGTGCCACCAGGCCTGCCCAGTGCTCCCCGGTGCCCCCCCAGACCTGCCCAGTGGTCCCCAGACCAGACTAGTGCCCCCCAGACTGGCTCAGTGCCCCCTAGGCCTGCACCGTGCCCCCAGACCTGCCCATTGCTCCCCAGTGCCCCCAGACCTGCCCAGTGCGTCCAGACCTGCCCAGTGTTCCCCAGTGCCCCCAGACCTACCCAGTGCTCCCCAAACCTGCCCAGTGCCCCCTAGGCCTGCCCTGTGGCCTCAGACCTGCCCCATGCTCCTCGGTGCCACCAGACCTGCCCAGTGGTCCCCAGTGCCTCCCAGACTGGCCCAGTGTCCCCCAGACCTGTCCAGGGCTCCCCAGGCCCTCCAGATGTGACCAATGCTGCCAAGTGCTCCCCAGCACTGTCCAGTACCTCCCAGACCTGCCCAGTGCTCCCCAGCATCCCCCAGGCCTGTCCAGTGCTGCCCAGTGCCCCCCAGACCTGCCCAGTGCCCCCAGGCCCAGAGGGGGCCCCGATGCCCTGCCCAGCCCCAGCTGCAGCTGCCGCACCAGAGGGGAGACACCAGGGCTCGGCTGCCCCATGTTCCCATACCTCCACCATGGGGCCCTCTGTCCCGCTCGCCGTGCTGAGCACCGTGGGGCAGCAGCATGGCGTGGGCCCCCAGGGTGGTTCAGGGTTATTCAGCATCCTGTGTCCCCCCCGGCTCGCTGCTCCGAGGACGCCGAGCCCTCCAGCTGCCCTCCGCGGGGTCACCAGCTGCCGGGGCTGGCCGCTGGCCCGGCGGGCGGTTTCCTCCCTGGCCGCTGATAAGGCGCCGCGGCCGGCGGCGGGTCAAGGGGACGCCCCCGCAGCTGCTATATAGGGCTCCCTGGGCGCCCGGCCCCGCGCAGCCGCCCCCGCCATGCTGCTGCTGGGCGCGCTGCTGCTGGCCCTGGCGCTGCTGTCCGCGCGGAGGCTGGCGCACCACTGCGCTGGGCCGGGGCTGAAGCGGCCCCGGAGCCTGCCAGCCCTGCCGCTCCTGGGGAGCCTGCTGCAGCTGGCCGGCCACCCCCAGCTCCACCTGCACCTCTGGCGCCTGCAGGGCCACTACGGCAGCCTCTACGCCCTCTGGATGGGCTCCCACTACGTTGTCGTGGTCAACAGCTACCGCCATGCCAAGGAGGTGCTGCTGAAGAAGGGCAAGGCCTTCGCCGGACGGCCCCGCACCGTGAGTCGGTCTCCCATCCTCCATCCCAAGGGTGCCTGCGCCTCCCCAGGCGTGGCTACATCTTGGCGCACTGGGGACATGGGGTCACTGCTGTCCATGCGTCTTTGTCCACCAGGACGCAAGGGCCAGACTCCCGTCAGCCTCGCTGCACCCCCTAAACGCCATGGCTGGTCACCCTGAGCCCCAAACCCAGCTCTGCCCGGTGCTGATCCCCCATGGCACCACTCCCCAAAGCACTTGGCACTTGGCAAAGCCTCCCAAACTAACCACCACCCCCAGGCCACCCCTGGGAGGGGGGCAGGAGGGGCTGAAACACCGAGCCACCCCACCACCACCACCACTAGTATCCCCCCTATCTGACGTATTCACCCCGCACTTGCTTGCACAGGTGACCACGGACCTGCTGTCGCGGGGGGGCAAGGACATCGCCTTCGCCAGCTACGGCCCCCTATGGAAGTTCCAGCGCAAGCTGGTGCATGCTGCGCTCTCCATGTTCGGGGAGGGCTCGCTGGCCCTCGAGAAGATCAGTAAGTGCCCCCCAGCCTGTCCGGTGGCCCCTGGGACCCGCTGGGCAGCAGCCAGCTCCGCAGCGTGGCTGGGCATGGGCACAGGGGCTGGTTCATGCCGTGGCCCCTGGGGACACCCCCACCTGCGCAGGGGCTTGCGGGGGCTCCATCCTTCTTGTGTCTCCTTCCTGCCCATGGCCAAATCTGGAGTTTTGCTTTCTCCCTGATCCTGTGGGAACCAAGGGGTGACTAATTTTGGATGTGTGAGAAGGTTCAGGGCACCCCCGTGACAGCCGGGGGCTCAGTCCCCTCTCCCTGCCCCATGGCCCGAGACTCAGCCCAAACCCCTCAGCATCCCCCAAGTTTGCCTAGCTGGGGGCTCTGTTTCTCTGTCCCCTCCCGAGTGTTTTACCGACACCTCTCCCCATGCATTTTGACATTGACAGCTGGGGAAACTGAGGCACAGAGCCAGGCAGGGGCTAGGCCAAGCCTGGTGACGAGCGTGGCCAGATGTCCGTGCCCTGTGCGCGTCCCGGCGTGCTGGGCACGGGGAGGCTCGCTGCCTCCCCGGCATGCACAGAGCTGTCCACTAACAGCTGGGAAATGCAAAGTCCCGGACTCCTGGGTTTCCGGCTGCAGCCAGGCGGGAGTGTTGTGCTTCACATAAAGCCTGGCTCTTGTCCTCTCTGCTCCTGCCTGGCCCAGGGACGCCCGGCCTTGTCCCCGCTGCCCCTTTGCAACCCCTCGGGGCTCAGCCCCGGCTGGAGGGTGCTCTCTGTGGGCTGCTCGAGCTTGGCAGGCTGGGGAGCCCAGGAGCATCCCGGGAGCCCCAGGCTCTGGCTGCTCTCCCCACCCAGCTTTCCCAGAGGGACACAAGCACGAGCACCATAACCTGTGGTCAGCACAAGGCCAGACTTCCCCAGCCCCTTCCAAAGTGCTCCGAGAACTGGGTATTTTGGGAAGGAGGTTGTTCCGGGGGAGCAAAACAGCGCAGCCCCAGCACCGCCTTGGCCGGGCTGCTGGATAGGGAGGGACTGGAGCAGCAGGAGAGATTTCAGCCTGAAGCAAGGAAGCATTTGGCAAGAGGGAAGAGTTACCAGCTTCAGGCATGGGTGGAGGGGCACAATAAGCTGTAGCCCCTTTTAGCATTCCTGGGGCAACTCAGTTACATGACCCCACAGCACCTATGGGCTGTGTCTGGCCCTGAGCTGCCCCAGGAGCTCCAGACTACCCCATCTTGCTCCCTTGGTGATGCTTTGGGCCTCGCTGTCCCCACATCTGTCCCTTGCCTGCCCCACAGTCTGCCAGGAGGCTGCATCCCTGTGTGAGACGCTCAGCACTGCACAGGATATGGCCCTGGATGTGGCCCCAGAGCTCACACGGGCTGTCACCAACGTGGTCTGCTCACTCTGCTTCAACTCCTCATACCGGCGTGGGGACCCCGAGTTCGAGGCTATGCTGGAGTACAGCCAGGGCATTGTGGACACCGTGGCCAAGGAGAGTTTGGTGGACATCTTCCCCTGGCTCCAGGTGAGGGAGGAAGGGCTCACCCAAAGGGGTGCCCAGAGGGCAAGGAGCTGGGATGTGTCCTGCAGATGGGGCTACCTGAGCCCTTGGAGTTAGGAGGGTCCTTGCACAGGTGTCCCACAAGAGCTGATACTGTGGTGGGTGCAGAGCAGCTGTCCATGGGCCTGTGGATGCCTGGCTGAGCTGGAAGCCTTTGTGTGACAGCTGTTTTCTCCCCTAGATCTTCCCCAACAAGGACTTGGCCTTGCTGAAGAGATGCCTCAAGGTCAGGGACCAGCTGCTCCAGCAGAAGTTTGCCGAACACAAGGTGCTGGTGGGACTGGGAGGACCTGACACTGGGGGGACGTGGGGTGCTGGGCCTGGGGTGGGGGCGTGTGCCCGGCGCAGCCTGGCTCACACTTGGCCCCCGGCAGGAAGCCTTCTGCAGTGACACCGTGAGGGACCTCATGGACGCCCTCCTGCAAGTGAGGCTCAGCGCTGAGAACGGCAGCCCCCCAGCGCCAGGGCTGTCGCTGACGGATGACCACCTGCTTATGACGGTGGGGGACATCTTCGGGGCCGGTGTGGAGACCACCACGACTGTACTCAAGTGGGCTGTGCTCTACTTGCTCCACTACCCTGAGGTAGGGCTTGTGCCCCAGCCCACAGGGGCAGCCTGGGCTCCCTCCCACACAGGGGGCATCGGGGGGGCTTTGGGGTGGTCAGATGCCAGGAGAGATGCCAGACTTTGGGAACAAGCAGGATCAAGCTGTGAGTTCTCTGTTTCTGCCCAGATTGCCACCTGGGATGTGCTGGTGGTACTGGGTGGACCCATGGGGTTGCCATGGGGAGGCCCCATGCACATGGGAACCCTTTCTCCAGGTTCAAGCCGTGCCCTTGTCCCCCTCTCAGGTCCAAAGAAAGATCCAGGAGGAGATGGACCAGAAAATAGGCCTGGCACGTCACCCCCACCTTAGCGACCGCCCGCTGCTGCCCTACCTGGAGGCCACCATCAGTGAAGTGCTGCGCATCCGGCCTGTGTCCCCCCTGCTCATTCCGCACGTGTCCCTTGCTGACACCAGGTGAGACTGCCCGGGGCGCAGCGGGGATGTGGGCAGAGACCGTGGGAGGGACTGACCCTCTCACTCTGTCTTCGCCCCGCAGCATCGGGGAATACTCCATCCCCAAAGGCGCCAGGGTCATCATCAACCTCTGGTCCGTGCACCATGACGAGAAGGAGTGGGACAAGCCCGAGGAGTTCAACCCCGGTGGGTTGTGTGCTCCCTGCCTGTCACGGGTCGTGAGGGGGAAGTAGCAGGAGGTGAGCCAGGCTAACCCTGGGGAGCGCCCGCTGGTGGGAGGTCAGGCCCCGCTTTCTCCCAGCTGGGGAATTTATGCCACCACTGCTCCAGAACAGCCATTCTTGCAGCTCAGGGAAGGGATACATGAGATGAGTTTGGGCAGTCTCAGGTGGAGGGAGCAGATCCCTGCTAACTCCAGCGGTGCCTCTTCCCCTCGCAGGCCGCTTCCTGGACGAGCAGGGCCAGCACATCCATTCGCCCTCGCCCAGCTACCTGCCCTTCGGGGCCGGGATCCGCGTGTGCCTGGGCGAAGTCTTGGCCAAGATGGAGCTCTTCCTCTTCCTGGCATGGGTGCTGCAGAGGTTCACGCTGGAGTGCCCCCAGGGCCAGCCCCTGCCCTCGCTGGAGGGCAAGTTTGGCGTCGTGCTGCAGGTGCAGAAGTTTCGGGTGAAGGCCAGGCTGCGGGAGGCCTGGCGGGCGGCCTCGTGACGGGGCCGAACCCTGGAGCTGGAGTGGCAGGAGGGACAGGACAGCACAGGCGGCCGGGAGCCCTGGATGGCCACAGCGGGACCACAGGAGCTGCGTGCTGCCTGCCCCGCACGCACAGGTTGTCTGGATAAAGCCATTTCCACCCCAGCGGCTCTGGTTGTTTTTTGGGCAGGCAGTAGAGGGCAGGGGGAGGTGGGAGGGGAGCTGAGGCATCTGGTAGCCCCAGAGCCTGTGAGCGCAGGGCTGTGCAGAGAGGCCATCGCCCCTGCCCGGCCCCTCTGTGGGGGCTGCTAACGTGAACAGCCCCCCGCCCTCCCCAGGGAGAGCGGTGGTGGGGCCCCATGAGCCACAGGGACAGGCACCTCCATGCAGCTGGTGGGAGGACGGAGGGGAAGAGCATCTCCTCGGGCAGTCCGAGGGGTGATAAAGCCCCAAGCTTTTCTCAGAGGTTGTGACCGAGGGTGGCACTCGGGTGGCCCCTGCCTCAGTTTCCCCAGCTGGGAGCCAGGAGCTGTGCCAGGCGGTGCGCAGCGAGACGCCCGGCTGCCCAGCAAGTCCCCCCAGCGCTGAGCTCCGGGGGCTGCTGACTTTCGCCCTGCGGCGACATGGCCTTTCTCCCTGAGCCGCTGCCGCTCGGTGCCCGGCTGGATGGCGGCTGCCCGCTTCGAGCAGCATAACCTTGCTGTAATGCAAGAGGCCGTGTTTGCTTTTGCCATAAAACACGGTGCCACGGAGGGCACTGCGCAATTAGGTTTCTGGTTCTCCATTACTTGACCTCTTAATATTTAACTAAATAGCGACATGGCTGTGGCTCTGAGCACCCAAAGGAAAAGCAGCTGGAGCTGGAGAGGAAAACCCAGCTCTCTCCCCTTGCCGGTGCCCTGGGTCCAGCCACGGCGCTGTAGGAAACCTCTCCAGCCCAGCACGTCTCCACGTTCCCCTCCCCTTCCCATTTTCTCCCTGCGCATTATCTGCTAGCAGGCAGGAAAGCCAGCAAAAAAAATAAACAAACAACCCCCCCCCCAATCTCTCCTCACCACTAACTTTCTGCTCCACATTTCATAGTTTGTATTTTCTCTCGAATTGCCACCAAAGAGCTCTTGCTCGGCCCCCTCAGTGCTGGTATCCGAGGCCAAGCGAGTGCCTTCAGGCTGCCCAGGGCGCAGCGAAGGACACGGGCAGAACGAAGGAGAGGCTGTTTGCAGCCCAGGGAGATGCCAGGCGCATCTCCCCCTCCAGATCCCTTTTTTGGGGGGCTCGGGATTTTATGGAGGAGCTGAAGGAAGAATTGCAGTGCAGGCAGAAGGGCACCCGGGTTTACCCAGAACCACCATCCAGCCGACGTGGACCGTCACAAAGCATCAGCGGAGACCGCAAGCGAAAGGATGGTTTTGCTTTAAAATACGAGGTTGCGTTTTTAATTAACTCTCGATTTTGAACCTTTGACCCACAGCCACAACTGCACTTTTATCCTGTAACAAGCCTGGTTTAGAGTTTAATAATAATTAAAAAAAAACCTTAAGGGTCTCATGATTTCTGCAGCGGGGAGTTAAAACCGAGTGGAGCCCCAGGTGCAGCGAGCTGCCAGAGGCACCCCCCGCAGCAACCGCCCCGCCGTAGGTACACTTTAATCAGGTTCAAAGCTCTGCTGAATCGTGGTTCGACGCAGGGGCAGGGACCCCCCGGGGCAGGGGTTTTGCCTTGGTCCCCCCCCCCGGTTTGGAGCCATCCTTCGCCCTGGCCCTGGGGTCGATGTCCCTCCCCCTGGCCAGGCTTTTCCTACATACATGAAACAAAAGGGAGAAAATAATAATAATTGAAAAAAAGAGCCGTGTTTTATGCTGCGGGTAGGTGAGCCCTGGGCAAAGGCTGTTTATAGTACAGCTGCAAACAGGGCGCAGGGTACGCCGGAGGCAAACCGCAAGGGTGCTCCCCGTGGGGAAGTTTCTGGCTGTCACACTAGCAGGAAATCACAGAAAAGTGCCTAGCAAACACCCCGGTGACGCTTCCTCACCCGCCGCCTCCCCTTCCCGGGCAGCACGGCTCAAGGACATCCATCCTGCTGGATAATTTGAGAAAAGGGCTTCTCCACGGCCTCTCCGCCAGCGATGCACCGCAACGCGGCTGGCGCTGCTGCGGGGAATCTCATAAACACTATCCTCAATTTGAGTAGCGGGGACAGCAACCTTGTGTAAGCATTGCAATAGCCTAGAAAAGGGATTTCTTTCTTTTTTTTTTTTTTTAAAAAAGAACATTACTGCCCTCAACAGCTAAAGCATGCTGCAAAACAAATACTGAGCAGTGTATTGACACTGATGTGCAATCCATTGTATTGTTTGCAGCTCTGTTTTCAAACAAATTGTTTGCAACCTTTATAAGACACACACTATAGTGGGAAATAGGCTTTTTTTGTGCCACACTATTATAGAGGGCCACATGGAAACACTCTGCACCTGCCCCCATCCTTGCACTTCCCCTGTGTTACACCCATGGCTTTTGGGAGACATTGGCTTCCCTCCCTACCTTTGGGCCATGCTGGCTCTCCACACAGGCACACGCTCCAGGATCACGTTCTTCACGAACCAAGAGCCAAAGCTGGAGCTTTTGGACTCTTCCGCCTGCCCGAATTTTTCCCCTTGGAGGCACAGAGCTGGGCTGCCGCCGAGGGCATGAGCCCTGGCCCTTTCCCTGCCCCAGGCCAGGTGGCCCAGCCCAGGAGATCTGCCAGCCTGCAGGGCTGAGCCGTGCTCCTCAGCGCATGTGAGCTTCCCACTGGGAGAGCAGGAGCGCAGCAAAAAAATGAGATGTGGTTTGTGCTCTTTTCGTCTCTTCATGGTCTTTAAAAACCTGGAAAACCTCAAGGAGTAGTAAACCAGCCCCACCGCTGCTTGCTCCTGACATTTTATGATCGGAAACATCAACTCACTTTACTCTGCTGCTGGTAGCACCTCAACGTCTGGGGGAAGTGGGGAAGTTCCTCTGCCCTTAGCTGGAAAGGCAGGAAAGGTAACAAGGAGATTTTTGTCTTTTAATTACAGCCATGTTGGCAGAAGACCTCACCCTGGCATGAGGTGAGGCTGCCCCAAGATTTACAGCAGTAAAACCCTACTTACTGCCTAAGGACCGCTGTCCTTCTTCAGCTTCCGTTGCCATGCGAGAAACAAAAAGGAGTGACAATTTGTACAGGATTTTTAGGGGTGGCACCGAAGACCTTTAATTCTCTTCTCAAAAGAAAAAGTGATCAGTGAACACAGCAGCTGATAACGCTCACGGTGGAAAACAGGAAACAAGTTTTCTTTAACAGCAGTAAATGACCAGTCCCCGCTCCCAGTCACCGAGCAGTGGGGCCGCACTGCTCCCAAATCCAGCCCATCTCTTGGGTAAGCGGCGTAGTACAGGCTATTCTACCCTCCCTGACACGTAACACCTCCAGGAATGAGGTCTTCTCAATCCAAATCCAAGCCTTAAATCTTTACGGGCATCCTAATACACAAGCTGAAGCTCTGTTTCTGAAGAGCACACGCTAAGCTGCTGCTTTGATGGGAGGGAAAGGCTGTGACGGGCAAAGCAGCCAGATTCGCCTGCAAGCTGCCCTCTTCTGAGCCGTGAGTTAAAAGTGCTCTCCTCAGACACGCAGGGAAAGCACTGAAACAAGCACCACTTACTTCGTTCCATCATCTGTATCCAGGACAATGCTACGTACCTCTGGTCAAAACAAACAGAAAAACCAAAAACCAAACAAACCAGAAGAAACCAAGGACAGCTCATGTTCTTCGCTCACAAAATGACACACACGCACACAGAGGCAAGTTATCAGAAAAGGCATTATATTTTGGTTTCCAACTTATTTAAAACTGATTTTGGTTTTCAATCAAATCAAATCTGAGCATGTCTGAGTTCAGTTTTCAATTTTTTTCCCCATGACAGTAATGATCTGGACGACCATAATTATAAAAGGGATAGGGGAGAAAACCCAAGAACAAGCTATATAGTCTGAACAGTGCTCTCTTCCACGCGAGCACTTCAGGGAATGTTAGTTTCAGCTCTTCGTTTCTTGTTTTTTTTTTTCCCTTTGGGTTATTACTAACAAAATCTCTACCGTTTATTAAAGCAAAGCTACAGTAAATTTTCTTGCAGTCTTACAGCAGGTTTTCTTTCATATTACCAGTAGGACTCGCATGCATGGATTGCAGTCACACACACACGCTCACAGACATTATACAGTAGCCAGTTGCCACCATAAAAAAATAAAAAACACAAAAGAAAAAGAAAACAGACATTCATTTCTTCTAAGTGGTCAACATTAAACCGCACCAAACTTTTGGATCAAAAGAAGAAAAAAAAAATACTGCACAGGTCTTCCACATCTACACGGTAAGTCATCCCTTTGCAATGGACGGAGCTCTCGTCTTCATTTGTTCAACATGCATCGCTGAAGCTTAAAGGCACGCTGGCCAAAGAGAGCCCTGTTCTTTTTTTTGTCATCTTAACTCGAGTGTGCTGCTCTCGGGGTGCAAAAAAAGGAAAAAATAAAGCCAAGCCCTTTTGCAGCACACTGGGTGAAGGTCATTCGGAGACCACAGTACTTGGAAGGCAGCCCAGCTGCCTGGATTCTACTTCTAACTGTGCTCTTAGAGGCATTGAAGGAATACATTTGTCTGTAAGAACTACATGTAAAGGCAAATTTCTGCAAACCCTCTCTTTCCAAACTGCTTATAACAGACTAACACTCCTTCTGAAATTAACTGGTCCTTCAGTTACCAGCTTCAAAAGTGGGAAACTTCCTACCTGCTGTCTTAAACACTGAAGCACCAGAGTGTTAAAGAATAGTGAATTGAAACTGTCTAGAAATGGCTGCTTAGCACAACTTATATAAAATTTGCTTAGCATGAGTGGCTAGATTTGCTGAAGCCTTAGGCCAAGCGTGGGAAAAGTAACGAATCTTTACTTAGTTTAATAAAAAATAGTGCCTCAGAGCTCGTTCAGGCTGGGAAGATAGGGGAGCCACACGCAGTCTGCGCACCTGTGTCACCGACTCCGAGAGGGAAGACGCCAAAACAATGGGGAAAAATAAGACCTTGGGAGACAACCGCCAGACCCAACAAAAACAGAGGTACAACCGTCATCAGAGACTGCAAAAAACAAGAATAAGGAGAAAAACAGCTTGAGTCAGAATGACGATGAGACCCAATGAGGAGCAGGAGACCCCAGACCAAAAAATTATTATTGGTCTAACTATCGTGTGAAGGGTGGGAAATGTAAGTCGAAAAGACTATAATTACCCAGAATTTGTTTATGTTAGGGTCCCTCTTCGGAGGCACCCAGCTCGAGCTGTAATTACGGCACGCACGTGATTAAAATTATCTGATTTGTTTTGATTTGACTCTGAACTTTTCTGCGGGTACCTAGGGTCGAGCCCTGTTATGGAGGCCGACAGGCCTAACTTCCATAACACAGAGATTACAGGGCTGATGTGTTCAGTCATCCATCAGCTTTGGGAAAATTTAACAACAGCAACAACAACAACAAAAGTTAAAATAAAAAGAAATCCACAATGCCTCAAAAGCACTAAATCAAACCAGAACTCTTGGGCTACTGACTGCCGGCACTGTCAGAAGCTGCTGGCTTCTGAGAAGACACCTGGAGGTTGAAGCCTTATGGTGATTTCGTATCCTCCCAGGGTGAGATTTGCTGAGCTTTACTGATTGCAAGATAAAGCAGTGTTTTGGAAAACTAAAACCAACAAACTGATAATAACCATCACCAAAATCACCATTGGGAAAGTTCCATTTGTCAGAAGGTCTCATTGAGAAACATCAGTCCCTGCCTCGTGGAGCGGCAGGGACACAATTAACAAAACCCAGAGAGACCCGTCCCCCACACGCCGGGCCTTCGGGGGTTAGTCCCCAATTTATACTGGGGGGAGAGAGGAAAGAAAGAAAGCAAAAAAAAAAAAAAAAGTTGCATCACCTTTTCCTCCTCTTAAAGGTTTAATCCTCTCATTTCACTTTTATTTATTTGCTTGCTTTTCCCCAGATTCTCCCTTCCGCTCTGCCACCTTAGCTGGGGGAGTTATTGGTACGAGAGTTTGGAGAGTCCTGCTCATTTATTGTGTTCAAGAGTACACACACCGGCTGCCGGGGCAGGTGGTGGTGGCTGTGTTCGCGGTGCTGCTCTTCCGAGGCATTAAAAAGCCCTTCCTCCTCGTCCCCATGGGGGCGCCCGCTGCAGCTGTCGCAGAAGTCCAGGGGCCCATCCAGAGCGTCGTCGATGAGCCCGTCGAACTCCTTGAGGTCGTCGTCATGATGGCCCCGGTTGCAAACGCAGACTTCGATGCCCGAGTCGCCCGTGAAACGGCGCTGCCTGCCTGGTGTCTTGTCCTTGGCGTCGGGAATGGCGCTGCTCTGCTCTAAGCTCTCAGAGCTGTAATCTTTCAGCAGTTCCTCCTTGCACTCCGCATCCTTCTCGGGACCGGCCCTCTCCTCCAATTCGGCTTCTGTGCTGCTACCGCCGGGCTCGATGCTTTGCATTTTGGCAACTGCTCGTTCGACCAGCATGGCGGGGGGCTCGGGGTCGCCGAGGCTGGGGGAGCCAGCACTCTCGACGCTGCCGTTAATGCCGCCGGGCGCCGAGGAGCTGCTCTGTGCTGGCTGCAGGTTTCGTGGCATGTCCGGGATCATGCTGCTGCTGCCGGCCGGAACGCACTGCTGATGTAAGGCACTATACGGTGGCGGAGGGGTTGGCGGGCGGTTCACCACTTCCTCATAGGGAGGCAGTAAATAATTTGGCAAAAATCCTAAAAAATGAGAGGTAGGGAGAAGTTATTTCACAAACAGCTTATCTCAGGAAACTTGCCATTAAGGTAGGTCAATATATCATTTGTCACCCACAGCACCTTCCCACTGAACAGCTCAGCGCGCTTTACAAGCGGTGCCAAAATTCAGCCCAAACAAGATATTTCATGCTTCAGAGAAGCAAGAATTGAGGCACAGAAGGGCATGGTCGCAGGAGATGGACACAGCTGGGAACGGCAGCCAGATCTGGCTCCCAGGGCCACGCTCAGGACTACCAGGCAACCCTCCCCACCTCCCCGAGCCCCATCACGGCCCTGCAGACACACCAAGGGAGAGCCCGGACCGGCTGCAGGGAACTGCCTGGAGCCCCCAAGATAACTTGCCAGCCCTCCCCAACATTGGCCACTGAGATGAGTTTCTGCTTCCAAGAGCAAAGATTTCATCTCACAAAGCCTTGTGTAAATACAAAAAGACACAAGCAGTTACAGGAAACTAAAGATCCTGGATTCAGTTGCTCTGGTGCAGTCAGAATGAACTGGCAGTAGCAGCAGAAGAATTTGGTTTATTGTGGTTAGAGCCCCTCAGTCTACAAGAGATCTTATTTATTTCTTAAGAGGCAGCAAAATATTGTATACAGGCAAAATGGACTTAATTAGCAAATAATGGAAACATTTAAAGATAGCACTGCAGTTTTCCACGTGTAATTGTGTCTCTCTGGGGCTGGGGAGGAGAGGGCTGCTGGGCACTGTTTCTGAGGTGCTGCAAGACTTTAACGAGAAAAGCAAGCTCAGACATGCAGTCCAACAGCCTATTGTAGGAAAATTAATTGTGGCACCTCCAGTCAAAAGGCTGCGATTCGCTGCTCTAGCACAGCGTAGCAGGACACTGAAGGAGAGCACGAGTCAGCTGTGCTTCCCCTGAGCTATAGATAACAGCTCCTTCATGCACTGTCTTGAGGCTCACCAGAACCAGCGCGGTCTGGGAGCCGCAGCACAGGGTGGGGAGCCAGCTGGGGCACCACTCCCACCCAGCCTGGGTGACCAAATATCGTGAAACCACTTCCCCACGTCTCAGTCTCACCAGCTGCGAGCGCAGGCTGGAAAGGAGCATCCATGCAGTCCTGGATGAGGTGTTTTAAAAACCTTCCCAGGAAAACACCCAGGTAATCACTGCACACACACAACCGTGGCTGTGAAGATGCTGTGAAGGTGTCGTAGCTGGTGTGGTTCAATTTTGGAGTCAAGGGGGCCCAAACATTTCCAGCAGCTGCGATTTACCATCTCCTCTCTACAAGCCACAGACCAGGCAGCTGAGCTGCCCCTGCCTCTTGCTGAGCCCAGCCACTGCTTCCCACCTCCACCCAGCACGGGAACCTCGCTGCCCTGCACCCCACGTCTTCCAGGAGAAGCTGTGTGAGGTACGTACGGAAATAAAATGGCAGGGCTGAATAGTTATGGGCTTCCCGGTAAGCGATCAGGTTGATCTCATGCTGCCGCTGCTGGGCCTGGAGGCGATGCTTGGTGCGCCGGTGATGGCAGACGCAGCAGCAGCTCAGGATGATGATGATGGTCCATACCAGCCAGAACCCTGCAGACACGCGGGGGAGAGTGACATTAGCTGTGGTGTGAGAGCCACATCCTCCCCCAGGAAACCCCGTGGACGTGCCGGGGAGATCCACAGAAAGCCCGGCTCCAAACCCAGCGCTGTTGCAGAGGTGGAGACGCGTGCTGTGCCAGGCGTCGACAGTGACAAACCCGCGTGGGGCCCCGCTAGGTGGAAAGCCCAGGTGGAACCAGGACTTTGTCTATGCACTTTGGTGCAATGTGGAGCACACTTGATAGCGACAGCTCCAGAGGAGAACAAAATAATATGGTGACAGGGCTAAGCTCTCCCAGCACCATCCATCCCATCCCATCCCTTGGTTACAATATTTTCTAGCCAAAAATCGGAGCAGAACTGTGAAGGGCATTGAATGCAACTCCCACAGCCATTTCGGTTTGGAAATAACAATCGAGACACAAAAGGCCCTGTGCAGATTGACCACAGAAGACGAGAAAGACCCCAAGCACTATGTTTTGCTTTTGTTCGCACTGCTCTCTAATTTCTCACCCAATTCTTTCACTGTTACATTTAACAAAAACATACCCTTTTTACATAAATGTCTCAAAATATTTTTAAAACTTATTTTTGTATCCAATGTCTTAAATTATCCAACATTAAATTAACCGACGCCCCCACTCCAAATTTCTCAAGAAACCTAACTTCTGCTCGGTTTGTGGTCACAGCTGGTTTCTGTGCCCTGCCACAGCAGGTACAACGCTTCTTAGAAGGGAATTTAAAATGAGCACTTCCCCAATTTTATCCACTCCCTCTAACATGTCAAACCGCCCCTTTTCCTTAAATCTCTCCTCATACTTGCATGCATTAGAAAAACACTTCAGAGACATATTTTGAAGAGCCACAGCATTCACTCCAGATTAGGATTTTATCTCATGCAATTACAGCCCATAGCTTTATCTGGATCGGATGCATTTAAAATGTCAATCTTTTTAAAAACTTAATTTTTGCAGCTAAAAATACCGGGCTAGTTCCCCCTTTATAAGCATGTATGGCCTAGCAACTATTCCTCAGCAGAGATCACAACACAGCTTTTCTTTCAGTAAGTAAAAAACCTCAAGTCCCAACTTTCCAATACCTTGACATCTCCAGAGTTGGAGCTGTTTTCTCGGCTAAGAGCTGGGTGGGGAAAGGTGAATAGTTTAGGAATTTCAAGAATGAGAGGAATACGCTCCGATTTAGGACAAAGTGCAATGGACCCGTATCACTAACCGCTGAGCCCTGCACTGTGCTGTTTGTAGGTGAACTGGATACGCCATATCGTGTCTCCGACTGTTTTGAACAGCCCCTTGCACCTCCCCATGTCGTAACCCCAATTCTCCGTGTATTTTGGCAGAGCAGACTGAAGCACCAGCTCTCCCTTGTGTTGTGCAACCAATTTCCCTAATGGCCTGGATTTCGCCTTATGCTCAAATTTATCAGAAGCTGCTATGAAATGAAGGTTGCAGGCTCCGTTTCTTGCTCAGCATTCCTGCGGTTACACTGGAATCGGGGGCCCTGCGCATTTTTTCTGGCTAGCCTGCTTGGCTAGCTGTGAAGGGCAGGAGAAAGCACATGATCTGAGCTCTAGGGAAGCGAAGGAAGAAGTGCTTGAGATGCTCTTTCTAGCTCCTTCAAACAGAGCCAAGAACCTACCAAAGCGCCTACCTCCCTCCAAACACCCCCTGTTCCTAGAAGAGACTATAAGTGTAGGGATCAATCTAGTCGGCTCTTCCCTCCCAAACCACATATTTGCAATCACTGTCTCACAGCTTGGAGACTCCCAACGATAGATTTTACTCCTTGCTGAGAGAAGGCTCCTCAGCTCTTGCAAGCTGTGGGAGCAAGAACGAACTTCTCAAAACACGGCACTCGACCGCACACTGGAGCTGGCCTGCAGTTCATCTTTCAGTACTTCTTATTTTCCAGAGAGCGACCCATGACCGTGAACTAAAAAACAATGGAAAATTACACCCAGCTATTCCAGGGGTTTTAACTACAGTTATGAAAACAGATGCTTTTTAACACATTTTATCATGTCCCTTCCCAAAGGCCTTCGATGTAATGGTAGCAAGCAGCACTTAGTTAGTTAAGACATCCTGGAGAACTGCCACTGTTAAGCAATCTCAGCTGCAGCAGCCGAATTTTTCTGCAGGGAACAACTGCTCCCACCCAAGCCTGCATAGAGAAGATTTAAAAAGTATTTCTTTATAAATCTCTCCTCATCGCAAAGCAATCCCAAAGTGCTTTGCAGACAAAGCGATACACAAGCTCGGAGCAGGGGTCACAGCAAGCTCAGCCATTCCTGGGAAAATGTGCGGCAACTCGGTAAACAACAGGCAGTAACAACATGCAACACTTTAGGATAATAAATTAATGCTGGATCCTACTGAAACCACAGGTGGCATTTTAAGTAAACAGACCATAATTTGCTGGCTCGCTCTCTGGCCATGGTGCCAGGAACAACACCTCCGTTCTCATGCAAAGGGTCTATGCGACCGCAAGTGGACGAGATCTGGTGTTTTTCACGGGAATTTCCAGAACAAGAACCCACTAATTCCACGTTACTGCCCGCTTTCGCTAACCACCGCCCGGTCCTAGGGCTTCTAGGAATTACCCATCTCCTGAGTCAGCACAAGCCCGAGGAGCTGCCCGGACGGTCCCAGCAGCGTGGAGCCCACCGCCCACCAGAGCCACTTCTCAGCCTCTGGCCTGGCTTCCCTAATGGATTTGCCCCCTCCTTGTCACACAACCCACGTACACGCCGTGGGGCTGAAAGCTGCCCCCTCGCACCAAGGGTGCCCCGGGATGGGACACCCACGCGTGCAGGGGCGTGCAGAGGGCGGCCGGCCCAGCCGTGCCAGCCCCGCCAGGAGCTGGTTGCGAGGCCGGAGTGAGGGCTGTGCCGCTGGGTGTCGGGGGCCGCCATAAAAGGCTCGGTAACGTGCCCCGGCCAGAAGTCTGGGCACGGCTGCAGTTTTGGCTGCAGAACAGAAAAACTGTAAAAGCTTAGCGTATATATAGTACAGTCATTTATTTGGAATAAAGCTATGGATACAAGGCCAAGCGCAACTGTAAATATTATGTCTAAAAGTATGGGGGGAACGGCAAAGATGCCCAGGGCTGAGCCGCGCATTTGCACACCTGGCGATGGCTGGCTTCAAGCTGGCGGCAGGGCGGCAAGTGGAGCAGAGCAGCAGCCCCGGCACAGAGCAGCTCTTTTGGCAGGAGGGGAAGGAGGGGAATTTCCGATTCATCCAGAAACACCACGACGTGGTGGATAGGAAACGCGGAGGCTGAACACGCTAACGGTACAAGCTAACACCTGGTCCGTGGCAAAAGCAGGCATCAGCTTTGCCTTGCGCTGAAAACAGATGAGACATTGAAAGGCAACAGAAGTTTGGCATGAAGGCGCCTCCAAAAGCCAAGTAAAACCGGGCTTCTATTTGCCTTCGCTGTTCCCAAAACCTTCCCAGTGCTCTTCAGCACGTGCCTCCTTCCCATACAGACACGGGCTGGTTTCTGTTGTACTTTGCCGAGCTACCGCTGCAGCCAGTGGAAGCGGGAGAGAAGGCTGGGAGGCCCGGAGCTCCCTGAGCCAAGTCCTCCATCAATTATGTCGGATTTGAGAGAAACGCCCCACCCAGCATCTCCCACCGCCAACCTGGCACTGACCACCAGGAACGAAAGCTGGCTGTAACTCGAGGGGCAGCATGACAGGCAGAGAGCAAACATGATCTCTGGAAAAACTACTACTGATGGACAGTGCTGAGAGAAGCGATGCATCAGTTCAGAGTTAAACGTGCACCAGGGGACCATCAGATTTAAAGGCAATTTCAGGCTCTTTCTTGGTTTATGGAAGAGTCAGAAGTTGAAACGCTCCTCAGGCCAAAAAAGGCTGAGTTCTGAGAAACACTGCTACATTTCATGTCAAATTCACTGGTGATGCCAATGGGTTGATAATGATGCAACCAAAGAGTATTTATTGTATCAGACAGCCAAAGAGCCGAGTTTTGCCAAGAGATTTCCCCACCAGAGTAACAAAAGCTTTCACAAAAACAAAAAAACCAAAAAACCCAACAAAAAAGTACCACCAACATGCTGCCCAGCATCAGGCAGGCTCAGAGCTAAGTGGTAACCTCTGCGCGAACGCCAAACTGCGCGAGACCTGGGAACAGAACTGCCTCCCGCAAGAGCCATCTCCTCTCGCACGTAAAGAGAGCATCTGCGAACAGGAAGGCTGCAAAGTTTACAGCTTCCTGGGGAAGAGGAGCCCTGTCAAAGGGTCGCTCACTGGAGACATTTCCACCAGCCATGAAAGAATACGCCAGGCTAACTTGAAGCTTCAAGAAAAGCATTCTGGGGCACCGACCATAGTTTTGCATAGACTTAAAAATAATCAAAAGAACCCAGAGCATTCCCTAGTTACGGGACACATCCCCATGAAAAGGGGAGTGGGGGCAATTTTTTGTCTGACAATGAGGACAAAGTGCGATGTTTGCTGCTTGGGATGTTGCCATCAGCAGTCCCACTGAGGGAAGCTCCTTTTATCCTGTGCAAAATGGAAAACATGTTTTCTGCAGCGTTCCAAGGGTAGGAACAGAGAAATCTGCCCTCAAGTTCATGGTAAACTTGGGCAAATGCCATTGCTCTATTGGCAGGAAGTCCCCTCAAAGCAAGCCAAGGTACACTGCAAAGTGTTTTTGTGTCTGCCTGACAAGCATCTGGGTAATAGCTTTGGCTTCACGAGAGCTGGTTCTAAACAGAAGGAGAAGTGGGACAATTTCATTGACTAAAAAACTATCTCCCAAATGGTGGCACTGCAGTCAGCGATGGCTGGGAAAAATTGTCTTTCACAGGGCCAACAGTATCATCAAAACCAGGAGGCAGGTTTAATCGGTACCACAACCTGGATGCTCTTGGCATCTTGTCCTTGGGCACAGACTGCATCGTATCCTGCCATTTCGGACATGAGCCTGCGCGAGTCAATGCTACTACTCAAGAAAGTGAGACGAGGGATCCAGGCCATGGGCCTATGGATGCTTTAAGAAAGAAATGCTGTCAAATGATGCGGTCCTCTCCTGCCCCTGCCTCTTCCAAATCCCATGTGGTCTCCTCCATCTCCTCATGCCAG
This sequence comes from Dromaius novaehollandiae, assembly GCF_036370855.1. NCBI lineage: Eukaryota > Metazoa > Chordata > Aves > Casuariiformes > Dromaiidae > Dromaius > Dromaius novaehollandiae. The sequence continues at coordinate 33,908,691 of NC_088103.1, read as the reverse complement.
TACAAAGTTGTGTATCACTGTGCTTTGAACTGGGTTTAGGGAGCCGAACCAGGTTGAAATAGAATAGCAAGAAGAGTAAGATTGGGACTTTCAGTGACAGTTTATGTCACTTTAAGAGTGGGTGAAACTGCAGCCCCAGCCTGACTACACTGCAGAAAAAGGTTACTAAACATCTGTAGAGTAAAATGGTGAGAAAAGGCTGAAGATGACATCTCCAGCTCTTTCTCACTTGCTCCTGGATTGCTGACTCTGACAAGAGGAGACAGACATTAACTGCAGCTGGTTTCCAGTTTTTATGATAGTGGTCAGTACAAATGGTACACATGCTGCCTGGAGATAAGATGGAGAAAGATATGTTTCAGAAAAATTCTTTGCTTATCTTGCAGCAAGAGTCAACTTGAGGCAGTAGATCAGCAGACACTGTTTTTAATGCCTTTCCTGGGGAGAGCGCCTCTAAAAGTAATTGCTCTTGTGCTCCAGAAGAGACTTGAGGGAGCCCAGTCAACACCAACTGAAGAGACCTGCCCCCCTCACGGTATCTATCTTGGTAAAAAGCACATTGAATATTGGTCTGACATAGACTGGAGGGGGGCATCCAGCCTGAGGCCACCTCCAGGACATTTGGGAACACAATCTGGAGAACAGCCCACATTGACAGACCTGGATATTAAGCGGGGAGCGGGGCTGGAGGTACAGAAGGCAGGGGATGAGACGGCACAAGTAAGCTCTCTTGCCTTTTCTTGATGTTTAACACACAGCAGATGAAAGTAGGCCAGACTGGGCAAGAGTCAGGATCTGCACAATAAGACTAGGTGCCAAGAGAGCTCGCTGCCTTCTTTGGATTTATGAATTTTACCAAGCCGCATTAAAAACTGGCTAAGATGACTCTGCCATCTAGATTAGGCTACAAAAAGTACAAGAAAATAAGGAAATAACTTCTCCTGTTTATCACGATTTTCTGCATATTTGTGACATTTGTTTCATCTGCCATACTTTTTCAGCTAGACTTTGCAGTGGCAGCATCTCTCTGAAGCACCAGCTGAGCGATAACAGAGTAGCCAAAGGTGAAGAGTCTGAGACACTCGAGAAAGAGAAAGCAAATATAACCAGGTAGGAGACTGCAAGAGAGGCAAAGAATAGGGCAAACTGCTCTCAGAAAAAGGACACGGTTGTACTGAAGGATAAGATAACATGGGGTGAGAAAGAAAAGATGGGACTAATGTGTTGACTGAGAGCTTTGGAGACTGCAGCAAAGTCTTGGAAACGAATTCCTATTATAAAGCTGACCTGGAACATGTACGTGTTACAGCAGTTGCTGGAGAGTTTCAGCAACTAACCGGATCCCTGCCAAAATTTTCTGGCAGCGTGCTTTTTGGGGAAAAGAGCTGTCTAGAGATTCCAAGGGGAAGCGTGCAGAAGATTAGCAAAATGCACAAAATCAGCAAAAACATCATCTGTGCAGCCTGCAAACAGAACATTTCTTTCCTGTACAACCCGTCTCCTAAGACCCAAATATTCAAGATCTTTTCGTCTTTCAGAGACAGAGGTGCTCAGTATCACTGCTAAGGAGTAAACCAGAAAAAAATAACAGAAGCTGCCAGAATGAGGCAAAACGGAGGGTACAACTAGAAGCAAGCTCTGCTTTGTTGCACCGTACTGTAACTACCCGACCAGCTAAGCCTGCTCACTTTGCAAGGCTCCCGTTGAGATCACCCATGCACCGTGACACCTCCCTGTTTCCACGCTCTGCAGTTCCCCAAGCACAGCACACTACTCTTCCAGCCACACCATGCAAAAATTCTTCTACCTCCTTGCGTGCTGTTTTAAAAGCCTCGGGAATTGTCTAATTCCATGCCCATCCTCAACAGGCACGGGAGACAAGGATGCACGTCAGGAGATGGGGATTTGATTCTCAACTCGCATTATACGCTTAAACTTGGCAAAAGCCAGAACTTCTGAGCGTCAGTTCTTAACCTGCAAAAAGCGGTAACTGCATTCCTCGATTACCTTCTCTCCTCTATTTTGAAAAGTGGTATTTTGGAACATTTAAGCCATAAAACACCTGTCAGGCCTGGACAAAGGCCAACGTTAGAAAACTCCAGCAAATCACAAGCACATCATAACGGACCTGAACAGAAACCATTAGTAAGCTAAATCCGGTGGCTGCTGTCGTTCTCCCCAGACCACGGTTTCCCCCTTGGACACTGTGAGCTCTCCGAGGAGCCCAGAGAACTTGTTAGTCTAAAAAGCACAACCACCATCCAAATAGGTGCCCTCACCCCCATATAGGGAATTTCAACAGTAAAGTCCCCCTCCAACTTTTGCTTTTTAAAATCCCATTCTAAGAAAATAAAGACAGCTTTATTCATACCGGATTTTTTTTTCATGTTCTTGTATGTGCCACCACGCCCAGCTCCAGCTTGAGCTAAGAACTAATTAGACCTTTATACAGCTATATTATTAAACCTGCATATAGTCTTATTATTTGGCAACACAGCACTATTTTTTTTTTTTTAATAAGAGATGGGTGGGGAATCTGAACGAAGCTGTTATCTAATTTTAAACGCAGGCTGTCCACCTGCTTGGCATATCATGTTCTCCATTCCTCCACTCCACCCCTTAGCAAAATAATACCTTGATTTTGCATCCTATTCTCCCCTACCTTCAAGAGCTAGTTTATAATTACTGCACACCTTTTACTTGCTGTCTAGAAATTTTGAGATCAGCCATTTTCAAAAACAAACTTCCCTCCAACTCAAAAAGGCAACAAGATACTTTTTATGGGAAATCTTCCCAGGGGCCACTAGACAGGATCACGTTTCGGAAGGCACGTCTACGGAAGACGGACTAGTTCCCCTTTCCATCTCAAATGCCACCCTCCTCTGCCGCTCCTCCCCTCTAAGCTACAGCGGTAAATAAATAGGGGATTTAATTCAGCAGGACTAGCAAGAAGGCTTGTTTTCAGGCACACAATAGTACTGGTGGTGTGAGAAAGTCAAGAGGAGCAGCAACTTCTCAAAAGTTGCTTTAGTACATGTATACACTGGTTAAAAATCAAAATGTAGAACAAGCGGGAAGCCATACTTAAAAGGTTTTGCTAATATAACTGCTTATTAACCAAAAGTTAGTAATAACTTTTAAAGAGCTAATCTATTTGCAAGCATGTAAGGCTGTTGCTCTCCACACCATCACTTCACTGCTCTTATGAAGCCTATTTACATATACTATCACTGCTATTCACCTTGAGGATGTTAAGAGTGCTTCACCGCACATGCATACCAAAGATATTAAACAATTCCTGGGACAAGAGATGAATTCTGCGGCCATGGTCTCGTGCACTAGAATATGACCATTCATTTAAAAGGCTTCCTTGCCCCCTTCCAAAAAAATGTCAGGAATCAGAGTTTCTAACACTCACAGTGGCAAAGAAAGCTTTGAAAGCATTAACAGACTGTAAATCAATGATGGGCATATGCCTGAAATTGCAGAAAGCCTAGAAGAACAGAATTCATGTTTGCGCTACTCTCCTCCTCTCAGTGTGGTACACGATGCTCTCTGCAATGCAGGAGTGTGAATCTCAACAGAGTAACCCATTCCCCCCAGGGACCCATTCAGCAGTGTGTGACATCAATATGTTTATTCCATGATCTCAGAGTGACTTGTGTCCTTGGCCTCGAAAGAAGCCTGAAATATTCTCTTTCCCTGTAATAAAGTCTGGTTTTTTTGTTGTTGTTTTTATTTTTTTCTTCTTCCAAGAAGTTATATGATGTAGCCAGGCACTGTCAAATATAAAAGTCGGTACCATACAAAGAATGCAAAGATGATTAAATCATTTCAGTAAAATGGCAGGGAGCTGTTGTTCTGACTGCATTGTTTATATGCAATTTAATTAAGTCTCCCTTTCAAGATGTACATGGGAGAAATATGGCGACTATGCAACAGCTTCAGTGTGCAGCCGTACTCAAGGCTGTTGCTGAATTTAGCTCCTGCTTGCCATAGAGTATATAAGCCCTTGGATACATGACTCTTCCTGTACATTCTCACCCACACAAATCCAAAACAGGACTTGACCTTCCCCACTCTGCTCTGTCTGTGTATCCCATACAGCCCGAACAAACTCCAGCCATCTGTCCGGCCAGCGCTGCTGACTGCTATGATCTGAACCAGACGGTCCAAGGAGGCCACGTGCTCACGCCTGCTTCTCAGCCTGCTGAGGTCCCTAGAGCTACCCTGCAGGTCCTGAATCATTTCTTGAGCTGCCTGGAGATACCTGAAAACAAAGCTGCTGTAAAAAGTCCACAAAACAGCATCAAAGTTCAAATCCTGTCATTAGGATCTACACAGCCAAGCACTATACTCTGACTCATGGTACATCTTGAAGAAGCCTATTAAAGTCTTGTTTAATTTACAGTCACATCCTCCAAGCTTCACTGGTTACACTGAAAAGTAAAAGCAAGCTTCCACGCTAAAGCATGAAGTCTGCCCTTGGATCCAGGTTAACTGGCAATCTTTCTGTACGTATAATACATTTCCATGCACACGTTACTTTGAGAAAGTGAAACTGTTGGCATAGCAGTGGGATTAAGTTGGTAGCACAGTTACGTAAAAGCTACAAGATGCCACAGGTGTGGTAAGAAATTAAACCGCCACATTAGAGACTGGTGATATTGTGCAGAATACCATACTTCCAAGTGTCTGGAGCACAGATGTCTTCTCAGCCTAGGTTCCTGGCAGTATAAGAGCATCAATATCCAAAATCCTTTATGTTCCTCCATGGGAAAGGAAGACACTTTCAGGTCAGACACTACTCTAGAAGTCTGCCTTTCAGATTCAGCATTTCTTACTTTCAGCTTTCCCTTTTTCCCTATACCTTTGACAGAGTCTTGCTGATCTGCTTTGACTGGCCTGCTGACCTCTAAAAAGACTTAGCAGGTATATTCACTTGACCACTCACTAGAAACAGGGTAAGTTTTAAATCCCAGGTGATGAGGAAGTGCCCAGAAGACAGTAAAGGTTACAACAGGTGACATAGGTTCTTCAACGTATTCAGCTACTCTCAAACAAAACAAAATTCACCCAAGGAACTGTGCTCCAAGCAGAGTGCTTCCTGTAAGAGAATAACAGTTCTTCTCCCCCTTGCTTGGGAGGACAGCTTTAGAAAGATTAATCACATGTAAACTATTGTTCTTGCAAATAAATAAAACAATAAGATGAAACTAATTGAATTAATTTTCTGGTTGAGTATCAAACCCAGAGTTGATACTGGTTGCGTATCAAACTTGTCCTTGTTGGCATCTTTCCTTCAAGTGTTTTCCCCACTCATACACAATGTTATTTTGAGTTATCACAGCAATATTGCCCAAACCAACGAAAAGGCTGAACACCAAGTAACTTTCCAGTCCTGTAGGTGGTGGGAAGACCCATTACTCCCCGAACGGCAGGCAATGCCAGTTCCAACAACCCTACGTCCCTTGTCGTATCAGGTCAACACCAGTTTGCATTGCAGTTAAATACAGTGGCAACGCATAACAAGGGCTGAATACAATACCCCACGGGACACATGCCAGACTTGTAGTATGACAGCCATGCAGTTTAGGAAAGGAAGCCATGCAGAAAGGAAGGACTTACACCAGAGTTCATAGTAGTAGTTGCAACACTGGGACTGTCCACAACAGTGGCCCGTTTCACATATGTAACTTTGATTGTTGACACCCATGCAGGTTTCCTTGTCCTAAAATTAAACAGACACACTTTTAAAATGTTTTGTCAGTATCTTCTGTAAATATATTGTACCTTTTGCCCAAGCATCTTCAAACATTTTGAAAAACACAAGTTATGGTCCTGGGAAATTCTAAAATACATAAAGAGATTAAAATACAGCTCAGGATCACCAAAGAGTATCCACCACCATTCAGAAGGAACTCCCACATCTCCAAAGTCAAGAGTGACATTGCTTTAGCAGCTAGACAGCGCTGCTTTCTTACCATCCCTTTCCTTTTCCATTAAAGTTATAATGCTTTGGGAGCCAGGCATTCACTTAAAGAGGAGATGTTGTTTGTTCCACGTTTTACACAATATTGCTGCATTACTGGGGCTGAATGCCAAGTGGAGGAAACGCATTCACAAACAGAACATTATAACTTGGGAAAAGGCTGCTTGGATTCATTTAGATCTAAATGATAATTACAGTATGTTCCTGCAAGATTCCAATCTAAAATGATTCCTTCATAATTAGCCATGTGCTTTATATGAGATCAGCATTCCTGTAAAAATTCTTCCCGAAATAGCGAAGCATTCTGCGAGCAGAGCCAAATCAGCTGCACTTTGTCACCCGGCAGTCCTCAGGACACTTAAGAGATGGAAAGGAGCTATGGTGTGAGCTCCCAACGCCCCGCACAACGCAGAACTGCCTCACAAGTGGCTCTATTTTCCCTGCTTTGACCAGTCTGAAAACATGGGTAGCAAAAAGTACAAAATAGGAGAAGAAAACAGAAACACTTTTATGGGTCGTGGTATATACCTCCTCTAACAGTGCTGGAGCAACCTGGAAGCTAGAAAACAGCACAGGAGCTCTTAAAAAACAAACCGATCTTAGGAAAACACACTGATGCTGCAAGCAAACCTGTAACAAAGCCTAAAATTTTCACATAATTTCACTTAACTTTTCTTATCAATACGGCAAAGAAGATTTGGGGAAGTTTATACTGAAAGATGTACTGAAAGCATTCATCTTATAAGTACCGCCTTTAAAAAAAACAAAAAGGCAGGAAAAGCAGCAAAGGCAACCAGCAGGCACTCTCTGCCTTAAATAAGCAGGCAACATTTCACCTTTTGGTTAACACCCCCCTGAGAGGATGTCAACACTTGCTGAACTGCACTGGTTCTGTATTTTACATTAAGTGCACCACCGCCACGCTTCTTGGATGCCTCTGTGTAATCGTTATAGGTGCAAAATATAACATCTACTTTAAGTTATGAACCTTTCACCAGAGCACCTCACCAAACAAGCAACGTAAGATGGTAATTTCAATGGAGAGGAGTCCTGCACTAAGTGCAGGAAAAAAATCTACAAAGGTAAATCAAAAGTGTAGACCGAGACAGTCTTAAAACAGCATTTGTTCAAACTTCATAGCCAAAATGACTGCAGTTTTAGAGGCTAAGTTTCCAAGAGAGGAATTGCTCTTGATATTCAACACAGCTCACAGGTTACCAATATCTCTGTGTATTTTATTGCCTTTTTTCTTTTTCTTTAAACAAGTGTTCTTTCACCACTTCAGTAAATACCCAAACTATAATTGGCTGTAATGATGCAAGTGAAGCCCAGCTCCCTGTTTTTCTTAAGGAGACTCCTATTTTGGGATCCAGGCAAGTGAGAGCATTCGCCCACCACGCAGCACCCCAACTGGAGTCGCACCTCCAGGGGCGCTGGCATTCTGGGACCCCACACGCGAGCACCCGAACTAGAGCAGCAACATAATTTCTAGAAGAAGAAAATCCTCCTATCACCTATCGTACAACAGAGAGGACCCCACACTGCATTTTTCCCATAAGAAGTCACACCGACTTTTGCAAGGGTTTTGACTGCGCAGGGTGAGGGCGCAGCTCTACATGAGACATACTGCAGGTGTCACCGAGTGCATGAAATACCCTGGGAAGTACCCACAGGTCATCTCCTTAAAACTCACCAGCAAGGGCACCAAGACAGAAGAGTGCCAGCCTTTTATTTCCAGGGAGGGAGGAACATTCTGCTGGACAGACCAGTCAAACTGCTTCACTGCACGAACCTCAAGCAAACATTTTATTGTCTTTTCTTGAAATGCCCCATGTCAGTAACAGACACATCATCTTCCTGTAGGGTAAGGAGGTGTTCTCCGTCTAACTACAATGCCTGATAGGGACTTTCAGTGGAGAGTGTTGAGGCAGCATAGCACTTTCTGCTTCAGGCACAGAATTCATTCCAAAAAAATGTAGTTATAGTCAGCAAAAGAACTAGAAACAGGACACGCACACCTACTCTCTTATCTGTTCTCATTAGTTTATTTACAGTTTTCCTCACTTTTGTTGGCCTTGCAGAGTTAATGCAACTGAAGAACAAGATAGATTTTGGCTCTCACATCAACAGAATTGAGAAATTAAGATCCAGTTGCAAAACTGCAATCCTGTTGATAAACCATAAGGCAGAAAGTCCCCAGCTGAGGTCTGCAGTTGTGACACATGAAGATCAATGTGGCCTGCTGAACAAGCAAATGAATCATTTGAAGTTGGTGAAAGCACAGAGTCCTACAGTGTCATTTCAGGCACTCCCTTGCATCACAGCACCCATTTGTCCTTCACCACCTATGCTTATTCTAAAAGTTTTGTTCCATTCAATGTTGCCTACCTCAAAAAGCAGAAGCGTTCAGGAACACAGTCCTGTCTGTTGGCAGCAGCAACTTGTAACAGTATCAACATCACTAGATTTTCCCCAGTTAAGACCTTGCAGCAGTATTTTCAGAGGCTTTCACCACACCACCCCTTAATTTGAACTTCCTGACTCCCTCTTGCCACGCTTATTAGATTTAGGATGACCTTTCCACCGTGCTGTATGATTATGCATGGGGTTGCTTCCTGTTAGCCCAGCTGGCAAACAGGTCTACAAGGGGATGGCCCAGTCTGTTGAAAAGAAAATCCCCAACAGAGGTTGGTATGCTGCAGGCTGTTCCTGTCTGCTTTTGGAGATTTAGTCTCAAAAGACATCCTGCTTTCCTATTTAAAAGTAGAACTGGCTGCATTCAAGACTGTGGCATACGCTTAGTGTTTGGAGCTTCTTTACATATTGGCTAAGAGAAAGCATCTTCCTTAACACCTAAGTGCTTGCACCTAAAGAGAGCTCAAGGCTTGAAAGCCCTTGGGCTGCCAGCCACCATCAGTGCTCCTCAAAGGCCGAGCAGGATGCAAGACCGGGTGTCCTGTGCCGACTGCACCAGCAGCAGGTGGGATGGGCAGGTCCTCCTGGAGCCTTTCTGCAGCTCTCTGCCAGCTCCACCACAGATGGATTTCTGGGAATATGGGAGCTGCCAGACTACGCTCCCTATGCCAGATCCAGAACTGTCACACTTGTTTCCAAACAGTTTCACAGAATAATTTAATTTGGAAAGGCTCCCAGCAGGTCACACGGTCTAACCCCCTGCTCAGGGCATGGCTACCTTCAATGTTGGGTTGCTCGACTCAGCATGGGGGAAGAGTTAAAGGTAAAGGCACTAAATCTTAAGTCGTCTATTAGACAAAGCTTCTAGTACAAGGAGAGCAGCGCTTTGGACAATGTTACAGATGTCTCCTTTGGATTAAGTGTTGCAGTTTCCTATCCTCTTCCCTCTCGAGTCAAAAATTGTTTCTGTGAAGAGTTGAGACTAGTGTACATTTTCTTCCACTGTTGTGCAAACAAAGGGAGAGGTTACGTGCTGCCTTCAGTACAGGCCAAGACACAATCCATACCATTTTTTGTTAGGAATTGAACTACTGCCAAGCACTTCGATTAGGCTTTGATTTGATAATTAAATCCCCTTCGACACCTTTCATACCATCATTGTTGTATTATCTTTACTTACTTCTCCCATTCATTCTTCATGTTATATGATACCAAGTTATAACTACTTAAGACATATCAGCAATGGAGTTATCTATACTCTAAACATTGTCTCCAGGACATATCATCACAAGTACTTGTACTATTAAAGTACACAGTCTCCTCTTTCACACCAACAAGCATGGACAAGGCATAGGATTGACAGAGTAGTTTTAGAGATAAGAAATGTGGAAATATGAAAAAAAAATCTCATAGAAGTAAAGCTGGAAGACTCACATTTTGCTGATCTGCCTTTGTTCTTAGTTTCCATTTCTAATAGTACTTGTAACAACCATTTAAATCATTCTTAGCAGCAGGGAGATTTTATTGAACTATTAAAGTACACAGTCTCCTCTTTCACACCAACAAGCATGGACAAGGCATAGGATTGACAGAGTAGTTTTAGAGATAAGAAATGTGGAAATATGAAAAAAAAATCTCATAGAAGTAAAGCTGGAAGACTCACATTTTGCTGATCTGCCTTTGTTCTTAGTTTCCATTTCTAATAGTACTTGTAACAACCATTTAAATCATTCTTAGCAGCAGGGAGATTTTATTGAACTACTGGAAAGGGTTTTTTTTTTTTTTTTTTTTTAAACTCATCTTAATAAAGAAAGGAAAGAGAAGGGTTTCTTCCCATAGCACTTTCTTCTAGCCACTGGCTATTGCATTCCAGTGCAGGCTTCCCTGCTGAAGGACAGTCTTGTTTTCTGGTTGTCCAGGCAAGCACATCCCTCCTGGCCAGCTCACTGCAGACGCCTCCAGACAGGATTACTAAGCAGCGTCTACACGGGTCTGTTCTCAAAGAACGTTCTACTCAATTAAAGCAGAATATTCCTGTCTGGCAACTAAGAAGCCTGAACATGCCATCCGTTATCTCCCTCCTGCAAGCCTAAGAGATTTCCAGCTCATTTCAAGGAGTTGCCTTTGTCCTGTAAAGCAGCACGTACTCTGGGCTGTAGGTACATCACTGTGTCTCTGGCATTATCCTAAGAGCTGACACAAATCGGGGAAACTGCAGTCACCAGACCCCAAACCTGTATGAACTTTCAAGAGAAGGCTCTCCAGCCTTGGAGTCTGTTTTCTCTCCCCATCTGGTCTAACTGGGACTATTTGATGAACCTGGTGCAGGCTTTTTCTTGAGAAACTGGGCGAGTTGGCAAGACATCATTGTAGTGGGTTTGGAGAATCTCTTCGTAGTTTAGATGTGGTGATTCGGATTAGTTTTTCCTTTGTGTGATGAACAGACTTTATAACACAACTTTGAATAAAAATGAAATTATTTTTTCTTATTTCCCTGTTGATACCTTGGCATTTGACCAATAACCATGCTGGCAACTGTGCCAGTAGCACACTTTCCCTGTCAAGTGCTTTACAAATAAACCTTAAAATATCCAGACAAGATTGATATAGGGAGAACTCAAGGCAGTGCCATATGCTGTCATGTCTGAAGCTACAGCAAACATTAATGTCAGTGCCAGGGATAAAAGCCAGTTATTTTCTCCACCTTCCAGTCTAGTATTGGACCTTTGCTGGAGGCCTACGTGACAAATTAAAGGTCAAAATCTGGGGCATGACCAAGACAGGAGGTACTCATGCAGATCTGTAGGGTGCCTGAACTGCCATTCATTGCAAGGAAGGAGGGAACCAGACCTCCTCATACTACTTTTGTAAAGTTCTTCAGTATTAAATGGTTGGGTTTAATATCCGTAAGTCTCTGTTAGAATTCTGGATCCAACGTAGGAAATGGAAGGAAATGACAACTGATTGACAAGGAAGTATCATTATAGTAAAAAGGATCAAGGGACTTCAAAACATACTTCTACTTAATAAAAAAGAAAAAAGAAAAAAAAGGCAGTTAACCTGGTAACATTATTATGTCAAAAAGGAGAAAGAGGAAGATGAGCAAACTCCAGACTAGTATGACTATTTTCCAGGCTGAAAATTAGTATGTGCAACTGCAGCAACAAACATTGCAAGACCACACTCAGAAGTGCACAGCTGGCAGTGAACCACCTACAAAAGATGACTCCTCGGCTGGCATTAGCCAGGTAACTAAACCCAGCAGTGGCCAATACCGCCAAGATCTAATAACCATTTTAGTTTTCTCCTCCATCTCCTGTTTCCACAGAAGTCTTGCCTCCATTACCCTAAATACAAGCACCTTATATTTATCTGACCCCTGTTTGCTGTTGAGCCTGCCGAGGTACCTAGTCACCCTCACCTTGGTAGTACGCAGACACCATCAGCGGGACATGGTGAGAAGACCAGCTGGCTGATGGAAGACTGCCAAGCTGGCATGGGCCTGAGGGCAAGCTGCTACTGGTTTTAACAGGACTGAGGCCCAAACCCATGACTGCTCTAGACCTTCTGCCTTCGGGGCTCTCACAGGGAACTTGGTAATAAGCATCCATAAAAAAAATAAAAATAACCTGACCTAGTTAGTTTACTAATTGCATTACTTGTGGGCAACAATCCTTTGCTTTCGGCACCTAGCCACCCCCAGGACAACATAGCAGGGTGGATTTAAGCCAGTGACCAAAAATATTTTATGCTGCCAGTCTAATTTAGACTGTCCTTACTGTTTCCAGACCAGCCAAAACCTGGTTTTATTTCACAAGTTCACGCCATATTATAAATGCTTTCAAACTACAGCCCTTATCTAGGACCACAACCTATACGATAAACACTTTTTCTTAGAAATAGCGAAAAATGACGGACTGAGCTGTCACAATCTTCAGAAAAACGTATAAAACCTATGCATTTTGAGTAACTCGCAATCAGGCCTTGAACCATACCTATTCTTTAAATACCTGGAGTCACAGAATGGAAGAGCTTATCCTTATCTTAAATATATGCTAGAAACAACAAGCAGAAAAAACTGTATTTGATCCTGCTATTTACGAGTTACCACTTGGCTTTTACTCAAGTTCACGCATGAGGCTATCAGCAGTGTTTGTCAGCCCTGCCCATCATCAACGCAACGCAAACACAGCGCTGCAGATGATGAGCAGAGACAAGGCGATGAGCGTCCCTGTGCAGATAAGAGACCTGGGCGACTGCTGGTCCAAGAGAGCATGAGACTGCAATACCAAATCACATAGAGAACATAAAATGTTAGACCTTTGCAACGTAAAAAACAAAAATCGCCCCTCTCAGCAAGCGCTGTGCCTTTGGTGAGGTGGGCTGAACGGAGGCACGCGAGCTTGGTAAAGGTGAAAGCTGCTTTAGTTGCTGCGAGCTCCTGGAACTGCAGGTATCGGTGTCTGCCAGCACCCAGGGGACAAATTCCCGCGAGGTGGCCTTATGACGGACAGCTGAGGCCAGGGAATAAATTAGGTCCGGACAACATTTTTTCAGGATACACCCTGAACAAAGTTTCCCAAATGTGAAAGAGAAACCAGTGTTAAACACAAACATCAAGATACTCCTAGGACATGTCCCGGGCACAATGAAGGTCTCCAAACTGGGAAGTCGGATCCACAACGTTTACTGCTTTGCTAATGCCAGCAGCAGGAGAATCCTATCTAAAACGCCGAGATTGATCAGCCGCAGCAAACGCCTTTACCCAGAAAAGCTGCCGAACCTCCAAGGTTTTATTAACCTTTATCCAAGGAACAAATCGGTTTCTAGCAGCCCTTTACCTTGGAGAAACACTCGCGCTATCTTTAAAGGGCCACTGTCCTTTCGAAGCTCACGGATGCTTTGACAGGCTTTAATAAGAGCTGGTTTCACTTCTGTTTATTGCGAGCTGCACTTTTGGACGCCAGGCACAGTCGCTTCCAGCACGTGAAAGTGTTTACTTCTCCAACGCCTTGCTAGAAGCTTCCCAGCGGCCGGCACGGCCCGGCCCTCTCGCGGCACAGATACGCTTCCAGGAACCGACAGCCCAGCGCGCCGAGAAAGCTGCACTCGGCTTTGCCTTTTAAACCACCAAACGGTTGACAGCGCTGAAAACCTCAAGCAGTTAAAGTGAAAATTAAAAAAAAAAGTTAGGAATCCAACATGTTGCTTTTTTTTTGGTTTTGTTATATTTTATCTATGCAGTGAACTGCATAAGCATGTTCGAGCTTCCACCTGCAACCAGAAGGCCAAACGCTCACTTCAAAACGAAAGCCAAGATCGTCCCCAACCATGTTTCCTGGGATGGGAGCTTTAAAAATACACCCACGTTGCCCTGACGTCAGATGGAGCTGACCTAGCTTTTTAGGCATTTAAGCATCATCCCCTTTGCAACATGCACTTTTGAAGAAAAAAAATGTTTTTTAATAGTAAGGAACTATAAAGATCAAAATTTCTTCCTCCTCAATGCACCAAATCAAACACTACTGATCCCTCCTGAGGAAGGGCACGCAATCACAGTCTATCAACCAAACTAGGCATGTAAAACAGCTTAAAAGCTGGTCTTGGTTTTGCCCCAGTAAATGCAATGGTAGTTGATAGTGTCATCACGTGCCTGGCCGCCCACCCGCCTTGCTGCAATGCTGTGAGCGGCACCCTTTCTGCTGAGCAGGAACAGCAACAAAAGAAAAAAAAAAAGAAAAAAGAAAAAAGACAGACATACATCCCGGGCACCCAAAAGCTCGCTGTCCGAGCACAAGAAGAGCCAACTGAGGCGACTGAACCGCGCAGCTCACTAACAACCCTTCCTTCCTCTCAGCAGCGGGCAAAGTAATATCTGAATACCGCAGGGCACAATCCTAAATATTTAGATTTTTCAAAGTTGAAAAAGGACAAAAACTGAAGTTGAAGCACCTCCCCAAGCAGCTCTTTCCCACCGGGTCCCTCCTCAGGGGATAAAAATAGCCAAGAGCTTTGCTCAGCTGGTCTTGAGGCAACACCTTTCTCAGCTTCCTGCATCTGCCTCCGTTTCTACGCTAAAAAGTTGCAAGCAGAGAAAAAAAAAACACCATCTTCCCCCTCCGCCCCAAGATAAACGGGTGCTCGCGGTCGGAGCAAACAAAGCTAAAGCACACCTAGCTTTAGGTTTTGTACCCCATGATCCCCAAAGGCTTTTTAAAACCAAAAAGCTTCACCTACAAAAATGCAGCCGTGCTGCTGGTGCCCGGGCGAAGGGAAGACTCTGCCCTGCGCGCTGACACGGGAACTATCGCAGCCACCGCCTTCAGTCGCAGAAGGTCACTGGGCTGGAGGTAGTTCCCTCTGCAAAACTGCTTTCAAACCAGCCGGGTGGGAGGGAAGGGGGAGCCGCATTTCACCAAAAACTGAACTGATAAGGGAAAAGAGACAGCAGTGTTTACTCAGCAGTGTGTTGCAAGTCCGCCTGCCTTCGTTTCAAAGCAATGGAAAGTTAGTCATTTAAAACACACTTCGGATATATCTTGAAGTTTTAATTCTGAACAAGCGACTCTAAACAGCACTCTATCACGTAATATCTATTTATTGGGGATTACGGATCCTGGCAGCACTGGAAAGAGCTTAGAGTCAGACCCCCCCCACCAGACATGCCTCCCAGACCAAAAAAAGGTTTTGCCCTGCCCAAAGCCCGAGAACAAATAGTTGGCACCCTCCTCCCGGCCAGGAGCAGCCGGGCAGTTGCTACTGCTTCTCATTCCACTCGATATTACCGGCTATTAAATTATCCCGAGTTTCTGGTGCAAGCAGAAGCTCCCCAGACCGTTTAGCAAGTCCGCAAACCAGGGGTCCCAGCACTCTGCCCTTGTCTGTTCAGTGACCTTCGTAAAAGATGAGCTACAGATCTGGCTATATATATGAAACATATATAAATGTTCAAAATATTGCCCACACAAGAAAACTGCTCAAAAGTTTGGCACAAGTTTTTGAGCAATATAAATATGTATTCCCGCGTTAAGGACTGTGGAAAACACCCTTAAAAACCAAGCAAGCAGAAACTCTCCAGGAGAGCAGCAGAAGGAACCACCCCGCTGCTAATCCCCCAACGACACAACCTGAGAGAGTTTCCTCTCCTCGCTAGCTGCGTTTTGCTCCTTCCTTGCAAGTCAAAAAGCAGTTCTCGAGCCAGCGGCGCTGCCGAGCAAACACCGCCGGCGGGGGAGCGCTGCTTGCACCGTTCTCTTCTGGGAAAGCCAGAAGTCATTTCCTTATGGAAAAAAGGAAAAGAAAAGTAAATAAGCCGCATCCTCCAGCTGAAGGAGCCGCGCTGAAGCCGGTTACCTGTCTGAGACCCAACAGGAAAGGCATGCTGCAGGCTCATCGTCCACGCCAGCGCCTGGGAACAACGGCATTTAAAGCCCCGCGGGACCCATTTCCTCGGCGGCTGCGGGCAGCGCGCGCCCGCGATCCTGTTTGACCCGGGCTTCCTCGGCTGGGAATGCAAAGTAAACAGGGTCCGGGGCCACGGCCCGCACGCGCTGGCTCCCCCTCCTCCTCCTCCTCCCACCCCCGTGACATATCTCAGACGCAGACGAGCGGGGCTGTTTGCAAGAGGGAAATGACATCAGGTCAGGCAGCGCTGAAAAAAACAAAACGAAAAAAAAAAAAAGCAAGCCCCATGCAACCCAGGACCTTAAGGCAGCTGCTGGCCGCTGCCAGGCAGCTGGCCGTGAGCAGAGGGCGCGTGTTCAGCGGCGCGGGACCCTGGGAAAACCCATTAAAAACGCCGGCAAGGAGCAAGGGAGCCTCGGTGGCAATTAAATGTCACTAGCGAAACCCCTGGGATTTTGGTAAAGCCGTCGCAGATCCAAGCCGCCCCGTGCACCCTGCCTACCGCCACTTCTGCAATTTTTTGGCGCAGTCCCTGCCGCGCTTTCCAACCCTCAGCCACCCCGCTAAAGAAAGCGGGCTACTGCCCCCGTTTCAACGGCATCAGGATCAGGCCTCTAGGGCGTAACAGGGGCGTCTCTCGGTCCCTGTCCCTGCACAGAAAACACGAAGGGCCCCCAGGGACGGTCTCCAGCTCCCCTCGAGCTCTCGTGCCAGCGGGCTGTTAAGCCTTGCAAACAAGCCCATCCTGTGGGATGCGGGCTGGCATTTCTCGTCTGTCCTCCCATGCGCAAGGGGCACAGCAAGTCCCACAGCAACACGGGAGATGACACTGCAGAAGGGGATCTAAATTTAACTCCCTTTTATGCCTCTACTTTAAAAGTTCAGCGACCTCTTTTTTTTTTTGTTGGGTGCTTCTGGTTACTGGGCAGCTGCCTCCGTCCGTCGCACGGGGCCAGGACCTGGCTGTGCGCCGGCCTTTAACACCGCCGGTGGGCTGGGAGACTCTTCGAAGTAGCGCTTATTTTAAACGGCTTTAAAGCCACCAAATAAACTTGTCATTTGAAGTATGCACGGCCCTGTTTTTCCCAAGAAAATAGGCACATAAGTAATTTCCTGAAGGATGCAAAACGTCAGTGTTGACTAGCATGAGCCAGGCAACGGATTTTCCAGCTTTTGGATCAAACAACCTTGCAACCTTTGCTTTTCCAATTACATAGATAAACACCAATGATATAAAAGGGCAGCTTTCTGTTTCAGTAATCTCTTCCATGGCCTTACGCTGCCCTTTGAAATACTCTATTTTGGTGGCTGCTAGCACAGTCCTGGCTCTCGGGGCCAAGCCCAAGCAGCGGTCCCCGGATCCTGGCTGCCGAGGGACCAAGCCATCGCTCCCCCCAAACGTGCTGCAGAGGCAAAGCCTCATTCCTGATCCAAGTCGACACACAAAGGAATATCAGAGGCGATAACTCAGCGGAAAAGCAAACGCATCCTAGTTTACGTGTGAATTTAGCAATCCTGAAGAGACTGACAAGAAGAAGATGGTTTGCAAGCGGGTGTTACCAGACTCAAGAGCAGCAGTCGCCTTCTCTTGCGGACGCCGAGTGACAGCAGCTGGTAACACGAGGGGAATACTGCACAAACCTGCTATAGGTGACTACAGAAAAACCTCTGCAGAGGTAAAAAAAAATTATCCTCTCTAGCCCCAGCAGCTGGAGTAGTTAGCTCATACCTTATAAATCAATATACTCAGTCTTTTCAAAACATTTCGGTTCTCCCAATCTTTGCAATTGCTTGGATATTCTGATTTATATCATTTTGCCCCCTCTTTTTCAAATTCAGAAGTCCTGGCCCCAGTGATGTATCCTGTGGCAATGAGCCTCTTGGACAGTGGCTGTGAACAAAGAGCTCCTTTCATGAGCAGTGAATTCACCATCTTCTAATCTGACTTCCATATTATTAACAAGTGAGAACAGAAGTCCCCATCTATCTTCTCACCCATTCATTACTCTGTACCTGTTTGATATCTTTTACAAGATAGTTATCTTCACAGTCCTCCTAATGTAAGATCTTTCCCAAAGCCTTCAACTGTCTGCTGCCCGTATCTGAAACCCTTCTGATTTTCTATTGCCCTCTGGTTGGAAACACCCAGACCTGAAACAATAATTATTTTAAGGAAAATAACAGCAGCTCTAAGGCAAGCTCAGCATGGATTTCACTTCCTTTATGAGAACCTGGAGCTTAGCATCTGCCACTTATTCCTCCATGACTTGTTGTGCCTCTATCTGAGATATAACAGACAGAGCAAACAAGTTTTTGCAGTTTCTCTTGAGGGCTCAGAAAAGTCAGGACAGATCATGAAATCTGCGTTATTTTGAAAACCTGCTGGTTTAGGGCAAACAACCATTCTTCTTTCTCTGAGGACATCTCAGTGCAAATCCCACTGCAGGTGAGTGGTGAGCAAGCTTCTTTTTTAACAGCGGGAATGAAGACCTCCAGCTTTATCAGACTGTAGTACTGCCCTCCTGAACACGCCATCCGCCCCAGACACTGTGTGCAGGATGCTGCTTGGCAATTTCACAAGCCCAGCACACGCTGTGCCTTGTGATCCCAGGTACTAGCATGTTACTGAAGCAGATGAAGAAAGTTGTCTGGGCCGTTGTAGGATCACCTTCAATGTTTGGTGGGAGATGCGTGTGAGCTGGTTTAGTAACCAGCAAGATGCACTATCCATTTTGATGCGCCCTGAAGAAACAGCTTGACATTTGGAAGAGCCAGTTATGACAGTACGATTGGAATAAAAATGAAGTTGCACAGTTTATATCTGCCAGGCTTGGCGCACAGGGCTAATCTCAGTAGCACCATAATTGGAGTACTAGGCAGAGGCAGGTTTTGAACAGTAGATGTGGGTGGTGTGCAATATCCCCTCAATTAAACTTCAATATTGTGGTTCTGAAAAAAAGCCAGTGCAACTATGCAGGCTGACCATAAAGTTGGAGCAACTGTACCTAAGGCACTTCCATTTGCCCCAGTACACACACTGTTATTTTCACGTTGGCAACAGGAGCATCAGCTATCCGCTGTCATTTGTCAGCCTTGGGTGCTGGAACTGCGACAGCGCAGACCTGTCAGGCACTCGAAACTGCATGGGCGAAAGATGCAACCTGAACGACAGTGACTATCTTCCCCAGTCCTGGAGGTGACTCTGGGAATAAAGTGAAAAGGGAAGGACAAGCATATAGAAAGACATAAAAGCAGATCTCTGTTCCCCTGAAATATGACAACATCCAGGCAATAACCAAGCTCCGTTTGCCTTGACAGCAAAAGCTCCAAAGGGGCTCGTTTGACTGCAAAAACAGCATGAACTGTCGGGAGATCCCCGATGCAATGCTGGATCTGCCTGGAAACCACTGCTGGCCGGGCACCTGTTATCTGCGCGTGAAGTCTGCCCACTTGTTGCTAATTCCTGAAAAGTGAAGGGCCACTTACCCACTAACAGCACCAATGCAAGAAGAGGACAACTTTCCGATATAAGAAGCAGGTGCCCCTGGTTTGTGTCACGTATAGCTTTGGCGCTGCTCACAGAGAACATCATTAATGAATTGCAGAGGACAAACAGGAACATAAGACAGGCAAGTCTGATGCTTAATAATTTCCCAGTACCTACAGTTACAGCTACCTACTGCTTATGGGTATGTGGTCCAAGCAAACCTTGCAGGCAGTCCCCTTCACTCTTAGCATCACTGTATTGTTTAGGAGTGGGGTAAAGAAGGTCTCCTATTTGTGTGCGGTTCAACAAGAAGGCAAGCAATGACACTGAAGTCACTTGTACTTAACGTTTGTTAGGCCAAACTGACTTTGATGTTAGAAGAAAGAATAATTCTAGCAGAAGCCATCATACCTGCTGGAACAGACACGTGAGCCACTGCTGCACCAGACTGTCAGAACAGTCAGTTTTCGCATGCGGTGAAGCACAAGGGCTTGCAGAGGTTAGAGTCTGTCCTTGGGCAGCTACCTCTTTTCTGCAGTCTGTTACTGCTTCTGTCAACTCAGTGGTTTAGATCTGCAAGACTCTTTCGTAGCTTACTACAGAGTTTAGATAAGCAAATAGGGATGGTGCATTTCAACCTCACAGCTGTTGCCTGCGCGTTGTCTCCGAGGAACTGGTTACGGAGGAACAGACCGCGCACCTCAAAACAAGCACAGTGTTGCAGAGAGCCCAAATGCAACAGTTCATGCTCCATTCTAATTGAATCTTGAACAGCAACTGCAGGCCAAGAGGACAAGTGCAAGGATGCACCACGTCCTGCACCTGTAAGCCATGAGTGAGCCTTGAACGTTGCAGAGGAAAGCACTGCCCACTCCATCACCTGGCACTCCAGATGGAGCCTGTCCTCTTCACATTCGTATTTGGGTGAAGAAATACCAACAGTAAAGCACTTCCCTTCACGCTTCTTTAAAGTGAGCAATCCCTCCTCTTAAGGCACTTTCCGTATTAAGCTCTTGTAAGAAGAGTGCCCAAGAAAGGGCAGGGAGCAGAGAAAGGGTGGAAGTGGCAGGGATATCCGAGGGGAATCCTCTCCAACACCCATCTGATGGGGAAAACAAAACCAGGCCACATCCAAGCTGCTCCAGATGCTCCTACTAACTCTGCTGTTTAACTGATGGGAGAGTGCTGTCAATGAAAAGTCCAGACTCCGAGATCCCAAAATAGTTTTTGCTAAGGGTAGCTTGAAGTTTTGAGCCCTCGGTAACATTATTTCTTGCTGCTTCTTCTCTAAAGAGGAGGAACAACTGATAACCACAGGTCCAGCATGCTTTTCTTCACAGCAGCACAGTTATGGCCAAGCCAATGTAGTTGTAATGCCAAAGACTATTTGCATGATCTATTTTGCATGACCACTGTTTCAATATCCAGACCTGCTTGGCAAGCCCAGAGGTCCTAAAAAGCTTTGAAGTCCTTAGTCACTGAGGAAGCAGGGGACTAAAGAGTGGAAATTGCCCTATTCAGAGATGATACTAACTGCTTCAGTGGGGACAGAGTCAGCTCTGTCCCACTAGAGTTCCCGGGTTTGGGACACTGATGTCAGGCTCCAGTTTTAGTCTGTCATGGATAATGAAGTCACTGGAAAGCCTCCTCTCTTTCTCAGAGGCTGCTTGGAAAGAGAAAAGGAGGAGGGAGGGAAGATCAGCTGTTCAACATTTGAAGAGACTGTCTTCAGGACAGCTAGCATGCCTGGGGTGGTACAGGGACACCAGGCTGGCTCCCTGCTTTTTGGCACTACAACTCTTGTTTTCCTTATGCCTGTGTGTGCAAACAAGACCTTTGGTAATGGCTCAAGAGGAGACAATCTGCTCCAGACGGGGAAGAAGGCAGAGTCTATAAACAGTAACAAGATCCCCCAAACGTGGAATTAAGACGGTGAGCGTCTGTTCTAGTTTTAGAGTCTTGTACCATGTGGATACCAAAAATACAGCATGTGTGTGTCCCTTGGTCACATCATCACAGTAGACAGTCTTGTCCCCAAGCTGCCAGTGCTAGTTTGCTTACCAGCACAACCTTGATGGAGATCTTAGATGCCCTACTCTTCGAAGTGCCATTTGTTTTCTCTCCAAATGACAGCAAATTGCTATTTTTAGTATTCATCTCATGTCTGCTCGGCATTTCCCTTGGGCCTTACCCTTGTTTCACAGTGTTGGTGCCAGCTCCCACGACGCAGTTTTTTTAGTGCCAGAGGGGTTTATGCCAAGTCTGCCTGTCTTGGTGCCAGAATGGCAGCTGGCTTTGTTGTTGAGATAGGAGTTGCCAGAGCTAACGGCACTACTACCGGGGTGACTAGCACTGATTTCAGGTTATTTTCTTCCTTGCTCCTCTATTGCTTCTAGACTTCAGAGGGCAATATTGCTCCAAATGACCCTCTGGGGTCCTAAGAGGTGGATCTTTCATCAGGATCTAAGGCAACAGGCAATTATGCCAGCAGATGTAGTTTTAACTTACAAGTCCTGAATGAGGAGGATTCGTACCTGGAGCAATCGTCTGGGATGCAGCCCTGCCACTGCTGGGCCCAACTATATCAGAAACAAGTCCACTGCAGATGAAGTAAGGCTCGATCTCTTTTTACCTGCAAATGCATGGAGAAAGAACCGACCCAAAAAACAGAGAATCCACTAAAGATAAGGAGGGTCATGTGGCATTTAATCACCAAGATATACCTGGAGACAGAAGTCTGAAGCAGAAGAGGGTCAGGGATCAGCCAAATTCCATCGCTTCGAGCGGGAAGACAAAACCAAGAAAGGTCATGGCCTTCTGCTCCTTTTGCACTCTCAGAAGTGACACATGCCACTCTGCAAAACACTACTCTTCAGATAAAATCTGACATCATACACATGAGGCACAGATGTTGATAGTGGGATACACCCACACAGATGCAAATATAGAGAAGAGCAAGTAATCTGAAGTGATGGTAACCCTGCAACTTAGAAAATATTATCCTCTATTACTTTTTACTTTTCTTATGAAGAAAAAAGAACCCAAAAAAAACATAAAACAAACCTACACTGGTCAGAAGGTCAGAAACAGCAGCCCAGGTCTTCCTTCAGCAATGATGTAGTTAATTAACCTAATGAGATATGCAGTTAGTTAAAAAGGCTGCCTCATCATGTAGGATTTTGCTGTGATATGTGTTACTCATATAGCCTGGTCAGATCTTTCTTAAGTTCCTTGGTCTTTTTTGAGCTGACGTTTACATCTTGAACAAATTTACAAAAGCCCCAATAAACTGAGCAGTCTTGTTTTCCTCAGCTGGTTTTGCAAGAAAGAGGTTCTTTTATTGAGTTCTGAGAATTAAGTTTCTGTTTCCAGCAGAGCACCATTTCTATATAGTCTGTACCCTTCTGTGAAAGGATCAGATTTTCTGGGAATTAATTTAGGACAAAGAGACATCAGCAGCTGTATCTTTCCCAGCACCCTGCCAGATATCATAGCTTGATAACGTTGCACTGCAAAGTAATATCTCCTAGGTTTTATTGAGGCAAAGATGGAGCTGCTCTAACTGCCCTGTATAGGTGCAGCTTGGAGCACCTTCCTACTATCATCCCTGGACTTTGCGCTCGACACTGTGCCTTGGCACCATCCCCATCGATATGCGGGTTCTGGGCTGCAGAGGGGACTGGCTTTGTGATACACAAATGACGGTTTAACTGAGTCTCTTTTTCCTCCTAGAAAATCCGTGTGGATTGGAATATAGTACTCCAGAAGTTAAAAGCCTGTCAATTAATCTGGTGGGCTAGGCAGCACCTAGAGTTTTACATGATTTCTAGCAGAAAACTAAACCGCTAGAGGAAGGCAGAGGCTCCGAGTTTGTGGTTAAACCCTGGCACAGATAGTGAGGGAAGTCTTTCCACTCAGCATATTCTGACTAGCAAAAACACAGGAAGAATAGTTCTCCTTTTCCAAAACGAAGAGCGCTACGGATTCTATACATATATCTTCAAAGAACCAAAGCGAAGAATAAAAGGAAACCACAAGCTCAACTATTAAGAAGGTTCAATACCACAAGCATTTAAAAGATCACAGCACAACAGTATTAAAGACTTCACTTTTAAATCACCAGACAAAACACTAAGTAAGAGAGCAATCAGATCTTAACTTCCACTTTTAGAAACTTTTAAAAGCATGCATCTTCAGGAAAAACCACTTCAGAAAGCCTCATCTTAAAGGCACTCTCATATTTTCAAACTTGAGTAAGTGTGATGTTCAGGAGCTCTCTGAATACTTGGAAGAGTGAAACATGAACTCATCTCTTTCTGAAACAGTAGACTATCAGCTAAAAATGAGGAAGAAAAACTGGCACAGGATATATTTAAGTGCAGATTTAAGCTTGAATTTGCTCATGTCTCTGAAACAGCAAGAAATAGCAAGGTATTAAAGCCTAATCTCTCCTCTGTTATAACACGGGTTCTGCTTTGGCCCCCATCTTCACAGGGAAGAGAAGACAAGCTCCCCCAAAGCCCCCGCGCTTTGCTGCTCCGCCGACCATCACAAAGCGCTTTTGGGACTGCCTCAAACAAGAAAGGCCTCGAAAAACGTGATCTGCCTAAAGCAGAGAGCTCCCAGATCTAGGTTTCCTGGTACAAATGAAGGTGACTCGATTCAAGTGTACAGTGCCCCCGACTACCAGCTCCTCTGCTCATCTGCAGTTCCCCTTTCTGCAGGGATTCTCCCCAAACGTAAAACGGAGTGACAAAGTCATGTGAGATATTACAACGATGAGACTCTAAATACACCTAATTACTACTCTCTGTGTGCCCAGCAGTATTGACACCGGTTACCCAAGTATTTCCTGTGTGCTTCAGCTCATCTACAGGCAGCTCCTCGGACAACAAGCAGTTATGTAAGAAGTAACAGGCGGCTAAGAGGAAGCTATGTCCGAGTGTCACATTTCAGCATCAGCCCTGGTATTACGTACTTTGCGATTTGCTCAAGCATTAAAAGCACTGGAGGCACCTCGAATCACAGCCAGCTTCTAAATTTCGGTGATGTACCCGCAGGCCAGGCAGTTTTGCCATTCCAAGGGCAGATGCCTTCAGCACCCTGATCTCCTACCTTGGTGATACCTGTAGGGTTTCCCCTTAGCTATACAGGTAACGCATGCTCTATTTAATATAGTTAAATGCCCAATAATTAAAAATTCATTTCAGCTTTATCTCGAGAAGAAACGCTGATCAGTATAACCTGCCGTTATAGGTATTATCTTATCCCAACTGCTATAATTTCCATTAGTGCTTGTTATTCTGCTGGCAGATAAAGGGAACTCTCCCACGGCCGTAGCGGCGCTGAAGGAGGACAGGGTGACCCACACCGCCTTACCTGCTTCACACGTTTCTCTGAAGCGCAGGAGGAAGGCTGGGGGAAAAGAGAAAGCTTTGTGCTTGGATTTTCCTAGCTTAACGTCTGGCTTTCAGATATGCATTTGCTCCAGGTCAAAATACCAGTAGCCTCTTACTTTTGCAACCATTCTTTTCTTTTACATTCTCCCAGAGCATAAACCAAATAGTCCAGAGGCATCAGCATAAGGCAAATAGGTATTGAGATCACACTTCTTCAGACCCAAAGTGAAAAACAAAACAACCAAACCATACCAAAACTTTACAGACATCCCTCTATTTTCCAGAAAGGTAATTGTGGCTAATTAGACTGCAGTAAAACAGCAAATCTTTTAAAAATGCTGTCATAAGCCAGTTATCTTTTTCTTCAAAGATGAAGAATATACACATCCTCAGTGCTCAGAAAACTCAAAGACCTGTGGATGACTGCTGAATGAACAAACTCTAAGACAAGGAAATCTTTTCAATTTTTAGAAATATCCACTTCTGACACATCATAGGCTTCTTAAACAGTATTTTTCCCCTGAAGTGGGTAACTTGGGGAATAGGCATTCTGAACATCAACTTTAGAAAACCAAGCCCAACCTTGCTTTCCTGGAAAGGAATGACAAAATTCCCCACCGATTTCATTGCAAAGAGCAGACCTGCAATTTGCAAAGTCATCAGCCCACTGAAAGAGACTTCTTCCAGGTGACAGTGCCTCCAAAGGGACATAAAGAACTTGGGGAGGGACAACAACTTTTGTGAGCAGGATTTAATTACAGCCTGGCTATTGAAGTGTGCTCCTTTCAGCACTTGTTCCTTAACAGAGGCTTGAAACGTCAGGACTGTTCAGAAATGAAAGACGCAATCCCAGAGGCACCAGCCTGGAAAGGCTCCTGGAGAAGTCACCCAGTCAATCAAATTACTCTGAGAAGGACTTGCTGTACCTAAAGCATCAACATTTGTCTAACTCATTCTTAAAAAGTCTGCACTCAGCAGTGATCCCACTGCCTTGACAGGCAAGCTGGGCCAGTGCACCATGTTCTTTAAAAACAAGAAAGTTCTTTCCTACTAATATTATTTCAGGACCTTACTGCAAGATAAGGCAGTAATTTTTGTTCTTTGCCATTAGAAACAGGATAATTGATCACTGCCATCTTCTTAACAACCTAGCTCACCTGGAAAATGTATCCATTCCTCTATAAGCTGTTTTTGAGAAGACAAAAGGTCTTTTTCAAAGACCATAGGGATTAAATCTCTTGATTTTACTGCTCTTTTCAGTCTACAACTCTAACACATCTTAAAATGTGGCAATCAGAACTGCGCACATCACTTTGCAGCATTGCAAAGTATCTATATTTGATACTTCTATTACTACATCCTAAAAGATTTGGTTTTGCAACAGCTGCACTCAATTGCTGCTACATCCCAGCTCCTAGACCTCCTGTTTGACTCTCTTCATCTAATGGTATTCCATGATTTTCCTTACTGACTTTGGTTGGAGGCTTCAGACTATTTCTCCAAGCTCTTCTCCTGTCTTCAAAAATACATATGACCCTCCAGCTGCACATTAAGTGCACTCTCTCCATCTCCACACCGTTAGCACAGAGGCAGAGCAGACCCCTCCGAGATACCCACAGTAACCACCACACACTTTTCGGCGCGTATATGCCAAGCCCCCTATATTCCCATTTCAGCCAGAACACAGATCCCTGCTCAGCATCCCATGAGCAACGCGCTCCCTCACTCAGGTCAAGCTGAGTCAATCCACTGCATGAGCCACACTAGATCTTCTCGTGAGGCTGCTCCTGATAGAGCCATACCGCTTGTTTCTTATTGTCTCATCGATGCTTATAAACTGGAACAAATATAAATTTGTTCCAGTACTTTACTGGAGACTGAGGTTGGGCTGAGTATAATACAAAGATCCTTTTTTTTTCCCCTCCCTCCCTTCAAAAAAAGAGGTTATACAGCGACCCATTCTCTGCAAGCCTCAAAGAAAACACTCAGAAACTGCTACGTCTACCTCTCTAAGTTCTCCAGGGTAAATTCCAACAGGCCCCAATGACTTCACCATTTTTTATCCTCTCTCTCCTTATTCTGTTCCTTTACTTTGACCCCTTTATATTTAGCATTCATTTTAATCAGTGTTGGATTACAGCTAGGAGTTTGTGTGTTTTCGGTTTTGTTCCCCCCCCAGGCACAGAAGAAAAAGCAGACCCCAGACCCTTTCAGTCTCTATATCAGTTACTTCTTTTTCACTTCCCTCGTTAAATTACAGATTAATACTGTCCTTCGTTTTTTCACCTTTAATGCCATATTTGCAGAACCTTTTCTTCTGCCTTTGAGTGTTCCTTGCTAGCTGCAATACAATTATTACACCGAAAGGTGGACTACACAAACAGTAAAACCTTTACTGTCCTTCAGTTTTGGTAGACTGAATTTAATAAGCGATTCCAAACCTCAGCGAATAATAATATAAAAAACTACAAGATCCCTTTAAAATGCAGATCTGGTAGGAGAAAGAAAAATGGTCGACTGCTTAAAACGTATATACCATTTGTGGAAGGAAGTCAGCACAAAGTGACAGCATGGCTTTGTCTTTTAAGGTGTCCGCACACACTGGACTATTTGTTGAAGCCTGAGCTCCTGCTGAGTTGAAATTCCCCGGGGAGGGGCGGGGGGGAGTGACCCGCAAAACATCCCCCAAACTCTTGGGAAATTCAAAGGAAAGTTTCACTGAAGAAAGCTAAAGCAATTTCTTGTAAATGTAGAAACTCATTAGTGAAATGGAAGTGGTGTCTGCCAAAGCAAGGCAGCTAGTGGCTTTCAGCTGGTCCCTCGGACACCAAAAGAGACTCTGCAAAACGCTTTGGGGACTCGGTCAGGAACCCAGGTCAATAACGAAGGTGAATCAAAGAGCTTTCCTGCTATTGAGCACCTTGGGGCAGGTTTAGTTCTCGAACACACAGCCACTGCACAGCTCACGTGTGCACTAACAGAAGAGTCTCTGGGCTTTAAAAGCCATTATTGTGCTTTAATAGCGGTGCAGCGCCGAGCAGCCGAGCCTCTGCACAGCTCTGCTGGGAAGGCAGGCAGGAGGAAGCACAGCCCTGCTGCTCCTCATCAGTGTAAAGCACCGCTGTCGAATCGCCTGCAACTGGCTTTAAAACTACCCTGAGGGATAACCAGATTGCTGAAAACTCAGCAAACGCATGGGAAAATGCTGCTTCCCAAACTCTCCAGGAGTGGAAAGATGCACCAGTGGCTCCTGCAGTCTACAAACTGCAACTCACCTCCGAATCTCTCTGCTGGCTACGGCAGCTCTCACCAGGTTTTCATCCAGGCTCTCTGCTTTTTCTCTCTCTCACCTAGATGAGCGGCAAGAAATCTGGATGCACGCAGACAGCAAGGCTGTCGCTAGCGAGTTATATCTTCAGGTCTGAGAAACGCCACTTAAGTCAGGCATTCAACAGAGAGCCAAGATCTTGCTGAAACTGGATGACTGTCAGAGCCACCCTGCCAGGTCTATAGATCCTGGTATTTTGCAAAGCAGCAGTGCAATCTGAAATAAAATTTGCTTCTGAAGGACAAGTTGGTGGCCTAGAGGTTTTGATGTATTTCAGAGCGTTGCCCCAGCCTGGCTGACGGCACAAGCAAGGCGCACAGGCACCTTGCTGCTGATACACCACTACAGACACCAAAAATTCAGTCAAGGCAGGAGATGCTAATGCCAGGCCAAAAGACAAGCTGACAAGTACAACGCAGCCCCCCTCAGACCTAGTTTTACCTGGATCATGCCTAGCACCAAAGCAGGATTTTTGCACAAGAAAGATTCATTCTTGGCAAGAAATTACATGGGAGGTGAGATCTCTCAGAAACCCTGGCATCCTCAAGAAGGATGAAGATGATTTTTTTTGAGGAGGGATTTCTTAGCAAGGACTAGAAAAAAAAAAGGACTCCCTTTTCTACCCGAAAACACAGATTCAGACATTCTGTCAAGAATTTCATGCTTTTGCCATGTTTATTCCCAACACAGCGCACGACCCAAAAGCATTCTTGAACACTAAGGTTCACATAATTTACCAAATTTGAGTCAGAAAGATCGTCCAAAATAGTGAGCTATATCTCAGAAGAGTGGTCAACAGCCAGCAAAAATACGAAAAGCTGACATCTAAAAGGAAGGACACTACCCAATATATTCCCCTGACACATACACATTTTGAGAATTGCATAAAAAATTCATTTTGTGGAAATTTCTTCATGAGACAGTTGAGCTTTAGCGATCTAGAAAATTGTGGATAAACCTCAAGAAGTGAAAAGTTTCTCTGCTGCCTGTTCTCATACCTTTCAGGAAATCTTGATGTTCAGGAGAATATTAACGTGAGTATGTAAAATATTTTGTTTATAACCTAATGGCTCCAAGTGTAACCTTAAATGCTGTTCTACCAAGCGTTTGCCACGTTCAGCAATTCTAGCAGCAGAACACTAGAGCCTTCCAGGTGGACCTCTGCCATCACTCTTCCTTTAGTCCTCTTCAAGCAATTTCACGTAATACAGTTAGGCCATACTGATATCAGCAAAACACTGCTCAGAATCCAGCCCATGTAAAACTCAGGGCTGCACTATTAAGTGGTAACATTATTATTCCATGGACTTGTAGTTGGAAATGTCCACAGGTACAATCAAGGCTGAAAATCCAGCCTCAGTTCTTACTTAAACATTATTTAACGCTTAAAAATAGTTTTTTTCTGGAAAAGAGATTTTAAAAGAACTACTTTTATCCTTCATTAGGAGACAAAGGTGAAAGGTGTATGGTTCCCCACTGGGTACACTCACCGTAAATCAAGTTAACTTTCTGGAAGCTCACTACTGTATATACTAAATGAAAACAAAACATATCTTATGACTTCACAATTAGAATTTAAAAAGCAAGAAACTGCAGGATTTAAGGTTTTCATAGCAATGTTAGTTTAGCCATATCATACACCCTGAAAGCTAAAATACATATATATTTTTAAGAAGGAAAGAACATTACAATCTGTGAAGTTAATACTTGTGTTAAAAATACTCATGGGAAAAAAAAAAATCTAGCTGTTTGCTTTCCAGAAGCCGCTATTTAGTCTTTTCTACTTTTTCAAATTAGAAGAGGACTTTGCAGAACTATAAATAAAACGCAACACTCCATGTGACTTTCCCATATGTAACTTTTTAACAGCCAAGTGTTCCTCTATCCCATCCCAAATGTTTGCATACAAAGACAGTGTTTGCCAAGTTTCTACTAGAGCATATTTGAAGCCAAATTTATAAAACCAAGAAAATAAGGATTTTGTTAATATCCTTTGATCAGAGATAAACCTCATAAGAAAAGTTAAACTGTGGAGGGAGGGAAGCAAGACTAAAAAACAAAACAAAACCAACCACACTTGGCCTTCAACTTGCGAGGGATGTCAGTGCAGCAGTACAGAAGATGTGGGGAACAATGAGAATACCAAAATTAGCTTGTCTGAGGTTTGAAGAGGAGTATATTTAGCCTTCCTGCTTCTGCATGTGTTCCGAGACAGAAAATATTCTTCACTCATTGAACTAACAAGCAGACCTCACCCAAAAAGTGAGAAGAGAAGGGTATAAGAGAGCATCTCACTCGTATTCCTTTGGGTCCCACTGGCAGACGTAGTGTACGGGAGGATCGCCTGGTCTGCTGCTGTCCCGGCTGCCCTTGTTCCCACCACAGCAACAGCTCCTGAGGAAGCCTGCTATCCAAACAGCTCCTGTTCTACTGTCTCATCCAGAAAGCTTGGGGAGGTGACTCAAAACCAGGCACCCAGCTTCCTGAAGGCTGGGACGTCCTGCCCCGTCTACAAGGAGCAACTTGGAAGGGAAATCTGAGCAGCCCCTCCTGGCTGGAGGAGGCGGCAGGCAAGGCTGAAGCATGTGTACGCCTGGACGAGAGAAGGACATCTCTGCCAGAGGAAGAAGCAGAGGACGAGGTACAAACTGGCCTTCACCTGAACATATAGGGCAGCCCCGCAAGGGAGAAAAGAATGTCACCTGCCATGTAACATTAAGATTGCCGTGTTAGACTAAATACCCCAAAGTACAAATCAGAGACATATTCTTCCCAGGACACCAAGAAATATCTTTTCCAGTCTGAGCTGCAGCACAGCATTCATTCCCACTGACCTCATTTTTCCCCTTGAATGAGGAACACACCCACTCTATCTTGATCAATGCAATCTCAAAAGGTCCTTCATTGCCTGGAACGGCTCAGGAAAGCAAGTCTGGCAGCCTGACAGAAAGCCACACTGGGACACCTTGAAATGCGCATGTTCTGTTTGACCAGCACCAAATCTTACTAATACCTAAACACTTCTTTGACACCAGGGGTGGGAAAGCAGTGGCCACGGGCCAGCAACAACTTGCAGCTTCGCTTCACATGGCCAACAGACTGCGTTATGAACATGTGGCACCAAAACTTCTATTAATACACAGCACGCACACCAAAGGGGTTTAAAAAGCCTCTTCAGCCCTAACCAGAGAAGGTGCTCTCTGGTCCTACTTAAAGCCAGAAAAGCAAAGAGGAGGAGGTCTATCTTTATTAATTGCAGTCTAGTTCAGCCATGCTTGATGCCTGCACACCTAAATTTATGGTTACTTCCTGTTCACAGTTAGGTTCTTCTGCAATCTATTTCACCTATTTGCAAAAGACACATAACGCTTTCTTTTTTTTGTAAGACAAATTCTGTTCTTTATGTAAGCACAGAATCAGGACTCAAAATGACTTGTGGTCCATTCTCAAATTGCAATGGACTTCACATTTGGCAAAGTCACAATTTTCTGTTCTTTGATTTTCTATCAGCAGAATAAGAATAGAATTTACCATATCAGAGGCAGAGTCATTAACTCTTATAGATAACTTCTGTTATTTTACACTATGCAAAAGACTTTACATGTTTTTAATGCTAGTTCAGTATATTAATGTTTGTATATGTATTAACTTAGATCTGAATTTTGTTACTTTTAAGTAAGATATGACAAGTTTCAGAATTAGACACCTCAAGATATTTTGATTTCTCCATAATGAGGGAAAATTAATATGGATCAAGTCATCCTATTTGTGCAAGCTAACAACTGTTGATGACAACCGTGTCGACCAGATCTCCAATCTCCAGTGAATTATCAGAGAAAAATGTGGCAACTCACCCCTGTCCTAGGCCAAAGACTGAACACATTAAGATTATTATGTTCTTTTTCACTCCTTCAGGATAGCAAGGAGACTGAAAGCATACCTCAATCTAAACATGGAGGATTTCATTGTTAACGACAGTAAATAAATACCAGATTTCAATTTTCCCTTCCAACTTCTCAATCTTGCCATGACTCAGCTTTTCCAAAAAATGAGGTTTCCTTTGCATTTCAGTAACTCTCCCCTTTTAGTCTCCAGCACAAAGACGGATGATAATTTATGAAGGTTTCCAGCCACACAGAGTTTTTGGCTGAAATCACAGCTACAAGCCAGAAAACAGAGACTTAAAATCCAGACAGAAGTTGTTTAGCAATATTCCTTTGTTAAGCCAGAACCTTAATGCTGCCTTTATAAAACAAATCACCATTAAAAAAGGCAAAAATAAGCTCAATGCTTCTGACATATTCGATTATAACACAATATTCTACATAGGAAGTGATAAATATAATGCCAACAGTCTCTGAGATAACCAGGGAAGTGGTAGCAGCAAGTGGCATCAGGAATGAAAATTAATGCTCTCAGAAATTTCTCCCAAAGTGCCAGAAAATCAGAACTCCATGTGACTGAAGACTGACAGCTCCCTCCCCACTCCTTGCAGTAATACACACATATTTGTAAGACATACAACATTGGAATCCCAGGCACAAAATGCCACAGTGACAACTCAAGTTCTACAAGCAGTATTTTTTTATACCATAAAACATGTTTTTTTCCTGTCTCCACACCCCATAAATACTTTTTGTACTTGAAAATGCAGACAAAACTCACCAATGATTTCCCCATGGCCCTAGGTGCATGGGAAACTATGCAACAACTTTTGGGATTGGGAAGCCAGCTCAGATCCTAATTTTTCAAGTCGGGAACACAAAGAAAGAGCACGCTTGTACCGGCTTCAACATCTCTCTTCTTCATATCTTGAGGTCTCTGCTAACAGACTCTAACAATCAGGACACCCGTATTCATACTTCAGCATCTTCAGCTTCCTTCCTGAAGGACTCCAGCTATTGATTCCTGATAAGCTGCCAATCTGGTCCCTGAAACAAGCCAGAGAGTGTTCAGGAAACATTCAGGAAAGGTGGGAAACAAGACATGGTTGCAAGCAGATCCCAGCACGCAAGAGGTCAAGCCAAATTCACAAAACTTTCTATATCCCAACATACCTCAAAGAGATTGCAAGAACTTCCCAGCTTCAGAATAATGAACCAACAAGGACCTTCACTGCAAAAAGCGTGAAAGCCTGTATATCCGAACAGAACTACTTCAAGCTCTCTACACACTGGGGAACGTACAGTCCAATGAGTTAAACTACAGGGACTAACTTTGTAGTCATAGGTACTAGATTTTGCTCTAAACTGAAGTCCACGCTTCTTGACCACAAACCTGGAATCAGAGGTGAGATTGAGAAGCGAAGCCTTAAACAAAGATTTTGACATGAATGCTGGAAGAAACAAACCAAACAAAACCAAACCCTAACCAGAAGCATTCTACAGAAGAGCTGCTACCTGGAAGAGGTTTAAAAGTACTTTATCCAGAAGCGTTCTGTTACCATCTGAAATGCTCTCCCTGCATTTGTGATATCAAAATCTCACTCTTTTCTCTTCAAAGCCTCTCTCTTCCCTTACTTGCTTTAAGGGCTCCTGCAATTTAAAAGTCACAGAAAAGCACACCAAAAAAACCCAGACTCAACTAATGGATGCATTTCACCACTCAGCAGGGTCATCTTTCTGCATTACATCATACCTAGCAGATCTCACAGTCTTCAGAGAAGACACTACTTTTACTGCTTCTAAAGCACTGCAGACACTGACAACCACATACAGATATTAAAAGAAGTCAAACGGGCATTTTTCCTATGGAAAAATCTGCTTCTAGGCTTTATTTTTCACATAAATTCATAATTCTCTGAATAACAAACACTCTGGCTGTAGTTAAAGCAACTAACTGTAAATCTCGATGAAAGCTGTTAGGAATATAAAATATCCATTACCCCTTTGGACTAGATTTGAACTGGTGACCTAATGATGTGACACTTAATAGTTCTTTAACAATCCTTTGATCGCAGAGATTTGCATTAGCAAATACTTAAATCCCAAGAGATGATACTTCCTGGGGAGAAGATATTAGACAAATAAAATCTTCAGAAACAAAAGATTCTAGATTTGTGCAATTCCAACAAGCAGCAAAATATAAAGAATGGTCACCAGATGTTTCCTACGAGTTTTTGGAAGATCCTTATGTTACAAGCTTCGTACCATAAGTCACAGCTCACAAAGCTCAGCATCTGCTACTAGACTTGGGTAAATACAGCAAGTCCAAAACCTTTAGACACCTTACACCTTTAGAAATGTGCTAAAAATCAAGACACAAGTTGAATTCAAATGCAGAAATTACTCCACTTTGAGTCAATACATTGAAAACTAAGATTTTCATAATCTATGCATCAACTGCATCATACCAAATATGCAGAGCCTGGCATCTAACATCTCCCCTACCAGAATTATTGAGACTTTTTGTAATCCATGGACCTTGCATCAATATCCTGGTGCTATGCCAGTGGAGGTAGGTGTAAGTCCTGATGAGGCAAGCACAAGTTCTCACCTGGTTTCAAAGAGGCATGAGCTGAAAGCCGCAATGAAGTTTCCTCTTGAAGTGAAGCATCCTGTAATATTTTATTAGGTTGTGAAAATTTCACAATGGTACATCTGCCAGATAGGCAGATAAAGCCAAAAGCACAATTAACAATTTCCATCAGAGGGCTGAGGCTGTTTAACATTTTAAAAGAAGTACTACATATGCGCAGGTGCTCCATTTCGACCGAGAGCCTCCACACAAAGAAATTTCCTGACCAGCAGCAATGCCTTTAATCTCCCTTGTGAAAAATATTTCTGCCCTGAATAGTCATCAGTCCCTTTCACTGCACACATAAGTAAACTCAACTGCAACTGTGACCGCTACTACAAAAAGGCTCTCCAGAAAAAGCATCTGTATGAACACCTATCTGCCTGCCTGGGGGTGTTAGTCCTTTTCTTAGATTTGCTTTTAAGCTACATAAGTACTTCAGATGTCCTGTGCTTGTTCCCCAAACATACCAGCCAAAAATCTTAAGTCATCCACGTGAAGACAGTCACTTTCTCCAGCTTGTGTCCAAGAAACACACAGCATGGAACTCGCTGAGAAGAGTCACCTATCAAAGGTCATATTAAAACAATTTCAAGAAAGAAAAGAAAAAATGCAATGTAAATTACAAAAACAGGTGACAAGTCTTCCAAAAGCATCACAGATCACAGTAAAAGCTTTTAAGGGTCTAGGAAGTGACCTGGTTTCATAAACACCCTTCTGATTAACCCCTTTGCAGCTTTCGAGAAAGATAGGATCTCTGTTGTTGCTAAACGTGTCTGCCGGAGCTCGCCCGGGAAAGCGTGAGCAAGCAGCTTCAAAGGCAGAATGACGTACCTACAGCAGTAAACCCTAATCCACACAACTGAACTTAGTCACAGAAAATGGAATCAGAAATTCTGAAACAAAACATGGATCTGAAGGAATTAGCAGCCATCCCAAGATCACGTTGCAAATCTTGAGCAACATTTAAATAACAACTGTTGTCAGGGATGATAAACAGGAGAGTAACATTAACATCTCTCGCAGGAAACCTTTGGTAGATGGGGATAGGGAACTCGGCATCCAGGTCAGTCTAAAACCTGACACATTGGCCCTGGACAGGGGCTTGGCAAGGATGAGAGGTGCCAAAGAGCACCCCAACTCTAGCCCCCCCCAAAAATCAACTACATGGACTACTAGTGAAAGGTTTAGGCGACTTGACCATATGAAACGCAACAGGGAGCAAAACAAGGAGTGCTTTGTAGATCAGAGCAGCATCACACACGCCACGCGCAGGGGACGAGTCTCTGGGCAGTCTTCTGGGAAGCACGGCATTATTCCTGCTGCAGGTCACAGCGCTGTGCTAATGTATGTAACCTAGAGAATCTGGCAACTGCCCAAGCGACCTCCTTTGCGAGCCTCGTATAAAGCACGTGGCAGTAATGCCGAGGTCAGGATTTCTGAGGCAATTCTCCAAGGGGACACCATTAATGTGACTTTCAGAAGTTCCCCATGTTTCTTGCACTGTAACTTCCTGGATGACGATGCTGCATATTTTCCAAAGACCAGACCTAACACAAACTACAAGCTTACACAGCCCATGCGAAATTCACATTTTGTAGAACGTATCTTTTCATTTTAGGACCGATTTTCTAACTCTACAGTTCAAGACAACCTTACGAAAAAAACCATGTCTGCACATAGGGTCAGGATGCCTAGAGACATCCTAAAGCACCACTTTGTTTAAATGAGCTTCCCTGGTGCTCTCACTGCCAAAGCAGCTTCATTAGCAAGTACCAAGCATGCAATTCCTGATCATCGCAACAGATAAAATAAAGCGAACACAAAGACTTGCAGGAAAAGGAATGTGGCGGGAAGAACAAAGACAACCAGCAAGGAGAGGAAAGAATACCGTGAGAAAAAAAAAGGCAGACGGTCATCATCTAAGCGCTGATGAAATCTGCTCCTGATCAATATGGAACGCGACCATAAGGTGCTAACTGATAGTCTGATGACAAAGAGCATATTTTCCCTTTGATCATTCTCCAACATCAGTGGAAATCCACAGTGGCTTGAAGAGATATCAAGTTTTTGAGAGATGAATATCTACCGCACAGACCATGAATGCAAGTAGAAATGAGTTTCTACCCCTCCTCTCCTTCACTTTCATTTAATGAAGTCTGAGTGGTCAGATTTCACTGAGCTCCCTCCACTTTCTCTCTGCCAGAAACCAAGCTCTTCTTTCCTTTAGAAAGGCCTCTGCACCTGTCCCTCACCAAAAAGAAAAGGAAGAAAGGAAACAAGACAAGATGCTAGGTGCCGCAGCTTACACGGGGTTCATCATGCCAAGCAGAAGAGCGCAGGGCCGGCCAAATTCATCAAAAGGCTAGAATGGCTGTGTTATCTTTCATTTACCATTGACGTTGCCGTACAAGTCTTTCCTCCCTTGCAGCCTCACAGCTTCCGCAGCAGAGCCCTGCAAAACAACGACCTTGCAGCAATGAGCAGCTGTACGATAACACCAGGAGGTTCCCAAACCCAAGGTCATGGCAGTTTCCAGTCCGGCCTAGGAGCAGAGAAGACGGGAACCGCTTATCTGGTATCTCTACAGGGAAAGGGCAAAGACACTCGATGGTCACCCAGTACAGCTCCTCCGAAACCTGAAAAGTAACTAAACTTGCTCACAGACCCAAAGAAACGACACAAAGACTCAACTCTCATTGTCGGCAGGACCGTGACCAGCTAGTACAGCCCCTTTGCTATACTTGGTCAAAAAAGTAAAAGAATCTGGGAAGTCAGAGCATTGCACACTCTGCTCAGTCTTCTGAAAGATGAAAGCAAAAGAGGGGATTTTCTGCTTAAGTACTTGCTTAGAAGTTCAGAAAAAAAAAAATCCCGTAAGCTTTTCTTTCTGTGTTTAGGCAGAGACTTTTTTCTGTATTTCCAGTGTTGCAAAACAGAACACAGAAGCAAACAAGTCTACTTTGCCTACGCAGCAGTGCCAACCAGAAAAGCCACAGAAGCTCGTATGAATACATGCACGTCCCTAAAAACAGATGCACCTATCAAAGCATTGCTTAAAGCTCAGCCAAACTGAGGGCCTAACTGAACTCTCTGTACTTGCTGTTAAGAACAATTTCACTCAAAGTGGTAACCAGGATTCAAAGCAAATAGGAAACAATGAACTTGGTTTTAAGTGGTTTGCGAGCAACTCAATTTGCAAATGCTAGTCGTAGCCAGCTATTGAATATACAAGTTGATAGAGCCCAGAAGGCACTGTGATGAGTGACTTAAGTGGAGGCACCCTACTCCCACTAACATTCCTGCTGAATGAATGCAAAATCAGCAAGAATTGCTTTTATTTATCTTACTAGAAGCATTTCTTGGAAGGGCTGGAAAAATTTATTTCAGATGAATTTTTCAGCTGAGAACAAAGTTGTATTTATTATAATCATGCGCTCTCCAGTGTGGCCTGCCTTGCTGAGAAAGAACATTAAATTCAGCTGCTCACAAGCTCACGGAAGTGACCTTTTCAATGAAAATGCTGCAGCAAGAGGCTTGTGGTGCATTCTCACTAAATAATTGCCTACTGTTTGTGACTTGCAGATTAGTGCTCAGATCACTTGATTTCATCTGCTACTTGCATGGGCACAAGTCTACACAAGGTCAGTCAGATGCAAGTAAATCATGCTTGCTGCAGACTACAACACAGAGAACTGTGCTTGGAAAACTATTCACAGTCTAAAGCTTGGTTTTATAAACTTTTACTAACCATCATGTGGCAGCGTAACCTTGCAAGGCACTTCACACCTATTGCAGAGATCACTTCTGCAGGACACCCACTATCTAATTTAAATAAGTGGATCAAAGGTGTTATTGACACAGACAGCACAAGCTCTCATAGTAATGACAGCGATGAATGCAAGTATGAACACCCACCACCCAGGCAGAAGTGCTCTGTTCAGTCTCTTTTCTGAAGGACAGCAGGGTTACCTGAAAGGCTTCTGCTGTACAGAAAGCCCAAGCACCCAGGACTGAGACCAGTTAGCACTAAAGACCTAGAAAGTCAAACTGGCCGGTTCATTCCATCACCTGAATGAAAGATACAAGGTGAAACAGCAAGAGAAGCTTGTTTGGAAATGGAGGATATCTTTTCAGTGTGCAAACATAAAACAACCTTTTTCAACGTATCAGAGCTTCTTCTTACCCTTTGCAGAAGGTTGGGTATTACAAAAAACATCCCATCCTCTAAAGAACTGAAACTAATGAGACATCTGAGCCTTCCCAGCAGCTGGGTTGCTGGGCAGTCCAACTGCCCACTGCCAAAGAAAGCAAGGCAAGCTTGGGTGCTGACGTCTGCGTCTCGGGGGCACTTGGAAACCACCCTGCCTGCCCAGCACAGCACCATCCTGCTGTGGGCAGACCTGCTGGCAAGCTGCTCTAGGCTCCTGCTCCCCTTCACTCTCCATATATATGTGGATTTTATATATATATAAAAATATATAAATATATAAAAATATATAAATAAAAGGTAGGTTTTTGTGGTTCCCAGCCGTCCGAAGATTTCGGTATGTGGTATGAATGTCTAGAAAACAGACTTC
Organism: Dromaius novaehollandiae; assembly: GCF_036370855.1. Classification (NCBI taxonomy): domain Eukaryota; kingdom Metazoa; phylum Chordata; class Aves; order Casuariiformes; family Dromaiidae; genus Dromaius; species Dromaius novaehollandiae. The sequence goes on along the minus strand of NC_088103.1, from coordinate 33,869,570 downwards.
TCTGTTCTATGCATTTGAGGCTTTTTCAAGCTAAAACGCAGCTAACAAAATAGCTTGCGCTGCCGGTCCAAGTTCTGTACTCCCTTTTCGGATATTATGTTTGGATTCAGCAAGCTCGCTCTCGTTTTGCAGCTCTGCTCACTCAACCTGCTGGTTGAGTCCCAAGTCTGCATCTCTGCATTCTGTTGCCTCCAAGGGAGAATATGATACAAGAAATTCAACTTTCTAACTTCACTACAGAAGCAGTTAACCAAGAGTTGAGAAGAAGGACAAGCTTTCACTTGGAATATTCATTTTCTGCGCAGTAAACAGCACATGCAATTCATGAGGTGCCCAAAAGCTTGATCCTCATGTGTCTTCACATGCTGATAGAGTAGTCCCCACTCAAGCACAGCAGGAGCCAAGAACAATGAAACTATCTCAATAATTAGATACAGTTTGACCATAGTACTCGTGGACCGAAACCTTACAGAAGAAAAACAGAAGTTTCTCAGTTAACAATTAATAATTCAGACCTGAAGACTCTTGGCTAGGCCTCCAACCGAGGAGAGAAATTACTTAACACTTATACACAAGGTATCACTCAACTACCAGTATTTTGATACAAAGAGAAGAGCTCATAGCATGCTCATCATCTAAAATGACAACATTAAGATGAGAAATCTAAAGTTGCTTGTTCAATGACATGTGGTATAAGCTAGGATCAGAATTGAAGAGTTCTTGCAAAAAGCACCAGCATGCTGAACAAAGGACTCGAGAGCACACTGTGGCTTTAATAAAATAAAATTAAAAAAATCATTCTTTATTTTTGATAATATTTTAAAATTTGCCCTCAAAAAAAATACCAACAACTAAAACCAAAAGACTTCCTTTAAGGTCTGTTTTTTCCATCTTCCACCTTCCCACTACTCTTTAGGGCTAGGTATAGTATCAAGGCACTTCACTCTCAAGAGCTCTCCACAGCCTGGAACATGCAAGACGCCTGCTGTCAAGGCGGGGAGAAAGCTGACAAAGACAAAAGCAGCTTGAGAGCTGTAAATGAAAAAGTTAGTGGATTGAACATGATAAGAGCAATATTTTTAAAGCCTATTTCTTTAATTAAAGACATTAGTTGAAAACATAAACAAGTTTTACCTTGCACCGTGTACTGAAAGAACGTGCCTGCAGAACTGTTGGCAGGCAGGGCCCGTGCAAGAGGAGAGCTGGCGATAAAAAGAGCTCTTGTAGCAAGAATGCAGATAAATACATTTAAGAGTCTATCCCCACTTGTAAATTGCCACTAAAACTTACAGTTTCAGGATTTGTAAAATTACCTTTCTGTGTATTACCTGCATAGTAATGGCTACATCAGCACTGACAATTCACTCAGCCTTCAGATGACCCTAAGGTAGGCAGGCAGTTTCACAGATGCAGTTTGAACATCTCGTCTAGTGCTCTTTTCCTTCCCCTGCAGATCATTACGTTCTCAAGCCAAAGCCAAAATATTAATTGCTTACATAAACAAATATAGTCCTGTTTTATCAGGACACACTTGAAGGCATTTAATCCCTTGGGTCCTATCTCTAAAATCTTTAGGAGCAGGATCACAGCAAGAAGAATTTTTGATATATTCTACTATATTATATGAGACACACAAGAAATCATCAGTGCCACTCTTTCTGTCCTCAGAAGTTTATCTGCTCTGCAGTAGGTTGTGAATACAGGAGTTTTGTCTGGGCTTTGTCCACGCAGGCAATCCAGCAAGCCCTTACACTTCATATCAGCCTGGAGTTGCGCCAGCAAAGGTGAAACAAGGCAACAACAGATTTGTCTGGTCTCATAATCCAAAGTTTTCCTGGCACCGTACTTCTCAATAAATATGCAGCATGCTGAAAATAAAGAAGGGCCTCTTGTTCAGTTAGTCCAACCAGAGAGAATAGCCTACAGTTTTCGGAAGGGAAAACAATCACATGAAGAAAAAATCATTCCAGACTTTTCTGGTTATTTGAATTCATCATTTAAGGCAAGGATGAAACTCAGACTGTGCAGTCCAGGGACAGGCCTAGGGGCACTGGGTGGGCCAATGGAGAATAAAACTCCCAACTCTTGCTTCCACAGCCTAACTGCTATCTGGTGATTTAGTGTGATCACATACTCTGGCAAGACCCGGGAAGGACATGGATACAAGGACAGAGCAGAAAAGCAAGAAACTCAATAAAATAATGAGCTGCAAACACGAGGATAATATTTAATAATCAAGTACATGAGATGCAAAAAAATCCTAATGAGATGGGTAGGAGAAAAACAGAATAATCAGACAAAGAAAAAACAATACAGCTAAAAAGAAGAGAGAGATAAATTAAGAGCTAACTGTTATTTTTGATGCTGCAATTTAAGATTGGCTTTGTCTGAGCCAAAGTGCTAAGTGTCAGTAAGCGGAGACAATCAGCAATGACAGATGTCTGCAAGCCTGTTTCATCTAGACTTCAGATCACAGCAGACTGAAGAGTCAATGAAAGCTGTTTGTGAAGTTTGCTTCTTTTAAAAAGACAGAAGTCAAAATGACAAGGTAATCTGAAGACAACACAATACACACTCAACCCTCCTCCTCCTCCTCCTCTTCAGCATTCACTGTTTGAAAAGCGGTCTGCAAACTAACAGATGAGACAACCAGTAACAAAAGCAGGAATTCATCACACAAGAGACCCAGACATGAGTCATGACCTTCACTCACATTCAGGTAGCTCTATTAAATGCCTTCCAAGCACACAGTAAAGGTCTTTGAGACTACCTGAATAAAAGACTTCCCTCTCCCCAAGAAGTGGGGGGAGGAATATTTTTAGTAATTTTGGTGATATGATTACAGAAATTGATATTTAGGATGAGATCAAGTCAGCCAGCCTAAATATTGGCCTTGAAGATATATTGTATTCTTCCAAGATTTTGTCCCACCTTTACTACTATTGCTGGCAGGAAGCCCACCACCACTTCCAGCCCTTCCCCTGGCCGAGACTGACCCCAGCCAGCATTTAACCCTTTCATTCTACACCAGTCAGTCCCAATTCCTGTCCAGTTCAGCCAGACAGCTTTAAAAGATGCTTTCGCAGCACGCTGCCAGCTCCACAGGCCTGTTTTTTAGCCCACAACCAGTACAGTTACTGTCACTGGGAGCACTTGATGCAATGGAACGGCTCGAGCTCCTGCTGGAGACAGGAGAAATGCACTTTCTGTGGCTTCTTGTTGGCCATCATCCACCACTTGAGATTTAAAGAGGATGTGGGGAAGAAATTTTAAACGTGCAGCTACTGACGCAGCATTAACAAATAAAAACTTATAACAAACAATCAGGAATACAAAGCTTGGCAAAGAGGAATATTTCTGCATATTTTGCACTCTTTCAATGTCAGGCTTCTGGCACGGCTGTCACAATTACACCATTGTTTGAATGACAGCGTTATCCTCAACTATCTTGATTATAAGCTCCAGTTCCATACTAGGTAAAAAAAAAATAATTAAAACAAAAGTCTCTTATGGACAACAGTACTTGACCTTCTGATCATATCTGTCTGCAACACACCGTCTGTGCTAGGACATGAGAGAAAAGTGTGAATCAGTTCTGCTCATTAAAAAGCCTCTGCGACGTCTGCTGGCATGCCATTAACGTTTGATTTTCCTCCCAGCTTCCAACAGGCAATGCTCCACACCTTTTGTGCAAGGAAAGCTCAAGATGGCTGGTGAGATTCCCGGCAAAACACACTCTTCATAGCTGTCTCTACAGCTTATCAGCCTTTCCCCCTTCAATTTGCTGTTCAGCCAGCAGGACACAAAAAAAGAAAAATAAAAGTAAGTTCTGCAACCACTGGAGCTCTGTAAAGCTGACCTCCTATCAATTTGTTCCACAAGGTGGATTGACTTTGCAGGCTAGGAAACTGTGAGCTCCAACTGAAGCTTTTACAGAAGCTAGGGCATATATCAAGCCAGTCAATGACTGTCTTACAAATTTCCTAGTGCTTAATAAGCTCCCAATTGTAGCTTTTTAGTCGGTGAAGCTTTTTCTATTTTTTAGGATCTCTCTCTGTCTACCTGCTTTCACGAACTGTTGAAGTCTTACACATCTTTGAGGCCTCCCTCTCTTTGTCAAATTTGGTTCAAAGTGGCCAGCAGGTTCAAAATTATTAATGGGGAAATGTACACACACTGATAACTGCATAAAGCTCACCTCCTTCTGCAAACCGTCTTCTTGGCATCAACAGAATTCACTGTTTTCCTGTGTAAAAATCACTCTCTGCCCCGCTCCAGGACTTTTGGCAAACGAGTACCTTGACAGGCTCCCTTTGCCTAAAATGGATCCAAGATGCAATTAGTTTCTGCTTTGATCATGATACCTCACAGATCCCTCCTCCTAAAGAGACCTCTGCTCTTGAGTTGCCTTGCTGCCTCACAAATTTCTATCACTGTCTTATGCAGACCAGAACTTGAGATGAAATAAAACCATATCACCGCGAGAAGTAGCAAACTTTTGCCTCATAGTAATGCAGAAGATAAAAGAGGAAAAAGAGGGATTTTAATTTAATATTACTAGTGGATCTTTCATTTCTTCACATAAATGCTTTCCTCTGTGAGCCCTAAGGATTCCAACCACGGTCCTTATGCCTTAAACCCCCATGAGGAAAGGAAAGGGCTCAGATGAGCTGCTGCAGGACATCAGGTGCCAACCAAAACCTGTGAGCAAGATGGAGGAGAGGACTTGGAACGGGACAAGGACAAGCGTGAGAAACTGGTCATGCCGTTCATTGAGCACAACTGAAGGGAAAGGGAGCAGAACCAAGATCTGGAGGAAGACATGTCTGAAAAATTGCTTCTCATTTTGGCCGCCAACTTACAGCCTCCCCCTTAGGTAACAAATGCCTGTGAAGTCTCCTTCGCACCGTAACAACCCAAAGCCTGCAACACACTGCAGCTCAGGATCCATGGCCGCTTCATGAACTTGAGTGGACAGATGTTCCTGTTCTCCCATATCCCTATACCCAAGACCATAGGCTTGTAAGAACTGTAAGAGCATACCCACATACACCTCTGCAACCTGTTATCAGCAAGAGGGCAACACTATCTTAAATGGCAAAGATTGTATTTTAATGGCAAAAAATTTTGTCCCCCAACACACTGATGATTTCTTGCATGCTCAAGCTGTCACTTTCCAGCAAGCTGTCAGCACGCTGTCAATAATTGAGTTTGCTGTACAATGTGCTGACGTAAAAGTGCTTGCGAAGAAGGAAGAGTCAGGAAACTGCATTTAAATCTTCTGCAGAAGATTTCTCTTACAAACCCAGGGCACAAGGAGGAAGTTAAGCGACAGGAAACAGCAGTGCATATTTACGCACATCACCATCATTGAAAGGATATGGGCACATAAGATGTCCTTTTTTCTCTTGCTAGTTTAGTCTCAGATCAGGTGATGACAGATGAAGTTACTGGCTCTGTGGAGGAGGCCTGCAAACCAGCAGCAACACAAGTTGTCCCTCCTCTCTCTTTGCAGGTGTTGTTCAGGACACAGCATGCCAGGTGGCACTGGCCACATTGGCATCCAATGGTTTGGTCAGCTGCACGTGTTACCTCATTTTGCACCCGGCAAGCCCTCTCCTGCCAAGTGCTCCATGACAGCTTCACAAGCCACTGCAGAGACTACAGGGGTCATCTAAAAATAATAGTAGGGGCAGTGATCCCACCAATGATCATGTCATTAGAGAAAAATGCAGTTCCTCCTTGTGTAAGTAGATAAATGGCAGGTCTCTACAGCACCTTGTGCCTTCATCTACAGTCAAACTCTATCTGCAAAATCATGAAAAAAAACATGAAAGATGCAACCATACCAGCCGCTCCTTGTCAAGGTATAGGCATGCAATTCCTGCTTGGCAAGCCTGTTCTCTCCATGCCAGCTGTTATTTCAGGCATGGTTGTTATATGCACTGCTCCCAGGCTCAGTCGCGCTAGGTTTTGACTCTCAGAGCTCCATTGCCACAGCACTCGCTGTTGGCATCTCAAAACCAAGTTTGTTATCTACAGGTTTTATAACCACACGGGGAGCAGGAGGGACCTGTACTCCATCAGCATCTCTCCATGAAGCCATACTGGGGTACTGTCCTGCACTGTGCGCTCGCTTTCTTCCAATTCGGAAGCCCAGATCAAAACCTGGTAATCAGGTTGCCCTGCAGCATGCAACGAGCAACTCTGCTCTGCCGTGATTAATGGCCCTTCTGAGACTGTCACCCTCCCTGACTCAAAGACTGCTTTTGAGATGTCTCTGACGTGCTGCATACTTTCCTTCATGTTGCAAAGACAGCAGTGCAGCTCTGGCAGGAGCAGTTCACCTATTTGGCCTGGATTCATGACCAGGAACCCATGCAAACGTATGCAAGAGAAGAACATGTACAGCCATAAAGTCACCAGTTAAATGCATTACTAAGTGAAGAAGATTGTTATGTAACCGACCAGAAAGGGCAAATTCTTACCTTGTAGCCTGTAAAACAGTTATCAGAGCAGCTCAGACGAGAGGTACATCACAAACCCCAGTACCAAACACGCATATTGGCGTGAGACAGAACAAAAGGTCACATGCGGCTCTGCGTTACTAAACCTCCAGAACATGCTTGACAAGGACAGATTTGCACAGGCATGGCCACAACCAAAGAGCACAGCACAGACAAAGCAGCAGGGAGAGCTAGGCCAGAAGATCAGACCATTACTAGCTTTTTGCCATGACCTAATGGCTATTCAACCTCCCGGCCTTTCCAAAATGACTTAAAGAAACAAAATAAAAACCAAACGAGAGTGCGCTCGTTACCACAGAGGATGTCCATGTATTTTCAGAATACAAAGACAGACAACATATTACCTACGTTAATGGCTTTCAAATACCAGAGAAAGGCAGACAAGGGTCAACCTCAACATAACATTGGTTCGATACAGGCCGACAGAGCTACCTAAAAGAGCACAGTTCCCACCTTCACCAGCAGAACAAAAGTGACGACCTGAAGATGCTCAGGAGAGCAGCACTCCTAAGAATCAGAGCTAAGGGTCGATGGGCATTTTAGCCAGGGCCAAATTGCCATCTGTTGTTGAAATGTGGCTGAACACTGACCACATCCAACCCTCTGTCTCACCAAAAGGGACAATGAGGGAATCACTGCCCTGGGCAGGATCTCTGCTACCCAGTAGCAGCATCCAGCGGAGCTGCGGCTTTAGGACGGCTGGGGGGGGAATGCCACCTGCTGGATGCTGCTGCTAACCAGACAAGGCCGACCTGGACTGACCCGGGTTGGCTTGTGAGGTCGGGAGGATGGCAAAAAAATCCTCAACCATATCTAAATAATGCTGGCAGACGAAGCCTTGCAAGTTCCCCCCTCCACCGGACTACAAACTACAAAAGCTGACCAAGTTTATTCTTAAGGTAATGTTAGGTTTGGGGGCAATTAATATTTGGAGGGTGAGGGGAAATTCTCAGAAGGGCATTTACAGATCCTAGTTACAGAGTTGCTTCTACTACCCCGAAGAGAATCGCCATGCTCCTACCCAGGATGCATCTGACACTTTCTGAGCAGGCTTTCCATCTGCTGCACAGCTGCAGTGGTGCAAGCAGAAATCCTTACAGCCCTGTATGTTATTGTGAGGGAAAGTCACAAATGCAAGACTTTTTATCAGTGGGAAAGTATGCTACACAGAGGAGACACTGGACTTCACGGTGGTATAATTGTCACAGTACGAGGAGTCCTTAATCCAACCTGCAGAGCTATTTAGAGGTTCCTGTTCTGAGCAAGTACAGGACGTACTTTGATCTCTGCTGCCTCCTGCCAAAACTGTAGAAATCAGCAAGCCAAAAACCAAGAGTCCCAGACAAAGATATCATGGCAGACAAAATATATCTTACAGTTATATAAGCAGCTCTCCTCCTGAAGGACCCAGCAGACATGGGAGTGCAGTTGCAACCAACTAACTAAAGCTTAATCAACAAACATAGTCTTAAATTTACAGATGAGGAGATAACCCTCTCTCATGCTGGGTAATTAAGGTCTTGCGGTTCACAAACAGGCCACCACCTGAAGTGATCTTCTCAAGAGGCCCAAATGCAGCCAAACTCTTGGTTGACGCGTGGCATCTCCATATTGTGCAACTGGAGCCGTGGCCAGAGCTAGACTGCAGCCTTGACCAGAAACACTGTCTTACGGGGGTGTTAGCCGCAGCAACAGTCACACTGAGCTCTTCCTTAAAGCAAGGATCCGTCCTCTGTCACACACGATGAATCATCCCTCAAGTCCCAGGACTTCAAGCAAAGTCTTTAATTTGGGATGAAATGGGTTTTTAAGAAAAGCATGCTTCTGTCAGGTTTTGGCTCAAAACCACCTTATTAGAGAAACACAGATTCCTCAGACTTGTTGCATTGTTAACCTTCACTTAAAGCTCTTGTTTTTAAAGAAAACAACTGTTGAGAATATTATGTGCTAATTAAGCTACATGCCGTGGGAAGCAGACAGACAGTTAACATAGTCAAATAACCTTTACTCTGCCCTGGAGAGACATACTATAGTAGAATTATGATTTATGTATAAAATTTGTGGTTAAAAATTTGATCAAGCTCATTTTTAAACATATGTGTTTCTTATTTCCCCATTTCGCTTGCCCTCAAACTGACAGGAGAGAGTACAGTTAAGGTACACAGTTAAGGTCATATGAGTACAGTCATAACTGAACATAGCTAGATTTCTTTTTCCTGTGGTGTTTACCCTGATTTTAATGTTTTACATAATCACAACATTCCTGCCCTTAAATTGCTGATAAATGTTTCATCTCCTGTTAACAGAGCTTTGTGCTCTGACTACAAGGGAAATTGCAAAGAACAGACAGGAGACAGTTAAACAACGTGGACTCTGGATGGTGCTGAGCTAATTATCTTCCCTCTCCTCCACCCGCCACCCTAAAAAAAAATCTTAATTAAAAGAAAGGCCTTTTAAGATCCTAGGCAGCCTGGACTTATTTTAACCTGAAAAATCAGACCCTCCTGCACAGTACAGCATGTTCTCGGGAATGTTTGTTCAGTGCGGCTAGGCAGTACAGCTCCACCTCCTGAATTATTTAGAGGACACATTTCCTGCAGCACCTCCCAACCTTAGACCACCTGCTCTACGGGCCAATTTTGAGAGGTGAGGCGTGGACCCTGAACTATAAGCTCTCCCTGACAGCCAGGGCAAGCAGGGCAGAGCAAATGTCTGAAGCACGGATGGAAGTAGGCAGCAGCCATGGGAAGCAGTGAGGGCAGCAAGGATCTAGAGGGGACAAGAGCCAAATGCTGTCAGAGGTTCAGCTGAAAATGCAGGAACCATTGCTGTAGAGATCTTCCAAGTCCAGCGCTGCCCCATCGCAGCGCTGCCCTACAAGCCCACCAGATCTGACACAATCACAGTCTAAGGCAACACAAGAGCAGACAAAGTTTTGTTACATGCTCATTTTCAAGATCCTACATTACCACTATCATTTTTGAGTGGGTAGCTGTCAATCTGTAGTACACAGCGAGATAATACCAGCCTTTTGACAGACAGAGTCTACATTAAAAGCTAAAATAAGCGGCCTGAGCTTTATATGGATAAACTATGAAAAGAAAATGAGTAAAAGATGCAACCATATCTAGGTGCTCTAAAGAAAACATATGCCACCAAGGCTCCTCTTCCCCACCCTCATACATCGTACCACTCAAGACTTATTTTTTTAGGACTATTTCTGGTGCACTGACTGAAGAGGATATCCACAAGCCATGTACACAACTATCCCACAAGCAATCTAGTTCTATTATTGCTTACATGTCCTCCTTCCTTCTCCTTTCCTCTTTTACCACTTCCTATTCCTCTCCTCTACCTGCTCCGTGCCTAACGTACAACAAGCTGTACGGGACAAGGAGGATCTTTTGGTCTTCAAAGCAGGTGTGGTATTTTTATTAGCACATACATGGTTGAAGACTTTCACAGCTTTTGTACAGATTATCCTACCACCTGACCACTGCTCGCAGCTGGAGTACCACAACAACTAGAGCGCGGCACGGACGTGAGACGGGCTTATATATGCCTAGTTTACATACCTCATCTCCCAGATGAAATAGAGCAAAAATTAGTACTTCCATTAGTACTATCCTGCACCTGGCTCTCTGGGGCAGCAATGACAAACACCTAGCCTCTGCGCAACTGAAGGAGATTTGGGATGATACTAGTCACAGACACATCCAGGCTCCCCATCTCTTTGCACTCCAGAAGCACTGGGAGGTATTTTAAGGGACCTCTTCCAGAAGAGAGGCTCCAAACACACACCCCTGTGACATTAAGCACTGTGGAGCCCACAGCACCTACGGCCTACAGTCGCAGATCCGCATCTCACCGGCTTAGACCTTCAACAAATTCAAAATACGATTTCTACCTCCCATGTGATACACCGCATCAAATCAGAAGTCATTGTATTTGATTTATGTTCTACATAAGGTGAAAAAGATATCATGACTCCATGAACCATAAGTTCCAGTTCGTGTCCAGGTTATTTGGCCTAGTACAGTTCTCTAAGGATGACACTGAGCACAGGGGGAAAGGTTTACGGGCTTCTACATATGGGGGACCTAAGAGCAATGCTGGAGATCTGAACAGAGCACATGGGCAGCATAGCCAGGAAATGCAGTAAAGAGATGAAGGAGAGAGAATTAACCTTGTTAAAACCCTTTCCAGGTATGAAGCAGACAGTAAAGGGGTGGTCAGAATCTACAGACACAGGCCTAACCCCAACCCAACAGAAACATGCTCCCGCTTCCTTCCCCCAACCCAGAGGCCTACAGTGGGCCTCCCCACCATAGCTCATGCCACAAAACAGCCAGCATACCTTCTTTCTGGCCTGTGCACCTCAAGCATCCACCAAGGGCATGATCAGCTGCCCCAACACTGGGCAAATCCCATTTCCTTACCAACACAAGCCCCTTGGCCAGCTGCGCCATGACCACCCTTCACCCCATCCCAAACCTTCCGCAGCCCCTCACAAGCCACCTTCTTCTCTGTTGCCACCCGTGAAGGACACACGCACTTCCACCCACACCCACCAACTCTCAGATCTTGTGCCCTTTCTGTAGCCATCTTTTCCCTGTCTCTAGTCATGCTGCATGAAACGCCCCTCTCCCATGCCCTGCAACGGCCACCTTCACCCTTAGCCCAAAGCACCCCCCAAGACACACAGGCACCCACACCAGGTCTCTGCACCCCATCCAGCTTCATTAAAACCTGGGTAACCCCTCCAAAAGCCTCTTCCCCCAGCCCCAAGAAACAAGGGCACCCCATGCTCAGCTCCTTATGTGCTCCAGCCCCTGCCATACCCTTGCATGACCCCCCAAAACTACCTCCCTGCCACAGGAGGCACAGGTACCCCCTGCCCAGCCCCTGGCACCACAAACGCTCCCCCTAAAGGGCACAGGAACCCCATGCCCATAGCCCTGCCCCCCAAGGCCCTCCCAGAGAGCACGTACACCCCATGTCCAGCCCCCAGCCCCACAACCCTCCCCCCCCAGGGGGCACAGGTACCCAATGCCCAGTCCCCAGCCCCACAAACACCCCCCAGAGGCACAGACACGCCATGCCCAGCCCCACAAACAACCCCCCCAGAGGCACAGACACCCCATATCCAGCTCCCAGCCCCACAAACAGCCCCCCAGCCCCCCACGAAGGCACAGGCACCCCCTGACCAGCCCCCCAGAGGCGCAGGCACCACATGGCCAGCCCCACAAACAGCCCCCTGAGGGCGCAGGCACCGCACGCCCAGTCTCCAGGCCTGCGCGCCCCAGACGGGCCGCCTCCCCACCGCAGGGGCACCGGCTCCCCAGCCCGGCGCCCCCCAGCCGGCCCCCCTGGGGCAGCCCCTACCTGGGCGGGCTCCACGCTGGCGGGCAGCCCCTCGGGCAGGGCCTGGAAGAGCAGCAAGGCCATGGCGGCGCGGAGCCTCCTCGCCATCCCCCCCACCCCCCGCTCCCCGCCTCCCCAGCCCGACTGCGGCCCGGGACGGGAGCCGAGGGGGCACCCCGCGCCCCGCCCCGCCCACGCCGCCTACCCATTGGGCGGACGGCGCGCCTCTCGGCCGACTATTGGCTCGTCTCGCTATCGCTCAGGGCAGCACCGGGAGGGGCGGGGGCTGCGCCCTGGGAGCTGCCATATTGAGTGTGGAGCGCTGGGGAGGAAGGCTGGGGGGGGGAGGTGTTGCCATCTTGTGTGTGGCGGAAGTGGCTGGGAAGGGGGTGTTGGTGGAGGCGCTGGGGTGCCCCTTGGCCCTGCCGGTCCGTTCAGCCCCTGCCATCCCCGGGTGGGAACTGGGGAAGGTTTTATGGGGAGTGCATCAAAGCTCCCAGTCTGCCTTAATCTGAGCTTGGCTTCTTCTACAATGCCCACAAAGAGCCCCAAATCCAAGCTCCCCATCCAGATCTGGGGTGCACCAGGAGACCTTTGTGGAGAGGGGGTTAAAACGGCTGCAGAAGCATCAGGGTGGACTCCAAACACCCTGCAGTGAAGGCGTTTATTTGTGCCAGGCCTGTCCCATCCTTCTGCCAGCACCTGCCAAGGCAGAGGCTCGACAGTAAACATAACCGTGTCCCCAGATGGCCGCGGGACAGGCAGTGCTTCCGGGCGCGTGGCTGCTCCCACCTGGGCTGGACAGTTCCTGCCCGCTGTTTTGCGTGGGTGCTTCTGTTTTGGTTGTGCTTTGGGTGCTTGGGTGCGGGAGGCTGTCCAGCCGCACTTCCACACTTGAGCAGTTTGGGATTTTGTATGTTTGTTGCTTTGTTGAGGCAAAACTCCAAAGACTCCGTGTTTCTGGCTGCTGATTCACCCAGGACTTGAGCGCACTCTTGTCTGGGTAAAAATACAAAGGAGCATGTCATTCCCTGCGGCGGGAGTGTTTGTTCAGCTCGCTGATAACAGGGAAGCAAAACACAAAGTCTGTGCATCTTTGCCGTGGTACCGTGCCAGGACGTTGCGCCAGGACTCGCCACGTCAGGACTTGTGAACTGGCACTGCCGGGAGAGGGGAAGCGGCAGTGGTGGCACACGCCTAGGAGACTTTGTCCTCCTCTACGTCGCTCTCCTCAGCCGAGCTAGAGCCCGCTGGGATGGACGGGATGTCAGCGGCTGTATCTCGGACTATGGGTCTGGATGAAGCCTTCTCCAATGAGGTGGAGAAATGCCACATCCTCCAGGACCTGGCCTGCCTGGGGCTCCTTGGGCTTACGCCCTGCCAGCTGCGATGGAAGAGCTTTGTTCACGCTCAAGGCTTAATATCAGCCAGGCTCATGCAACCGCGGAGCAGCACAGACTAGCACAGCCTGAGCATCATCTGGGCTGAACACCCTAGCCAAAGCAGACCAGTATGGGAGCAGTATGCACAGTCTTCCTCCACTTCTTTTTCCCTTGGAGAGTGAGAGCATACGTTCAGCCTTGGGAAGAAATGCTGTGCTGTGGTGGAGTTTGGGTCTGTGTCAAAGGGCCGGTTCAGAAAGTGCCGCACAAGGCCTAAGGCCAGCTATTTTCCCTCAGGTTCATTAATCAAGTGCTTTCTCTGTGCACTGAGCAAACACAGAGCCTTCCTGGAGAAGAAAATGTTAGGAATAGGCAGTAAAAGGTGCTTTTAGCAAGAAGCGTGGCAGCAAATGTCTTGGTCCTGCAAGGCAGCTTCCAGCAATGTGCTCCAGAAGCTACATGGTGCTTAGGTTTGAACCCAGCCATCGCTTGGCTAATATTCTCTTATCCTCACAAATCTGTGTGTGCTGGACACAACAGACAGCAGGGACGAAGGCTGCTGGAAAAAAACCCCTGGAAGAAAACTGCGGCAGGGAGCAGTGGCTGCTCCAGGGGGGCATCCAGGGAGGAGTGCGAGGCGTTGAGAAGAAGTTCTGCCACCAGCCCGGCATTCTTGGCACCGTGTGTCCCAGCCACAGCAGTCGGTCGCCTGGGCTTGTCCCTGAGCAGTGAGAGGAAGCGGGGGTGCAGGAGGCTCAAGTTTAATTCGCAGCTTGGAGGAAGTGTCTCATGTTTCTTGGGCAGTAACGCAGGCTTTCTACACTGCCGTCCCTTGCGTGTCAGACAGCTCCACAGGCAATTGGCCCAATGAGGTTTATCAGATGCTCAGGTAACGTGTTAAGAAAAGCTCCCCCAAGAAAAAAATGAACTTAGTGGCTTATCTCCTACCACTGGGGTTTTTCGGTCAGGACAATAGGTGAGACACACCTTCCCCTGCTGAAGCAGCTCGCTGAGTGTCAGCAGTGTGGGCCTGCAGGAGTTAACCCAGTACGCAGGCACGCTGCTCGCTCCTCTTTCCGTAGGGAGCCAGGTTAATCAACCTCCACCAGCATTTGGAGAAGGAGGGATGAACCAGGTCTACCTGCTGGGGCTGCTGATTCATCAGAGGAGACCCACAGGCTCGCAGGTTCCCACCGCCCATCTCTGGGCCCTGCTGCAGCCCAACAAGACATCTTTGGTCTCCTTATTATTTTAAAGGGGACTGTAAACATGCTGGAGCACTGACATTTCAGCCAGGCACAGTTATTGAAGGAGCTTTATTCCTGTTATCAGCCAGCCCTGAAATTAAAGGCACAGCAGGTAGAAGGAGGCAAACACACCGGGCCGTGGGACAAGCCCAGATCAGGCGTGACTCATTGCTGGAGAGTAATTAACACTTGCAGCTCTTTACAAACAGGGATGAGTCCAGCTTTGATCCCTGGCGATGAGGTTTCCTTCCTGTTGCAGTGCTGAGAAAGGGAGGCAGAGCCGGCCAAAGCATGTGGGTGAGGGCAGAGATGTGACAGCAGAGCTGGGCTGAAGACAGAGCCATGGCTGATTTCGGTGCAGCGCAGGGACTTGCTGCCTGCGGCCTGGCTTGCGACGCCTCCGTTCCTGGCAGGGCCACGGCAGGCTGGGGAATGATAAAGTGTTAGGGAGCGCAAGCAGACACCCACCACAGCAGCTATCTCCTGACGCCAGAACATCATGAGCTGATGAAATGACTTGAATTCGCCAGGGGAGATTCCAGCTACAACCTAGAAACCCCCCTGAACTAAGTTGTCAGCTGGCGTAAATCCATGTAGATCTGGAAAGGGAATCCTCTACTGCTACAAGCAGTGGGGGGTTTTCTGTCTCTAGGGTGGCGCCGGTCAACTTCCTGATCTTTTGAGCCCAGTGCAACCCTCTTCCTTTGGCCAAGAGCAGTGAGCAATGCCCACATCCCTTGAAGAACCAGGCCACGGAGAGAGCTAGGAGTACTCCATGGGCATGAGATGGCGACAGCTCTTCAGAGAGTCTCCCTGCTCCACCGCCCTCCAGTGTAGCCAGGGGCTGCAGCTTGCCAGCAGAGCCCATGCCCGTTGTATCAGGGAGGATTCAACACCTGGTCTGCCTGGGGCAGAGCTCGGCCACCCTGGCACCTCCCAGAGCTCCTGCTGGAAGTGTGGCCATGTGCTGCTGGCTGGGAGAGGGACATCCAGCTGTGCTGCGAGGTCTGGGTGTGTCTCCTGTACAGGCACGGAGCCCTCAGCCAAATCCCGGAGACCTTGTCCCCAGGGCAGGGCACGTCTAGCAAACCCCTGAGGCTGGCGCAACAGGAAATGCAAAGCAACAGGAGGAAGAGGAGGAGAAAGCAAAAATGCTGGTACCTCTGCTCTAACCCATCCTGCAGCAGAGCATGCCTGTTTGTCTCCTGCTCGAAGGGGCTGGATCCCGCATCTCCAGGTGCCCGGTCCAGGCAGGAGGGAGTCCAGGGAAAGCTGGCCACTATGCAGCCAAGAAGTCTTGATCCAGTCCAACACAGACTGGGGCCCAGTCACCACCTGGACCATCTGCCAGGATGGTTGTTGGAGCTACCCAGGAAACGCAGAGCTGACCTGGGAGCAGGACATGAACTCCAGTCACCTCTCACCATGCTCTCCTGTGGGAGCAGGCTCCCGGGGAGCACGCAGGAGCTGCAGCTCTCTCCGAACTGAGTTGGTGCTGCAAAACCACTGCCAGGCAGCAACTGGCCCCACTTTCTCTTCTGAGCCCTGCATTTGCCCCTCTGGCCTCCCTCTCCAGTGGAGCAAAACACTGCCAGGAGGAGAAGGAAGGAGTGACAAAACCAGGGCGGCTTTTCCACCGTGCTCCCAGCCTTTGCTTCGGGTGGGTGCTGCCCTGGCATCTCTGGCACGCACCTCTCCGGGCAGGGGCCGGACCTCCCGACACGCACTGCCGGCACGGAAAGGGGCCAGCAGCAAGGGCACGGCTGGGCTGCACGGAGGAAGAGCGGTTTCACAGAGCTGCGGCACGTCGCATTACAGGAATCACCTTGTTCCTGAGCACATCGGAGGCTCCTTGGACCCAAATACAGCCCAGGCTGCTCCATGTGCCTTCCTGAAAGTGCTCAACATGATTTTAGCTGCAGAGAAAGACAGACTTGAATTAAGGAGCCAAAGAAAGGCAGACAGCAGAGATCTCTCCTCATGGCCTCTTCCCACTCCCAGTAGGAATGACATCTGTTTCATTTCAGGGGCTTATCTATTTCTTCTTTAATTGTGCATTAACAAGAGATCTAATAATGCCCAGGGAACAGATACACAAATTCGAACCTGTTTTTCTACTTTTTGCTAACCTATTAATTATTTCTGCGCTTTTGTGCAGTTTTGCAGCTGTAGCTACATGTGCTCAGAGACCTCATCCTCTGCCTGTTGCCACTCGGGCAGAATCAAACCTGCGGCAGATACAGCCTGGCCCTTCAAGAATTACACTTTGGGTTTGGCTGCTGTCTTTGCAGAGGGGGAGCAGTTAATACCAGAAAACCCTTTGGCTGCAGGTGCTGCACCTCTGCCGGGGCATCCTGCTGAAGCTGGGACGTGCTGCTCTCTGTGGTTGGACCGTACTCCCAGCTGGAGGGATGAGTGTGGACTATCCGCTGGGCCGCAGGGCTCTCCAGGTGGCCACATGTGTACGGCTGATTGGAAACGTGCTTGTCCCACCTGGGGACATGCACCAGCAAGACAAGAGTCTGGATGCTGCTGGCTGAGAGTGGGGTGGCCAAGTGCTGGGGACCCCTTCCTTCTTCAAAAATAGGCTGTGGCCAACTCTCCTCTGGGGATGGGAGAGGGCCCGTGGGCAGACCCATGTTAGCACTGTGCAGATGCTGGTGGTCCCAGTTTGGCTTCTGCATGTCCGGCCAAGACCAACAGCTCCCATGGGACAAGGAGCCCCCTGAGCCTGGCACTGTCACCTCTGCCTGTTCCCTGCCAGAGGACCATTTGCAACACAGCAAGCCTCTCTGGGAAGGCTGTATGGGATGCCCAAGGGGTTCAGGGCTGATGCCAGCCCTTGCAGAGCTGCATGCCTCTTCCTCCTCTCTCCTGGCCCCTGGGCTGACTCCCCCTCCTGGGCCTGGTCAAACAGCATCCACATCTTTCCCTGGGCTCCCCCTCCCCAGGAGGCAGGAGAGCCCTCTGTCAGCCCCGTCTCTAGACCAGATCCCTAAGACCAGCCAAAGGCAGAGATGGTAAATGATTTAAAAAAACACTGTATTTTATTTTTCACCCCTCCCCTCCAGTGTTTGCAGAGTTGCCCATCCAGAGCCTGAGTTAACACCCCGACTGCTTTGAGCCTGCCCTGGTGTCTCCTCCTCCGCTTGCAGGGGGGCCTAGAGTTGACTTTCCCCAGCCAGGGGGATGGCTGGCTCTGGTGCTCAGAGGAAAGGGTAGATTACAAAAAAGAGAGCTTAAAAACAATCAGGTATTTCTCTCCTTGATTGTGGCGATTGCAAAGTGAATGAAATCTGAACGTGACAGCATGGGAGAAACGGTCCAAGCACTGGTCCCAGGACATCGGCATGCTCCCTCTGCAGCGGGGACAGGTCCCTTCCCTCCTGCCAGGGAGGGAGGCAGCTTTTGGCGAAAGGCCACTGAAGTGATCTGAGGCAGCGTTGTGGTTTGGTTCCGGTACTGGAGGCAGGCGACGGAGGGATGCCTGCTTTCGGAGGTAGGACCGTGCACCCTCCTGGATGTACCCGGAGGATGGAGAGGCCCCGCAAGGTGAGGGGGTCGGCCAGGCACAGCGCTCTGAAAGCAGGCAGGGTCTCTCTGGGGAGAGAGCAGAGATGGCACTGACCCCGAGGCCGGCCCTGACCCGATCCCCCTGGCCTGGCCGTGGGGGGGATCTGGCCAGAGCGGGCCACTGTGCCCCACGCAGGGCACTGAGGGCCAGCGGGGTCCGGAGGGGCGCGATGGCTCACGCAGGGCACTGAGGGCCAGCGGGGTCCGGAGGGGCGCGATGGCTCCATTCACAGTCCCTTGTTAAAATAGACGTACTGCACTTGGTCCCCATGCTTGGCCACGATGCTGGCGCGCAACTCTGGTTCCAGGTCAGCCAGCGCGAGGGAGCTGCGGCAGAGGGGCAGACGCTGAACCCCCTGCTCCAGCCCCCACTCCTCCTCCCCGACTGCGGGCCCCGACGCTGGCTGGGCCCCCCCTCCCCACAGATCTTGCGGGCTCCCTTTGGAGACCCACCGCCCAGCACTGCCATTCCCTGCTACTGGGGGTCCCGTTGCTCCCAGCACAGACCGCGTGGAGCAGGACGGGTATGCGGGACCCCCCTCTGCGAAGAGCTGGGGGATAGGAAGGCTCCCAGGAGGGGGAAGCAGGGGAACGGGTACCATCTCTGTGGGAACAGGGCGCAGGCCGCCGGCACCATGAACAGGAGGCTGCGGGACAAAGAAGAGCCGCGTGTCAGCACCCGCAGCGCCACAGGGCAGCTTGATCTGCGGGGGTCAGGCTGTGGGGAGCTCAGCCCTGGAGATGCTCTCCCACCCTCTTACTCCCCAGGACTGGAGAAAGCCCGGGGAGGAAAGGGAAGCCGCTTTGCAATCCCCTGCCGGAAAAGAGGTCCTTCTCCTCGGAGCCAGAGCAGGATTTCGAGCGGCGAAATACTCACAAGCCCCCGCACAGCAGCACTTGCAAAGGCCCGTGGAGAAGCCGGATCCTCTGCAAGGGAACAGCGGGAGTGAGCCCTGCGCCCCGTGGCCTCCCCACAGCTGTCGGGGCAACGGGAGGTGAATGGGGCCAGGAGGGCCCTGGGCTCAGCAAACCCTGCTGTTTCATCCCTGGCATCTCGGCCGCGGGGAGGCCGGGGGAGCAGGGCCCACTGGAAAACCGTGACGGGAGGAAGAACTCACCTTCATAAAGGGGAATTTCTCCAGCCGCTCCATGATGATGGGCAGAATAACTAGGCATGGAGAGAAGAGGTCAGACCTGCTCGGCCCATGGCGCCTGGGGGGTTGTGCTGGGGGTCCCACCCGTCCATCAGCAGGGGCAGCGCGGTCCCCGCCACGGTCCGGGCTGTGCTCCTGTCCCTCCCGGCTTGCTCCCCTGCGGCACGCCAAGGGCCCCAGGAAGGGCAAAGCAATGCTTTGCCAGCTGCATCTGGCTGCAGCCAGGGCCAGAGAGAGTGGGACATGGCCCTGTGGGGCCCAACTGCCGTGGGAACGCCCCACGTCCCCCCCGGGCTGTGGGTTGGGGCAGGGAGGGCTGAGGCCGGGGGCTCTGATGGAAACAGCAGGATGGCGAGAAGGTTTTGGCCAGCTCCATCGGTGAGATGAGCCCAGACAACCCCAGGGCTGCGGTGGCCACCCGCCCCTTCTGTGCAGAGGGGAAACTGAGACAGAGGGGGGCAAGGCAGAGGGTCCCGCTCCCCGTGCACTCACTCATGCCCGGCGCCGCCATGGTGATCCTGGAGACCACGACCTGCGCGATGCCCTTCGCCGCAGCCCTCTGAAAGCGGGAGCAGCCGGTGAGCCCCCCCGGCCCCTCGCTTCGGTGGGTGACACAGGGGCTTGCAGTCTCGCGGGGACTCACCCTGGAGCGGCCGAGCTCGTTGTTGTCCTCGTCTGTCACCGTGATCCCGTTGATGATCTCCCTGCACGGGGGATCCGTGAGCCCTGCAGCCCCTCGGCCCCATATTGCCCCGCACCCCAAAGCGCCAGTGCAGGGTGAGGGGCTGCCGGGGGGGGGCTGGGGGTCCAAGGACCCCAGCTGCCCTGGGCCACCAGCCCCGGCCACCCCACGGGGAGGTGGCCAGGGTGGAGGGGACCTGGCTCGGTCACCCCGGGGCGCCACGGTCCCTCGCCCGGGCAATGCTGCCATCTTCAGGGCACGGCTGCGAACAGAGTCCGTCCGTCCGTCCCCACAGGACAGATGCCCACTGGGGACCCCAGAGCCGGTCCCCAAATGTTAGGGCCGCGGGATGGGGAGGGGACAAGCCTGTCCGAGGAGGGCTCCCAGCTCCGGGAATGGCAGCCGGGCGTTCAGGGGCGCAGGGTTGACAGGAGCCGGGAAGGTCCCCAAGGTGTAGGTGCTCTTGGGACATCCAGCTGGGGCTCTCCTGTGGCCACAGGCTGGAGAGCTCTGAAGCCGCCAGGATCTTAGGGATCCTCCAGACCAGACCCAGGAACGGGCTATTCTTACCCCAAAACCACCCCCGTCCCTCCGGGGGCACCCAGACACTTACTGTTGCCTCATCATGGGGATGTTGACGCAGTTGGCAGCGGCCACGGCGGCGAACGGCACCCAGCGGGCCACCAAGGGGGGGGCTCGCTGCAGGACAGAGGCCGGCGTGAGCGCCGGGGGGCAGGATGCGGCCAGGCACTGCCCGACAGGGACGGCCCAGGCTCAGCCCCGCGCCATGGACGCACCAGGACGAGGACATTGTGGGGCTGGGGACGAGCTCGGGGTCCTAGGAGGCCACCACCACCTCGCCCTGCCCCATGCCCGCCCCGGCGTACCTTGGTGTAGAGGTTGAGCCCCACGGCAGTAGCCAGCGCCGTGCCGGTGGCGGTGACGTACGCCACCGCGATTTGCCTGGGCAACGATCCGCAAGGGAGGGGGGGAGATCAGACCCCCAGCTGCAGCCCCCCGGGCGAGCGGTGCCCCCGGGGCGCCGCTGGGAGGACGAGGACGCTGGGGGGGCGCTGACACCACACGGCGCCGGCCCACGCTCACCTGGGCGAGATGGCGGAGGCGGCGTTGCGGTTGGTGTAGTTGACCACGGCGTTGAAGGACTGGTTGACCCACTGCCAGAAAACCACGGCCGGCACCGTCCTGCGGGGGGGGAGCGCCGGGGGGCAGTCAGGCGCCCTCAACCCCCCGCCCCCGATTTCTCCCTATGGGGCGTGGGGGGAGGCAGGACACCCTGGAAGGGGGGGAGCTTTGGGAATGGCAAACCGAACGGGTCCTCCCCCCGCGGCCGCGGCGGCCCTCACCGGTAAAACTGCAGCATGCAGCCGGTGAGGGCCATGCCGGCGGGCACCTGGAAGGACATGCGCCCCAGCAGGTTCATCCTCTCGCCGCTGTCCGGGTGGAAGGCCGAGTCGTAGAGCGTCTTGGCGTAGCGCAGCTGCTCCCGGCTGCTCCCCGCCGGCGCCAGCCCGGCCCTGCGGGGTGAGTGGCGGCCGTGGCACCTCGGCGGTGTGGCACCGGCCGGGGCTCCCGCCGCCCAGCCCCAGCGCTCACCTGCAGGCCTCCACCAGGGCCTTGGCGCGCTCCAGCTCGGCCGCGGGCGCCAGCGCCAGCCGTGGGTCGGTGACGGCGAGGAAGTGCCGCAGGCGCCCCGCGAACGTGCCCTGGTCCCAGCGCGGGGCGTCGATGTCGAAGGTGGCCGTCATCTTCCCCCGCGCCTGGGCCAGGGGTGGTCTGGTGACGGCGGTGGCGTAGGAGGGAGCCCCGGCCCAACGCCGCGGGGACGGGGACGGCCCCGGCTTCCGGCACCGCACCGGCCCCAGCGCCCCGCTGGCAGCATCGAACCAGGCAGGCGCCGGTGGCAGGTTGATGTTTAACGCCGCGCTGCTGCCTTTTGCAACGTGCCCCCTGGTCGGCCCACGCCAGCACCGCCTGCCCCACTTTCGCGGCCGGGTGCAGGGTACGGCCCGGCGCTGCACCCCTCCGGGCGTGACGTGCATAAGCTCAGCACTGCCCCCCTCATGCACGGCTGCACTGCATGCCCCCCCACAGCACTGCACTGCAACCCCTGTGGTGCCACCGGGCACCCCCCTATGGCACTGCACTGCAGGACTCCCCCAAACACTGCACTGCAACCCCCGTGGCACTGCGTTGCGCTCCCCCTGCAACACCGACACGGCTCCTTTCTGTGGCTGGACGCTGCGTGCCCCCCGTGGCCTGGCGGTTTATGCCCCATAAGACTGCACTGTGCACCCTGTGCCGCCGCGTCACATGGCCCCATGCTGCACAGCCCCACAGCACTGCGCTGCCCCCCATAGTGCTACACTACCCCCCCCCAGCGCCACATGCCCCTCGTAGCACAGCACGGCACTGCACTGCACTACACTGCATGCCCCCCCCCCGCAGCACAGGTCCCCCGCAGCACTGCACTACACCCCCCCACACCACGCACCCCCCCGTAGTACAGCACTGCACTAACTGCACTACACTGCACGCCCCCCAGCAGCACTCGCCCCCCCCCACAGCACTGCACTGCATGCACCGCACAATGCTGCAGTGCACTGCACGCTCCTCGGCAGCACCCCCCCAACACTGCAGTGCACTGCACTGCACGCACCGCACAACGCTGCAGTGCACTGCACGCTCCCCGGCAAAACACCCCCCCGTAGCACTGCACTGCACGCACCCCACAACACTACACTACACTGCACTGCAGTGCACTGCAGGCCTCGCCCCCGCGGCCACGCCCCCCGCGCTCCCCCACGTGGTCCCCTACCTGCGGCGCCCCCAGACCCCTCGCGCGCCTTCCCCAGACCACGTGGGAGCCACCTCCTCCGAGCCCTGACGCGTGGCCGCCCTCAGCCAATCACAGCGAGCCGGGCCGCCGGGCCCGTCTCCCGCGGGGGGTTGCCGTCGAGGGGCGGGGCGGTGCCTCGTGCACATGCGCCGAGCTGGGATGGGGTGTGGCTAAAGGGGGGCCGTGGGCCAGGCTCCGCCCTTCTTCCCGCCCGCCGTCGGCACGTTCCGTACGTACGGCGGGAAGCGCTGACGTTGTACGTAGCGGCGGCGTGTGCGTGACGCAGTTGCCCATGGTAACCCCGGAGCCGCGCTGAGGATGGTGAGTGGGGCCCGGGCAGGCCCCGCCGGGCCGGGGGCGCCGCGGGGCCGCGAGCGGGGAGGTCGCGGCCCCCAGCCGGGAGGCCTGGCAGGGCTGCGGCGGGGAGGGGGGGGAGCCCGGGCCGGGGCCGGGCAGCACCGTCCCGTGGGGGCTCGAGGGGAGCGGGGGGCTGGGCCCGAGGGGGCCGGGAGCCCCCACGCGGCGGGTGGTGGGGCTGGAGGCCCCGAGGGAGATGGGGCAGCTGGTTTGGGGGTGGGGCCGCGGGGGGCCGTGAGTCGTGGGCCTGACGGCCGTGTGGCCTGGGGGCGCTGAGGCAGGAGAGAGCCTGGCCGGGGTCCTGGTGGCGGCTGGAGGCCGTGGGGGACCCAGAGGAGAGGGGTGAGGTAGCGGCAGGGCCTGGGAGGCTGGAGGATGCTCTGGGCAGCCTCTTTGGGTTGGGGCACGCTGAATACGCTCCAGCTGGGCAAAGTGAGGAAGGCATGGGTGGGGGTGGGGTGCCCAGGAGATCAGGGGCCAAACCCCATGCTCAAGTGGAGGGGCAAGTCAGGACAAACCACCTTGCAGTGGGTGCTCAGCCAAGGCAGAGGGAACCGGGACAAAAGGTTGACTGTTCAGGGGTGGGAGAACTGCAACAGAGTGCTCGGGCTGGAAGAGGCCTAGGAATTGGAGGGGATGAACAGCTTAGTCTGGAGAGTCCCTTGGGGAACCCAGTCACTGTTGGCTGCCTAGGATGTGTCATTGGGGTACTGGATGATCTGGGGGTTTCTGCCAGGGGATGGGAATACAAGGGATGGACTGGGCTGGAAAGAAGAGATAAGAGCACACTGGGAAGGCATGGGTGGAGTGTTGATGTTGGTGAGAGAAAGAGAGGGTCCTAGGAGGAAAGGAGTGTTCAGGAGCAGAGAGGAATTGTTTGATAGGGAGCCATCTGGGCTGGAGGGAGGAGTGGGGCGGTCTTGGGTGCTGCAGAGGATCTAGTCATGAGGAATCAAGGTTGGGTGAAGTTGGATCATGGAATGGTGTGGTGGAAACAATGTGGATGTAGATGCTAGAGTAGTTGGGGTTGGGACAAGTGAGATGCTGGCAGGGTCCAGCCAGGATTGGCAGGAAGGGATGGGGTTGTCAGGTGGGTGAGGATCGGCAGGTGGTGGGTAAGAGAGTGCGTTGGCGGGAGGGTGAGTCGTGTGCTGAGGATGCAGTGTGTGCAGACAGCACAAGCAGAAAGAAAGAGCTGAACAGTCTCTGCCCAAGACGGGAGCTGTGTTTTGTCTAAGAGCCCTGCGGACACAGGCTTGATTAATGCTAGTGGACAGCATGGAAGGAGGTGTAAATGAGCGCAGCAGAGGCAGCTCCTCATCTTCGCTGGGTTAGTTCTGGCTGTGTCGCCGCCTGTTTCAGCCTGCTGGACCACAGTGAAAGAGGCTGGGACTGGGTCTGTGGGCTCTGCTTTATTTTAGATTGAGTGATGATGGAGCATGTCACACTGGATGCTGAAGCCATCACAGGATGGACATCTGCTGTAAAGATGAGGGCAGCTGCCTCCAGCAGTGCAGTGCTTTGTGGGACACATTTGGCCTGCAGCTGCTGCTGACCAGATATGCTCTTCTGCCTTGTGATGTCCCAATAAGCTGATGTAGTCTGGGGTCTGGCTGCTGTTATCTGAGTGCTTTGTGCTTAGAGAGACTGGACTGGGTGTTTTCCAGTTCCTGTGTTCTGTGATACAGGTTTTCTTATGCCTCTGTGTCTATTTTCCATTTCTGGGAGCTGTTTTTTGCATTGCAGCCTCCCAGACAGGGTGGATAGCACTTCGGGGTGCCTGGCGGGGCTGGGCAGAAAACTGGAGGGCTCTATATTGTCTCTCAGGGTTCTCAGCTTTCACTAAAATCAAATGCATCCTTAGCAGTAGAAACTCTCTGAAACACCAGTGAATATCCAAAGCAGATAGGGCAGCCTTGGGCTCTGGATCAGCAATCAGAAATGATCGAGGCAGCTTGACTTAACAATCCACTGCATGTCATCTGAGCCACGGTAGCTGACTGTGATCGTGTTTCTGGCATGTCATGATTGCACTGGTAAGCGGTTAAAGCCCCTTCTATGCCTGCTTGCTCTGACTCCAGTTATAGGAGGGTTAATGCTGAGGTTTAAATTATTGCAGTGTTCATCCAAGTGAGTAAGTGCAGAAGAGAAGTGTCCTGTTCTGTCAGCTGCACCAGCATTTCTCACAGTGGTGGGACAGGGCTGGTGGAGGGTCATAGGTGGAGCACAGAGGGAAAGATGAGCCATGAAAATGCATAGCACAAGGGAAGCGCAGGGCTGAAGTCTGTAGCTCTGGTAAGCAGCGTGTGTGGTGGCCTCACAGCAAGAGTGAAGTGAGACTGAATTGCACTCGGCTTTCAAAAGTTTTGGAGATGCTGTATGAAGCAGGGCTTGTGGCTTTCTTGTCACTGTAATAACAATCTTAGCTAGTGAGTTATTAATAGATATCAGGGTCAAAGAATCACCTGTGTTTTTCTAAAACCACTGATTGAAGATGACATCATTGTGTCAAAACTAGGGTTGTCAAAGCCTGACCCCACTTTACAGATGAGGAAACTGAGTCATGGAGTGTCTAGGTGACATTAGGCAGATTTTGTGGGGAGAGTGAAATATCAGCCTATCTAAATGTGTAGTGGTCTTGAGCTCATGTTTCTAGAGAAAATGGCATGTATTTGTCGTCTCATGTAGGTGTACCTGATACCCAGAATTTGTTCGCTTTGTCTTTCGTTGTTTGGAAATAAGGCTGTATTTAAAATGGCTCAATTTAAAAACACTTTCTAAAGCTCTAATAATGCCTCGCTGCTTTAGTTTCCCAGTACAGTTACATGTCATGAGGTTTTTTGTTTGTTTGTTTTTAATGGTTGCCGCAAGGTTAGGATGAGAAACTGCATGCAGCTAAGGCAGCATACCAACAACTGGACGAGACCCTGAAGCTCTGAAACCACCAGAGGGGAGACAAAGACTGTTGACACTGTCTGGTGTTGGGCATTAGTTCTTCTCTGCACAGGATGCAATGCCTCCTTGAAATGTGCTAAAACCAGAGGAGTTTGATTTTAATTATGATGGAGGATTCATGCTGGTATTGGTTAGTATACCGAAACAGCGCTGTGCCGCGTGACCGCTTTGGCAGAGAACTGTGTCAGTGGGTTTGAGCTGGAAAAACTCTTTAGGTGACTTGACTCCATTATATGTTAGATTTCAATGTAGAAAAGAAAGTCTGCATTGAATGACACCATATGGTGGAGACACGCAGCAAGCAAATGATTTCATTGGGAGTTTTGCCAGAGTAAGAAGTATTGAATAAACTGTACTCAATAGATTAATTTACTTTGGTTGTATTTTGAAAAAGGCTGGGTGATTTTATGACCATTAGTGACATTTGCAGTTCTGCAGCCGAAGATAAAGGTAATCAAACGTCATTCTTCAGGGCACCAGCTAATCAGTGCAGTTGTCAGGAAGGACTCCCCTCCTCCATCTCCGTGTGCCTAGAATTGTATACTGGACTAAGATGTAGCCTCAAATATTATCCACTGCTGAAGGCTGGATATTAGGCTCAAATAAACCACTTGTCCTTCCCCACTTCAGCTACTCCTGTGTGACTGTGAAGCCATCACTTACACCTTTTCCTCCATGCACTGGCTGTATCTTAGGTCACTATTTAAACATGATGAACTACCATATTGCTTAATTAAAGTAATTCCTGAGCCAGAGCTGCACGGTGCTGGGTGCTCTGCAAACAAAACAAGGAGATGTGCCCCACTCCATGGAAAAACAGGCTGCTTGAGGTGAGAGATAACTGAGTGATATGAGTGAGGAGAATCCAGGGCAGGTTCGAACTTGGCATGTTGGCTGCCTAACCTCACCAAGGACTGTAGGTGTGGCAGAGGAGTGAGCAGGAGAATCACGGGGTGGTTTTATGGATATTGTGTGAGGCTTCTCCCGTGGTTGTAGGAAAGGCACAAAGGGACCAGTTTGAGACTGGAGCTAGGCAGTGATGGGGCTGGCAACAGGAGCCACTAGGAAATGAGAGCTGTCATCTCCATGGCAGATGAGCTTGGCTGGGAAGGGCCGAGAGGGTGAAGGCAGGTCTCCTGTGGTTGAAGAAGCAGAAATGATGGAGTCCGTGCAGAGGTGTGAGGATGGGGGGAATGTGGTTGTAGTGCCAGGCTGAGATGCTGAGCTTTGTGGCTGTATTGCATCTCAGTGAATTTATTTGATTTTAGCTAAATGTCCACATCTACTAGATAAGCAATAGCTGGTGACTGAGGGCGGTTTTATTCTAAATTCATTATCTGAGCTTTGTGGCTAATAAAGTTAAACAGAATACATTTACTTCTCTTTCCTAATAGGAATCCTCTGTGCTCTTCAGTGGCTTGCAGGGCCTGCTTTATCCGTGCCCTGTGCATCAAGCCCTCAGTACAAGGGGAAATTGTTCTTTCCATTATGGCCTTATATTGCCAATCTGATACAATGTTTAAACAGATTATCTCAATGCTCTGTTTGTCCCAAACCAATTTTTGCTTTGGCCTATAAAGTGAATCTTCCTTTCAGCGGCTTCTGTGGTACAGGATGTAGTTACATGCATCAACTAGTTCAAAAGACCCATATACAGCATGGATTTAAAGCTGAATAAACCCACAAAACCCTTAGCTAGGACTATAAATGTCACTGTATTTTTATGTATGTGTATTTTTTTGAGAGAATGAGATTACTGCTATAACTGAAAGCCCTTTGATAATTCAGTGGGTATTTTAAACCTAGCAATGATATACTTTCATAAAACCACACATCCCTGTTTTCTGAAAGATGTTAATAAGATGGTTAGCTTTTCTTTCATGCGCAGTGTGTTTGAGTGCTCTTTTCTGTTTAGTTGCGTCTTTGACTTTAATGCCCATTCTGATTTCTTAGTAATTGTCAGGAATCTTTTTCTTCTTTTTTTATGTCCCCACTCACTGTCTGGAAAAGGCAGTCTTCTCACTGCTGACCCCATCAGTCTGTCTCCTCATGGTGCTCATAAAGAAAACCCTCTCTACCAAGGACAAAGATGTTTTTAAATAAGCCAGTATGATATAAAACATGCAGTTTGCTTAACTCAGAAGTGACCAAGAAGCGGTTGCTGGGTGACTGTCCTCAGCCTTGAGCTGCTCCATATCGCTGCCCTTCTCCAAAGGCTGCACACGCTACCATGCTGTGCTGTTCATTATCTGAACAGCATCTGCGGTTCCCTCCTCTGTTACAGATGCCGCAGTCTGCTTAATTTTGTGCAAATGACATGCTGCCTGGATGCGCTCCCCTGAGTCTTCTCGGCAGCTCCTCAGCCAGGTAACGTCTGCACCTTCCTGCTTGAGACTTGTCCTGCTCCTCGCCCTGGGCACCCCAATGGCTGCCTACCACTGGCCCGGCTGGTGGGCAGGCTTCTGACCTGGGCGTCCCCTCTCCTACACCTCAGCCTAGGTCCCTGCATCTAGATATCTGTCTGTTTGCTGTATCACTGCAAAGGCCTGCTCCTCTCCTGTGGCTTTTGAGCATACTCTTTGCACCAAATCTTCCCATTTTGTGGCTTCTCTACTAGGCATCTCCCATCAGCACCAAGAGGTTGTTTCTTGACTCTCATCAGCCCAACTTAGTTTCAGTGTTGTTTGCAGGCAGAGAAGTGCTAGTCCATCAGCATGTGTGCAGTGAAGGCTGCTTGTCCCACACGGTGGTGGCACGCAACAAAGAACTCATTTGAGTTATTTTTTCCAGTCTGCTAAGCTGTCAGGAAATACTGTCCATCTTCCTGGCTGCTGTGCTCCTAAGACCAATAAAAAAAATAAGTATGTTAGAAACAGTAATGATATATCTATGCATAGCTTTCCTTATTCTTAAATATTCACTAACTAGAGGGAGAAGGCTGGGTATAAGTTTTAAATAGTAATATTTACAGAATAGCAACAATTATAGTAGGCAGAACTGTTTGATTCTTGACCTAGGCTGTGCATACAGACCATATAACCTATGCTGGCAGCTACTGAAATAAAGTCCACTTCTCTATATTGGCTTGCTTGTCTTCCACCTTTTAAATCAGCTTACTTTATACCTTAGAGAATACTTTTATTTCTAAATATATCCTCTCTTCTATTGGCTACCCCAGATAATCCTGTGATCAGCTATGCAGCAGTGTCACTTGAGTAGAATATGGAACGATGCTGATCGGTTTCTCGTAGGCTGTCATACTAGCCCAGAAATAGCATCCATCTACAATGGGAGAAGCTCTAGTAACATTTACAACTGTTCCTCTTTCTGACCCCTGAGAATTGCTCTGTAGTAGATAAGCAATACTTTGTAATATGTTTCTTTGCGCTCAGTGTTTTGGAGTTGAATTCTGAAAAATAAAGGCTCCTAATCCTGATCTGCTCTGGGATACACTGCTCTGCTCTTAGCAAGTGGTACTGTGAATAGGATTAGCATTTCAACAACTTCTTTTTTTAACTGTGAGCAATAAACTAAAATAATAGGGCCTGATTCAGAGCTCTCTGAAGTTGTCAGTACTTTTGTGAAAGAGGGCTGTTGTGGTTGGGTCAGGCCCATAAGAATACAAGAATGGGGAATTTCACAGCCTTTTCCTGGAAAGGAGGGAGAATGTGTGAATTTTAGCGAGTTCCTGCTTGTGTGGGGTCTGTCCATACTGAATTTAAATCCGTGTATTTACAAGCTAACTAAACACAACTGTAAATTTGACTGCAGATGAAAAGAAAATGTTTGTTAATCATGTAGCTAAAATTTGTGTTTTTTAATGATGTCAAGGGCACTTAGGACATGCATATAAATAGGTAAACATTAGAGGTATTTCTGTCCCTGCTCCTTTTCCCTGCCATCAGACCTGTGGATGTACAAACCGTCATCAGGGCTGGGTATGAGACGAGCGCTGTGACTGGGGAAATGAGCCGTTGGGTGGGGAGGAGTTGCAGCAGTTGGCTGTACCGAATGCGGCGCTCCAAATTCATTAACTATGGGTCCATCAGCGAGAGCCAGCTGTGAGCATCTGGCCCTCAGGGCTCAGCATGAGATTTTTCAGGCCTGTACTCTTTGACTAAAAGCAGTTTGGGGATTTACTGTGCCTGCACCGTGTGGGCATGGCATCTTCTACCACGCAGAGCCCATTCCTGATTAACATCCCTTGAGCTGGGCCTGGTTTTCCACTTTTTGTACCAGCCTGTTTATGGCATAGCTAATATAAAGGCAAAAGCCCAAGAAGCAGGGTAAGGGTAAGATTTCAGTTCTGCTGTGGTTCCTTGCACGAGCTGTGAATGTGTGAACCTCGGCTTTCAATGGTGCTTTTTAAAAGCACAGTCGCAATTGCAGTTGTAACTTTCTACAAACATCCTTCCACCCCCTAACCCTCCTTTTCTCCCCCCATCTCTCACACACACGTCATGCACGCATTTTGAGCTGTGGCTGGTAATTAAATGGGTAACTGATAAATTATTTCCAAAGCAGAAGTGCTCAGAGGGGTGGATCAAATCTAACTTGCATTTGAATGTTTGTATTTTCACACTGTGTTATTGAAAGCTTTGGCATTGTGATCCATAGTGTGGTGTCTTTTCCAAAAACTCCACGCCACCCTTGTGCAGAGCTCTCTCGTAAGCAGTTTTCCAAGTGGCTGAGGTGGAGCTCTCCAGGAGTCGGCAGGAGGGCAGTGCTGCAAGCTGAAGGCCCGTTGCAGCTGTGACAGTTGCACTGCGTCCTGCAGTTCTTTATCTTCAGGACAGGTTTCTGATTGCCATGATCTGGAGGGGATCAGGAGCAACCTTCAGGGCTCAAATAGTCCTTGGCTCCCAGTAGGAATATTTAGAGTGTGTAGTTGCTTTTAGCAACAAAGCATTTTGTGACATTAACTAATTCACCCTCGCAGGTCGACAGGAATCATTGTCCTCATTTTGCAAATGGGAGAACAAAAAGGTTGAGAGATGGGCCCCCGTGGGCCCAGGTTTGTGCTGCTGTTTGAGCTCTGTTCCTGGCTCTGGGTCTTAGTGGGCCGAAGGGAAACTCTTTATGATTGTCCTGCAGGACTTGTAGTCTTGGGAATTGTCTGTTAGAGACAGAACTGAAATCCTGAGGGCTCCAAAAAGCCGTAGGCATATTTCTCCTCTGGATTTGCCCAGGCTGTTATTAGTTGCAAGAGCACCTGTGTACCTGGGTTGGGTCTCCAGTGCGGTATGTGCTATACAGAAGCTCTAAGAAATCATATCTGTGGAGTAGGGAGAGAAGGGTGCAGAGCAGTGCAGCAACATGCCCAAGGAGGCCTAGGCTGTCACGCACTCCCAGCCTGGTCCTGTGTCCTCAGCTTGTGGGGCTGGACCAGGCAGCAAGATTCAGATCGAAGTGGGGTGATCTATATTTCTCGGTTATGCGCCAGGATCCAGAACGTTTTCCAGCCATTTTAGAGAGGTGCAGGTCTCTGAGCGGTGCCATTGACAAAGGCTTGGGTGTGCTGCTGTAACGCGCACGATTGTAAATGAGCTGACCTGCATATTCTGTTTCCTAATCCTGAGTGATACTGTCAGCTCAGAGAGCTGAGCCTGGCTAATGACTGAAATCCACTGTGCTTTTCTTAGCGAGGACGTGTGGTGATCTGAGATAGTTAAAGTGCTACATCCTGAGAAGCTGAACTGCACGTGCCCCATGGGTCCGGCATGTTTTAGACAGATAAACGGGGTTTGAGATGATCAGGGAGTTACTGTGAAAAGGACTGATGTCAGGTACACAGTAACCTACAGTTAACTAGGAGGGAGATTAAATTAATGGGGTTTTCCCACTGATAAAGATAATGAAGAGCTTGCAAGGACTTGGGTTGCAGCTTCTACACATATGATATCCTTAGGCGCTGTCTTCCTGGCACAGGGAATGCTGAACAGCTGTGTCATGAGCGATACAGCCAGTGGTGTGCCCCATTGAGTGACATTTGTGCTTTCTGAGGCCTGGTTGACACTGCTTGAGATGAAGAAAAATTGGGGGGAATGAATAGAAGAGGAACTGGGAAGAGGGACTGCAGGAAAGGGTTTAGGGTGTCCTGGGATCAACCACCACACAGAACCCCTGTTGAGGGAAGAAGGCATGGCCTGGTAGAGGGGAGAGAGTGAGAAGTAACAGCTATGATCTCTCTGGCTGATTTAGGGTTTACTGTCAATCCTGCGTAAACTGAAAAGCACCCCAGACCAGGAGGTGAGAATCCTCCTCTTGGGACTGGATAATGCTGGCAAGACCACGCTCCTGAAACAGTTGGCATCTGAGGACATCAGCCACATCACGCCAACACAGGTGAGGAAGGCCTCTCCCTGCCCAAGGCTGTTCTCGTGGTCCCACTTGCCTCATAAATTTATATGAAGCACTGATGATTCAGCACAGGATTTCAGTGAAGGGGGGAAAGCTGGAGCCTGGCGCACCGTTAAGTCTTTGTGTTATCTGCACAAAGGGAGGTGCTCCGAAGGAGCCAGGGGGCGTCAGGCCAGATCTGTCAGGCTGCGTGAATGTGGACGTGCACCATGGAGTTCTGTGGGAGGCTCTTGAGTCAGGCTGGCGTTGCATGGATGAGACTTTGCTCCTGTTTGCCCTTGCCGAAAGGGGGACATATACGAGGGATGCTGCAGCATCGGGCACATCCCTGTCCCCTTGCATCTTTCACCTAGCCAGCTCCAAGGGTCCTGCGTATTCCAGTGCTCCCTCTGATGCCTCCGGCCCCCTTTCTTCCAGCCGCGGGGTTGGGGAGAGGGATGCCTCCCGTCGGAAGCACGGCAGCACCGCTCCTGCGTTGACCAGAGGAGGTTGCTAGAGAGCTGTGGGAGATGCCTCCCAGAGCTCCCAGCCCCAACACCCCGCTTCCAAGCGGGTGTCCCCTGGGTGGTGTGGCAGCATGTTGCCAGCCCACACCGCACCCTGTTTTTCTGCTTGAATGCCCTTTCGATTGGCGCTCTAATTGATGAAATGGACTCTTCAGACGTGCAGCTGTTGCTCTTTTAAGCCTGGCACTAGTTGTGTCGTGTCGAATCAAGCTGAGACCTCTGGCTTCATGTTAGCAGGGACTCTGTACTCGGCTTTCACAAGCTCAAGCCTGCTTCTCACAGCGCCCTTGTTTTTTCCTTATCTGCAGCTCTCCTACCTCTTCCTGCACCCACCCTGCTGAGCCCTCCCAAGCCACTAACTGCATCGTATGTCTCTGTAGCCTTGACAGCGTCAACCCTTGACCCAACAACACAGGCAAACCAATGGGTTGGCGTCTGTGCTCACTTTTGCCAGCGCCTCTCCCGCAGCCAATCCATCTCTGTGGTTGCCCAGCCCATCTCGCTGCACACTGCAGGCATGGGATATATAAGGTGCTAATGCCTGCCTGTGAATGTGATCCAGCCATTCTGGCTTATGCTCTGTGTGGCTTTTTCTGCTCTTTCTAGGGCTTTAACATCAAAAGTGTACAGTCTCAAGGCTTCAAGCTGAACGTATGGGACATAGGCGGACAGAGGAAGATCAGGCCGTACTGGAGGAACTATTTTGAAAACACTGATATTCTTGTAAGTATTGGCTGCAGTTGAATGCTGTGTTCATGTGATGGCTTTCCAAGGTCTCAGCCAGACATTCAGGAACAAGTAATCTAATGTCCCAGTCCTCAGCAACACCATGGCCATTGTAACAGGAGTTATCCTGAGTGAAACTGCAAGATTGGTTGGGTGCAGTAAGAAAAATAGTGATGTTTGGAGAAATCATTCAGTCGTATGTTTTTACTTTCACAGGATGGTGCTGGTTACAGCCAGTTCTTTCCCTCTCTTCTCAGTCTCTTTCAAATGAAAGAACGTGAATAACATGTAGTTTGCCCATGTATAGCTCCTTTCACTGGAGGTTCTGAAGGCTTGTCATGGATATTAGTGACTTAAGCCGCGTGTATGGAGGTGGGTCAGTATGGTGCCCTTGTTTTATAGTTGGGGAAGCTGAGGCACAGAAGAATTAAATGCCATGTTTGGTGTCAGATAGAAAAGCTTCTGGCTGAGGGACACAGAGAGACCCCTTGTCTCTTCTCTTGGTCCTTTAATCACACAACTGTCCTTTAATGTTTTTGACATCTTAGCTGCAATTACCTTACAATTAGCTACAGTTAACTACAATTATAATTACAGTGCAGGACCTCTATGTTTCTGTGCCAGAGCATGTTAGTCCTGGGACCCTCTGAATGCTGCCCAGACTAGTTTCAAAGAGCACCTCTAACATGTAGCCACGTGTGCCAGGATGGAGACAGACTGGGGGCTCCAGGAGTCTCTCCCAAGCAATATTGCCAGCAAAGCAGAGAAAAGGCCGTTCTGAGCGAGGTTTGCAGGGTTCCCTGTGGGAAAGTGGGAAGCTCTCGCTCAGAGATGCCCTTCCTCCCTCCTGTCACAGACAGGTACTCACTGATGTGTTGGGAACTCAGTGCATTTCCACAGAAGGATCAGTGCAGCTAGAAATATGACTCTGCTCTAAGGCTTATGTCAGGGTCCTAAAGAGCCAGGCTGTACCTGGAGGCTTGGAAAACATTGTCCAAATTGAAGCTGTTATTTAAATGGGGCTAAGAAGTCCTCAGCAGTCTTCTGTGCGAATCCCTCATATTCAGCCTTAAGTTAATTTGGAGTCTGGTGCTTGAGGACAACCACTATTGCAAAAAGCTGATTGGCTGATTTTTGCAAAGAGTAATGATGAGCTCTTCCTAGGAGGAGAAGGGGGAGAGGATTTTTCTTTGTCCTGGCTTTGAAAAACTAACAGAGCAGACTTAACATAGTCCTCTGTGGCAATCGAGAAGGAGAGCATGGCATGGCCGTGAGCAGGTTGTGCCCATCGAGTCTGAGCTCTGCAGCTCTGTGTGGTGGGGAGGCAGCAGGTAAGCAGATCAAAGTCAACACTGCAAAGCAGCAGCTCGAGGATCTTTGCCTGCTGCATCAGGTGCTCATACTGCGGAGATTGTGCATCATGAAACTGAAGCAGGGAGACTCTGCTGGCAAAGACAGTGAGCTACACCAGTCTGTGGGTCTTCCTTAGCAGGCTTGAAACCACCCTCTTCCCACTATGCTTCATAGGAGGTGGAGAAATAAAGGTGAATTTCAAAACGGAAGGACATTAAGGCAGTTGTGTTCCCTGCCTTCCCCAGCTAAAGCGATGTACAGAGAAAACCTTTATTTTCATGAGAGTAAGAAAATGAGTAGATAGAAGAAGAATCAGTTTGGGGGAAACAGCAGTCTGAATTCAGGGAGGGAGCAACTGGTGTGCACACAGACTTGAGCTCCCTGGCCTGCATTGCCTGCTAGCCAGATGGCAGCCAGTCTCAGACTGGAGCTGTCTGCATGTTAGCGCAGTGCTTTGCCAGGGCTGGTATGTCTGTGCACACCAAAATAGGGATAGCAGCTAAAATGATGGGATCGGGTACATGCTGATGACTCCCTTTCTCTCTTCTACCAGTCCTCACCCTGTTTTGGCCAGTAACTTATCCATCTCACGAGCTTGGTGCAGGTCATGCCTCTGTAAATTGAGCCAACTTATTCCTCATAGTATTGCTTCATCCAGCCCCACCACTCACAACCCACTTAACTCCAGGCTTTGTTTTGGCCTGTTGCTCTAAGGAGGCACCCAGCTCTAGGGGAACTGCTTTCTCAAGCTCTGTTCCTCCAGCACCGTGTGCTCGATGGCTGCTCAAACCAGAGAACAACCAAACCCTACTGCCAGAAGCAGGCTCTTGTGTGGGCCTGGCAGTAGAGGCAAGATGGAGATAAGATA
Source organism: Dromaius novaehollandiae (assembly GCF_036370855.1). NCBI lineage: Eukaryota > Metazoa > Chordata > Aves > Casuariiformes > Dromaiidae > Dromaius > Dromaius novaehollandiae. The sequence continues at coordinate 33,833,659 of NC_088103.1, read as the reverse complement.
TGCTACAATTCCCAGGACCCCCTGCTTCTGTCTTCTAAACTATAGTGCAAAAAGCAGAGAGGACCCTCTAAAGGGTTTTAAAAAGCAGGAAGTGATTGCAAATTCAAATCCATGCAGGTGCTTTTGAATGAGAGGCATGTCTTGCATCACACACCTGTGATATTTGGAAGCTTAGCCCAGGCAAATAAGGTGTGGATATTTGTCTGATTGCATATTCAGACAGGCACCTGCAGCTATTTGGCACAGTGCTTTCTGGTTTGGAAGCAGGCGCTCCATACATACTTTACCTTCTCTGTGCTGTGCTTTTGTGGCTTTTGCCCCAAGCACTGTTGTCTCCAATTCTAATCTTGCAGGATAGTTCCCTAGCAAGAAATGGAGTGGTACAGGAGACGGTATGGCTGATTGGGACTCAGAGCTCCTCCGTGTCAGAGTAGCACCATAATATGGGAGGTGCTGCTTTTTGGTTGAGAAGCAGCACTTGGCTATTGCATTGATGTGTTGCTAAGCTTCCCCTGAGATGTCCGTCAAGAGGACAGTTGCCAGTCCAGTTTTACCTCGGAGCACAACTGCCAGCCCTGCGACTTGCTCCTTTCTTTTGGTCTGTGCTTCCTACCCCAAACGGGATGCACAGGGAGGAGCAGAGAGGACAGTCTAGCTGGTACATTAGAGGTGCACATGCCTCAGATGGGGGTGGGGAGAGGCTGTGTGTCATGCAATGCCTGTGGGCCTTTCCCTGTCACGTGACACCAGGCATGTGCTCCACTATCACATCCCCCTGCAGCTGTGTCGAGCCCTGCTGCGTATCTCCCAGCCTCTGCTGATGAGCACCTAGGAAGGACCACAGACCCCAAGTGATCAGCAAAGAGGCCCACAAGGTTGCTGAGTTAGCTCCTTCTCCAGGCCTAGCATACAGGTTCTCATGCTGTGTGTTTGGTCCAATTTTAAACAACTCTAGCACTGCTCATTAAGAGAGTGCCTACAGTTTAATAGATATTGCTGCTAGAGGTCTTCCCTCCCCCTACTCTTTGGTCAAAATTGTCTTGGAAGTGCGGAGTCTTTTGCAGAGACTGCCTGCAAGGTTGCCATTTATCTTGATGGCGGGGTGCTGTGCTCATCTATTCCCTGAAAACCAGGCTGACACTTGCTCCCTGTAAGCCACCAAGGAGCATGCAGATGACATGCTAGCAGCTTCAATCACTGCTGATGGGGAATGGCAGGGACTGGAAGCAAAAGGCTCAGGGTTTGTCACCAGTCCTGTCCCTGCCCACTGCCCCAGCTTCCTTCTCCTTTAAAAACCTTCTCATACCCAAGCAATGAAAATGGGGCCTCAGGTGATTCATGTCGGTGAGTGTTATACTGAGGTTCCCCATTTCTTTAGATGTAGCTTGATGCCTGTGTGCTCTGAACTGCAATAGCATTACTGGGGGAAGGGGAGGCAGCTGGAATTACTAATCACATATCTAGGAGGATCTTTCAGGAGCCTTTCAGCCTGTGCAGACCTAAAACTGCTCCACTGGAAAGGCTCATTTGCATTTGCCCCAAAGGGGAATTTATTACAGAAAGAAGTTAGCACATACCGTGCTGCTTAGAGGGGTGACAACCTCCTCTGAGGCAGGGAGCCTGCAGGCCAGGGTCCACTCTTCTCTGTACTGGGGACAGGTGTTCGGTTGGGACCCCCTCCTGGGCCATGGGATGTGGTGCCTAGCCCTGAGGGGTTGGCACTGCTCTGCTGTCATGCTTTGTGAGCCAGCTGCTCCCTGTGTCCTCTAAGGTCCTGGTGGAGAAGCTGGCAGCTAAAGACAGTCTTACAAGCTGGATCCAGCCCCCTCCCCTCACCACTCAATCCAGGAGGTAGTGGTAGGATCACCTGGTGGAGAGGAACTTGGTGCCTCCAATATGTTCCTGTCTCATCTGACCCCTGAGTGCCATCATGAGTCTTGGTGGCTTATCAGGAGGTGATTTGTCCTGCAAGAGGGCAGCATGGTGTAGGCACACCAGTGCAGTGCCTAGATACCATGTCTGCTGGGATGAATGACCGCGTTTGGCTCCCCAGGTTTTGCCTTCCAGAGGTCGGCTGCAGCCTGAAAGCTGGCCAGCTGTGAAGATGACAGGCAGTCAGTCTCCTGCTCTCTCCAAGTGACAGATGCTGTGGAGGTGGTGAGAGCATCCCTGGTACTGCCTCCAGCTCCTTTCTGATCGCGGCCATCCGCTCTCCCTGCCTGTGAAAGAGGTGATTCCTCTCTTTTCGGAACATCGTGAAGTTTTGTCAACATTTGCTATAAAATAATACCCGAGTCTTTGTCCCAAAAGCATTATTATTAGGCTCTGTCCATGTAAGCACATGATACAGTGGAAGAATGTCTTCTGGGGAGAGTAACTTTTCCCCTTATTTCCTTTTCAGATCTATGTCATTGACAGTGCAGATAGGAAGAGGTTTGAAGAAACAGGTCAGGTAAGTTATGCCCACCTTCCTTTGAAGTAACTGAGTGCTTCTGAGTGCTGCTTGCTCACAAAAGTTAGGAAGATGCTTTTGTTGTTTATAAGGGAAATTTGCATTTCAAGAGAGACTTCCTTTTCAACATCAATGCAGATTATTTTGGTAGATGTGAAACAAGGAAAATAGGTAGCCTAATTCCACTTAAATAGAACGGTTTGCATTAAAATTATACAATAATATCAGATGAAGCCTAATACAGAAAGCAAAAACTTTTGTAAGTCCTTTAAACCTTGCCAAACCAAGACCCCGAGGAATCCTATTTTCTTATTTACAAAGTTGAAATGGAAATCATATTGACTTGATTGTCTCTTGGATGTAATTGAAAAAAAACCCAAGAACTTTTTAGCTAGGACTGGCCAGAAAATAAGACTTCCATTTTGCAAAGTTTTGATGTTTTGTAACATTTTGTATTTTAGGATGGAACAAAAATAGGACTTTTGACTTTTCTGTTGTAAAATTTAGAAAGTGACAGTGTCCCAAAATAGCCAGCAGCAGATTTACCCCCCAGAAATGGGAGACTTAAGTTAAAGGCCTCTATTCTGCTTCTTTTAAAGGAGGCACTTGCTCTTTTGTCTCAAGTCTTGTGGGAACATCCTAACAGCAGGACTGTGGGGTGTGGGGCAGGAATCTCTCTCCTGTTGGATCTATTTCACTTTATATCAATAATTAAATATACATTGGGCAAAAGAGAGGGAGAGGAAGCAGAAGCTTAGAGCACTTGCCTGAGTCAGGCGGAGTCAGCCTGGACCCCTCACATTTCCGCAAACAGTTTTGGTTTCAATAAATCAGCCATGTCAGATGAAAGACCTATTTTGCTGAAAAATTCCCAGCCAACTCTGTTTATAACTCCATTCTCTCATTCTGGTTTCCAAACCAAACATTGCTTTTGGGGGAGATGGAGTCACATTTCCGCTGCAGTTTAGCATCTCCCCGACTGCATTCATTTAATCCAAGTTTTTAGTCAGTGCTTGAAAGATGTTAGGACAGTATAGAGAGTGTGAAATCCTAAACAAGGAGCCCACAAAAATCTCATTTACTCATCTGTCCGCAGTGCCAGCACTCCCTACAGGTTAAAATTCTGCTGGGTTTACCATATGTTCACATAGGGAAGTGACTTGAGACTGTGTGCTTGTTTCACATGAGGCCATTGCACAACCCTAGATGTGAAGTATTTTAGCCATCGTTGATCTACTGCAGATTCAGATTTGAGCTATTAAAAGACTGTTTGAGTCACCCACTTTTGAATGAACAAACCCATTTCTTAAGATGCCACTCAATGTGTGCTGTGCATAAGGAGCCAAAATCCATCCAGTAAAACTGATTTTAGCTTGTCTTCAGCTAGCCAATGCCTTCAAAAGCATCGCTGCTTTCTTGTGGGAGGGAGAATTCCATTTCTGGGGGGAACAAAAAAATCTGGGGGGAAAAAAAAAAAATCCTCTCCTTCTCAAATTGCAGTTTATAAAACTTGGAACAAAGTCCCGAAACTCAGTATTAGCAAAGATATCAGGTCTGGTTGTCAATGGCAGCTCAGGTACAAATGCCAGTCAGGCGATAACTTGAGATAGACTTCTCATACTGCCAATTTACATGGTTTTTGCTGTTTCATCAATTTTGATCTCCAGGGAGCAGGGGCTGGTAAAACACAGAGTTGTAGCCTTTAAGGCAACTGCTAATTTCAGACTAAGATGAAGATTTTTGTAACCTGTAATTGGAAGAAATCGCTTTTGAACCTTGGGCACAGATGATTGTATACTTTTTTTGCTCTCTTATAATAAGATCTAGGTTTCACTGGAAGCACAGTCTTCCAGCATTTGCCCTAAATATATTTCTAATTAGAGACAACCACTGGTGGTTGAAGATTTTCTTCCCTTCCATCTCTCCCTCTTCTCCCTACCCCCTCCCTTGTAAATGATATAGGAGCTGGCTGAGCTTTTGGATGAAGAAAAGCTTAGTGGAGTCCCCGTGCTCATATTTGCTAACAAGCAGGATTTGCTGACGGCTGCCCCTGCTTCAGAGATTGCCGAGGGACTGAACCTACACACAATCCGTGACAGAGTCTGGCAGATCCAGTCTTGTTCAGCTCTTTCAGGAGAGGGAGTGCAGGTGAGGCTCTGGAGAGGGCTTGCTGTGCCAGCAGGCCATCTGCGAGAGGTTGTCTGTTGATCTGCAGGGTGGGGCTGGACCGGCAACCTCGCAAAAGAGGGTCGGCGCAGCCAAGCATGCGGGGCGCATGTCTCTCCACCGGTGCGAAGGGGAGGGGGAGCAGCAGGCCCTTGGGATCTCTGCTGCCCCGGGAAAGGGGAGAGCGATCACAGATTCACCTCCCCACCCGGAACCCCTTGGTCAGGCCAGATGAAGACATTGATTTATTTTAAAGAGACTGCTGTCAGGTTAATCATTTTCACAAAACAAATCACCTTTTACTATTAACCCCTTTGACTGTTACAAGTGTGCACTTTAGAAATCTGATTTACCTTCACTGCTAATGTCATTTGGCATTTTGCTCAGCTCAGGCGCCAGCGAGAAAAATTGATCTGTTTCTGACCCAGAGAAACACGAGAGCCGCACATGTCGCACAAGACCACTTCTAATGGCAGCGTTTGGGGCTGCAAAAACCCGCAGAGGGGGCTGAGCTGTGTTCCTGTACCAAACTGTAATAGCTGTGTCTTGTGCTCCTGTGCTGTAGCCAGCTCCTGCAGTATAGTAGCTCTTTGTAATGTAAATGGGACCTAGGTTTATTTATTTCACTTTTAGGCTTTCCTGAATTAATGAAATATTTGCAGCGCTTGCAGTCCCAGCGGTGAGAACTCCCTTCACTGATATTTAAAGAAACAGGATCATGAAGGGATTTATCCTCACTGCAGATTCTCTAAAACCTTGTTTGCAGATGCTACAGAGCTGTTCAGGGTAGTCAGATCTCAAGCTGAGTATGAAGAATTACAGAAGCAGCTCGCAATACTGAGTGGGCAGTAAAATGGCAGATGAAAGTCAATGTTGACAAGTGCAAAATAATGCACACGAGGAACAACAGCCCTAACTATACACATACAGTGATGGACTCAAAATTAGCTGCCATTATTCAGAGAGCAGATCCTTGGGAACAGAAGTTTAGCACTCAGCAGAGACCAGAAAAGGAAATCAGTGTTAGAGAATTTATTAGAAAGGGAGTGAGCAACATCCCAGAAAACACTTCTTATGTCACAAGACAAAGGCACGCTGGGCCCACACCTTGAACATGACATTCATTTTTTGCCCTGCCCTCATCTAAAAAGACTCTAGTAGAAGTAGAATCATAGAGTCCAACAATAAATTAGGTTGAAGGGTGCTCTGGAGATCTCTAATCTAACCTCCTGCTTAGAGCAGGGCTAACTACAAGTCTAGAGGGTTTTGTCCAGTCAAGTTATAAATATATATGGATGGAGATTCCATAGCCTCTTTAGGTAACCTGTTCCGGTGCTTACCCACACTCATCATGAAAAATGTTGTCCTTTTATCTATTCAGAAGTAGGAGAGATTTCAGGATCTTCTGTCAAGATTGATCAGCAGTACAGAGTGGCATCTGTACACAGGGAGAATAAATAGAATAAGACTTGCAGCTTGGAGGAGAGAGGACAGAGAGTGGGAACATCTTCAGGGTTTATAAAATAATGTACAAAAAAGGCAAATAAACTATATGCTATTTTTCACATTGCTAGAGGAAAGGGGTTCCTAGCGAAATAATCAGGCAACAGTTTTAAGAGATAAAAAGACATACTTCTTTGTCAATTGCATAGTCAAATTGTGGCTTTCATTGGCACATGATGTTGTGGAGACTAAAGACATCAATGGGTTCAGAAAAGGACTGGGCAAATTTCTAAAGAAGACGTCCTCAGGCAATTGCTAACCCCAAAGATGTGGAGGCAGCTTTTGAGCAGGGCATAGCCAAGGCCATGGACTGGGAGGGAAGAACAGAGAAAGGGAGGCCATACATGGTACTCATACACGGTCTCTGGCACTCTTTCCTTTGGCATCCAGAAAAGGGATGGTGGCGTGGATGGACTGTTGGTCTGACCCAGTACAGCAGTTATTGTGTTTTAAAATTATTAACCTACCGTTTAGACCTACACGTAGCAGATGGTGTCCTTCAAAGGGCCTTTATTTAGTTAGCTAAGATACAAATTCAGCTATGTTGCTACCAACTTTGTGAAAGGCTTCCACTCTGTGTTCTTTATTTTGAAGTGCTGCTGTTAGAGGGAAATATGTTCTACAATTGTAGTGTATATTCAAGTGCAAAACCCTCCCAAAGAAATGTGATCGAGATCAAGAATGCGACATTGCAGTTCACATGGATGTGGGCAGGCAGGCTCAGGTCACCTTCTTCCCTCCTGCAGGCCCTCCCCTACTTTATGTAAGTCCAAATTATCTCTGCAGTTGTGAAGGGGCAGTAAAATAGGAGATGAAATTGAGGGAGATGCGTTGGATGTGGGAGAATTAATGATAGAAAATGGCACTTTCTGTCAATGAGCTTTGAAAAATGCTTCCTACTGAAGTTCATCTATAGCCTCTCTAGAGTGGCCTGTCTCACTTCCTTGCTGTTAGCTCCTCCTTTGTGCCTTCTTGATGAACAATGTGTCTGTATATTCACAAGAATAAAATGTACAGCCTAATACCTTCTACTAGGAAAATAAAAGCCACTTCTGCACTTATTTCCCAGAGAATAAAGGCAAGAGCTAAACTGTTAAAGTATTTGTAGGCCTATGTATTTTGCTCATCATGCTAATTTAGACGAATTAATTTAGATGCAGGCCAGATAATGTCCCGCTTTGTTGTCCCCAGTCCCATTGCCCTAAATATTCCAGCTTATTCCATAAATGATTATTGCAGAAAGATCAGGGAAGTCACAAATTCTCTGCAGCTTGTAGAAAAAGATGAGCTACATTTCTCTTCTCTCACAACTCCAGCATGGTCAAATCAGATGGCAAGAATCTCTCCCTTTGCTTGGAAATTTATTAAACAAAGTATTTTGGGAGCTGAGTTTTAAACTAAATGAAGGATTTTAGTTGCAACTGGATCAGCACAAGAAGAAATGGTGTCTTCATCCCTAGGAATCTAAGGAGGGGTCAACATGCTCAAAATCAAAGAAGAACTTGTTTAAAGAGTGAGATTAAGAAAGATGTTTTTGAGGATCATGGTACGCTGTCTGTACACCAGTGGCTCAGAAAGGGAGCTCTCAATGTGTAGCTAAATCTCAGCTCACTGCTTTAAGGACTTCTTTGAGAAATGACACTGAGTGACAGAAAAATAAATGAAGATGTGGAAGCATCAGGTATTCAGAATGAAAGCCAAGGAGCGAGCAAGCTAACCGTGACTGCTGATGGAATGTATTAGCTAGAGTAAAATTGTAGATATCACTGATGGATTCTGCAAGGAAAAGTTGTGGCATATCTAGAACTGAGCACATGCAGGAACAGAGTTTGTAGGGGAAGATTTTTGTGATAGCTCAAAGGAAGAGCAATGAGCAAAGATAAATAATGCCAATAAATGAAGGAGAAATAGTTTGAAGGTCATTTAATTAGTTTAGCTGCTAGCACCATGGTGTATAGAATTGGGTAGTTAAGACTGGGGATTTCAAGGTTAATGAGATTAGATTATGGATAATAGAATGATATAAATTTAGAGAATTTAACTATTATTTGAAATGGGTTATTTAATAAAACTGTTAATTAAGGAGGGAATCCATATTATCATCTTCTCTTTTAAAATTAACTGTTGGGGCTCTGGAGAAGCAAAGTCCTGGGCAGACTCAGAAGAGAGGTGACTGGGTTAACTGGAAACCCCACATAATGTCCTCTGGAACCCAGCTGGTATCCCACATAATGCCACCTGAAGACTTCATTACCTCCCAGCTGAAACCATGGGCAGCACTTGTTTTGTTAATCAGACTTCATGGTGCCGTTGAGAGAGGAGTGACATCCCTCATGCTTAGAGGCTATTAGAAGCAAACCGTTTGCTTGGGTCTGATTTTATCCTTTAGACCTAGTTTGCAAAGCAGGAAAGCTTCTTCTCCCTGAGGCAGCCATTTGGACTCTGCCTCTGGAATGGAGAGTCCTGCTCCAGCGTGCGCTGAGACCCTTGCGTGTGGTGTAGCAAACAAGGGAGGCGATTGCCAACTCCAGCAATGACAGTAAGAGAAATGCAAGGGAACTGTTGCCTCACAACAGCTTTTGGTTGCCACATAGGCTCTCTCGAGGTTATGTTTTGTGACCCGACTGCCAGATGTAGTACTTGGCCATGCAAAAGCTATATACGCTCTGCCCCAGCTGGCCAGGATGGGGTGAAAGCAGGCAGGACTCCTCTGCTTTGCTGCCTGCCCCGCTGCTGGAGGTGATTTTTAGGGGCTAGGGTGTGTATTAAACATGACTCAAGGCTTTGGACTGGTCCGTGCTCTGCAGCTCATTACTTGTTTGAAGCAAGAGCCTCAGATCAAGGCAGCAGGAGCTCAGCTCGCCCTGAGGGATCGCCCTCCAGATTGATGCTGCAGCGTATTGTGTCCGGAGTCTCCCAAGCATAATGGTCCCCTGGAGACCACTAAAAGCCAGTGGAAATGAGAGTAGCCACTAAACTTCTCTAATTTATGCCAGGGCTAGTCAGGCCCAAAGGACTGTTTGAAGGGCTGAGCTGCTTTCTCCTCCTTGGCTGTTTCAGCCCGGTTGAGAACGGAGCCTGAGACCTAGCTATGCTGATGCTGCAATTCCAAATTTTCATAAGGGCAAGATTCAGGACAGTCCCCCGGCAATCTCATGTGCTGTGTCCCCAGGGCTCGGCTTTGTCTCAAAGATGTCTTAGCCAGGGCAGGCTAGATGGGGATCTTCCACATTTTATCAAGGTTTTGTGGCTACTTGTAAATGTGATTTAAAACCGGTTTTGATGACTGCAGCTCTCCTGGGGCAGGCAGAGCTAGTGCTTGCTAGGGAAAAGCAACTGTGTTTCCAAATTATAAGGCAAAATCTTGTGATTTTTAAGCAGGTAAGAAGGGAGTCTACAATGCAGCATCAGGGATACAAGGTCTCAGAGGACATAAGAAAAACTTGCACCCAGGCGAAAAACAGTGGATACTGTACTTGCAGGAGCCTGAAAAAGCCTGTGTGTATGATGACTGGATGTGCAAATAAATGAAAGAAAATGAAGGCAAAGTCCTAGGTTTGCAGAGGGAAAAGAAAGTGACAGTTAAAATAACATGCACCAAAAATGCTAGAGATAGAGAATTTTGCACTTGCCTGACCCAATTTGTTATGTTAGACAGAGGATTACATGAAAGGATTAAGCTTTGCTGTCCTTAAGGTCATGTTAGGGGTCACAAGTTTGTGGCCTTGCCTGATCCCTGGCTCTCAGGGAGCAGAAATCAGGAGGCTTTTTATGGGGTGGAAGGGGCTCGTTCACTGGCGTTTGAAGTCAGGCTACTTTGCTCCCATAGCCACAGCGCTGATAACACAGGCAGTAGGCAAGCAAGCAGAGTGGCAAAATCTCAGGAAGGATTCCAGGCTTCTCCTGGGGGAGGCTCTGCCAGCCCTTTCCCGAAGGGAATTAGAGCACCGCTCGCCTGGTGCAACAGCAGATGTGACTGCAGCGAGACGGGGCCGTGCCAAGCGGCATTACTCTGCAGGGTGCATCACCCTCTTCCCTGGGGGTCTCTCTCTTTGCTTTGGTAAAGTTTACTAGCTGCTTGTCATGGAGCTGAGAGAGCCGAATCCGAAAGATCTGAAATTTTTCCCTGGCTAAGTTTTCCCATGGTCGACTTGAGGCTGGAATACTAATGTCGTATCTGTCTCCCTCCGCAGAATACCTGCCGATGTCTCTGTGTCTTAACAAAGCAGCACAAGGACATCTATCAAGATCTAAATGTTACTGTAGGGATTGTGCTTTCTGCACAGAGCCATCTTTTAAACATGCAGATATAGGGGCAGAATGTGTAGGGAAAAAGGATGACAACAGCTGACTCCTTGTGGACTTGACTCTTTCAAGCATGATTTCTCCTCCTTCCTGTGTGCCGCCTCCATAGCAGCTCTTTCTGTTTGTAGCAGCTTCCCCAGATTTTTCTGTTTTGCCAACCCTTTGTCCCATTTCAAATCTTAGGTGGAAAAACTGCGAGCATACCTTTTAGATCCTTTTGCTTTCCATTGCCTTTGCCCTTCTGCAAAGTGTTTGGGGACACTGCAGAACACGTGCCTCCCACCCCCCACCCCCCACCCCCGAAAAGTTGCACCAGAAGCTATGGATGTGGCTGAACATGAGGAAGATGTCTCACACGTACCTCTTTGATACCTCAAGCACACAGCTGGGAACGTTCATTTTCTCTTTGTCATTGTCAGGGAGGTGGATATTTAGAATTAAATATGATTTACCTGTCACTTACCTCATGTGACTAAAATCTATTCCTGCTTTAAAAGTTTGGTGACCTACTTATGTATTTCAAGCCTGTTTGGGTTCACCTTTCCTCCTGCATTTTGCTCTGTCATTCTTTTGCCCTCGTTATATGCTTGATGCAGGCAGGCTCCCAGCCACTGTAAATCTCATCATAAACTCTGCTTTATGACCCTCGCTGCACTGGTGCTAAAATGGTCCGTCTTTCCCCTTCCTGAGCTCCCTAATGGCAGCAGGCAGAGTTTTAATCACTGTGAATTCAGGTTGTGGTCAGATTAGGTAGAAGATAGGATGTGTGTTTGTTGTTTTGCAGTGATGTATTGTTTCTGGGATTACTGTGCTGAATAGCAGAGGGTGTCAGCTGATATTTATTACTTTAAGCTGTCTCAGCTGTTCTGGTTCAGCAAATAAACCTACATTCAAAATGAATGAGGAGCTCTGCTTGCCTTGTATGCCATGATGTGTGCAAATGTGATTATTGCTTCCGAGGCAGGGGAAGCTGAAATCATTGTGGGAGCGTTTTTAGTTATTTATTTATTTTTGCTCT